>NW_024527711.1:610760-1221520 GCF_017590135.1 Pyrgilauda ruficollis
TCCTGGCACATTACTCCTCTAGATTACTTGGTCCCTTTATTTCAGATGACTGCATTTCTCTGTATGTTAATTTTCACATGCCTTAAATGTCATATGGATCACTTTTGTTTCACCATCTCCTTGTTACCTACCTATTTGTCCCTCTACCTCTCTGCTTACAAGGCTAAACCTTTCAGGCAGTCCTGTCTGAATCTCTGGCAAGAATTACAGCCTTGCAGGCTTCAAGGTACAGACGAGTCCTGAATCCAGATGGAATGTGCTGTGACTCAGCAATTCAAGTGGTACCAGCCCTCCCCCAGGCACATCAGCCCCAGCAGAAGCAGTTTAGAGCAAAAATGCCCCCAAGGCCATTTGTGTGCATAATTTGCACTACCACAGATTCTGTGTAGGATGTGGGTGACTCTAAGTGTAATGAGCTATGTAATTTGCTCAAAAAAGCTTAGAAAAGCAGCTAACTACCGCAGAATATATTTGTGTTACTAAGTAACAGATGTTGCCCTTATGTCATTTAAGTTTAAATAGTTATTACCCTCTGCCTACATGAGATGAAATACAATAAGTCATAAATTTACCTAAAGAAATTAAATGGCAGAAGCAGCAATTAGGTGTTTAAGACACCCAGGAAAATATTACCTCACAGTTGAAAAGAAAGACCTTCATGTCATAGCCAGGGAGGACTCAATCTTTGTTAGAATTTTTTTGGTTTAAATACCTTCTCAGAAAGTAAAAAATGGATTTATTTAGTAGAAGTTTTCAGAATATCAAGATCTAGTTTTTCTACAGTTTTGGTAAACTTCATATGTAAAATCTTTAACTTGAGGGTCTTTAAATTTTGCTAACAACAGCGAATCATTTTTTTTTTTTTCTTTTGTATATATAACTCTGTAGCTATATTTAAATTACATTTTTATATACTATTACAAATGAAAACAGCTGATTTTTTCACGGAGTACTTTAAAAACATTGAACGTCATCCCAAATCTTCTGCAGCTGATCCTGGCATGAAATCAGCATCAATTTGTCCATTAGTCACAGCCAACCAGTCCTGCTTGAAACTTAAGTCAGTAGCAGCACCACACCGTTTCACCTAGCAGATTTGGGAGACAAATACTTTCCTCTCACTTTCCATAAGAACAGTTTTTCCAAATATAAGAAAATGGGGCTATTCATTGGTTTATTGGATACGGAACTGAAATTCAACTATTTGAGGTGGGAGTAAAACTGAGGAACTGAGGGCATACCTTAACCCTCTGCTAAAAGTTGTCTTTAGCTCTATGTCAGGACTAAACCCACTGTTAAGACTAGACTGATTGTTAGTGTGAAAGTTCATAAGGAGTCAGAAAGTAATTTTCAGAGCATGTGAAAGCATACCTGAATAAGTCAAATGAATCAACCAACAGCTGGACATGACAGAAAAGGCCTCTTTGTGTTTGCCCAAAGTGGTTGTATATGGACCAACAGATAGTAGAGAGTAGAGAGTTCACTGTTTACACCACTTCTGGAAAAGCATCTCGTTCAGGTTGATTGAGATGTAGCTGATGCACCCAATGATTCAAGAGAACAGTTCTTCATTCCACAATGTGGCTGAAATTGGTAAATGAACTTGTGAGGGTCATTGGAAGGCTTCTTGATGAAAAAAAATTCTATATTTAAGAGTGGTGTTGGAGATAATATCTTGCAAGTATCATTCCAAGGTGTACAGAGATAAGCAAAAATTGAATAAAATTAAATAAAACCCAAGATACAAAAGGCAGATTGCATAGGAATTACCTGCTAACTTTTTCTGAGAAGACAAATAATCCTCTGGAAAAAGTCAATGCATTTCATCTATCACCTGAGTTTCTGCAAGGCAGATGGCATAGTGACACTGAAAATAAAAAAAAGCTGTTGTAGGATTAGTGCCTCAGGCTGACCCTGCTTCACCACTGGGGTTGGACCAGATGATCTACTATGGTCCCTTACAACCTGACCCATTCAACAATTCCGTGAAATGAAATGAAGTAATCACAAAAATGCTTCATGAATACTAGTTTTGTTGAGAGAGAAAATATTGCAAGTAGAGAAAGGGTCTTGGGGTCAAGTTTATTATTTTCACAAAGGCAGATGGCACAAAAAAAATAAATGTGTGAATGAATCAAAATTCAATTTGATGCATCAAAATTGAGACATGTTGCCAAAACAAAGAATCAGAAAATTGAAGAAGACAAAAACAGTTGTAGTAATTCAAAAGGGAAAATGTAATACTACAATGTACAAAATTGTGCATCACCACACCTATTCATTTTTAGATGGTTTGGCTGAGATGAGATCTCCCAGTATTTGCCATCTATGAAAAGACTTCCATTGTAAACATGCAGTTAAATGGAAATATCACAAAGCATACACATTCACATAATAATTTGCTAATGTTTAAGTTCTATGACAATGTTCTGCTTTTCTTAAAATGAGTTGATAATATCTCCAACAGGAATCAGGTAATAATGCTATGCTTATAGATACATTGTTAAGCTACAGCTGAGACAAGATACTCAGACAGTAAATCAAAAATTTTGGTCTGATCCTTCTTACAGTCTCATATGGAAGACTCCATAGCATCTTCCATGTTTATAAAAATACATACATATATTAAAAAAAAAAAATATATATATATATAACTGGAACAGGCATGAAAAAGCACTGTGGTATTGTTTGAAAAATTAAAAGTCCACTTGAGGAACTGTAAGAGAGAAAGGTTGTTCGGTGTGGCACAGTGAAGGAAGAAAGACGTCATGTTTCCTCTCAGTAAATGCAGTAGAACAGCATAAACACAATGTAAATGTTGAAGAGGGAGAAATGTATCTTAAAAATAATGCCCAACAAGTCCTGGGGTGATGAACAGCTTCCTGGATGGCATTGGGAAAAGTACTTCTGGCATGTTGAGAAGAGATCATTCTCTCCTGCTCAGAACTGGTGTCAGACAACTGCTCTGTTGTGTCCACTGAAGGATTCTTCTGCCTGAAAACTTTCTTACACACCTGTTGAACACTTACGTAGCAGCAATGAAAACCAATCTTCTAAAATCCATTTTGATTTCAGAGAGAACCTGAGCAGTTTAAGAAAGGAATTACATCACATTTCTTATGTCATTGGGAAACTGGTTTTAGTAATCCAGAAGCTCTTTCCCAGTCCTATGTTTCTCTCAGATTTTTAGTGGGACTGATGAGCAGTGAGTGAGTCACAGACTTGCCTCGATCTCTTGTATTTCTAGGTCTCCTAAATTCTTTTTTGCAACTCAGCAGGAGCAAGCCACATTAAAAGCATACTCAAGTGCATTTCCAGCAGAGTTTAAAAGGTTTTGATTTCATCAGAACTGGGAGATGGTCATAGGTTTATGTTCATCTTAAGAATTCCACAAGAAGCAGTTATGTGAACCTGTGTCTTCTGTCAAGCAATACCTGGTCAAGAACTGCTCAAGAGTTCTAATAACACTTTAAAATGTTTGAAGGGGAAAGAATCTTACAGCTGAGGACCAAGCAGAAGTGGTCAGGTTTCAGTGTATGAGAATGGCATTGATACTGGATATGCCTACCTTTCCCATGAAAAGGTATTTTCTCATGTACACAGAACGACTACACTCAAGTTTACCTTTAAATTGATGCATCATACTCAAATTCATTTGTCCATGTTTCCTGCATTGACACTTTGCCCAGCTATGACCATGTGGCCAGCCTCTGAAGCCTCAGATATTATTCAAGTATGGAGTAAGACAAGAGTACAATATCTTAGCATTTATGAGCATTACAATTAGATGAAATGAAACAGGAGAAAAATAAAAGTAGGGAAAAACAAGTTATGGCTAAAGGATGAATTAGATGACCATTAAATACATCAGGAAAAATGCAAAACCCGTTGAATGCTAGAATAATTTTGCAGGAGATGTTTAGTGACACTTTTCACTGTCATTAAGTTTTTCAGGTATTTAAGTGCTTTGCTGAACTGAGGGGTAATCGACTGATGTGAATACATGAAAAAGGTTTGAAAATAACTAAAAATAACATATTTGCCTTTAAATTTTGAAAGAATGCAAGGAGATATCAATTCAGTCATCTAGAAACTTAGAAAGTAAAGATTAACCAGGTAGGTATCTGTGTAATCGACCAGGAATTAATCATTGGTTTTGTTTTCTTCTATGAAGATTGTCTCTACTACAATTTCACATCAGCAAACAAACAAAAAAAATGGTATAATGAAGGCATGAAATAAAGCATTATATGGAATCCATTAAAGATAGTTATTTAACTATTTTTAGACATCCATCTATACAATATATAAGACTACAAATTTAAAGCAAATATATAGTGTTGATCATTCAAACCAGTAACCAGAGATAGGAAAGACAAAATGTCAAATTTAGAATGTCTTGTGATTTTCAAATTTCTTCTGGGCCAAGAACTTCCCCTGCAATCATTAAGCTAAACAAAATCATCCAAATTGTTAAATTTTCCATAAGGGAATTAAGAAAGAAGTCTAAATAAATGGATTTGTTTTACATTTAACAAATTATAATTAGAATGAATCCATAATCCCTTTCACTGACAACTTTTGCAAAGATTAAAAATTAATGAGGTTCTTGTCTTCTCTTTCACCCTGAAACTTTCTCTCATAATGTTCAAAAATCTAACTGTAAAGTTAAAGTTAAAAAGAACTTTTTTATACTTATTTCAATTGCTGTATAAAAAAAAATCTGGTTTTCATAAATCTTGTCCTGTCTCTTGCTCTGCTATCAAATAATTAATTTCTTTCTTCCATTGTCCTCTTTTCTGTACTATACTATCTACACTATCTTGACTATTTGTTGAGCTTCATTTATATATTTTTGTATAGATGGATTTCATTATCAGAATAGTCAGTATGACAATATACTAAAACAGATGAAAGGAATATCCCAGGAAAAACACCTATCCCTTTTATGAATAGTTATGAATATCCCTTTTACTCAATGTTTTTAGTTTGAAAAAGTCAAACTATAAAGCACTACTCTATTTTTCATGCCCTTGTTCTATAATCTAAGTGGCATCTATGTGTGATTTCTGTAGATTAGATTAGAGAATTGGAGTTATATTTGCCCCCCTTTATCTGCTAATTGACTGTTTTATATATAATATTTAGTCTCTCTCTGTTAGGTCTCTTTTGGTAGTTAAATTACCTCTCCAATAGTATTTCATTTAACTTTTAAGCCCTTGAAATGAAATGAGACAATCTCACCCTAAATTATTAGAAACTTTTTGAAGATGTCTGTTACAAACATTTACCTAATAGTCACATTTTAAAGGGATTAAAATGCCTAGAGAAAGTATTCAATAATATTCAGAATCAAGGAGTGATAAATCAGGAATTATGGATCTTTGCACTAAACAGAAGAGAACTCACTGGAAAGGAGGTACAGACACTCTTGTACTCATGTCTTAATGTTCTGGAAGAGATTGTGGAAGAAACTGATTTAATTCCATTCAAAACTAATTGCACTCCTTCAGTGCAGGAAAGATCACTGCTGGTCAAAAGAGTATATTAAAGAGAGGATTGTCTGTGACTTACATTCTGATGTTTTAATAAGGAGTTTCTCTACAGTCAGCCTAACTCATATTCTGTTGAGTTGGGAACAAGACATGTCTTTCCCAGCACAAAGCTTCTCCATCAGAGCTGGATTTCAGAGCATGTAATGAATGTCAGAGTTTGGGCCTGACCAAAATCCTCCTGACAAACCCCTAGGCAAAATTATATTTGTTTTTTAAAAAGCAGCTTTTCAAGATCTTCAGCTTTTTTTAAAAAAAAAAAAAAATCACTATGTTTTGGTTGTCACCCAGGTAAAATCATCACATCTTTAAAACCTCTTTTCATATATAGTGATGCCATCTTGGTCTTTTTTGTAGTAGTACCTATTGGGTTACTCATCAGTTCCTTTAATATTGAAAAGCTGTGAGCTAACAGTTAACAGATACAATAATATGTCACTAAGGATCACTGAAGCAGGTTGAAATGTACTTCAAGTTTCTCCTGCTCAGTTTTGTCCTTCCCTAAGTCTCCTACTGGGGGGAAGGGAAGGGAAGGGAAGGGAAGGGAAGGGAAGGGAAGGGTACTCAACCTTTTGAAACATCATAAACCACTGCCCTACAGTAACACCTGTATTTGTTTTTGAATAAAAAACTATAGTGCCTTTTCTTCTGGTTTTGTGCTTGACATAATTGTAGCCTTGGTTCTAGGTCATCATATTAAAACAATTAGTATGAGAATGGGCATCCGTATAAGACTTATCATTTGGTGCTTCATTAAAAAACCATGCAAAACTGTAGATGCAAGAGAATTGACCAAAAGCTGGAATAGAAAGAGCAGCATGCCAGCAGAAAACAGGTTGGATACACAGACTACTTTGTTGTTTTTTCTTGTTGCCACACTAGTACTGCCAGTGACAATAACAACCATTTCCATTTGTATAATCACTCTTATTCCAAAACACATGGCAAATCATAGGCCAAATTATGCTTTTGGTTATATGGCTTAATAAAGGCACAGATGCTTCCATTCCAGAGTTGCGCTAGTGCCACGAAGAGCAATTTTATCTTTATTTTTCACAAAGAATGAAGAAGGTTAATATGAAGCCCTCTTTTGAATGGGATGCAAAAGCAATATGGACATACAGCAGGGAAAGCATGTTTTTTTTCTCAGGGTTTAAAGGAATAATTTGAAAAATCTTAGAAATAGTACCTCCAAAAAAGTGTTTTATCTATGAAAATTTATAGCAGCAGGCTAACATTTGTTACTTGTAGCAGCTCCTTCCTTGATGACTTTCATCACAAAAGTAACAATGCTGCCTTCCCTAAAGACTGAAAGTTACAGGAAAATCAAGAACACAGATAAGTAAAGCACAGCAATATGCTAAACAGCATAAGAATTATTTGAGCCAACCACCTGCTATTGAATAAGCGTAATGTCAGAACATCCCATCCTACTCAAGCACCGAGAGCGTTAACCCTTCACTGACTGACCTTTTCTAGAGTACAATGTCATTTTGTCTTCTCCACCACTGGCAAAAATTCCACATCTGGTCTCTCAGTCTGGATTTTGACATACCATGCAATAAATCTTGCAATTGCTTTTTGGGTAGATAGAAAAAAGAAAAAAAAAATTAAATTGCACCACATTTTAATTTTTTTCTTTGTTTTCATTTTGTTGTCAGAGAAAGAAGCTGAACGAAAGGTAATGCTTCTTATCAGAAATTTTCTGGTTTCAGTTAATTTTTATAATTTCACACTATGATAATCCTCAAGCCAAACACATTTTCCTGTGAAAATGTAATGTGTGTCTAGCTGAGCGATTCCAGAACTAGATTCTCTACTGTGTGAAAGCCTCCAATTCTGGATGAGCAGTGTTCTCAAATGCTGATTGAAAGCACACATTTTCTAGTCTACATTTTTCTGCACCTGGAGGACTTGGTTCCTCTAGATCTTAGGATAACACTTTAAACATCACTATATAATCACAGAATATCGCTTTATGCACCATACCACCATAAAAATATTGCCAAAACATTTTTTTTTTTTCCTGGATGATTCAGACCTTTCTAAAATTAGGATAAAAACCAGACGACAAAAGTTTCAAACTTCAATTCACTTGAATTCATGACTGTTCAGGTTATCTCACCAATTTGGTTCTGTATAACTTGAAATCAACAAACAGAAATGTGAAACTCAAATTTCAGAAAAGAAAATATAGTAGGATGTTATAGTTTTAGGTATAAAGAGAGTAAGAATTAAGAAAAGGAGAAACTTTAGAAATCCCAGTGATGAGACACAAGAAAACTCTACAGAGTTAACTATCTCCCTTTCAAATTAGTAGTTTTTAAGGCTAGAAATAAGGCTAAATATTAAGGCTAGAAATGTCATACAGTGCCATGACTTGTTTGCACATTTCAGTTTGCCTCTAACTGGCTTGTGAGAACATGGTTTTATTGACTTGCTTTCTGTCATTTAATAGTAGCCATGTAGTCGTTATTGATCTGCACCTGAAGCAAAACAACATCTTCATTTTCTCTCAGAAAGTAGATATCTGAGGCCTAGACTTGTCTTTCTTAAATGGAGCATTAAATTATGTGCCTAAGTTGGAACTATTATTATTTACATATCTTGTATAAAGAATTATTCTTGATGACAGAAATAATAATTGTATATTAGAATCCTTGCATGGATCTCAAAGAGGACTCATGAACAAGGGCTGTCTATCCTGAATATGACCAGTGTCCTGGTCTGGGACAAATTTAGAGAGGAATCTCAGAATGGTCTCCTGTAGAAAGTGAATTCAAATGACTTGTCTCCCAGCCTGTTCAGGAGATAAACCTCCTTTTAGAAAAATAGAAAAAAGAGTTTATTTAACAAGCAAAGTAATCACAAATATGAAAAAAATGAATAATATTAAACAATGGAACTTTTCATTGTTCCGAAGAGGTGGCAAAGTCAGAAAGTCCTTTTCATGGGGTGTAGCTTGGCTCACTCAGTCTCATTTCCTCCTGCACTGGGAAATGCCATGTCCCAGGCCCTGGTGGGCCACAGGTGTGAGCTCCCGGTGTTTTTCTGGGTTTTCAGTCCAAAGCAGGGCTGATCAGTTCCAAGAAAAAGAAAAGCCAGAGTCTGGGGTCCTTCTCTGCCTCAGATAGCTAAAAATGAACTAAAAGCAGAGGAGGACTCTCTCCCACTGTCTGTCAGTGCTGCAGACAACATAGTCCAGGAGAGGGATGTGGGGGAGCAAGTGCAGCTTCTGAAAACAAACTGCACACTTCTTCTCTCCCTCTTCGCTCTTGGAACCAGTCTTAAAGGTTCAGAGCTTAATATCCAGCAGAAACAGAACTGACAATTTAGGACACAAATATCATAAAGTCACCCTAGGACAACTGGTTTGCACTCTAGGCTTCAAAGCCAGGCAAGTGTCTAGTGTTGTTTTATTAGCGATTATAGATATAGCCATGTAATATGTAGTGATGCCAAAGTGTTAGAGAGCCTTGCAACCCTCCAGCTTCTCTGCTGTGTTATTGGAGAAGCTACCCATGTCATTGTGGCAAAATCTCTAGCTGGCCACAGCTGAGTAAGTCTCACTGCAAACTCCAAGCACACTGAAAAGGGGGGATGAAAAAAGAGCATCTGATACAGAGGTGGATAAAACATAATATGGAACAAACCATTATGATGCCAAATCTCTCTCGTATTTGTTTCTTTTCCTGCATTTCTGTGATCTACCACCTGCTCACATAGAGCTGCCTTCATATGTGTCTGGACTAGCATTCAAAATTATATAAGGGCAAACTGAACTGAACACTTTCAGACTGTGCTACAGAAGTGAACTGAAAGACACGCAATAAAACTGAACTCAGGTTAAGGTACAAATGAATCACCAGTGAAATTTGATGATTATTCCATTTTTAAACGAAAACTAGTACTAGCAATATTTTTTTTTTTTAGTAGAACAAAAATCTAAGGCAATAAAACTGAACTCAGGTTAAGATACAAATGAATCACCAGTGAAATTTGACGATTATTCCATTTTTAAATGAAAACTAGTACCAGCAATATTTTTTTTTTTTTTAGTAGAACAAAAATCTAATCTTTTACAGCTTTGCTTAACATCAGTGCTGTAAAGTTGAATTTATAAAGCATGTATGATAGGTATGTTTGGACTTATACCAGTAATTGTTCAGTAACTAGAATGTCTCTCCAGGTTTATTGGTTGCATAGAAAGAGATACTTCCTTCAGCGGAGTTATGAAATTGTTAAGGATTCCAGTGGCAGCTCCAGAAAATCCAAGGTAGTCAGCATGGGCAGACCTACAGGATACAGTATGCATTAATTCTTGCCATAGTCCATGAAACCACAGGGTAGGAATACACTAACAGAGGGCAGACATTTTGTCCTATTTCACTGCTTTCACTGGCACTTCAAGTACCAAGGAGCTACCAATTATTTTAATTACCTTCTCTCTGCTAACAATAATGCTTGACTTCTTAGCTTTTTAAAGCTCTTTTTCTGGAAGACAGATAATTTGTAAATGTAGATAGCAATCCAGGACAGATTCTGATGGTTTTACTCACACCAAGTAGTAAACTGCTCTAGAAGTAGTTCTGCTAATTAGCACAGAGAAAGGCTATTAGTAGCAGCAGGAGACATTTCAGGCCTCCTCTTGAATTATCAAGACAGATGGTGAATTCTTGAATTCTCTACATTCTCTTCGAATGTAGAGAAGAGTGAAAAAAATTTAGTGTTTAAAATATATCTTTAAATGAAGGACATATTTGAAGTTTGTCACCCATTTGATATGGACTTTTGGGCAAGATATTTCTGTGAGGAACAAGAGTGAGGCTTGTAAGGACTGCTCAGGTGTGAGGAAATAAAAGTAATCTGTGGGCTTCAGTCTGTGTTGCTGCTGACAGAGTGGCACTTAACTAGTACCTTTAGGTAAATATGAAATCAAATACTAGATTCCTCTTTAATTTCTTTGTTTATTGGGTGTACATATTAGAAAAACAAGCTTCTGGAGTGGAGTGTACTGCCTGATGTGTGAATGCTGTAGGTCTTGGGAGGGACTAGATTTTTTGTTCTGAGGTTTCTCTATGGAACTTGTATGAAGCTCTTGTTGTTATCACTATTAGACTCTTTGTTTTTCTAAACACGTCGATACACAACATGAAATAATATAATGAATGATAAAAGTTAAATCTACAGGCTTTGGCCTCTGTATCTTTATGTAAAAAACAAAACATTGCAATCCACGTGCAGCAAAATCATCTTCAAACAGTATCATCCTTGGGGAATGATAGAAAATATCTTCCATATTATTGTCATCTGCTACATACCGTTACACCAGGAATATTTTTCTAAGGTGACCATGATTATTATGTTCGTTGTCATCAACAAAACAACAAGGAGGTCCAAGCCTGGTTCTCTTTAGGAGAAGAAGACATGCAAAATATTAGTAAAAGACAAGAAGTTGAGAGGCCTTAATAGAGAATGCTGAAAGCTAGAAGAAATTCAAGATGAAGATAAGATAGGGACATAAGTCTGTTATTTTGGTTGCTAAAGTAGTCATGATAAAATAGGCATATCACATGCCTATTTGCATGCTGGAGAGACAAAATAATTGAATTTTACAGAGACAAGCAAAATAATAAATGACCATATAAGTCTCCAGCACAGCAGAATCACATTTAGTCCATGTACACAGTGATCTATGTATAATTTTGCTTGTAATGATGTTGATGACTTATGAGCCCTATACAAAAACTGTAGACTTGCACTACTACAGAAGTTTCATGGGACAGAAGCAACCTTTTTAGAACAAACAGCCATGTTTCAAACTGAGGCAAATAAACCATGTTTAGTGATACCAGGAGATGTGACAGATATCACATTTATCTGAGCTTTCTAAGCAAAGCACAGCTGGCTGAGAAGGACTCTTATAAATTCAATTTCTTGGCATCTGTTCCTAAGGTGAATGAGCAACACATCATTATTGCCACTGTGCTTTTCACTCTGGCCCATACTGACTCCATCCATCACTGTACTCTCACCTGGGGGCCCTACCTTAGACACAGAGCCACCATCTGTACAGCCAGCGGCAAACACATGAGACATGCAAGAAACATCTAGACTAAGGAATAAAAGAGCTTAGGGACCATCCCTTGGCTTTGAGACTTACAAGACTGGCACAATTTGTGTAAACACAGACCAATTATCCGTCTTCCAAAACAGGGAAACAACAACCACACTGCTTTCCAGAACGGGCTGTTACAGACCATACTTGTGGATGGACTGTCCATAACAGTACTGGTCTGAACATATGCCAGCCTCCATTCATATTAACATTTTAGCAGTAAAATTGAGTGATCTTACATCTCTTATATTGCAGTATAGAATGTCTTTGTCTTTCAAGGTACTTATGTTTCACATCTCGAGTTGCTGCTCTGCAGCTTGGATGTGTTTACTAGATATTTTAGATTTGTTGTGTATGTCTCTAAAGAGTTGGAATTCATATAATTGTAGAAATCCTAGTAAGGTATAAAATACAAGGAGAGGAAAGCGAAGGTAAAAAAAAGTCTTAACACCATATTAACCAGCCTGAAGGACCATTCTTTAATAAGCCTCTTATTTTTAAGTCAGCCTCAACCCAGTGATATTCAAAAAGAGTTTGAACAACACTCCTAAATATGTGGTTTAACCTTTAGGGGTTTTTTTGCAGTCAGGAGTTTGACTCAATGATCCTCGTAGGTCCCTTCCAACTCAGAATATTTGGTAACAGCCTGATTTTAGTATATATGACTGAGTTCAGGGTATTGTAGTATATAAATTTAAAATCATCTCATTTTTATTTACATAAAGCTAAATTGTAAGGTTACATATACTTGGACTCCAATCAATATTTTAAAGTCAAAGTAATTGATAAATATTTTTTTAAACAAAATATGTTAAACTGACCCATCACCTTTTATTACTTCAGTGGTTAACAATAACCATTCTTTCCCCAACTCAAAGAAAAATCATTGTGATTTTCATGTGCCTTGAACAGTTGCAGCTCAGGTGGAGTTTTCTTTTTCAGACCTATTTTTTTTCCCCCCATTTTCAAAGAAAATTTTCACATTTAGACTGCACTGCATGAGAGCTGAGGAAAGATTAGAGGTGATTACTCTGCTTTTCTGAAGGTTTTTATTGGCATGCTATTGAACAGTGACATACAAAGCACAGTTTCCCTGGGCAACCCCATAGAAAATTTTAATGCACAAACCCTATACTTGCAATATATATTCCTGCATTTCCAGGAATGCAGTCCAGAGACACAAACAAAGAAATCATTTCAAAATTACATTTGGGGAAAAAATAGAAGCAGAAATGTCCTCCTGATCTGTAGAACTTGGTGAGAAAGATTTACTCATGTGGTTTGTCATTTTTCATGTATCCATTGTTGGGCAGGAGCCAGAAGTAACTTTTTCATTGGTTTTTTGGAGGTTTCCTACACATGATGTAGTATGCTTTAGTTGATCTGATTCTGCTTGTTTTACACTGATAATGTGTAAAAACTCAAACTGTCCCTCTGCCAGCATGTCAGTCTCAGACTTGGATCCCACTCACTGTGTTGATCCTGCTGGTACATCTCCCTTTGCTGTCCCTCTGAGTATGTTCCACATCCATTTGCTGCTGCATACTCCTTTATTCCATCAGTCCCATCCCTTTGTTTGGCATAGCCTATGTCTCTTTCTATGTCTCTTTCTATGTCTCCTATGTTCTTCCTTTCTTTTTACACTTGCTTTCCTTCTTACACTTGCCATCTCTCCTCAAACAACTTTTAGAAAATAAAGTAGTTATTACATATTTGTCCTTAGATAAGGAGAAATTGAGAGGTTGGTGATCTGTCCTCCAGGCACATTCCCTCAGAAGGGCAGTGCTGGACATGGGTCTGGTCAGCAAAACCTCACGTGGAGGCTACTCATTACATCTTGATTTTCATACTCCCTGCTGTTTTTTGCTGTGGTCTCTTCCTGGCAATAATCATCTCAACGGGCTTGACAGGCTAGAGAAGTAAACCCATGCAAAATCTGTAACGCTCAACAAAGCAAAGTGCAAGGTTCTGCACTTGGGCTGAGGCAACACCAGATATCAATACAGGCTAGAGGATGAAGGGATTGAGAGCAGCTCTGCCAAGAAGGACATGGGAATACTGGTGGATTAAAAACTGGACATGACTCAGCAATGTGCACTCACAGCCCAGAAAGCCAACCATGTCCTGGACTGCATCAAAAGCAGGGCGAGGGAGGGGATTGTGTTCCTCTACTCTGTCCTCATAAAACACCACCTGGAGTGCTTCATCCAGCTCTGGGGTCCTCATCAGAGTGAGTCCAGAGGAGAACCACAAAAATTGTCAGAGGCTGGAATACCTCTCATATAAAAAAAGCTTCTGGAGAGACCTTATTGCAGCCTTTCAGAACTTAAAGGGATCATAACTTAAGAAAGATGTAAATAAACTTTTTTTCTTACTAAAACATACAGTGACTATGCTGATGCACAGTTTTCTAGATTTAAACACTAGATTTATTTCAGGATGTCCTTGTGCTGTTGTGACACATCTGGGGCTTGGGCAGTAGTCCTTTAAGAATGAAGACAGTAACAAATGGACTGATTTATCACATAGAAAATAGAGTGTTATGCAGCAGATTCATAGCCTTATTAAGTATTTCTTTGGTATATCTACCAACCTTTATAAATACCTGACTTTATATGTGCAAACCTACAGAGTGTTAGAGAATAAAACAGAAGCACTTCATGTGTTTCTGAAACACAGTAATAGCTTTGCTTTCTCTTTGGACAAAACAAAAACAAAACCCAAAACTAAATCAGACATTTTTACCATTATTCTATCTTTACTTCTTTCACAAGATGATGGCCAAAGAAATTAGTTCAGTTTTAGAACCCTGGAAGAACAGAATATGGTTGTAGTTTATATAAGCAGTTCTCTAAATGAGCAGTTTCTTAACCTTAGAATAAGGATATGATGACACCAAATCTGAACCTTCTATTTGAAAAATGAGAGTTCAGTACAAGGTTCTTTCTTTTTCATTCATTTGGGACAAGATCATCTGGAACTGAGTGACATTTTAGAAGAAAAAATTAATAAGAAAGAGTTTTTGAAATATTTTTGAATATGGCAGTCTGTAGACCTTTACAAAACATGAAAATCACTGCCAAAGAGCAATTTGTAGTTGTTAAAATGATTTTTTGAATACGTTAAAGTGAAGTGTTAAATCACAAGCTTGTTGACACATCATTAAAAAAATTTGCATTATGGATTGTTTGCAACAGAAAAAGGTAATAGTGGCTTTTGGTTTTTTATGTCTGCGAACTTGGGGCAGAAAGGACTGGATATGTTTCCAGGAATCAGCAGGCAAAGAATTTTCTCTCTAAAAAATAGTATTCCTTTTAGGGAAAGCATTCAAACTCTGCTTATATGTACACACATTTGTTCATAATTTAGTGTGGAGTGTGGAGACAGCTCTTGTCTCTTATTTTCAGCTGTTAGGGTGCAGGGTGCATGGCAATTGTAGGATGCATTAAATCTTGCAGCTGCACAAAAGTTTTGCCCATTTGATCACAGCAGCACAAATAATGAAACACTGCACCCGTCTCTGTTGCCCTCATTCCTCCTCTAGTGGTGGCAGCCTTTGACCAGTCTCACCAAGAAAATGCTTGTGAGCAAAGGAGTAAGGGGATGTCACACTGCCTCCACCATCCTTCCTCTGTTCACCATTGTCACACATCTTCTCCTGGCAACTGAGGCACAGAGAGAGAGAAAAATGGGGAGTGGGAAAGGTATGCATTTGGCAAAGTCATGAGTTTGTCATGAGCGCATGATGAGGGCTGTTCAGACTGGATATTTCTTATATGACCCATGTGATTGGCTGTCCTTATGACTAATACAATGGTAGCACTTTTGACCAAGATATTTTCATCTTTTTGAAATATTATTACTGTAATTGACAGAATTTCCAAAATGAATCAAAGTTTTAAAGCTCTGTAAGTGGATGTCATGGACAGATTCGTCTACCTTAGAAATGCGATGGTTTCAACTAGTCCCCTTGGGCCAGATATAGGGTGTCATTTTGTATTTTAGTATAATTGTTCTCAGCAGTTTTTTTAAGGTTGCTATGGCTAATGTTTTTCTCTTTTCAAATTACTAGTACAGGAGTCATTAATCAGATATTGACATCTACTTTGTAGACATTTACATGTTGTGTTACTCCTAAGTCACCTTTCCTTTGATATAGCTATAAGTGATGTCCTTGGGCTCACTACTCACATGAAAAAGACCTAACAGAGTCTAACAGAATCAGATGCTAAAAAAAATATTCTACAAAGGTATAAATCAGCACCATTTCAATAACACTGATGGGACAATATCACAGCTCCAAACTGCAGTAACAATAATTTGGATAATGTAGCAAGTATTAAACAAATAATGGGAAAGATTAATAAAAATATGCTTATCTCTCGCTTGAATCTACTAAAATAGATTTCAAATTAGTTCAATAATTTTACAGTATGCATATTTGCCTACTAGAAGAGAAAATTAGAGCCAAAATGCATATTATATAATGCAAGCTTACAAACATCTGTCACATAATACCTTTGATTGCATCTGTCATTAAGTTTTGCAATTCATGGGTGCCTTGTGACTTCAGCTACAAGTAAGTCATCCATACATAAGTTTTGTGTTCAAGTGTATATGTGTTTGTTGTAGATAACGAGGATATCTTCACAGAACTGCAATATGTGATGGAGGACTTTGTGATTCCTGCTAAAGCAGCAGTTGGAAGTTGGGTGGGATACCCTTGGGCATCTCAAATAGAACTAGATGCTTATAATTAGGCAAATTAAACTTCCCTTGTGTGTGTTTATTTTGGAAAGTATGAAAGCTTAAGTGTTTTGGAGCACTTCTTTACACCTTATCCTCCTATACTCTTGGTATAATCCTCTATCCTTTCCAGTCACTAAAGGGTGACCTAGATCCAAGTGGTCTACTTCTGCTTCAGATGTCTCTTTTTTTCCTGCCTGGCCCTCAGCAGCCATTCTTCGTGGATAAAAGTTTCCCCCATCCCTGTATTGTATCCTCCAGCCCTATGCAGCTGTAGAGCATTTGAAATGGCTCTAGACATTTATGGAAAATGTCCCCATTATTACCCTTTTTTCTGGAAATAAATCCTGCAAGCCTTAGACAAGACACTAAAATTCTCCAGCCTTGCATAACACTTGTCAGGGACAAAATAATTGCATTGTGAAAGGTGTTGAGATTGCACAGATCTTTCAATTTGTTTTCTAAGACACAAAGGAGAAGCACATTTTCCTTCAAGTGACTTGTACTACACCAACACCCCAGACAAGTGTCTGCATGATAATTCTTCTGACTACCAGGGAAGAGGTGTAGAGGATAACCGGTTTCTGTGGCATTACCTATTTCTGTTAACAAAGCATTAAATATCAGTTGTATTATAAAATAAACCTGACTCAATTTGCCTTTCTTGTGCAATGACTATGTACAGGTTTTTCCTGTGAAACAATCCTACTAGAGACCTTTAGGCAGACTGCAATGCAGATGCCAGAGCATTCAGATTTGATCAGCAAAAAAAAGAAGCTTGAGTTCCTAGTTTAAGTCAAGAATAAGACTTGAACCACAGTATCCTTTAGCTGGAGAGGATGCCCTCAACATTGGTTACTTTAAGCCAAAAGAAAAAATTCTGTCTGACATAAGCACTGGAAGCTGATCAACACTTCATGTTGAAAATGAGGCAGAAAAATACTTCCTGAAATGCCTGATTCCATTCAGTCAACTACATATTTCTTTTTCTGGAAAAAGACCAAGCACTTTATCCTTTTGTATCAAATGAGATGATTAACCTGGAAATTAACCTTGTTTCCTGCACTGGTGTTTTCTTCTCCCTCTAGGAGCTATGATAGACATAACCAGCTGCAAGTCTAACAGGGGTGAAAAAAGGGATTCTGAAATCTTAAATATTCAGACCACCCAGGTTGTCACTGGGAAGTCTTACCTGCAAAGTGTGTTTGCATTTTTCAGAGAAGCATGTCACCAGACAAACCAACACTTTGTTTGTTTGCATTTCTTAAGGTTCTTTCATAGTGAAATCAATGCACTGACACAGCTTTATATTCTAGTTATATAACAGCTGGTTGCTGCCCAAAACACAGTCAGTCATAAAACTGCTTTATCTTTATTCTTATGAGTTTACCTATTCCCTACTACCACTACTTTTCTATCAGCAGTCTTAAATTATCAAACATCTGTTACTGAAAACAGCTGATATTGAAAGCAGGCAGTGCATAGCCAGAAAAAGACATCGGAAGACAAAAAAAGTGCGTAAAATCTAGACCGATGTTTCATTTAGAAATCTCCTTTAACTGCATACATGTGACCAGTTACCCCAAGATAATTATTTCACAGTCTTCTTTTCATATCTTACATAACTGTTATTTGCTTTCTCTTTGCTTTGGAAGCAGCATGTCAGAACAATACTGGCAAATTGACAGGAACAGTGATAGCACACTTTATTATGTTTGTCGATCTCAGACGTAAGACCAAAGGAAATGCACAAGTAAAATAATTTGCTCTACAGTGGCAGCCTGATTTTACAAGAGAAATAGCACAGACTAGACACAAAGTGATATCAAAAGCACAAACTAATGCAAATACACAAATTCCTGAGAAATAATGGTTTGCAGTTCTGATAAGCACAAGTGTTTTCATAATAGCAGCTAGTAAAACAATCTGAGACCGAAATATAATTTAAAATTGATAGTCTCCTTTGAACATTACAGCTCAAAGCATAAAAGCTGTGTATCTCTGTGCCTGCTCTGTTTTGATATGACATCCAGCTGGGCTAAGCTTTCTCTGAGTGAGCTGTCTTTATAATCCACTCAAATCAGTAGTCATAAAACAAATGAGGATTATGAGCATCTGCTGCAAAATGATGCAGCTTCTGTGGCTTCTAGATTATCTTTCTATTTGAAATACAAATTCTGTTTGTTAAGCAGTAACTGCAGGATTTCCAGTATTTGAAATTTAAGTATTTACAGTGTTATGATGTTGTGATGATCTAGCACCAAGCAGCTCCTGTGTGGCTTCTAACCTTTGTGTGGGAAAAGAGATGCATTGTGTATGGGGATGGAGAAAAAAAGGAAGAGATGTTACCAAAGTAACATCCATGGTATGAACAAGAGTCTCACACATCCCAATAAATTCATGAAGGCTATTTCCAGCAGTTTTTGCTCAAACCACCAAAGTGTAAGTTGGACTGATAGGTAGGACATTCCCCCATGAATGAAAACCCTTCTCATATTATGACAGCTGGAATTATGGAAACACAGGTGGCAATGCCAGATGCAAGCTCTTTGATTCTCTTGGCACTACAGCAGTCTCTCCCTCCTTAGTGGAGGGATGAGGACTATCAGCAGCTCACATACCAGCAGGCAGCCTTGTACTCTGTGCTGTATTCCAGAGGAAGATGTCTTCCTCTGGTCTGGGTTTTCTCTCACACCTGATGGCACAGGTACATCAGTTCTGACCTGATGAACACGTTGTAGGTCATGAGGGTCTAAGATGTATCTCCTGAAAGTTACTGTAATAGGGAGTGAATTTATACTTGGTAACTAAAAAAATATACTTTTTCTGAGAAATGGCGGTTTCAAATAGATGTGTTTGATTCCATCCATTACTGCAAAGGTGTAAGTCTCTTCAGCTGCCTTGGCAGCACTTTGTTTACTTGGAGAACTTATGACAATAGGTATCTTTATTTCCAGTGGTATTTCATAGGAGAAGCTCCAGGTAAACTGGGATCTTTGTTTATTTAATGGAACTTTGTTCTACTTTAAACTCATCCTCTGTGTATTGTTTGTGCACTTTATATCCTTATGAAAACACACATGAAAAAGAAAAAGAGCTTTGTACAATTAAAATCCAATAGGAATGTTAAGCCAATCCTCCCTGATTGGTTGGCAGTTTACTTTTGCAGGTGATGAACACCTGTAAGAAATATAATTTTAACTCACAAAACAATCTGTGTGTGGCACAACACTTGCTTTTACTAGAAAATTAAACTCTGAAAAAATAATAATAAAAAAAAGGGTTTTAAAATATGTTTGCGTAAATATAAATATGCTTTTAATTCCCTTAACCATATGTATGTGTGTGTGTGCATGTCTTCATGTGTGTGTCTGCTGGCTTCATCTGTCAAGTTAAACAGATTTTACAGACCTGTTGGATATTTCTTTTTTTCTTATTTTTTCCTGACTGCTAGGGCATGTACTAACATGAGCATTATATTTCTGCAGCTGAGTTTTAATCTGAGCAGTTCAGTAAATGATGTCTCTCAGGCATTCAGCTTTTCACCCATTTAGGTCAGTAATACATTTTCATTAAAGGGAACAGGAATATAATTGTGGTTAGGTAAGGAATAAAAGGATTCCACCACTTTGCAGATATTGTTATTTCCCTTGTTTCCATTACAGAAGGGCAACTGACCATACTTACAGACATTTACACTTCCATTACATTACAGGTATTTCATTTCCATTTTCTTCAGACTATTTCTATTTTTGGAAACGCCCATTGACCAGCCACTCTCTTTAGCCAGTAAGTTCTGTCTGTGATAACAGACGGTATCAATTGTTGGCAAGATATACACTACAACCCCAATCTGTTTTTCTCAAAAGGAATGAGAAAGTAATGAGGTGTGTCAGTATAAAAGTGAATTGTATTTCAGTGTCCCACAGCTTCGTGTGTGTCAGGCCCTGATCTTCCTGATCTTCCTTTTGCCCATTCATTTGCCAGCCTGTTCTTTGAGTCCAGTTTAATGATAATAGAACAAGGGAACAATGGGAAACAGTGGATTGCATTCACTTTTAGGAGAATTTGTGAACTGCTCACAGCAAGAAGGAGCATTATTCTAATAAAAATGAAATAGTACACTTCTGATTTCATACCACTTGATTGACATGTAATAACCTTTGCTTTCTATTATCATGAGAAGATAAGAAATTGGTGTTAGAGAAGTAGGTGCCCTGTGATAAAGATAACTTCTTTTAATGCAGAATAAGCAACAGCATCTATTCTTAAAGGTCTTTTATTATCTTTTATTTCAACAGATTAGAAAAACTTCTACAGCTTTTGATAGCATTAACAGAACCTTCTATCATGGTCCACAGGTCTCCCATTTAGCATATATGAGTGTAGTAAGTTTTCAGTTATGATTAAACTTATAGATAAGCATATTTTTTCTCCTCTTCATTTTGTGATATCAGAATGTTCTCCACAGTTATATGTTAATTCAATCTGAGGTTAAGCTCTGATTTGGGTTAAAACCAGATAGTACAGAAAGGAAGCTGGTGCCCATCTGAGGCCACTAGCACAGGCAGCAGCTTTAGCCAGGTAGGTCACCCAAGCAAAGGTGGAAATGCCAGGTCTGCATCTGTGTCCAAGCAGACAGAGCTTCCTATACCTGTTTCTACTTCATTTTAGAGCAGCATTCTGGTGTGACACTGTCGTGAATATAAAATCCAGGATGGAAAGGTCAGGCTAAAATCATGTTTCCCCAGGCAAACTGGTCTGGCTTGCTGAGAACTAGAACCTCCCAAAACAAGTCTGACAACCACAGCAAGCTGAAGGCCACCTATCCACATCTGAGGGCTGAGAGCTAGACTTAATCAGAAGGAAAAACAGCTCTGGCATTAGTGACAAACTATGTTAGACTGTACAGAAAAGGGGTGCAGGCAACTGTGCTGTAAGGAGAAACAGAATCAGCATGAAGAAGAAAACTTTCTTCATAAAGTGCTTGAGGAAAGATCCATTTTAGTTCCTTAACACTGCTTCTTGGACAAAGGACTGGAGAACTTCACTGAATAAAGGGCGTTTACTTCCAGTCAGAGTAGTAGTCAAAGGAACAGGTTTAAATTAACCTGTTAGCTGCAAAATTGAGCTAAACCCCTCCCAGAGCACTTAGAAGTGCAGAGAAGATGATTTTCAGATGGCATGTGTCTCACAGATCTACACCACAGGGGTTAAGGGGTGATCATGCTGTTCAGAGTGGTCCAACCTTCAAGAGTGATCCCAGGAAATCTGTTCTTTTTTGGATTAGTTTGCTGCATTCTCCCCACCATGATTTTGAAAAAATCTCAGTTATTCCATTTAATTGCAACTCAGTCTTCAGTGTCATTATTTTATATCTGTTTAATGAATGAAACACAAGATTGATTCTCTTACACCTCTGGACATAAAAAAAAAAGTTCCTGTAGAGTTAAATATCATGCAGAATTGTGCACTGCAAAGTCTCCTTAACCTCCACATGTAGTACAGAAAAGTTATTTTTATTCCTTCCAATTTAGCATCTGTTTCTGCGATACAGCAGTCCCATGCAGAGCTTCATTTAAGTCTGGAGGTCTGTGTCAGTATTAAGGTCTCTGATAACAGATTGCAGAGAAAAATTGAGAAATGATTATACACCACATTAGTTTATGCAATATAGAAAAATAGAAAAGATTTGAAGAATGTCTCTGTTGGAAATGAAAGATCAAAAATGCGCCACTGAGTTTAATTTATTTTTTTTTTAAATTGGGTAGCGGATATTTGGCACATGAAACAACCTTATAACAAAGGTTCTATAAAACGTTTTAGACCTCTGAAGCTAAAAAACATGTTCTTTTTAATGCTGTTAGGAAGAAGCAAAATTCAAAGGGTAACAAGTTGTAATTGCTTTTTGAAAAGAAGGCTGCCTAAAGTGATGGTTCTTTTTGTCCATTTACACAGTGTACTGCATTTCCTAGCTAAATTATAGAAAATTATATGCCTTAGTTTTCTTTCTGCTTTTAAGTAGCTTTATATGAATCTTATAGTTCATGTCTAAAATTTTGTTGCATTGTACCAGTCGTATTTGGTTTGCAAAAATAGTCTACCCAAACACACCAGATTCCTGATGATTGGCTTTCTGCAGGCACTAATGATGAGCATATTATTCTCTTTGGTGCAAAGCTCTTCAGGGGACCATCCTTCTGTATTTACTTTGTCTCTACTACCCACAGTACCAAATCAAGTTTATGTTCTTGGAGGTTCATCTTGTGGAACCATAGATGAATTTATTATAACCAGAACCATGGAACAAAGAAGCAATGATATGAGTGTTCTGCTACTTTATATTAAAAAGTAAAATAGTAAGTAGGTCAAGTTATCGTTATTTAATTCAAGTAATTCAAATAATTTCCCAGTTCCTGGGCAGTATATAGAAAACAAAATGTGGAGACCATTTCAAGTTTTTTCTCATTCTTGAGTAAAATCACATAACTCATAACATGTTTTAAAATATTATATATTAAAAATTGTCTTTGATTGATCTACACTATATTATAATGTCAATGTTTTGTAAAAGAGTAATGGATCCTTTATATTTAGAAACAACTGGAGACAAATATGATCATTAAAAACTGTTCTCATTATGGAAAAGAATATGAAATGTCTTTTGTTTTGGCCTTTTTTCTCTGAATCTGAGGCTTTAAGCTCTGATATTTGAGCCTAAAATGCACAATAAAAAAGCATCAGACAAATTCAGGATAGGTAAACTCAGTGAATGTTGAACGCCATAGGTCCAAATACAGTCTCTCATTCAGGGAGCTGCCAAGTGAGAAGCAGTAGGAAATGAGCATAAATCAGCAGTGGAAAGATAAATGTGTACTGATAGCCAATTCTGGCAAATACTGGAGAGAGCATACTGATCTCTGTGTCACTTTGGTCTGGCCCAGTGTGTTAGCATTTATGTTTTTTAGATATTTACTTTCTTTTATTTTTAAAACATAGCTTGAGTTTTCTTGGGAATTGGAACAGCTTTCTACCAATTGGTATGTGGACAGGCACTCTGAAATGGGAACTTTATTGCCAGACTAAGGTATTTTCTGTGTCAATGCTTGCCGACAGCCATATTGCTTTCCTATTCAAGTTGACCAATTTTATTGCTGTTCCAGCATCTATATGCTTGGAATAAACACGAAGCACAGGGTACATTTCTGTGTCCTTGGACTTTTTTGTTACTGTGTACCAAGGCAAAACTGTAGGAGATAAGACAGCCTTTGTGGCTGTGTTGGATGGACATGTGTGGCACAGGTTAGTGTCCCATTATGGGTATTAGATGAACACACATTCACATACACACAGATGCTGGAATACTGTCCACGATGGGAATGAATGGTGTTATGCTCAGGGCATATTTTAGGATCACCTGAAATCTTCTCCTGAGAGGCTGGGAGATGGTCTGCAGCCCCTAGGTTTCTATCACATCTTGTCAACTTGATATGCATTGTCTAGATTGTTCAGTGTTTCTAAGATTTGTAGAGAAAATGATGGAAGAACGCTGAAGTGTCTTTAGCTGGTTCATATCTTCCAGCTTTTTATTGCTGTCTCATCTGATAGGGAGAGATTGTCTGGGAGGTTTTCCCAGTATTGTGACAGGGTTAGTATGAGGGCAGCAGTCAGCCAGAAAAGTCCAAAGCTGAGAAGACAGAAGCAGCTCAAGAGGCTTAAGGGAAATTGCTGAAGGAAACAGCTGACTTACATTTCAGTTCTTTGCTGAGGCTCTTTTCGTCAGCATTCACAGCTTGAGTGTCAGGCTGACATCTTCCACACCAACAAATAATATAAGTGAATGCATTGGCTTTTTATATACTACAGTCTGGCCAATGCTTTTGTGCCTATTTGTGTCCAACTTAACCCTAATTTTAATGAGCTTTTCTTACCTCTATACCAAATTATTTAAATTCATATTACACTGCATACAACTAAGACTCAAAATCATTCAGAAACCCTCAACCTTCCACAGCATATTTGATATAGCCTCAGCTTCACATGAGCAGTCTAAAGTTTCTAATCTGCTTCTTACTACGTCTTCAACACTACAAGTCAAGAGGTTAACATGAGAGTCTGTTGGCTTTCAAGCCAATTTGTTATGCTCTGAACGCTCCTGAACATTGTATCCTTGCTTCAGACTCTGCCTTTACTCCTGAGTAATATAAAAAGAATCACATACTTTTTAATATATCTGTCTACATTAACAACAGAATGACACCGTCACAAAATGGTTGAGGTTGGAAAGAATTCTGGATGACATCTTGTCCAAACCCCCTACTCAAGCAGGACCACCTAGAGCCAGTAGCCCAGGATCAGGGATCAGATAGCTTTTGAATATCTGTCAGAAAGGATGGAAACTCCACAACCTCCCTCAAAAACCTTTTTCAGTGCTTGGCCACTGTTGCAGTAAAAAAATGAAATTGTTTCCTGATATTGAGAAGGAAGCTCCCGTGTTTCTGTTTGTGCCCATGGCCTCTGGCTGTGGCACAGCACTACTAAGATAGCCTGTTTCCAATTTCTTTTCATGGTCCTTTCCATATATCAATAAGATGTTTCTATACATCAATAAGATCCCCTCTGAGCCTCCTCTTCCCAAGGATGAGCAGTCCCAGCCCTCACAGCTTTTCCTCAGAGAAGAGACTCGCCAGTCCCTCATTCACCCTGTGGCCCCTTGTTGGATTTCCCCCAGTATGTCTATGTCTCTCCTGTACTGGGTTGTCCAGAATGGGCCAATAGAAATATTTAATATGAACATCAACAACTATCATGGTATGAAATTAATATTTTTAACAAACAAATCCCAATCAAAAAAATCATTGCATAATTTTTTATCACTTTCCTATATCTTACTGTGCTGATGAGTAAATTTTCAAGCACTTACAGCTACAGACAAATCTGGTTTAGTCAGAGTGATAAAACAACCCAGAGGCTCAGAATTTGCCCCTTTGCTAGGAATGTAGGTTTGAGCCTTCAGATGTCAGGAAGGAAGAAAAATATCAAAGGTAATCTGCCGATGAGAAAGGGAGAATTAGTGATTCTTAAAATCAGCTCCCACTGAAAAAATAGAGCTTTGGCTTTGGTTTTGTATTTGACTCCTGCCAAATTTAATTTTTCAAGGAACTAAGGTAATTATGGGATTTTTTTTTTTAAAAAATCTCATTTCTTAGTAGAAATAATTTGACTAATAAATGGAACCTTTTTTTTTCCCCCTCAAAAGCTGAGTTTACAGTGCAAGGAGAGTTCTAGTCAGATCTTTCAGTCTATGTGCTGTTTCCAGTAACTGGCATAGAGCAACAACATAAATGTGCTATTTTAGGGACATACATCATGTTTAATTTACATTGAACTTGCTGGCTTAATAGGCCAAGAGAGTGATATATGAAACCTAGGTGTGCAACTAAGCTGACTCTAATCTGAGGAAAGAAGGAAGTCATCAGACAACAATTCCCACTTAGAATCCATTCAAAATGAACTGCTGAATCTTTTCATCCAATCCAGAAGAAACTCAATTACAAGAAGTGACATTATGCAACATAATAAAAGTAGTGTCAGCTCCAAATCTGTGAAAGAGTGTTGACAGGGAATGACTCAAACTGATGGGACCATATGGTGAGAAGGAGTGTGTGAGCAAACCTCTGTGTCTTCCAACCAGAGAAGTTTATGGCAGCACTCTTGACTGCAAATAAATCTCTCACCCTTTAAATCCATCCATTGAAATGCCACACAGAAAATATGAATGGTGGTGAGCTTATCAAGGTGTTCTATGAAGGGAGGTTGTGAATGTGGCTCTGACACAGCTGGGTACAGCCCAGGCTTGCTTACACTGACCAGGATGTGCTGGTGTACTGCCACAAGGAGCCCTCACACAGCCCTGACACAAATTGTCATAAACAAAATGAACCATTACACAGGAATTCATTGTCCCACAATGGAATTTTAAACCAATTTATTCAGTGATGAAATGTGAAATAAAGGACTTAAGATTGTCACCAGCTTTAAAGCACCCACACTGAAAAGGCCACCTTTTCACAGAAGACTAGATAGCTGATAACTTTGAAGTCAATTACAGTCTTTCAATTGACTTTAGCTGGACTCAAACAAGATTAAGAGAAGAGGCAAATCACCTAAAACACATTGTTTTCCTCTAATCAGATAAATACTGATACAAAAACCTCCGGTAGAAGTAGTTCATACTCTGCTCTGCTCTTAGTCCCACAGAGTTCTATTCAAATGGGAATAAAGACACCTAATAAGTAAGCAGTGAGTCCTATATTATAGGAAAGTTAGACAAAAGGATTTTGCTGAGTTAATGAAAAGTCTTGAATTGTTCCCTCTGTAAGAGGGAGCCTCGGGGTTGTGTGGAAAAGAGGAAGGAAAATCATAAGGAAAGGAAGGAGCAATTTATTAAAAACCACAAACAAACAACAAAACAAAACAAAAAAATAGAAAAGCAAATCATGTCCATTATCTATGAGTGAGGAAGAACTAGAAATGTCATGTTTTTCCATAATGTTGGGAAACAAACACTAATGTTCCTGAGCAGCCTTCCAGAGAAAAATAAGAAGCAAACAAAGATAACTTAAGGATGGAGTCTCTGTCCAACTTTACAGGAATCTGTTGCCCATGAAAAAAAAGATGTTTGAGTACTGTAACTCACAATGTGCTATTTTGTATGTTTACACTAGTTAAGAAACTGGCTAAGAATACAGAGTGCAACACTAATCCATCATTGTTCTGACTGCTAGCACACTCCCAATCATGATTTTAACCTGAACCCAGCAGCACTTTCCTGGACAGGAGAATGATTTGGGAAATAGCACATGCCATAAATTGCTCTCAGCAGGCAGTATGAGACCATATTGCCAAGGGAAGTGAGAGAAAGAAAACATTTAGTCATGGGCAAATTTAACAGCGCCATTTCTCAACAGTGTCAGGGAATGGCCCCAGAATGTTTTAGGAGTAAAAATATATACTTTAAGTTATTTTTTCCTTTCTACTTAACTAGTCATTGTGCCTAAAGTGGAGATTTAAGAGCAGAGAATTAGCTTTTGGAGGCTGGCACAGCCAACTGCTATGTTGGTATTGCAGTGAGATTTCCAACCTACCAGTAGCAGTGACCAGTTTATGGTGCTAAACTGGTCTGCACAGTAATGTGGTTAGAATTATTTGTGAAAGTGACTTTTTTTTCCTATTTACTTATAAAATCCACAAATCAGTCATTTTATTTCTTCCTGTTGCTCTTGCCAGAAAGACTGTAGGTCGAGTGCTAGTTTCTTCATCCTCTCACTCCTAGGTACAGATTGTCTAGCATAAATTAGAAGCATTTTGGCCCTTTTCCAGGCTGCATTTAAATAAAATTGTAACTCTTTCATTCAGGAAAATTCTTGTTAGGCACTAAATTTACACAAACTATCCAATGCACATAATAATGGGCCAAAGATTTTCTTGCAACGTAATCTCAATTAGCTGTTTTACAAGTATGGTGTCTAACTTTTATGAGCAGATAAATGTCTTTAAGCAATTATTCTTAGGCTGGGGCTTTGTTTTTGTTGGGTTTTTTATATGTTTTTTTTTTTTTTTTCTCTCCTTTTACTGAGCAAAACTTTCAGTTGCTGCAGTTTAATTCCGGGAGGTAAAAACTAAATTCATTGAAATGACACCATTTGCAGAGATTGCAGTGTTCTTTATTTTGTAGTTTGGGTTCAAAGTATTCTTTCTCATAGATTAGAATAATTTTAAGCCATTTCATCAAAAAACAGGTAACTATAAGAGGAATCAAGTTCAATAGAATGCAGATGAAATTCAGAGCCTAAGTTACTTGGCACTTCATCAAACTGTCCTGCAAATTCTTCAAATGGGGATATCCTTTATAAGGTTATGACTTGAAAGGTGGTTTATCAGGATTTTATTTTAAAAGTGTGTGGTTTCAAATTTTTTAGTCTAAGTTGATACATTGCCTCAGAATACTGACAGGAACCCAAATTTAGTCTGTTTGGTTGGTCTCCTTAATCTGTCCTTAGCTTTTGAAGCATAGAATGTTAAGCTATGTAATACCTTCTAATTTATTTATTTAATTTACAACTACCTGAAGTACTACTTACTTCCTTATTCTCCTAGGTAATTCAATATGGCCATAATGGATATATAACTTATATAAATCAGGTCTGATGCTTGAATCAGAAAAAGGGAACCTAGCTTACTGACACAGCGAACCTAAAATGAAAATTACAGCTCCCAAGTAGGTGATTCTGCAAAAATAGTGGGACTTGCTCTTGGGTTTTTTGATGATCTGCAATGCACCAGAATGGCCCCTGGCATGTAGTTAAGCTACAGAAGGAACATTTTCCAAACTCAGCTGCATTCATCCATCTTCATAATTTCTATTTCTTTGCACAGACTTTCTGTTCTTGAGGCCACTTGGCTGACTCTTTAAAAGTGCCACTAAGCTGGGTACCTGAAACACCCATATCTGAGAAAGTGATTTCATATGCAGAGGTAATTCCACATCACTTCCCATTTCAACCCATCATTCCAAAGCATCTCTCTAACTGTTGCCTCATCTTTTCAGAAATCTTTTCTTCTGTCATAGTTGGTTTGAGACAAGAACTGCAGTTTTATTTGCTGGTTGTGTAGTACTTAGTATGTCAGAGTCCTGGTTTGCTGCTGAGATTCTTGTGTGCTGCTGCCAAGCAAGGTACAGGAATTTGGGAACTGACCTCTGGTCTCAACAGTTCTTCAAACTATTCACAGATTTACTTGTTTAACCCAGTCACTGCTGTGTGCCTCTGGAGATGCTGCTTGCTAACCTGCTGAGCAAGACAATTAAATGTTATTCCACTATTTTCTTTGAGCTGGGATTTTTTGTTCTCTTTTTCCAAATACTGAGTAGAAACCCTCTTTATCTTCTTTGCATTTTGTCTGATGCATGACTAGCATGTCTCTGTCCTGATGTATTCCGTGTCATACTCACTACGTGATGGGTTCTCATTGAGAAGGATGTTTTTATGTACAACTTGGAGGTTTTGCTCTACATTTTTAGCTCTTCTTGCTTCATTTGCAGGAGCATAAGTAGTGTTATTTTGGAATTCGGCTATTCTGAGAGTATGTGACACTGATTGAAATCAGTGCTTTTTCTCATCCTGATGCTTTTTTGGTAACAATCAACTTGTGATACCATTCTTACTCTAGTGCTTCCAGCAACACATGTATTCACCACTGACTTTGAAGTGTGTGTCCAGACAGTGTAGTTTGTGCTAAGGGAATGGGACATTCCTTAAAACCTCTGTTCAGGTTACAGCCCTAAGACCTTGCTTCCAGGCTGAGACTGCAAGTCCAAGAATTGAATCAAGGTGGGATCCTAAATTGCTGCACCACATCACTGTACATAGAAGATTAAAGAAATCTGAGCAGAATTCACAGAGTTTATGTAAGCTATTTTGCTTGGTTTACAACACGTAAACTGCTACTGTATTTTACAGGTGTGATGAATGCTCCAGGCTCATTCAAATCTGAAATCTTCAATAGTAAAATCAATGTGATATTGCACAAGGATGTAAACCCAGGTGTCCCTGTGTTTGAGAATTATCTGAGTTAAATCATAGTAACGATGAATATGCTTCATACTGAAATTTTCAGAAATGCCTTGTGAGAGGAGGCTGAGCTGACTACAAGGACTTCAGATCATACTAGTTGCTTGAATTCCCAGGCTGCTGCACAGGTCAAATTTGAGCAGTAGTTTTAGCTCTATTCTTGCTCCAAAGCATAACTGCCTGCTTAATGATGTAAAAGTAGCTGACCTTTTTCTTTCTCTTTTAATACTCAGTATGTCCCTTCATACGGCCAGAACAAGGTTGGTACGATGGTTTTATGTTGATTAAAGGCTGCTTTTCAAGGGAGGAATCTTATCAGGTTTGATTAAATCTGTGTATGAAAGCCCCTACATAGCAGCAGAGCAGCATGGAGAAGCCCAGAATAAGAGTGAATTAGTGTCCTAAGTTGTAATTATTACCAGCTATATACAGACAACAAGCAATATTCTCTTTGTCTCTTCTGGTCTTATCCTATTGCACAATGGTTCTCATCTCTTCAAACTGAGCAAATTCCTCCAGGCCTCAGAGGCTCCTCCTCACCTTGCTGTCTCACTTTTCTGCCTGACCACTGCTGTGAGACATGGGAGAGGCCCCAAGTCCATGTCCAAAACATGGGGCTCTGCTTCCACAGACCTGAACAAAGTCATGATATGTCTCATGACCAAAAGGAGGTTTGCAAGCTAGACATTCATGTATCTCAATCCTCTCACAGGTTTGATTAGGGAATGTGCAACAGAGAGCTTAACATCTACTGAATGGATACCCCCATGAAGAGTTAGTTAACCATTACCACTTTTGCTGAGACAGGTTGTTAGAGATAATATGTACCTTGAATGTAATAACTTAACATTTACAGCACTTGGCCAGGAGATAGGAAGCTTGTCTTCTGGATCCTCTATGGTCGAAGGGAGACTGAGCTTATGTGTCTCAAGCACCCTAAACCTGAGATAGATTTGGAAAAAAATGTTAAGAAGGTTTCATAATTCCTTGTTCATCCAGGCTGGTGTACATCCTGTGAAATGGGATGGAGAGAGAATGTGGAAAGGTTGTCTGAACGGCATGCAAAGAGATGTTGGCTGGATTTGTGATCTACTCAGGACTGAAGTTGCAGTTTGTGTGAAATAGTCATTATGCAGAAGATGAAAGTAAAGACCAGCCACCTTACTTTATATCAAGTTCCTTTTTAGATATAATTTTAGTTATATAAAATAAGAAAAGAGCAAAGCCAACTCAGAAAGAAATGCAGAAATTAAAGATGTTTCTGAATTTGTATTATAGAAGGTTGGAGTCCCACTGTTCAGTACTGTAGGCAGCTATTAATTATTTCATGCCTTAGAGGACACAGTCATGAGCTGACACTTCAATGTTCCCTACCACAAAACAGAAACCATTAGGACTGTCTGTCTTTTAAGAGATGGGAGAGAAAATTATGTCTGTCACAAAGCTCACAGAATCTCAAACCTTTTGATAAAATGAGAGAGAGATTTACTGCCTTACATCTGTTTCAATGGAAGTGAGGTTAATATACTTCAACCAAGATACCTTTTTCCTTTTTTTCTTTATTAAAAGGAAAAAATAAATATACTTCAGTTAAATTTTTGATGTAAGTTCTCATGAAGAAGAGATATTGTTCAGTTTTATCTAATAGTTTGCACTGTCCATCACTCTAAGCAGTTAGAGAAAAAGTTTCAGGGATTAAGATAAAATTAACATCTTATACTTTATAAATTACTAGAAGAAGAAATTTAGTTCGCATACTCTGAATTACGTTATAATACAGTAGGCAATTCTAATTATACTTCAATTTAGAGCAGATGACTATTGGAATTGCAATTGCTTTACAGAAGACATCTAAATCAAATCCATGATACTTTCATAGCTGTTTCTAATGAATCAGCATCTTACACAGCACACATGTACATCGGTAGAGATCTTTGTCTTTCAAGAATGAATATTTGAAAATAAAAAGAAAAGGTGCTCCACTGTAAATTTTCAGGTCCAAGGAGTTCTCAAATCTGATGAATGCCCAGCATCAATGAGAGCTTTGTTTTAATAACTTGCACTTCTTAACATGCTGCTAGGTCACAAGCACCTCAAGAAGCAGTTTAAACAAAGTGCCCCAGACAAAGCCCAGCATGTTCTGCTGGAAAAGGACACCAGATCAAAGAGACAGCACCATATCAAAGAGATGGCATTCTGGCACCATGGTTTGTCATGGAATGATAGATGGCCATTGCAAAAGCAATAAATATCATTAAAAGGCATGTTTAAGGAAGATGAAACCAAAGAAAGTCACTTGAAGGCTGCTCAATGACCATGGTTAGCTAACCAAACCTCTATTTCTTTACTCCCCTGCATTTCACCACCCCATATTTTCTCATATAAATAGCACTTCTATAATATTTCCTTTTAGATTTGGAGTTGGCACCACTACCTCTTTTCTGGCATGTTTTACTGTTGTCCTCTGGCAGTTAAAACTATCTTAGAAAATAAAGTAAAGGAAAATTTATCCCTCCCACACAGAACTAACCAACTGCAGTAATTTTCTTATACTTTCATTGTAAATAACCTTTACTTTTTTTTTCTTTTTTTTGTGGTTGCAGTCTTTAGTTATGGTTTTCTTCCTTTTTTAATTTATGCTACATATGACATGAAATTCCAGGTTGAATAATTATTGAGTTACATTTTTTTTCAGTTTGGCAATGGGTTGCACTTTTATTATATTACTAAATTCACTTTTGCGTATGTATTTTACAGTCAAGACCTCCTTCAATGCAGAAATAATTTCAAGATTAGCAAACACTACAGTAAAATAAAACCAGAATTCTCTGCTGTCCTTCTATTGGAAATGTTGCACTTTGAGATGAGCAGACACATAGGAGCATAAAATGTTGGTTTTGTTGGTTTGGTTGGATGAGTAAAAGCTGTACAACACTAATTTTTTAAAATTTTTTTTAATTTTTTAATCCAAGTATTTTCTGCCAAACAGTCCCATGAAAATGCCCCAAGACATTTGACAGTAATCTGCTGGAAAACCCCAAGAAAGTCATGAACAACAGAGAAACAAAATAAAACACCTCCATTATGTTCCCCACGCCCTCAGTCTTTGCCCTGCCATGCGAGCTGTAATCAAAGCCTTATATTTTCTTTTGCTGTCACAAGCCTCTTGGTAGCTTGACTTCTGCTTATTTTAGCCAGAGAATACTGATGCTATAGCCAAACTAAGTATAGCTCTCTGAGTAACAAGGGATGTTGTGCAGGCAATGTTCTGGACCAGCTATTCCCAGTTTTTATAAGACAAATTTCACACCAGCCAGAGCAGATTCCATTGAGAGAGTGTGCATCAGAAGAATTAGTTTCTCTTGTGTCCATATACTTGGCTCATACTTCGTGGTTTGGAAACCTCTGCCCCAGATTAGGAAAATAACTCCTATTAAGGTATTTTCATGTCTTTCTTCCTATTTATTTTTTATAACAGTTCTTATTAGCATTATCTTCATTTTTGTCATTTAAAAACAGTAAAAAACCTCTGAGACTTTTAATTGCATGAGTATAGAAATCTGAAATTCTTTTTTTTTTTTCCTTAAGAATTTCAGGGGAGTAGGCTAGGATTTTTTTTTCTGTCAATTAAAGTTGTATGTTTCTTTTTAGAAACTATGTTTATTTGTCTCATAAGTTTTTCCCTTCAATTCTTATTGCCTAATTCTTTATCATCACATAAGAACCTTGATTTCAGAACACCAAGCAGTTTCAAAAACTTTTTTATCATTCTAAACTTTCTATGACTAATATAGGTATCTCAGATAAGGTCATGCTTTTATTTTAGAAGCTTCTCAGGGATGAAAAATACTCACAAAATACTTAAATTTCCTTTATAATCCTTTTGGCAGACCTTTAGAAGGCAGCCTGAGCTATAAAAGATCAAAATATAAGAATTCTTTAGCTGTATCAGACCCTGGCTGCTGAGTCTATTTTGAAAAAAGTTCTTACAAGAAAAGTACTTCTGACTGATTTATCTTCTTTTTTTTTTTATTTTTTTTTCTTCCCTGAAAGTGTTGGTTAAGGCAGTTTGATCTCTTAATGTCCCCACAGCTCTTTTTCATCTTTCTTCTTTATGAGCAATTCAAGTGGTTAAAACAATTATAAAAACATAAATGGATATAAATAGGTGTGTGACAAATAAAGGCAAGCATGAGTCCTGGGTTCTTAACCTACAAAGAATTCAGAAATAAATCCCCAAATTCCAAATGTACTCTGATCATTGCTATCACTGTTTAACTTTCTCAATTAAGAAATCAAATGCATTATCACACTAAAACTAATTACAGTTTCACTCTTCCAACCTGTATAGCATGGGATAATCCACAGCAGAGAATTTAAGAATATAAGTTCAAAATAAAATCCTCAAATGTCACAAAATACAATGATGACACAATCTTGGTTCGGAATCAAGCATAAGAGTATTTACAAGTTTCTAAACTTTTCAGAACTATGAAATTGTCAGCAAAAGTTACTTTATTTCATTAAAAGTATAGTCCACACCTCTTGTCACACTAACATTGTGTGGATAGACACTCAGTTGTAACAGCCTACACTATTCCAGCCTAATGGAATTAGTGGAATTCCTGACTTGTTGTCAGAAAGAGAGAAAAAAATTCCAAATAATTGTGTAACCTGTCAGAGGAGCGTGGTTTCTTCATGATATCACCGACCTGAACATTAGGTGGAGCCATCTGCTCGATGCCTCTTCAGACCTCAGTGTGATGGCACTTTATCATGGACAGCATTTTGCATTTAGGTATTTCCTCCCAAATTAAAGTATCTTTCCCAGTCAACTTAATCTCTGTAAACAATAGGAAGGAATCAAATTAAAACTGGTTTCTGTACGTCGCTAGAAATTCTATGTTGGCAATGACTTGTTTTTTGTTTGTCACTGTATTAATTGCATTTCCCCACTCTATATTACTTATTACAATTCCACTTCCAGTGTGAGGTTAAGGAAATTTAAAAAAAAAGAGATGTAATGCAGTATGTGTCCTATTTATTTAAGGAAAATGGTGTTTTGCTGGTATGCTCAGGCCCAAAATTATTGCTGTTTTCTCACTCTAAGGTTCATAGAGTCATAGAACTGTTGAAGGATTGGAGTTGGAAAGGACTTTAAGGATCATATAGCTCTAACCCCCTGCCATGGGCATAGGCACATGATCTGCCTTTCTCTCCATCTTTGCTATGTAGACTTAATCTTACCTCATGTGCCGTGACTAGATGAACTAAATTACAATTCACTTTGGTCCGCCTCTGATATTTCTGTCTCAGAGTATGAAGTAGCTGTGTTTCCAATAAGCAGTCACTCCTCGAGGCTGGGTAGCATGCAGTCCACACAGCAAGGGCTCCGCCAGCCATCTGCAGCACATGAGCTGCTATTCTACCCCTACTACACACTGCCATCATTTCAGACACAGTATTTTTTCAAGATGATCTTTTCTTCTACATATTTACCCAATAGTATTCCCTTCTTGCCCTTCCTCTTCCTACAACAGCCTCAAGGAAACCAAAACTATGGCAACACAACGAACACAATGAATTTTTGTCTCACTGCACTGGAGAAGATGTTTTTCCTATGAATATGTATTTTTGGCTGTCAACAAGTGTTGTTATAAGCTTTGTGTCACTGCCCACTCACAGACCACAGGAGCACCTCAGTGTCAGTGGTGTTTCCTTGCACAGCATATTCAGAAGGAATGACTGCTTTGCTCTCTCCAATAGCTGGTTTTCACAGTGTTTGTTCATGCCTTTGAGAGCACCACAGGTCTGTTTTACTTGCTTCATGTAGGCTATTCATAAGTTTCCCAGGATATTGCAGAGGGAGTAGGCAGGCATGTACTGATGTAAGAGACTTACTTATATCTCTGGAGAAACATGCTAAACAATAGTTTGTGGTAGAATGTCACAGTTATTTCACCTGCGACAAACCAACAGTCATGAGAGTTTGGTTGCACAAACCTCCATTGTGTTCACCTTCCTGGGAAGAGCGTTCAGCTCCCCTCTCCCTCCAGTCAGGATAGAAACTGATCGATCAGTAAGTTCTTTAGAAGTTATTCTGAGCTACTTCTCTTTCAGTCTCATCAGTATTTCTGTTCTACTACATAGAAATCATCAAAATGTTCTCCTGGCACCTGGGGATGTGTTTTAGTGGTGGACTTGGTAGTGCTGGGTTAATGGTTGGATTCAATGACCTTAGAAGTTTTTTCCCAGCCTAAGGATTCTATTTCCAAGGTTAATGGTCTAACCACCAAATTGTTTAGTCATGTTCATTCACACTTCCAATTAATAAATTGATGCAGACATGATTTTATAAAAGAATAATATCAGCTTGATACCTCCTGGAAAAAGGAATGACAAAAAGAGGTCTGATGATGAATATTTACTTCATTTTTTTAAGTAGTATAAACAAATATTCATGCCAGGATGTTCAATACAACAGGAACTAAGAATCATCATCCAATAAAACCTTGGCATAGATTGTTGAGATACTCAGAGTTCTGGCTGATACTGACAAATGAAAATAAGTAAATATATTCTTAAGATATATTTATTATCTATTAAGAATAAGCAGGACAATCTTTAATGCTGTATCTCAAAAAAAAAGGAAATAAGTAAAAGTACTGAAACCATACATATTTTAAGCAACATAGATTAAAAAAATATAAAATAAAATAGTGTAAACAGGTTATTATTTAATTATCATTGAGTTACAGTCAAATAAAACTATTTTTAAATATCTAGGTTTCATACTGTCAGCCAGTTTTGCTGAAAGGGTTATCTGGTAAAAAAAATCATAATAGCTTTGTTTCAAATCGATTTAGATTAAATAGACTAGAAAAATATTTCAATAGAATTTGAAATGCATATTATTTAAAATTGGCATGCAAGTTCTTTCTACTAAACTTTTAAATGTCCTTCAGTGTGGAGAATTGAGAAGATTTTTTCCTTTTTTTTTCTTCTTATTGCTTGCTTTCCTTTTCTCCTTTTAAAGCCTCTGAGACTACTAATATTGGACTATAGAGTGCCTTTTCAAAAAGTTGTTGTAAGCTTTCTATGAAAAGGTCAGGTATGTCCAGTTTTACTATTGTTAGGTACTTCTGAAATCTTTAAGTGATTTAGCAATGGTTTATAGCCCAAAAGATTTATAAGCAAAAGAAGCAAAACAAATCTTTAAAAATATTATCTTTTTTTTTTTTTTTTTTTTTTTTTTCTCCTTGGTTTAATTCTATTTAAAACAGAGCTTCTGCCAGTCTATTATCAAAAAATTTAGATGACATTACTGAGAAATGCTGCTGTTGAGATTTGCTGTTACAACCAAAATCCCTCCTGGCACTTATATGATTTTGTACTTCAAGCTCAGTTAAGCACTATAACCCTACTAATATTAACTCTTTTCAGAGTCACTTCTCACTTTACATTTTATCATGCTTCTTCTAGTTAGGAGAGCAAGTCTATGCCCTCAATCAATATTTCTTTTCAGCCAGGGAAACAGAAGATTATCTACTGACACTTTGATTCAAGAAAGTTCATTCAAATGTTTAACATGGCTTAGTGATCTGCTTTGGCATAGATCCCATCTTGACTCTAATATTTCCTTCTATATTTTTATAACTTCTTAGTTTAAAATTGTTGCTTGGCAACATGGATAGGAATTCAGCACTTTAAATTTTTTCTAGCTTTGAAAGATTGCTTCTTTCTTGGTTTGTTAAAGAGATCTGTTTCTTCAGTTTTTTTAATGTTATGAAGATGCTCCCATAAAATTGTATGAAATATCTAGAGTATTGTAAGCACTGAACTAAATTATGGAACTGAAAGTTCAAGATATGTAAAATAAATCTGTGATGTAGAGGCTTTTTTATTCTCTGTTCATGCTGACCAATGTCAATCAAATTTCTGGAAAATGTCCTCTCAATGTATAAATTTGGAATCAGTTTTCCAGTGGAATATTCATGTTAGGATTTGGCTCAAATATAGTCTAACAAGAATATTCATTAAGCTACTCCCAGCAGCAAATAGTGTTTGTGCTGCCCGTGAAGCTAGTGTTACACAGTTGCAATCATCAAGAGACTTGCCCTTGAGTAAGAACCCTGAATGAAAGCGTTTTAAATGTAAATGTGTAAATAACATTTTAAACTAGGGATATAGCCCTACAATTAATGCACCATTTACAGAGGAATAGATAGAAAATGTGTTATCATATGTGAGCCATTTTAGTTGGAGACATAATTTGCTATTTTAGTTGGAGGTTTCCACTTACTGTGCTGACACAAGGAAAGATCTTGCTACACAAGAACTGATAAATCATGACAGATTAGTACCTATTATCATAATTCTTGACTGGTTTAGGACATGGATACACTAAGGAAACTCATAAAAAATTGCTGATGGAATCATTGCATCTTGTCCTTTGTCTTTTATGTCACTTGGAAATATTAACAAGGTACATCTCAAATGTCAATTTTCAAACAATGAATTATTTCAAATTTTCTGATTTTTTAAAATCTGTGACATATAATTGCAAGACAGACAAGCATGCACTTCATGAAGTTACAATTGATTTTACAAAAAAGAATCAGGTATTGATTTTTTATCATTATTTCCTGAATTTATGTCATCCATGTGATCTGTATATATGTAAATTCTGGAATGCATTTTGCAATGCAATTTTTGAAAGTACTTGTCAAATAACAACCTATTGTGTTATTGTACTACAGAACAGATATTTAAGCTTTTTTAGATAACCTTAACCTACTATTTTTTTTTTCTGTAGGCCACTAACAATCCTTTATTTTCAAAGCTTTGTTTCAATAGATTTAAAGCCAAAACCCTCCAAACCAGATCTAAATATTTGGAGATGAGTGAGCAGTTCTAGTGACAGACTGTTCTCAGAGACAGACATGGAGGTGCTGACAAAGTTTACTTGCAGGATTCACTGGTGGTAACCATAGCCACATTTCTGAAATCTAAAGCGTGATTATGGTGTCTTAAGGGCTTATCATGAGTATAAGCATTGTTTTCAGTAATTTCAACAAAAGTAGGTTAGCAGTATATACCAGTACTGTATTGGCAGACTTACAGTTAAATACAGATGGTGTATTAAATGACATTTTTACTTGAAATGTGATCACCTCATCACATTTTTGTGCTTTTTCTCTCAATATATTCTGGATGGCATTTGTTTTCAACTTTACACTTTGACTACTTGTATTTTTAAGCAAATTTCTAATGCAGAACGCAATTTCACAGGGTACAGATCACCCATGGGTCTCATTCTATTTTGGTTAAGGCAAATCTCTGTCAACTCAATACAACAAAGGAGCCATAAATGTGCTGTTCAATGAAAATCAGGCCCACTTAAATAGAGAAACTAGGCAAAATTTAATGGTCCTGATCTAATGGGCTTCATATCTGTGAGTTCTCTCACCTTATTTTAAAAATGCTCCTCCTCCACATGGGTTAGCACAGTGGAAAGAAATCTCAGCAATATTTAGGGTCAGAGAAATGACATTTTTTAATGACATACTAAAACACCAAGACGTGGTAAAGAAGCCACTGTCTGTGATTTTTTAAGGTTTCCTGTACTTGTTTGGAAAGTGGTATTATAAACAGGTGTTATGATTTACAGTCTTACCTTCACCCAAATTGAAATGATCCTAAAGACCACTTCAAATCAGACTTCTTTTGCTTCATGTTGCTGACGTAAATCCTGACCCATTAAAATGGTAGAACATGTGAGCTGATGTCTGCTAAACTTACCCAAATTCCTCTTCTGGGCCTTGACTGCATATAAATTTTTTTTACTGAACTCCACTAGGGGGAGACTGTTGGGTTTCATGAGCTTTGAGCACAGTAAAGCAAGTTCTATCTTGTCTGTGTGAATGGCAACAGAGAAATCAATCCCTCATTGTCGGAGTTAAGGTCACTTATCTAAAATGTCAAACTCCAAGCTCTGGGCAACTCAAGTAATTGATATAAAATTAGCTGAGTACATAGATGTTCATTCCCTTTTGAAAATGATGGTTCTAAAGCTGTAGAAATGAGAAATAAAAAATGCTTCAGCAAAAGACATCATAAAATCATAGGATGGCTTGGGTTTGAAGGGACATCTTCCACTAGACCAGGTTTTTCAAAGACACCCAGTTACTTAAAGAAATAAAACAACAGAAGTCACTCTGGTTTCAGATTAGTTTGTGCCACCAAGATGTAAATATATTCCTGTGCTCTAATTCTACAAAAGATTTGTGATTTGTTGCAGTGACGAATCCCTTTGACAGACTTCTCAAACCTTGCGATGTACATTTTGCATTACACCTCTGAGGTGTCAGCACTTTCAATATGGCCCACTCTTTTCAAGAAAAAGGTGGCTTTGGATGCTGTAGAACAAGAGACAGTCAGACTGCAAGGTCTTTGACACATTTTCTTCCTCTGAAGCCAATGACTGTCTAGTGACACTCTTTTTCAGACAGTCATGAGTCCTCCTCAAACAGTTGACTAGAAGAACATCATGTTTATAGCCTGTGATGCCTGAATTATTCTGAATTGAGCTTTAAAAGATGAAGGGCTTATAAAGCTGCTCTATAATTCAATTCTCTGTACATCCATGGATAATACCAATATGAGTGGATGGGATGAGCTAGCCATAACACATTATATTGTCTGAGGGCAGGCACTGAATTAATTAGAGGGATATGTCTTGATCTGAGCAAGAGGCAGTCCTCACTGATGTCAGTGGAAAACTTCAGCTGATTTCAGCAGGAGGAAAATTTCAGTATATTTACACTGCTTGTGTCATTATTCTAAGTCTAGCTTGGTTTCCTTTGCCATATTTGCCTTCATTTGCTGAACAGGATGTTAAAAAAATTATTGAATTACTGACTCCCTGGGAAACTGTGAATATTATTTTATTTGTATTTTTTATTAACTGTGTGCTAATTATTGCATTTATGGGCTTGAAATTACTTATTCTTTCTCTGGAAAAATCCTACATAACATTTGTCATTTTAAAACGTTTGCACATGCAGAATTTGCTATGCATTGTTCAACTAGAAATTTTATATTAGCCCCTCTAGATCTACTAGAGTATACACCAAAGTCTGGAGATTAAAGACTTTTTAGAAAGCTTACCTCTGTACTATTAGACCAGTGCAACCTTTCTAGGAAGGCATGGTTTTAAAAAAAGGTCCTAAAATAATATTGTTAACATACCATTCTTACCTTTCTGTTCCATGTTCAAAGTTTCATCCTAAAGTTTCTGATTAGTCATAAACAAATTCTCTCCAAAATAATAAGTTTTAGTCTTAACATATGCATTGCTATTAAGAGTAGCTGCTGAAATATGAAATATGCTTCTTTAAATTTTATTTTGTGTTGGCCAAATTTTAGACTCATTTTTTTTAATGTTTGCTTCTCTATGAAATACCTAGATATATTAGTTTATACTGATTTAATCATACTGTTCCCTGTTTATACATTAAGTATATTATTTACTACTAAAAGTGTTACTCTGCAACAAAAATAAGAGGTAACATCTCAAATGTTGTTTTGAATTATATTTCATAGCACAGTTTAGTAACTGTTAAATGAACTGTCAAATGTAAAAAAAACCCACTTAATAGCTGTCATACAGACATGAGAGATTATAGCATGCTGATTATTGCATGCATCTTTTCAGGCTGAAAATCCTGTAAATATATACTCATAGGAAAAAATATATATGTATGCATATATAAATCATATGATTATACGTGTTACATTTTCTGCCAAATAAGTAAATGGCTTCACTTAAACCATTTTTTCCCCATTTCTGAAGTATTTTTAAAGTAGTAAGGCTATCACAGTTATCTGTTAGTTCATATACCTATGCTTGAATTTATCTTAAATATCATGGTTGCGTGTCCCTAAAAGGGGCTGGATGTCTAATGGGGAATCATTCCATCAATGGCAGCCTCAGTAAACTATTATCATAAAATAACTCTGATTCAGAACAGGTTTTTTTTTCTCCTGGTGGACTTGATATAATGAAAAATCCTCTGAATCAATGGGAGCAATCATGAGTAGAAATTCAGCACTGGTTTATATACCTGTTCTGCAGCAGAACAAACTGAGAATCTTTTTGCATTTAGGGTCATCCCAGAGATGTCTGCATTCCAGGGGCATGGGATGTATAGAAAATAGCTTTGTCACAGCTTTTCAAGACCATAGGTATTTGCTTATCATTTCTGCCAAGTTCTGATTTCTGCTCATTACTTTTTTTGTTATTTTTTATATACCCTTTGTAGATTACATAATATATCAACGGACGCTACTTTCTGGTGCCCTGAAGCTATTCTGAAGTTTGGGATTCTGGAGGAGATAAAAATCAGTATTTTCACAGTAAAAATACATGTGAAATTGAAGTGCTTTAGACGTGAACCATTCTTTTTCCTTTCCTTTTTTTCTGCTGTTGCTGACATTATGTAACTGGTGGCTTTTAGGCTGTCACTAGGAGAAGTTTACAGTTTGAGAAGCTTAGAGTGAATTTTAGATATGACTCAACAGCATTAACATTGTTGAAAAGAAAAGCTGCTTCCATATTTGGAAAATACACTTCAAGGATATGAAGTAATGTTTTTACCCTGTAAAAAAAAAACATTGATGGGAGCAGTCCTGATGTCTGATGGCCAGTTCCCAAAGAAATTTTAGGTTTTCCTACAAGGCACATCTCTTTGGTAGGTTTTACTCTCTTTTGACCATCCTTATCTAATACAAAATCTGAAGAAAATTCCTTTTTTTACAAAATATTGTCATGAAAACCTTGCTTTCTCCTACCTCCCTGCGCCTTATTCCAGGCTTATCAGTTTCTCCTGGTAACTATAGCCAGGAGACTGGACACAGTGTGGGAACTGCCTGCTTGGAATGTGAACAAGCATTAGCTTGGGATAGGACATCCCTGTGTCTATACAGATCACAAGAGCCCATTCCATCCCTTCCCTCTCGTCTTTAGCCCACAGAGCTCTCATTTTGGTTCTCACTGACAGCAGCACCCAAGTCACATCCATGGCACTGTCAGCATTATCAGTGCATCCCAAGGTAGCACTGAGTCTGTAGAGACAAGGACCAGCTGGGCACTTCAGGAAAAATGACACCCTGAATGACAGCAAATTTAGAAATCAGCTCGTCAGAGGAAAGTTGGATAAAACTGGGTTTATTTAGTCTGGACAAACCTCAAAACCTTTCTAAATAATTGATCTAGAGTGAACATAGCAAAAAAGTAAGGGACTTCCATTGTAGCATAACTTTGCATTTAATCCCAAGAAAACCAAATTGTCTAGCCACCCAAAATGCCTTTCTTCTTGGAAATATGTCAAATATTTTCTGTCTCCTCATGAAGGGATTATTTGAGAATCAAGAGAGCATACTGCACAATTTGAGTGCTCTTGGTGTTTTCAGGAGTTTCAGGCAAATTTCCCCTCAATTTAGGTGGCACCTCATATGAATTATATGTATAGATATAACTTCAGTTAAAATGGTCAGCTTTTACACCTGGCAGGTGTAAAGAAATAGGAATCACACATTGGAAAGTGTATTTTTTTTTTTTTTTTTTTTTTTTTGCACACCAGAATACAGTCAGGATGAATTACTTTGCAGCTCTGAACTACAGAAGAACACAGCTGCAAAACTCTCTGTTTTCATGCAAATTAGCTGTTGCTATAGGCTACCATCCCTCAAGTTGCCATCACAACCTTTCTCAGCTTGGGGAAGTTTGGATACTCAGCAAGTAATTAGTACCAGTAAACCCCTGTGTAAGGTATGGCCAAATTCACTGCATATCTACTTCTAGCTATCATATTGTAGAAAACTATGAGCCAAACTACCTAAAGATAATCAAGTAATTTATTTTCTTTGAATTACCCTTAAATTTATTTATCTTTATAATATGCATGAAAAGGAAGGAAAAAAAAAATGAGGAACTGCAATCTAAAAAAAGCCAGGCAGCAAAACAAGAATTCATTGCATGCACAGTTATAAAACGAGCTCATCTAAATGCATCAGTTTACAGCTGCTCAGCAAAAGCAATGCCACCCTCCACTCAGTACTAACCAAACAAATTTACCTTTGCAAGACCCGTAGTGCTTTGAGAAGAATGTGAGGACTATTCAATACTTTTAGAGCTTTTAAAACATATGGAAAAAAACCTTGGAAGAGCAGAGAAATGCAGTGAAATTCATTTTAAAGCCACTGAAACAAAAACTCTTACACAGGTGGAGAAATATATTTTCAAGTGCTGTCGGTCAGATTTTTGGCAGGAGAGTGATTATAGATGTGGGCAGAACAGCAGTTTCCATCATTATTATGTGGCCTGCCTACAAACAGATTTTTGCATAACAAAAAAGAGACCAGTCTACAGCCTAATGAATGCACTCATTAACTGTAATAATGTTAGCTATAGCTTGAAAGGGACTTCAGAGAAAAAGAAATCAGCTCAACTGGTTCCAAGACCCTGCTGCATTTTCAACATAGAAAATAAATGGAACAGTTTGCAAAAGGGAGTCTATTTTTGTTGTACACCTGTGTCTCTTAGTATTTTGTCTAATATTAGAAATAGAGGTTTAGAATGTGTGCTGAATTTTCCAGGTGGTTTCCACAGGAATCCTGAAGCTACGTTTGCCAGCTCACTGGTATTAACTCACAACGTTTTACTGATCATAAGTTGTACAGAGCCAAGAACTGAAAACACTTTTTCAGTCTAGTGAATCACTTAATGGACCAACCACGAGACATCTCTGCAGCTTTCTATGCTCTAAAGAACTGGAATGTTAAAAGACAGGGCACAAGGTAACATGGGGAGGAGCTTCTGCAGGAACATCACCTCCAGCTGCTGTCCTGGATGTCCACCAGATTGCAGTTGTAGCTGGCTTAGCATTAGACCTCTCCCTGCTCCCTTCTCCCACCCAGGACTGGCAGCAGCCTAGAGCAGACAACTCCACCATCCTAGTTAGTTAGTTAGTTAATTAGTTAGTTAGTTAACTCCCAAAAAATCTTTATTTCTTGATAGATTCCTAATAATACCTGATAGATCTGGATAGTATATACCTGATAGCTTGATAGCTTATCAATGACAATCTTTTTTTTTTTAAAGTGAGCGGCTAACAAAAATATCTCCAATAGTCAAAAAAAATCATATTTGCAACTCACTGTTGCTTAATTTATTAGTACAATAAAACTAAAATGAGTCGATTGTCAAGTATTCACAAAATAGTGACTGAAAAGGGTTGCAGTAGTTTCAGGGACTGTCAATTTGCACAATGTACCTCTTTTTTCTGCGCCTCCTGTATTATCCAATTTAGCTCTTGCTAAATTTTTAAGCAGTCTATAGTTAATGATCTTCAAATCACAGGTTGTGTATTGTTTTCTATAATTCGATTCTCACAACAGCGAATTCCCAGGTCTGTCAGGATACTGCATGGAATGAAACAAAACCACAACAGGTATTGGCATTGTTCAGGAGTATTTAAATCTGAAGTTGTCCTTGAAGGATATTGTGTTACTGAATGGAAAAATAGTCAATTATAATATTTATTTAATCTCTTTATCAGCATACGATTTTCCAATTTGAAACTTTTTTAGTCCAGCTGTCCCTAAAAAGTGGCAGAATTTCCCTACTTCCTTGAAAGGCTTCTCAAGAATCTGAAAACTTTCACTAAAATCAATATTATAAACTCTATAACTGAGATTTAAGAAATGTCTTCAACAAGTATAAAAGACTTGAAAGACTTGTAATATTTAAAAATTAAATCTGTGTCTATTTACTGTGTAGGCATGTCAGTTTGTGCAAATCATTTTGTAGTTGTTCAAATATGATATCTTATTGTTGACTCATTGGCTTCGGAGTTTCATTTCCCATGACAAAGGTCATTTGGACTGTGGAAGTCTTACATATATGGTCAATATTATAGAACTGGTGCTACAGATATTCAAAACTGAGAAAGTGGCCTTAAACTGCCAGACCTGTGTTTACTTCAGACTGACAAAACGTCTAAATTAGGGAACGTAGAATTTCTTTTCTGCTTTAAAACCTCAAAGGATTATCTTAATTATACTGAGATAGTGTTATTTGGGGATTAGATGTAAAAACCTTACTTTCACCCAACAAAAGAGAGATAAAACAGTTTCATTTTCATGTAGAGTAATTTTGACCCAGTGTACACTCCTGCCTACCCTGACTGCATCATTGGAATTAGTTGTGTGTATAGCTTAACACATCACTTTTCCTAAATAAATTTCTCTTTGTTGTTGCTTCCCGTAGCAATTAAAAAAATACAATAATGAAAAAATAACTAAGGCAAAACATTACAAGAAGCTGGAGGAGCTGTGAAGGAGAGTTATTGCTTTAACTTTCTTTGAATTTTTTGTCTAACCTGCCGGGTTTTATGGAATCATCATTCCCAGACGTATGTCAAATCTCAACAACTACTAACGCATAGTGGATGTCAAGCAGTCAGATAGCCATCCCTTCACCAAGGCATTTATATCAGATGGATGCTTGTCTGTCTTGCTCTCTGACACCCCTAAGAGTCTTCACTTCAAGCTATTCTAGTTCCTCATTCTCTTTGCTGTGAGGAAATTTTCCTGGTGTCTGAGTCATTCTCTCTTCAGTTTAAGTCCTGAATGCTTACCTCAATATGAGAAACAGTTTGTGATCTTTTAGATGATGTTTTTGATGTACCTGAAGACAAATAGCACGTCTTCCCTATTATTGTGCTTGGTTCTTTAGGCTATAAATCTTCAGCTAAGTCAATCAAGCCTGTTTTCTAGATTGTCTTTCTTTTTGGTTCACCCTTCACCTCTGAAACTAACAAGTAGATTTTTAAATAGTCATTCTATCCTGTAGAACACTCCACTTTCACCAATTTTGGGATAGTAGTTTAACATTTGTTTTTCCACATTGCCCATCTGAGCCTTTGTTATCTCTACATTGTTGTCTGTACAATACGCACTTTGAGTAGGTTTTATAGAATATTGCTAAACACCTTTTGCGCAAGAAGATAAGCTGAAATACTTATTTGAATGAAAAGCAGCTCTGTTGAATTAAGATCTCCTGCAGAAAAGTTGAGAAGGAGGGTTATGTAATTGTCATTAAAAAGTTGTCATTTCCATAATTTTTTAGTAATTTAAAGCTATAAAATGTTATCTCTGTTGCAAATCTTCTTAGAGGGATAGCTAATCATAAAGTAATTCTGTAAATTTTATAGCACCCTGCTGGAGTAGATCTACAAATCTACTCCTTTGAAAATGATAAAGAAATTAATTACAAGAAAACAGGCTTTTTCTAGTTTGTTTCTGGTTTTTTTGGCTTTTGGTGTTTTTTTGTTTGTTTGGTTGGTTTGGTTTTTTTTTTTTTTTAATGAGAAAACTCGTAAAGCTGCGATACTGACAGCATGGCTTTAATTCTTTCAAATTCTACCCAGTTTAAAAAAAAACCCACACTACAAAGCCTATTACTTCCTGCATTCAAAAACTTGTCAGGTTTCATGAGGGTGGATAAAACTGCTTTAAAAACTTGCCAATGAACAAGATGAATCTTTTAAAGGAAAGGTTAAATCAGTCATAAATTTAAAACACCTTCTGTGGCTTTTATCACAAAACAACCCACAATGGGTTTTAACTCTGTCCAGTAAACATTCCTGGTGGAAGTGGGGGCTGTTTGTCTTCCTGAGCCTCTTGAGTGCAGTTGGGAACATTAACACCTATGTTAATCCCTAAGCTAGAAGGTAAATTTTCCAAGTGTTATACTTAAACTGAACAGCAATGCTCATCTTTCTCCTTTTGTGAATGCATATTTTACTCTTCTGTGCTGAACAAACAAGTTTGAAATCTGAAGCATGTTTAATGGTCCTTTCATTTTGATTCCAGACACGGGATATGTTTTCCCCCCTTGGTGAAGCTGCTATTTACTGACATTGCAGCTGTGCTAGGAAGACATAGTCAAGAGTCCAAGCTCTGCTGAAACAGTGACTTATGCAGGAGCCACTCTCTGAGGGTGTGTTTGCTCTGTGAGGACAGCTGAATGCGCAGCATAAGGAAGGCAGTGGGGACCAGGTGTCTGCAGCAGGATTTCTGCCTGCTCTGCAAAACACAAGAAAAGTTTAAGACAGGCAGTGAATGATCAAAAGAGAGCAACAGATCCACACACATAAGGTCACCTACATCACTTAAAGCATGACTAACTTACAGAAGGGCTAGCTTTAAAAAAATCGTGAAGATTTAAAATAAGACAAGTTGAGCTTATTTTTCATCCTTCAATTACTCAACTTTTAGGATTTAAAGGTACTCTCTACAGTCAACATCAGTTACTTTTTAGAGGAGGGAAAAATGTAAATCTGGGATTTTTTTCCAAGACTCAGAGTTTTGAAAAACTTAAATATCATGTTCATAATAAAAGAGAAGTAATCTGAAATGTTCTAATGAGATATGTACATTTTTAGGATTGAGTAAAACTTCGTAAATGGCAGTACTTCCAGGAAAATCCATTGTGAAAATGGGGAGAGGGAAATTACCCTGAACATTTGTGACATTTTATTTGAGTGGAGTTTTCAGTTGCTTCTGTCTCCTTGTGGTTTGAGTGTTGCAAGCTGAAAAGGTTAACAGCAAGGGATTAAAATTCCGTGTGCAGTACAGTATCACACAACTCCATAAAGCTCCAGACACAAGCAACAAAGAAATAGGAGCAACACCTGGATCTGCAAAATGCTCTGCCCAGCTTCATTAGCCATGTCTGCAGAGAGGATTAATTGCTTCAGATGCAATGCCATGTTGTCTCTGTGCTGGTCTTTCTGTTTGAGCAGTGCCAGCCCATTCGAGACTTGCTTCTGGCTCCCTGTGCTGTGCTCCATCAAGAGGTAGGGACATGGTCTGCTGCACCGTCCTGCCCTTTGCACAGTGAGAGGACCTGTCCTCAAAGTCGCATCCTTGCAGGTGAGAGTGGTATCAACCCAGTGTCAGGGAAACGCTGAACCCAAGGTTTTCTCCCCTCAATGAGGTTAATTGATGCAGAGATGCACTTATACACAGCAGATTTCAGGATCTGTGATTTTTAACATTGTTTCAATTACCCTATGTGGAGGATGTGGAATAGATAATTTAAGTAGAAGGTGCTGATGTCAAGCAAATGTAAGTAAAACACTGAATTCTTCTTCTAGAAGAATTACAGGTGCTTTACAAGAGTCCACTCGGAACCACAACTGCCAGTGTGTGTGCTCTTAGGCTCTGATCCTCAATGTTAAGGAAGCTCTTTTCTTATTCCTTTGAAAGGTCAATGTTGTGTCCCTTTCCTTTATCCCTGTAGTGACGGCTGGGCTGACAGGTATGATGTGACAGAAGGGTACCAGAACGAAGCTGTTGGTGGAATAACAATCAAGCTGCAGTCCCCAGACGTGAAGTGGTTTGATGACTACTACCTAGAGCTCCGGCCAGAAACCAACCATCGGAATCCATGGTTTCAGGAGTTTTGGCAGCACAGGTTCCAGTGCCGCTTGAAGGGGTTTCCCCAAGAGAACCCTAAATACAACAAGACCTGCACAAGTAAGTGAATTTATTACTTCTGCTGAGTGAAACAATGTGAATGAAGGTCTGGTCTGATGCAGAATGGTCTGGTGAAGTAGTGAGTTGGATTGGAAGGAAAAGAAGCTGTAATTGCAATGCTTGTGGTTCTCAAAATTATAAAAAAGCACAATTTTTAGTGTTCAGATTTCTAAAGAAACAGACACAGCTTCAGTACCTAACTGATCTCTGTATTTGAAAAACTTGATGCTACTCCACCTCCATAGGCATGTAAACACTTTCAAAAATGCTGCAACACAAAATTAAATTTACCTTTTCAGAAAAAAAGCTGATCATATTGCTTTGGCTCACAAAGGCCAAAGAGAGAGATAATATACTAAAAGTTATCTGAAGCCTTTATGGCAGTGATCAGTATTTATGAACTTCATATAAAACACCAGGTGATTTGAAAGATGTCATTAGGTTTTCTTTCAGCCATGGGTCATTTCTGGATATGCCATTTTGAGCTGATTATTTTCATTCCATTGTACTAATTTTAGCAAAAACTCCCACATTTTGTCATTTCTCTGCTACTGATAGACGTGGTACCTACAAAATCTGGAGTTTTGTAGGTTTTTTTTTAAATTTATTACTTCTGTTAATTGCTCTTTATTTCATGAGATGCCAAGCAGTTTTAATGTTGTCTAGGCTGTGAACTGGCATCCATGTCTTGCATTCCAAAGGGTATGAGGACCTGTGGCACCAGTCAAATGGCAAGAGACAGAGCAGGAGCCAATGGCTCAGTGCCTCAGCGAGAAGACCCCAGACTACCTGGAAAGGGTCCTTTCTTTGGGTTCAGAGTCCTTCCTCTGAGGCTAGGAGGACTGTTTCACAAGCCCCTTCTCCTTCTCTGTAACTCTCTGGGCAAATTTTTCACTATTTCTGACCCTTGAGATATCATTAATACCATTGTATGAATATTCTGGCAGTGTTGGGGATAATGTGGGGCTGTGCTGGGCATTAGTCCAACCACAGCTCTAAACCCCAAGGGTTCTTCCCTCCTAAAAATGTGAATCTCTTCCACACACCCGTGAGACCAAGAAATATCTTAAAGGATCAGAGTCTTGGATTTACACAACACAAACCCCTAACTAAATCCCACTTAATGATCTTAATGTTTTTCTTTTGATTTGGACAAGGTCTCACAGGAAGTTTGTGAGTGAGAAATAAATTGAATCTAGGAATCCCAAAATCTCAGCATACACCTTCCACACTCTACTCACTTTTCCCCATTATTTTTGTTCTGTCACCCTTCCAACACAGTTTAAGACAGGTTTTATTTGCACTATTGACAGCTACTGCATATTGAGCAGCAAACTTCATTGATTTCCCCATGATAATATAGACCTGAGATGTCAATACAGTGGGCATAGCTGAATGCAGGCTAATAAAGACCTGGTTTCCATCAGTGTGCCATGTAAAAAACATTTCAATTTGACTTTTGTTGGTTTCTTTTTTAACTTGCCTTTTACCAACAATGTGAGAATCTAATTTATGTTTTATGTGAAAGATTAGGAACTATGAAATGTAAGTGCCTAAAGAGTCTTTCATAGCACCTAAAATAAAATTCACCACCACAGAAAAATTATCATGGATGTGCAGGGAGATGTTATTTTATACACTAATTCACGAGACATGAATATTAGACAATCATTAAGCTTGATTTGCTTGGTGTGAACAGTATCATGTCTGGAAGCTTTCCCACACAGAACCACAGCTCAAAATATTCCTAAAACCCAGGAATTTCAAAGACACAGAAAAAGGTGCAAAAATCCAAATCTTCTGATTTACAAATCATGACTAGGGAAGAAGGCTTTTTTCCAAATAGATAGCTCTAATTTCCTCTTCTTCAGTTTTATTGTAGTATTCAGGGCTGGACCATGATGCATACAGTAAAATAATTAAAACCAGATTATAAAAGCTTTAATTCTCTCTTGCTGCTGTAGGGCAAAAATGTTAATTGTAGTTGTAGAATTTCCTGTGGATTAACCAGCAAGAAAGATATAAATGTATTCACTGAGAATGCAAGAGGGAGACTTTTGATGCTGTGACTTTAAGATCAAAATTACCATGAATATTTGAAACTGGCATGGTAGTTGTTGTTTCTGCCTCGTTTCCTATCACCCATAAGAATTTGAAAATTACATCTTTTCAATTCCTATATTACTATTTATTTATTTTGAACAGTCAAAGTTGTGAGTCCTAAATTCCATCAGTTCAGACTTCACAATGGTAAAGATGAATCTTGCCCTCAGTGGTCATAAATGTTTCGCAGGCTGTCCTAAGAGTTTCTGCATGATGAGGAATTAGTTTGGTTCTGATTTCACCTGGCAAGAAAACAGGACTATATCCTTTATTTTATTTCATTAAATACATGGTGTTCTCCAGAAGCTGCATCAAAAAAAAATATTAAAAACCCCAAACACACTAAAAAATTAAGTTACAGGTGTTTTTTAGGATTACAATTAATGAGATTAAGTTTATTGAGAAGTGCTGGAGAGAAATCAAAACCTATTTTTTTACATCAAAAGTCAAGCAATTCTTTATTTCTTGGAATAAAGATAAAATGATAAACAGAGAACTGATGTTAATAGACAAGGTCATTATTAAATGAATGTGTCTATATAAAAGGCAGCATTATATTAGTGGGAAATAAAATTAATTGTTCTCTGTAATCCAGTTGTGTTGTCAGAAAAACATAAAGAATGGTTAACAGTACAGTCAAGTTTATTCAATAAGAAAATAAACACAGGAAGATATGGCTGAAATCTAAGTAATAACTGACTTCGCCTATGCACCGGCTATGAATTTAGCTGTTCAAATCTCTTCATTTGCTTTGATGAATCCTGCCTAGTAGAATATTAAGCTACATTTATCCCTGTGACAGAAAATACATAAAGCTATAAACCATTCTAATCATCTCCAGTGACTTGCAAGTATTTTTCTCACTTTTTAACATAAACATGAAATATGAACATATTCATAGACAGTTTCAGGACAGGTATTATTATTTATGAATATGAGGTTCAGTATGATATGTATAACCAAATTACAAAATCAGCCAAACAAAGAAAATCCAAAAAAGAATAAAGATTTTTTTCTCCATGAATTTCTATTAAGGACTAAAAGGTTTCCATTCCTTCACATAGACTTAGTTCATACTGAGATGAAAATTTCAGCATCCAGCTCATTTTTCATTTGCAGATTAGAATATACTTGCTTAATCCAAATGGGTGCCACTGCTGTCGCTGCTAAGAACATTGATTTTCTGCCCAGCTGGAGCACTACAGAAAGTGAGAAGTTCACAGACTTATCTGACTTTATTTTTGGTGTAATCAGTTCCATGGCACAGGAGAGCTGCTACAAGCCACCTCTGAAGAACAAGAGTCAGAACAAAGAATTTAAAGTGCATGTGTAAAAGGAGACATTTAATGGCCTCCAAACACCAGGGATTTTACAAGACTTGGGGTTGGTTTCACCTCTAGCAGTAGTCAGAGGTTTTCTTAATATCTAAGACTATAATTCAAAGAAGTTCATAAATAGGTCTGCAAGCTGATCCAGATGGGTAACTCCACTCAATGACCAGCTTCACGTCTCAAAAGGCTAATCTAATCCCTTGGTATTGATTGCCTTTAGACCTCTGAAGATGAGATGTTTATGCGACTGCTTTCTTTCAGAAAGAGTTCCCACTAAATCTCTAATTCCTAGTACATTTTCATCCTGGTGAGGGTGTTTTAAAAAATGCATCTTTACTCCAAGCAGAAGCAAAACCCAACATAAGTTAATTATGTGGTGAAGCCCTGGCTCAATGGACAGTGCTGGAAAAAGACAAGTCCTCAAAGCCACCAGGAGCAGAAGCATATTTATTACATTTACCAGTCTGTTAAATTATTTATTTTGCCTGCACTGTTAAGTGATATTATTTTTCCCATGTTGTGCAAAAGCTGGAGGCACGGATGGAACAGCATTATTAATGGTGATACTGAAACACAGAGCAATACCAGAATACACATCCCAAGTACCTGTGATCTAAGTCATAGACATTAAAGAGTAAATAAATAGAGGCTGATGCTGCTGAAGCAGTGCAGTATCTTACTTTGACTGGCAGAGGCTACAGACTTAAGAAAAAAATAGCAGTTTCATGTAAAGGAATAGTGGGAACAAGAATCTGGAGGGAGGTGATGGGTCACTTGTGTAGGTACTTACAGCAGGGTCCTGATGTTAAATACTGCAGTTCAAAGAAGTGAAGTGAAAACAAAGGGAAATTTTGGGGTCTGGGTCATCACAGACAGAGGTCAGCCAAAAACAAGACATGGAGGGCACTGAAAGTGAGCAAAGCAGCTTATGTCTGCCATGGCTGGGAGCAAGGACCCAGTGACAGGGTTTATAGGGAAGAAGAACACACAGTGATGTACAGGTGTCCTGGTTACAGCTCCAGGGAAAGGAGATTTGCAGCAGCATTCTGAGTGCATCTTAGAAGGCTGCAAAAATCCCAAATTTAATTCATTATTTAACCATGTGGCTTCTCTGAGTTAAAGGTGCTTTTTCTGAGGGTGTAAAAAATTCTCATAAAAGAAGGATGACCAATGCATCTCCAAGCAATTTAGAAGAGGATTAAGAATGAATGAGCTTGTTTGCAGAAAGGGTGATTAGGGAAATTTGAGATAAATACAAGAAAAGTTTTTCTGCTAAAGGTACAAATTTGCACATAAAATTAAAGTGCAAAAAATACCTACCTGTTTGCTGAATCTCATCCAGTTCCAGCTATTTTTAATGAGTACAGAAGGACACACAGAAAGCCCACGGTTTCAGATGAACAGAAATTTGGTTTAAAAGATGTCCCTTTTGGGTTTCTAGATAGAATGAAGGAATAAAACATGACTGCCTAGTCTTTTGCACTGCAACATGCAAATCTGTTGATTAAATGTAGGCTCTGATGCCAAAATTAGTTTAATCAGGACTCAGCCAACAAAACATAAGTGCTGTCAGAACAGAAAGGTATGTTCCATGTTTCAAGGAATGTGTCCCATTTAAACATCTTATTCCTCAGACTTAACATTCCTGTACTTTCATTTTTAGACGGCAAATAAAAGCAGAACAAAGTTAAAATTATTTTCTCGCTTTTTTAACAGTGAATTAGAAAGCATTTTAATTCTCCTGAATAAATCCTCTGTGTGATTCAGTTTCATATTCATGCTTGGGCACCTGCAAGCCAAATTATGGTCCAGGCCTCATTTCTGTGCCCCACATTTCAGACCTGGAACTCAAATACAGTTATTACTACTTTTACAGTGATGCTGGGTCAGATCCAGAAAATTCCAAAGGCAAATCAGCTGTAAGGCATAAATCCAGATCTGAATTTTCTAGCAGCCTGATATAATCTGAGCCAGGAGCCCACACAGACATGTTACTATATTTTTGATTCAGAGAAAGAAGCAGTGTGACACTAAAAACTGCTATATGCTCTGATTTATATTTTTGAAAGCCTTTTTGATATGCATTGATCCTGAATTTAACACATCTGTAACTCAAACACTTTAATAGCTTGAATCTTCTCGTTGTTACAGAATTCGTCAAACTCCTGCAAAATCTGACTACAAAACTACATTTGTTTTTCCTTCCCTTTATTTTCCCTCATTTCTTCCTTCAATATATTGGATGTATGTGATGGTACACCTAATATGACTTCCTTATGTTGCAATTGCTTTTCCAACTGCCTTCCTGAGCCTTGAAAACTATCTGGATCATGTCTCTCTAGCCTTAAAAATTAACTTATAATTAAACTTATTCAGATTATATAAATTTCATATTGGATGTTTCAATTGGAATAGCTCCTGCCATTCTTTTCTCTCCGTAGCTCAACTTTCTATATAGATTAAAATACTTCATATAAGCATGTTTTCAAGTACAGTGAGTTTTATGCCACCACTTAATGTACTTTTGCACCTGTAGTTGTTGAGCTTTGCTGCAATTTGTGACCAAGAAACTGAAATCTGTAGAGAAAGAATAGTGCTGTTAAGAAAATTATACTGAGAAATAGGTATCTATTTACTTGCCTTCTCCTAGGACTACCTGTTGCTGATACTTTTTTTTTGCTGATTATACTGAACTTGACAAGAGAAGCCAGACTGCCGCTGTTTTGTGGGCACCCAGGGATGAAGGTCCTGCTCCCATCAGATTTGTGACCACTCTGAGAATGACGAGGCTCTGCAGGTTTAAATAGATGTAAAACACCAAAGTCAACTAAGTCCTCTGAAAAAGGCACTTCAAAGTCATCTCTGGATTTCAATACATTGAATTTGGTCTCTCAGTCATTCTCAACGCTTAGGTGTTACTCAACATGTGAAATGTAACAGTGCTGATAGTGGCTTTCAGTTAAGAAGAGTGAGAGTTAGAACTGGTCAAAAGCGTTGGGTGAGGGAATTACACTGGGAGGTATTTCCTTGTCAAATTTCAAAAATGTTCCACAGCAGCATTAAAATGGGTCATTTTTTGTTTTCTTATCTCAGTAACGCTGAAAAGCTTTGTTTTAAGATTTGAATTTACCTTCACATTGTTTCATTTTTATACTATGTGTTTTGCCTCAGCATCAAAATTACATTTCCTGGCAAAAAAAAAAAGGATATTTGAACTCCATGAAATTTCCCATAGAGCAAAAAATACCTCTTTTCTTCAGCCCAAGAGCCTGTAATAAATTAAAATAGGAAAACAAATAAATAAATAAACTACTGCAATTGATTTTTTAGTAGAAAAATACACCCAGAACCTTACAAATTATACAGAACTGAAAGTTACTTTATCATTTCACATTGCTTTGCTAGAAAGCTCTGGTAATAGACTCTGGAAAAGGTTCCAAAATCAGTCTTTTTTCTATATCTTTAAACAAGGACAATTTAACTCGATATGAACAATATGGTTCTTGTATACAACCTTTCCTCTGTTTTACAAGATACCACACATTTCTTCATTGCATGTTTCTGGGATGACTGACTTGGTGCATGTCATCCAGTGCATACAGATCCAGGGAAAATTACATGTGTTGCCAAGGAGCACAACAGGGACAACATGGACCTGCTGACAGAGCTAAGAAGCCACACACTATATCCTGCAGAAGACAGACACTACCATGGTTTTGTTAGAAAGATTGGCCTGTTATCCAAATTTTTTCTAAGAAATTCACTAAGGCAAAGGAAAGAAAATATAGGAAAACACATTGGTTGATGGACTTCAAGTACAGTGAGCAGAATGTGAATGTGGGATGTATTTGCCAGCAAAACTAGAATTCATTTCTGTCAACATCTTGTCCCTCAAAACAAAACTTAGCACAAAGAATCACTGAATATTTTAATGGCATATTTATGGAAATTGTATAGAAACTAAATTTTGATATAATCATGGAGAAGCATTATTAAATAATTGGACGCTGTAGGATATGCCTGTGGCTTCCATTGTAATGTCTCTTATGACTTGGTAATAAGCAACCCTTTGATCACTGAGATTTTTTAAAATAATAATAATAATAATAGTAATAATAATAATAAATAAACACTAACAATTTCCCTTCATTTCAGTGCTAAACTCTTGCAAAGCAAACACATTGCTCTGCACTTTGAAAAAAAATATTCTTTCATATTGCGTGTCATATTTTGTTCTCATATTTCTCCTCAGGGAATGAAATAAGGGAGGTGAGGGATTGCCTGGAATGTAAAGTATTTTCACTCTTCTTTTTACCCTTTATTAATTCTTTAAAATGCAAAGTATTGTTATTTTTGGAAAAGGTGGAAAGCAGAAAAAGCATATTAACCATAGTAATTTTGCACTCTTTAACATCTTTGCTTGATGAGGCTTTGTAGTATCACAAGCTGGCAAGCAGAAAAAATTGTATTTCATTTTCCTTGAGGGTAAAAATCTGGAAGAAAAAGAGGAATGAAGTTTTGCATCAAAAATCTGTAAAATAACGAAATCTATTGAAGAATTCTTATTTGACGCTCAGTACTAGAAACAGTAGCCCAATTTCAGAATTTGCTTCAAAGATGTAGGTTTGGTTTGGTTTATTTTTCCGTATTTAGAAGGAGGGGATCATTCTTAGAACTATTTTATTAGTCTCACTGGTAGCCAGGACCACCTGTTCTGGGAGCTGCTGGAGTTGCTTTGGAGCGTGGGAAACAGTCCAGAGCTGGCTCACCATGCACAGCGACTAACAGCATCCATAAGTGCTTTCTTGGATCACTGCCCATAAGTACACTAATTGTTTCTAAATAGATCCAAGAAATGAACTGTTGCTAGTTGGAATCACTTTCTTGGTGAAAGAACATGTTTCTTTTTCATCATCTATGCATTTGTGTGCTTTGGAGATTTGACAACAGAAAAGAACATATTTGGATGAGGAGTTTAGTGCTGGGCCATCTCCATACAGTTAATCATACAATATAATCATGGAATAAAATGGTTTGGATTGGAAAGGAAAGACCATAAAGTCGTTTTAGTCCCCCTGCCATGGGCAGGGACATTTTCCACTAGACCAAAGTCCCATCCAACCTGGCTTGAACACTTCCAGGGACGGAGCATTCATAGCTAATCTGGGCAACTTGTTACCATGCTTACCACCCTCAATTTCTTCCTCTGAACCTGACCTCTTTCCACTTAAAGCCATTCCCCTTTGCCCTATCACTATGTGTGTGCTCTTTTGAAAACTTCGGCATAGATTCATAAAGTTGATATACTCCAAACACTGCCATCCCCATTAAATTCATCTGGGCCACCTTTCCATGTCATGACCTTGTGTCAGGAAAGGTTCTTGACTGAAGACAGTTCTCATGGATGAGTAATAAGGGCAAGAACATGTGTTAGAGTTCCAGCAAGAGCAATATGCAAGAACTCTTGAGTGCACAATGTGTTTAAGGCTACCTAAATCATAGCTGTTGCAGAGATAGATTTAAAATATTTTTTACTTTTTTTTTGTTTTTGGTTGTTGAGTGAGAGACTACCTTTTAGCTTGTGTAATCAACCTTCCTTTAAAATCACTGCTAGGGTTATTTATATGCTTCAAGTCTGACATGCCAAAAGTACAGAATCTTGTGGTACTATAAAATGACCTTGGTAGGTTGAATTTGTCCTTATATAGCCAAGTGAGGCAATTAATATCTCAGGTGAATGTGTTCTCCAGCTGCAGGAAGTATATTAAAATTCTCACAGCAGCTAAATCCCTCACAACTCCATTGACAATTGCCAGCAGCTTCTAGGAAGAGCTAAGCAGCCTCATTATAAATCATCAGGTGAACGGAATGAGGTTCAGTGTTTAAAGAAAATCAGAACAATAATTTCATAAAATTGAAGCACAAAGCCCAGTGGAGACTAAGAATTGAGAAGTAAGTTATTAGATTTTTAAGCAATCATATGCAATAAAGCAGCTGAAATAGTGTTTTATGATAAATAATATTGCCAATGCAAATCTGATTCATCCTAATGGCTACTATAATTAACTGCATGGTGTGTAAGGTGCTAATTTTGTGGATGAATAATTGGTTAAAACAAGTTTTATGCATTGCAGTGTAATATGCTTGTTCAATTTTCCACTTAATTTCAATTAATATAGGTTTTACATGTACTTCACTGATGCAGTTTTTATGCCTATTATTTTTAATTAGGGAAAAGAAATACCTTGGTAGAACAGAACAAATGAGCAGCACTGTGTGTTTTTTCCATGTTTTTGTTTTTTTTTTTTTTTTTTTATTAATATGCTTCAACTTCGTATTGCTGAGCCTTCCAAAATGTTAATAATCGCTGCTCCTGAGGTTGACTGGAAATGGTGGTGCCAGTTTCCACATAAAACAGAGGGGGAAAAGGAATCTTTCTGTTCTCTCATTTATTTTCTGACCTCTACACAGTGTTTTTCAGTTCAAACCATATGTTTTGTTACCCTTCCTGGTGTTTCCAGTGTTGCAATAGATTTTAGTGGTTAGAACTGGGGGGTGATTTTCTTGTTCACCACTGAAAAGGTGTGCTTGTATGCAGTCATGTCTGCTTTATGACAGAATTGATCACCAGCTTGAGATTCTTACCCTTTTCCAATAAAGGTGCCTACCCATCAGAATGGGTTCTTGTCTTCTGGATGGATATTGTTCAACTAGATGAGTGCCACTCTGAGAGTCATATATTGGTCTTCATTTCTTTGTCTCAGTCTTCTCATGGCATAAAATACTTCTCAGATTGTGCTGCCTCTGCAGCTCAGATGGGCAAGTGTGAGCACCATCCCTGCCCCTCCTCAGTGCTTCTGTGGCAGGCAGACTCTCATGGAATAGGCAGGTTATTTGCATTCCCTTTACTCTGGGCTGCCCACACAAGGGACTCCCTAGCTCCTAGGGTCGCTGCTTGGTAGATAGAAGCAGAACAAAAGTTCTAATAGAGCTTTTTATTTGTCCTGCCTACAGAGATAAACCTTTCTATGTGTCACATAAATATCCAGCACCATCGATGCAGTTGTTATATCTCTGACTCTTCTCACTTCCCCAGTATTAAAGATCTTGTGGCCAGAGTGCAGCAAGAAAGAAAATCTCTAACCAACACTTCCTTAGTTTGTGTGGTGCTGTCAATAGAGAAAATCTGTGTTAGTAATAACAGTGTGCTATAAAACTTAAAGGTATTCAAGGTGCTGCTGAATGATTTTTTTTCTGTGCATTTTACAGAAGCAGAATTAGAGAATAGTAGAACAAACATCACTCTTTGAAAGCCAAAAATATTAACATTCACCAGTTCTGACTAAACAGAGTAATTGCCTAACCCACACTGTCAAACCCTTCACAGATTTTAATGTATTTGCCTGTATTGCATTGCTATCCTCACTTCATAAAGAGAGAGGAAAGATATAGGAGAGTCATTGGGGGTAACTTTTGGTACAGTAAAGGAGTGGTGCCTAGGTCAGTCTGTTTGCACAGGATTGGCTCCATGTCTCTGAAATAAAAGTGTTTTCATAGAATTATAGAATGGCTTGGATTGGAAGAAACCTTAAAGATCATGTAGTTCTAATTCCTCTGCCATGAGCAAGAACACCTTCCACCAAACCAGACTGCTCAGAGCCCCCACCCAACCTGGCCTTCAGCACTGCCACAGATGGGGCATTGACAACTTCCCTGGGCAACAGAGTTCACTGATTTTCCAGAAGTGGAACTTTTTTTATAAGGTTTCTAGAGAACAAACCTCTTATTATCATTTACACTTCAACCAATATTTCTGAAGGTTTGAAGAGATTTCTGCAGGTTGAGAGAAGTTTCTGGGTTCCCTAAAATATTATGTTATAATGCCCATGGTGCATGCTTTAAAAATACACATGAAAGAGCAGTACTCTAAAACTAACATACGTGAAGTGAGCTGATGAGCTGCAGAGAGAAGTACATCATCTGGATAATACAATATTTAAAGAAAACCTCTACTTTCATTTCTTTGTTTTTATTCTAACATGGTCAGTGTGTGTACCAATAGAAACATCTTTTATGAGTTGCTTAAGACATTTAAAATACTTTTTCCACTGTTAGTAATTAAGCAACCAGCAGATGTCTGAAGGTCTGGCTGTATCCCAGCCCTACTCACTAAACCCTCTGCTTGTTCCCTGACAGGCCAGATGACTCTGAGGACGCAGCATGTGCAGGACTCCAAGATGGGCTTTGTAATCAATGCAATATACTCTATGGCCTATGGGCTCCACAACATGCAGCTGTCCTTGTGCCCAGGCTACGTGGGCCTCTGTGATGCCATGAAGCCCATAGATGGTCGGAAACTCCTGGAATCCCTCATGAAGACTAACTTTACCGGGGTCTCTGGGGACATGATCTTGTTTGATGAGAATGGTGATTCACCAGGAAGGTAACGTTGACATTTGTCAAACTGTTTAATAGCACAGATGCCAACAGTACACAGTAGGTATGTGCAGACTTGACAACAGAGCTAAGGTCTCATACTCCTAGTTTTACATTTCCTGATTCCTGTACTTATTTTGCAAAAATAGATTTTTTTTTAATGTGCATTTTTTTATGGCATTTCAAGTTAGAGATGTGGACTTTCAGGTGTAACAGCGTCCTGCATTAATTTACATTTTCATCTGTACCATTTAAAAGTATTAATATTGAAAACAAATTATCAGATCCCTATGTTTGTACACCATGATGTCCACCACAGCTTATTTCTCTCTTTATGTGGGTGTTTAAGTGTATGTGTTTGGTTGACCTAAAAACAATCATAGCGACTTAGCTCTTTTATTAAGAAAGCTACAACAATATCAGAAATATTGTACTGATGCATCTGAGATTTTTTAAATCAGAATAATTAAAAGCCTGCTTATATATATTCCAAAGGAAATATTTCCACTTGCATAACACAGTAAGTTACCAATCCATACTGCGCTGCTCTAAGAAAAATTGAATTTAAACAAAGCTTATTTTGCTGGTAGCATGCATACATATGTATACATACATCTATGAAATGTGAGACAAGTTTTTCTATGACACATGTATCCATAGAAATGCACATTGGAAACAGTCTTGAGGTGGGGATTTTTCTGGTTTCTGCCTACTGAATTTTCAGAGGAAGAACAGCAAGTATGATAGCATTCAAAGTCTATTTATTCCCTATGTTTTGATGTATTTTCTGTCTCATTCACTGCTTTTGCTCCAGTATTGTTTGAGATAACCCGTTATGTCCACATTATTGGAAGGTTTTAAACATCTTTGTTATGGTGCCATACAAACAGATGATTAGAGGGAAAATTTAAATTAATAAAAATATTCATTTAAATTTTGTCTCCTCCCACTAATGTGAACAGAAAGGAAATAATTAACTTCCTAGTAGAAATGGTTTGGAAATTTTAAACTCATTGGTCAAAATATTTTGACATTTCCAAAAATTTCTGCTATTTCAAACCTGATTTTTTCTTCATTCTATTTGCAAACCTGTAAATTCAGCATTCTCCCCAAAAACAAACAGTACAGCCCCCTACACAGCAGTCTGTGTCTGTTTCTGGAGACACAAATTTTCAAATTCTTCAGACTCAGACTCTAAGGAAGGGCACTGTGAGCCAATTGGAGAACTCAGGCACAAACTGGCAGAAGCCTAGGAAAATTTCAGATGGAATTTTGTTTTCAGACCTTTTTGAGCATGAGCAAGGCTGTCTTCTGCAAAACGTTTCTTTTTTACAAATAGCTGAATTTTGAAGAAAGGTGTTAAATCTGATTTTTTCTGGCCAAATTATTTATAAAAGACATCTCAGACTTCTTTAAAAGGATTTCTTTTTTGTTTTAAAGGTGCTCAGATGCAGTGGATTTTATCCTACCCCCATTCCAATCGGTCTTTTGTATAAAAATGACTGCATTAGTGAGCGATGTGTGACCTGCCAAAAACAAATATGTGACTTGACAGCATCAATAACAATATCTAAATATTGCAAAGAAATCTTTTGCTTTCCTTCTCCTCATGTTGTCATTCTTAACAAGAATAATTTAACACCATTTGTTGTAAGGAATTTAATTGAATATCTTGGATATTTTTAAATTCTAAGAAAGATGATGAAGAAATTAGATCATGTGAAGTCATTTGCTCAGTCACAATTGGACATAAGTAATTCCCTGAAGAGCATGGGGACACCATGTGGAATGTGTCCCTCAGGATAGCTCAACTTTAAGAAGGTCCAGCTTCCCTGGATTTGTGTGATATTTCTGTCTACTCAAACCAATAAGTTGTGTGTGGTTGTAAGGTGGTACCAGAATTTGTTTTCTTTTGAATCATAGTTATTTATCCCCTCTTGTACAGCAATAGTCACAGCATTAAATCCAGTACATGTGCTTAAGTCAGAAAACATTGAGTCAAAGTGTACTCTTTCATGATTAAGAGGATTTTATAGGAAGCTCCATTTTTAACTTCCAGGTTTTGAGTAGTGAATAGTCTTTTAAGCACTGTCAAATACTATTTGCAAGATCTTGAAGATGGTGCAGTCATACTGGAACAACCCATATGCCCTGTTCCCTTGCATTGATAACTCTATCTTCACTTGGGAGGAATTTAAAACAGGAATCTAAATCCTCACAGCTGTACTGTGGTGGTGGTGCTAAGCAGGAAATCAGAACATAAAAAGCCTTTCTGACCTAGATAGCTCAGGATTTTAATGTATAGAAAAAAAAATATAATTTTTGATATTATACAACAGATGATTAATCCTACAAGATGCTTTGAATCCTGACCCTATTTCAAAGTGCTTTATGTGTACGTTGAGTTTTAACCAGGCAGACAGTCTAGTGTCGGGCCTGTTTTATGTGAGTCAGAAGACATGGGAAAAAAAAAATAGTATGGAAACCATGATTCCTCAGGAAGATAACAATGATCTGTAAATATTATCAAAACTCTAAAGAAGAAATTGAGGAGGGAAGAACAGGCAAGAAAAAACAAGATACTGTGTTTTGACTGTGCTACCAGTAGAATATATGTTGCTAGCAACATCATGGCACTTCTGTTTTGAAACGAGTATTTTGCACAGTGATTAGAGCACTGCTGGAAATGTGCTATTGTGCCATCTGGTCTCTCCTATCCTAGTGACAAACTGTCCCTGTATTATCTCAAGGAACCTCCAGGGAACCAGTGACTCATGAGCCTTCACTGCAGCAATGGGCTTACTGAATCTGGCTATTTCTACCCATCCATCAATGCTGCTCTCCACAGAGAAGAGAGACAAGACTTATTGAGGCAATACTGTATTAAATTTGTTAGGTTCTTTTCCAGTATTCCCCTTGTGATGTATGCATGGACCTACTACTGTGGGGGGATCATTGGTTTAGGTTCTGTGGCCTGTCAGACACTGGCAGTACTTTACATGAAACCCTAAAGTAAAAGCTTTAACAAAGTTATACTCATAGGTGTGTTGCAGTGTCTGACAATATTGAATAATGGCTCTTCTGTGGATTCTCTGCTAACTTTTTGGTTAATCTGTTAATCCTTGACAAACTGTTACTATGGCTGTGAACCTCAGAAAAAAAGTTAGTTTATAACCATGTGCACGAGTCTGTTTCTTTGGGTTTGTGCTTGTGTTAGCTGGATTCAATTACTTTGTGTCAGTCTGGCATTCATATCTCCAACTTTGAGATCATTATTGAAGCTGAAGACATTTCCTTCTTTATACAATATGGATAGTGAAATGTTTCAAAATCTAGAAGTGTAACAAATTTTTCATTCTACATGTGCTTATTTCTTCCTCTTTGGAAAGATTCAAGAACAATACAATGTGTGTAATATCACATTGTCCATTCAGTCAGACTCCACTTTCATTTCCTTTAAGAGGCTGCTTACAGTCCTGATCCTGCCCTGCATGTGATTTTTGCATTGAATCCCTGCTGTACTGTAGTTTCCCCACTGTGACAGAATTTTTGGTGATGCAAAGCATCTTGAGATCAATAGATGAACAATATTATAAAATAGTTTTACTGTAATTTTTTATTTTTTAACATCAGCATGGGTAAAATACTGATGTTAGATATAGCATAGCTACTGCTTGTCTGTCTTAAAAGTGTTTCCTCAAAATTTAAGAAATATCTGTGTATCAGTAATGGTTTAACTCCAGCCAGAAACAAAGTACCTTGCAGCTGCTTGTTCAGTCCTGCATCAACAGAATCAGAGACAGAACTGAAAGAGCAAGAGCTAGAAAACTCATTGACTGGGATACAGACAGTTTAACAAGAAAAGCAAAAGCCATCCACACAAGCAAAGCAAACCAAGAAATTATTTTGTTTCTTCCTAGGTAGGCAGGTAGTTCAGCCACTTCCAAAAGAACAGGGCCCCATCATGCATAATGGTGACTTGGGAAGACAAATGCCATACCTTCAAACATCCCCTCCTTCCTTCTTCTTCCCCCTACTTTACACACCGAGTATGATGTCATGTGGTCTGAATACTCCTTGGGTCACTTGGAGCTGGGTCTCCTCTCAACTTCCCATTCATTCCCAACCTCCTTGCCCACTTGACACTGCAAAAAGGCTTTGGCTCTGTGTAAATCCTGCTCATCAATAACAAAAACGTCTCTATATTATAAACTGTTTTCAGCACAAATCTAAAACACAAACCTATACCAGACACTGTTAAGAAGAAAATTAACTCTACTCCAACTAAACCCAGCAGGGTATCTTACTAGGGAGATTGTTGGATTTAAGGAGCAGGTTATTCTCCTCATTTGTACATTGAACTTCATAAATTACACTCTTACAATACCACTCTTGATGCAACCCTGTCTATATGCTTTGCCTTCAGGACTAATTTGGTGCCTACTGACAGGAAAAAGATGTGTCCTTGTTTATGAGGCAGCTTTTCTAAAGTCAAGATTCTCTTAACCTTCTTGGTCTATATTCTTTTCTTGTTTTCCATTAGTAAATTTCATATTGCTTAGACATATTAATTCCAACTAAGTCCACTAAAGAGGAGACAAAGAAAAGCATGGGACAATTTCTTCAGAACCTGCCCAACCTTTCAAACATGGCTTATAAAAAAAGTGCTAAAAGAACAGGGCTGTACGGCAGAAAGGTGGGCTGGTGTTCTGTAGGAGAAGGTGAGTCCTTCGTGGCTCCACAGACTTTCTGCAAGAGTGTGGGAACTGAAGAGAAAATAGGAGGAAGAGGAATATGAAACTGAAAACTCTAATGAGCTCCATCTTTGACCCAAAAGCAGCCTAGAACTGAGTCATGAGTACTTTTTCTTTTCCACACCATACTGTTCAAGGAGTGAAATGTATTTCAATCCCCAAGGAATTACACAAAAATGATTGTATGGATGGAAAAGACCAGCATTTACTGATGCAATGTTGGAGAAGAGAAAGGGGAAAGAAAAAGAAAAAGAAAAAAAGGAAAGATTCCTGGACTCTCTGTGCCTTAAGAGTGATGCCTGATTCTTCTCTGGGTGCCACACCAAATTTCATCTTGCAGTCTTACAGCACAGGAACTTTCCTTTGATCACACAGAGGTTGCTTCTACCTCACTTTGAGAGTTTATCTATCGTCTCCTTCCCTCAGGAGGGGAAGAAGCACCTGCAGACAGTGAGGAGGACATAGTGTTAGCAGTTGGCATATAGGTTTAGATTACTCAACATCTGCTGTAGAGGGAATTTGGGCTCCATATGCAATTGGCTTCCAGGGCTGGAAGCTGCACAGATGTAATTCTGTTTGACTCATTTCATTGTTTTTTTTAAATAAATTGTCATTCTCAGAAAGACAGTCACTTAACCCCAGAGTGTTCAGGGAAATTTTTATGGTGATGGAAAAATACCCCAAAAAACCCCCAGCAGTAAATCCAAAGCCAAATATTATAAAAAGCAAATAAAGAAAACACCCCAACCCCCCAACTTAACATACAAAGGAAAAGCAAGATTATGATATCACAAAAACTATTGTGAGATACTCAAAGAGTATTGTACTCAAAATTCTTTAAATTTTTTCTTCTTCATTTCAGTGTGCTTGATTTTTGACTGTATGGTGTTCCTTTGATTTGAAATATTTCATTATGTTCTCCTCAACTCAGCTATGTCTCTCCTTTCTGTTTCCAAAGATATGAAATCATGAATTTTAAACAAATGGGGAAGGACTACTTTGATTATATCAATGTTGGCAGCTGGGACAATGGTGAGCTGAAAATGGACGATGATGAAATATGGTCAGAGAAAAGTAATATCATCAGATCTGTGTGCAGTGAACCCTGTGAAAAAGGCCAGATAAAGGTAAATATTTTCTTCTTTTTCTTCAGTCTTGCAGTATGCACAGCCTTGAAATTTGAAAGCAAGTTTTTTCTTTACTTCTACATGGAGATAGTATCCCACACTTAAATTAAAATGTACAGATTTATGTATTTAGTTCTTATTCTTATCATAATCATCTCACTATTTTAATAAGCTGCCATTTTCTTGACTCCTATATCTGTGGACTGCTGAATTTTATTTTTTTTTTTAGTTTATATTTTGAATGCTTTCAAAGAGGTATTGTTTGAAGGCTTTTTGCTGCATATTTTTAGAGCATCTGATTCAGTGGAGTGCAAATCCCTGACTAGGACTTGTCAGTACAATTAATTACTTGCAGGTAAATTAAAAATAATAATTGCTACTATTTCAATGCTAGACGTAGTCACCCAGACTGGAACATTATTAATCAGACCTTAAGTCTGCGGTATCATCAGAGAACATCAACTACTATCACTACTTCAAACTTCAGGAAATGTAGGTTACATATTTTTTAATCATACTTGTTTTACTGCTTCTTTGTTTCCCAGGTTTTTTATTTTTTCTTCCTCCCTTTCCATGCTGGAGCAAGGAGTGTAGATGAGTCTGTCATATATTAATTATATACTATTTTCCTTTAGCATCTCATGATGCCTCCTGCAGAACAGTTAAAATACTGCAAGTCTGTAGCTTACCTTGCAGTCATTTATATAAAAGCCATTGGAACGAGGAGATGGGCATGTTTAACCATAAAAAAAATCAGGTGTGATTTCTGACAAGTCTCACTGGAAGCTCAATTTTCTCATGTGTTTAAACAGCATGACTGAAAATTGGGAAGCAGCTGCAGAGAGGGGCTGGGGGAAGGATGACCAGTCTCTGCAACACAAAATGAATTTTTTTTAGTCTTAGTTTTACAGAGTTTTAGGACACGGTCACCTGGTTTGATTCACTAATTAGTCTTTGGCAGAGTCATTTAAGTGAGTTTCATCAGACCAATTGTATTTGTCTCCAGTGTAAACATAAGGAATCATGTCAGACTTATGAATAACATGCTGTTCCAGATGAGGAGTCATCTCATCCTTGTGTAGGCTTTGAAAATAGCTGAGATCAAGCTTGGTGTAGAACGACTTCTTTCTCTTCATTGGCAGTAAAAGACACCCAGACAGGACGGCTGGTTCTGATGAGAACACACCTGCTGCAGGTGTGTTCTCACACATAAATGCACATAAATGCAGGTGGAACGAGTTGCTCCCACAGTCACTAAACTTGAGTCTGTTAGCCTGCTCCAGGCACAGACACACACGGGGAGGACAGAGGTGGACAAACAACTAACATCTTCAGAACTGCGTTGCTCTGAGTTCCTTCATGATCTGTTGTCACAACACAGCTGAAGGGAAGTATCTTATGGCCTTCACTAGCACAATCACCTTCCACCTTCTGCCCATGATCCCAAGGATACTCTCAAGAGGTTCCTTCACTATGAAGCCAAGTCATCATACACTTAAATATATGCTTGAAGCCCAGTGTTTGAAATATTCTGTTTGCACCTCATTTTGTTATGGGTCATAAATCAATCTCAAGAGTTTACCTGAGTTTTTATCTTCATGGTCTTCACAGATGATGGTGGGGCCTTGACCCTACCAAGCTCTGTGGTGATTTTCCTGCAAATTTCTGTGTGACTGAGTTATTATGGAGGAATTTAAAACATTGAATGTAATGCTATCCAACATTCAGCTAGAGTTGGTGAATCCATCCACAGGATTTTATAAAACCCAAATACAACCGAACTCTATAAATTTGAAATAGTGTGGCCATATGATTATCTAAATAAATATGGGTTCAAAGGATTGTACAGATGACAAGGGGAAAGCAAAACAGTATTTGTTTGAAAGAGAATTTTTTCTCTTAAAAAGGACAGAAGAATTAATTTATAGTTAAGTGATACAACAAAGAATTATGCAGGAAATAAAAAATAAAAGGATGAAAAATTGCTGGATAAGAAACTTAACACAAAAAAAGACTTTACTCTGAGTCTTGAAGAACAATTATCTCGATTTCTAGAGGAGGTTACAAAATGCTTCTCTGGTAAGAAAAGTTCTAGGCAAGAAATTATCAGTGTACCAGTGTCCTGATTGATTTGTCAAATTCCAAGTATTTTACAGAAGATCTTCATTGACCAGAAAGTTGCACAGAAAAGGGTAAATTAATTGTTCATATAGAAATTTTAGGTGTTTTGATAATAGCATAAGGTTTTTATTTTTCCATTTAATTTTTTTGACTATTATATAAAAATAAAATTTTTGACTATATGAATGTGTGTTTATGCTGCTAAAACAAAATGTCAATTTTTGTCTCAGGTGATCCGTAAAGGAGAAGTGAGTTGCTGTTGGACCTGCACTCCTTGTAAAGAAAATGAATATGTTTCTGATGAATACACATGCAAAGCCTGCCAGCTTGGCTCTTGGCCCAACGAGGAGCTCACAGGTAAATGAGATAAGGTTGTGCTTGTGTTGTCAATGAAAGTGCTCATCTAATGAGCTGAAGAAACAAATGGCAGATACAGGTGAGTGTGAGGATGGTTTTGGTCAAAGGGAACATGGGGATAAAGGTAAAATTTGGACTGAAGCTGATCTTTATCTCCTGAACCTGATCCAGGAATTATTCTCATAGTTCAACTCCTTTCTTAAGATCTGAATTACTAGATTTTGAAATAATAAAAAAAAAGTCATGGTTTTGTATTCAGTCCTGTCCTAACCTCTAGCTGGTAATATAGATTTTACCCTTCCCAAAATAGATACAAAAATAACTGCTTATCAGATAAATTATTAAGGAAGGTCAAATTTAAGAGTTTTGTTATCCCCCCAAGCAGAAGAATAATGCACTATCTTCTTTTTTAATCTGACAAAGTTCTGATTTAGTTGCTGTAGTTCCTGCAGCTAATAGCTTGAGTTCTCCAAAGAGACTTTGGTTTACATTATTCCTTTGTTCATCAGAGTCTTCTGGAGCACAGTGTTCACCCTTACCTTGGCATAGACCTCTATGCTCTTGCAGAATACCAGTTAGGCTTCTCTGGAGATAAATTACTCCCGCATTGTATCCTGCAACCTCTCTTCTTTATGAGTAAGAAGCAGAATTGAGTATTCAATTATTCAGGGCACAAACCACTTCAAAACACTGTTCTCACTGTGTCAGGCTCTGTATAGACAAGGAGAGAAAGGTTTGCTTTGGGTTTTTTTTTTTTCTAGAAGTCACAGACCAGATTTGCATATAGTTTCTATGGATGAGGGGAAAAACTTTGAGGTGTGAGGGAAGACAAAGAAAAATGCAGTTTGTTGCATGAATTTATGTAAGTGGGAGAGCATAAGGCAAGGTTTGGCCTCTAGGTAGGTTTTATTTACTGTTTTTACAGATTTTATTTTACGGATTTTATCTGCTGTATTTCCTGTATTATTTACTGTATTTTATTTTACAAATTTTATTTACTATATTTCCTGTTTAAGGACTGTTGCATTGCTGTGATAAAGGAACTTGTCTACCAAATTATTGCAAGAATATTATTTAACCATTGAACTGATGGGATGCTTTTCAGAAAATGTCAAACATGACACTTTCCCCAAGAAAAACACCTTCCAACTGAGAAAACTGGGCTAGCAGTAAAATGGACTTTCAAGTTCCGCTGCATCTATACTCCCATAGCCCTGCTCCCCCAGTTCTGCCTCCCTGGGAAACCAGCAACCAACCAGCAAAGCCTTCTTCTCTCAGGGAAAGATTTCTTGTGCCGGGAGAATGGAGAAGGAGAGAAAAAGAGAACAGGCTGTGTGTCCCCAAAACAGAGTATTGAGGGTGTAGTTACCATGTGAGGTACACTTCTCAGAAGTTTGCAAAGGCCACACTGCAGGGACCAGCTTACTGCACCAGGCTGGTCAGTTCATGAAGGTCAACTAGTGCAACTGGTCAGCTCCCCAGCCTCCAGGGATTTTGCCCGAGATATTGTAGATCCCAGCTCATGCCCCTGTTTAGGTGAGCACCCAGGTTTTACCCAGCATAGATCAGCTAAAAAAGGAGCTGCAACAAGTCAGTTAGGAGGGCATTTATCCCAAGTGCCTCCAAAGAAGACAGAGAACCAGTGGTGGGAAGGAACTGTCCACTGCCTTGGTGAAGTTTGTGTAATTAGACACTAAGCACCATTTGTAAGGCAAAGTGGAGTGATCAGGCCCCAGGCCGACCCTCAGGCTCTGTGCTTTGAGCTGGCTCTCTAGGACATACAAATTTCCATGGTTCAAGCATGGTTCACCATGTTCCACATTCAATGACATGGTGTTGTGGTCTCCTGGGAGGATGCACCCTCTGAAAGTCTAACTTTGCCCTCAGAATGGAAAAGTGGGATGGGTTGGCCTGCCAAAACTTTCATAGGTTGAGAAAATGGTTTTCCACCTATCAGTGATTGTTTTTAAGGAAATCAGTTGTATTTTTGCTCAAGCCAACAGATTTGTGCATTACATGAGCAAACATTTTGTGTTTGTTTACAAAATCACATTTTGCAAACCATTTGTCTGGCATCAGACATGTATTTTATGCCTTTATGGGGACCAAAATCGATCTGTACACAAAAGAGCCCTTGACATCAGTGCCAAGCAACATTCCTCAGGAGATCTAACAGTTGTTCCTCAGCCAGGCACAAATTTGGCAGGCCCTATCTGGAAGCCAAACACCTCCCCCCCAAACACCACCTCTTTGGTCTTCATGAGAACAGCTGGTGGAATGTGCCCTCCTAGTAATAAATAGGACACCCATCTCACGACTTCAGAGCTGCCTAGTCCCCACCCAGCTCATTATCAGCATGATGGCTGGATCTTGTCTTATATAACTTTGTATCACAAAGAGATTTTAAGAAATCTATTCCCAGCTTATCCATACAAAATAATGAGCTGTGTTTTTAATGACCGTATTCCTAGTGCCAACTCTTGTGCTTATAAAAAAACTGCCTCTCAATCTTGTTTAAAACATAGGATTTAGTAATAAATGTGCATTAAAAGTTAAGAGAGGTTGGTGTATTTTGTATTCTGGCAAGGAAATTTCCTTTCTGTTTATTAAAGCATACAGCAATCTCCTTGAAATGTCCCTACATCTGATACTGCAGCATACTAAGTCTCTTTGCTGCTTGATAAAGCCATTTCCTAGGGAATGTCAGCTCCACAAGGCTACACATACAAAACCTCATTAGAATAAGTCTTCCCTGCATGATTACTTTCAGATGAGTCCTGTAAGTTTATCAGCCATGCACCTGAAATGGCTTTCAACATGGAGCTGCACCTCACTGTTTGCCAGAGATCTGACCTTGGATAAAAACTTACTTGGAATCCTTTCTTGGCTCACATAACAAAACATTACTTACATCTTTCTTATGCTCAATGATCAGCATCAGTTTTGTGCCATGAAGTTCACTAAATAAAACATGTAATGGCAGGGATGTTACTGACAGAAAGGGAGACAGATTAATGCACTTTTTCAGCCGCCTATGGAATATCAAAAGTCAGATGCAGCAGGGGGAAGACAGAAGGGATGCAATATGTGTAGGAAAACAAAGTTATTCTCAGAACAGAAAAAGACGTTGAAGTGCTGAAGTACAGAAAAGCACAGATAATCCAAAGGTAGTGGAAAAGGTAAGTGGGATCAAGAGTTTCTCTTGATTAAATCAGTTACTGGAAAATGTCTCCACCTAGAAGTGAAAATGAGACAAGAAAGAGAATGTTAACTGCCCACATTTTATTTTGTCACAAATTTCAGATTGCTTTTGCATGCAAAATTCCCCAGGGATCAGGCTCCTCCTTGGCCAGAAACCTAGTAAGTTCCTTCCTTCTCTCAAGATTTATATGTACTATCCCAACATGTACCAGAAGTAATTTATGCTTCCCAATCTGCTGTAGCCCCTCTAAGTCCCCATGTGTTGCGTTGGCAACATCCATAAAACACACCACCAGTTTACACATTAATGTGGCCAATGTGGCTGAGACACAGACTCAGCTACAGCAGGAGGAACTCAGTGGTTTAAGTCCAGAAGTAGATGCCAGTCACTCCTCTCTTCCTCAAAGCTCTTCTTTTTGTTATATTCACAGCAGGTGGAAAAGAAATAGATGCCACACAAGTTTAGATACAGGTGAAGGGATTTTCTTAGTGCTGATGACCAACACTGATGCTGACTTTTCAAAAGCTTTGGGAGAATCTGAGGATGTGAGCTTCTGCATTTAAAAATGGTGCTCTAGAAAGACCAAATAAATTTTGTTCAATGTCTCAGAGCTTTTTCAGTATATGTAGGAGCATCTTGGCTCAGTTACCAATAACATTTAAGGACCTTTTGGAGTGAGAAAGAAGCAATTATTCTGTCTTTCTGACATTCAAAGACAGCATACAACAATACCAAAACCAAAGTTTTGTCTAGTCACCTCAGGAATGGCAAGAAAATTAGATTATATTAATTTCAGTGACAATTGGATTATTTTCAGGTTGTATTGACATTTTTCACAGTCTCTGTGTATTCCAAATATGCTGACTATTTGATTTTCTTAATTGGATTCCCATGAAAATAGGAGCTTAACTATTTACACCTCTTGAAATGTTTTCTTTGCCATTCAAGGGTGAGAGTATATATCAGAAATACGTATTTTTTTCTATAGCTACAAAAATGCTTTCACCAAATAAAGTACAGTAAAGCCAGGATAACAGTGTGATTTTGCTGCCCATCTGGAAGTGATAGATAAGAGATGGATTATCCAAAAAACCATTGGATGGAAAGGATTGAAAAATGTGTGTGGCAGGGTCTGAGCCTCAGTTGTCCCCTAAGACTGGATTCTGCCCCTCACTCAGGCAAAAGGTGATTAATCTCTTGCCCGAAATATTCTCAAAGGGTATCTGCTTGCTCCCATCAGGCTGCTTTCTTGTATTCCCTCTTGCAAAAATGTTGCAGGCATGGGTGATTTCAGCAATTATCTGACGCGGGTCAGAACACAATCTAGTCTGTGCTGACATTGATTTTTCTGCTGAAACATTACTAGGATCTTGCTTTATGATCATAATTGTTAAGGCTATAATTGAGACTGAGGGTAAGAGAACACAATTTTCATCTGGTTATTTCTAGTGTTAAAAATGCACATCAGCAGAAATAATGTCCTGTTTTCTGTGCCCCTTATTTCTCCTTCCTTTTTATTTCTTACTCTGAAGGAAATGTAATCATTGCTATAAGTCACTTTCACTCTATTCCTCTTGAAAAAGGTATATGTGGATGAGTTAAGGGTCCAGAGGGCAATATTATGACCAGGATCTCATTTTCTGCTCCCTTGGTTCTCGGTTTGCACACTTTTCTTCCCTCAACTGCTTGTTCCAGATAGGGTGTGAACTTCAGCTTCCAGTCCAGTGTGAGCCACACAGCACTTCAGGCTCGAGTGAGCTCATTCAATATTGCTGAGCTCAACAAGCAGCTCTTGCAGGCTCCCTGGCTGGATGAACAGGAACTAGCCAACAAAGCCAGAAGGATCCACTTGTAATTGTGCCTTATGTTATGGAAAGTTTGCATTTGGAACAAAACATTTACAACACACAGAGCCAGCACTTCTAAGTGAAACTTAAATCAAAACAGTAGAACTGGCATAAGGATAGACCTGATTTTTGTAATTCATCAGTTGTTCCCATCATTCTGCACACTTGTGTAATTAAAGAATAATTTCCCATATGGTCACAAAGTAACTTGAATGTACTATTCTAAGATTCATGGCCTTACCTCTTACTGCAATGCATAGCTAAATCTAAACATTCCAGTTACTGGGGACTCCAGCCCCTGAGCTGCAGGTGCTCCAGCTTTCATGGTTTAAGATGTGATCAACCCCAAATCCTGCCCTGCAGAGGTGGCAGAGTACACACATGCCCAGTCATCAGCTGCCTCTGCTGCCTGTGCAAAGCCACCTTTGCTAATAATTTCAGTAATGTGCCAGTCTGGGAGCTGCAGCAGCTAAGACACTTCTGCATGCCCTGCTTTTGTAGCAAGTTCAAAAGGTCCCACCAGAGTAGGGCAAAGAACTGGTGACTACAGTAATTTACCATAGCACCAGAACAAAGTTCTGACATGTTAATGTCCTCTCTCCCTTCAGATGGTACAGATTCCATTCCAAGGTCAGGGCCCTGATATGTCTCCCAGGACTCTGGAGAGTGTAGTCCTCTGTTTGGATAATGTTGGGGTTTGGAAAAAGAAAAAAGTAAATTATAAAATCTACCCCATCAGCTTTATGCAGATTTTTATTCTGATGCTGACATTTTTGCATCTCAGCTTTCCATACATGTGGAAGCCTAAATAACTAATCAAGATATCCCTCTGCCATCTTTTGGGATTATAATGAGAGAAAAATTTAGAAGCATTGATATAAAATATTTAATTTCATAACATAAACAGACTTTGAATAATGAGTGCTAAATACCATATGAAGACACATTCATTACTAAAATGTGGTTAGATCGTTGTTTGCATTTCAGCCTTGAAGTTTGGACTTCTGATAACCTTGGAAGAATGTCTGAAAAATTACCTAGAAAATCTATTTTAACAGGTCAAACTTGCTGACCAGGATGCAAAATCCAACTGAAATATATTTAGAATTTACTAAACTAGCAGCAATTTTCTGCCAGTTTTAGTCTCCATGTGCAGATTCAGTAAGCTTTAGCTAATGATGTTAACTTAAGAGAAGTTATTGAATTACCTTCACTTTTCAGAGTCAATCCTATTCACAATCCCTATTCTATCAAGTTTGCCTTTGAAAATAGTTTAGTTATGTGTTTTATATTGGTTGCCAAGGAAGGGATTTCTCAGTGCTAAGCTAATACATTTTTATGGATGCTGAAGGCATCTTCTAGGTGTCAAGGTTGTAATAACAAATTAAAACCATGCTAAGAATCAAATCTGAAATAAAATCTGAAAATATGGTCTATAATATAATGCTTTATATCTATAAACTCTTCTTCCAGATGAACTAATTTTAATGCAATATAAAAGATCAGAAATAAGGGACAAATTTGCCTCTACAGAAAGAAGACAGTATACTAATAGACCTACTAATTGACCTATGGCAGCAGTCTGGCCTTCAAGAGAATTTCTTCTCCTTGTTCATGGCAAAATTTAGTCCATCCATCAAGTAGCTAGAGATTTTTCCAAAATATCAGAAACTACTTTTTTTCTCAGAAGGTCCTTAGACATCCTGATCTGTATTTTCTTGGTGATTTTTGGGGGTCCTTCAAGAAAACCTTTCCCCAGCATATTAAATGAAATTCTGATTTTTTTCTGTCTGCTCATCTTGCTATTCACGTGTGTATCTGGTGTCTTGCTCCATGCTGGCTATCTTTCTAGCCAGCAGAGCATAATAGCAGTTTCATGTCAATTTTACTGGAGCTCCAGGCACCCTTGAGCACAGAACAACTCGACACCTGCTCCAAATTGGACTGGGTCCAAACAGCCTTTCCACAAGCCAAAGACCACCTTAGTGCCTTAGCACACTAAGGCACTATAGGACAAGACTGGGCACCACAGGCAAGACTACTGGCTTTGTTCTACCTGTTTCTGAGCCAGCTAGGAGAGAAAATTTTCCAGGTGCTTGGAGATGCTGATAAAGTGTAAGAGATAGGCTGTGGGGCGTTGTCATGGCCATTGACAAGAATGAGTACTTTTTGTGGTACCATTTTTCAGCTTTTGTCTTGGTATAGTCCAGGTCATTTTCAATCTAACACGAGCACTGACAGTGCTGTTTTCCCATCTTTCTTTTACTTGATCTAGCTGTCCTTCTCTGAAAAGTGCCATTGTCAGAAACCATTACCTGCAAAATTATTACATGAAAACTTCACCAATCATTGTTTCATGAAGATGATCCAATCTTTAGATCTTAATTGAGGAATAAATCATTGCAAAATTTAGCAATCTCCTTGTAAAGTATACTCAGTGACGGGAAAAATACTACAAGTTTTCAACATTTTTCTCAGGTATTTCATCAAGAGAATGTAAAAAAGGGTAATAAAGCAAGGAAGGCATGAAATAATCTGAAACTAATGATAAACACTTGTTTATGATTCACCTCTGCTACAATGTTAGAAATTAGGCAAAATTTAGCCCCTATATCATTGTCTGCATGCAAAGGCCAACTGCCAGATAAAGACCTTTTCTCTTCAAATTTCCTGTCTAGAATATGTAGCAGTGTTAGAAGCTGGAAACTATTAGTTTCCACAAAATATTAGTTAAATCTTGCTAAAATCAGAAATAGAGGTCGCTTACTTATAAAACTTCCTGGAGAAGAACCCACAGTGGGATATATGCACACAAGAGAGGATTCCTTCTTGTTTTCACCCTTTTTCCCTACTCTCACTTGTGTAAAATCCTGATTTTTATGATGTGATTACTGTGCTACTTTAAACTTCAAAAAGTCAGAAAAAAATACAGTACCTCTCTCACACTGAATACTAAATAAGAAAACCCATAAAACCAGCAAGAGTTAAAAAAGTATCATCAACTAATGCAGTGAAAATGTTTCATGAAAATCTATTGTCTTTCTTATGTTTAGGTGTGGTAATAATTTTATTAATGCAAGAGAAAGCTTTTCACATCAAAGCAGGCAAGTATGGATAGCAAATTAATTTGTATTCAGTAAGGAACCCAATACTCTTACACTAAAATGACTGCAAATTTGTATACTTTAATTGCTCTAATGTCAAAGACTCATTGACCCCAATCCTACTGATTTTTCCACTCTCTTCAAGAACACAGAAGTATCTGCCTTGTACCTTTGCCACCTGATTCAAGGTATTATATCTTCAAAAATATTATTTCTGTAGAGATACAGAATGCAAAAATACTTAGAGAAGAAAGGAGTTAAGCCTAATATTTAACCATGCTGTTTCATGAAATGATTTTTGCTACTAAAAATGTTAGTGGCAGATTTGGAAAACTCTAAACTCAACATAAAATGCAGGAAAAGGCATACAATAGATTTCACATGTAGAAACTCCCAAATTATAGTCCTGATACCTACATTTACTCCTGCTCATCAATTCATTGAGATCCCAGGTTGCCTAATTAATTGAAATTTATTGGCATCCAAATATCCAGCAGACAGTCCTAACTACCCTCACTGCAGAAAATACAGATGTGTGCACCTGGCACTCCATCCTCACAGGGTGCAGTGCCTTGTCACAAGCCAGAAGTCAGAATGACACTCCCCTACATGATCTAACCAGAAGACAACAACATCATTACAAAACCACAAAATTTTGACATAATTTAGATTTTGCAATCAAGCTTAATGCAAGTATAGGAGAAATAAACGCTTTTAGTTGCATTTTCTCCATTCCATCACCCACTCCCTGCTGTCCTGCCCTGGCTGGCAATGCCAGCATGTCCACTGTTTTCAGGAAGTTGTATTCCAGAATATCAAGATCCTCCCCTTTGTTATTACTGGGTCCAGCTGACATGGAGCTCATTTTGCCCATAGCAGCCCTGACAGTGCTGTGCTTTGCATTGATAGCTAGAGACACACTGATAAGACAGCAGTCATTTTTCAAGGCTATCTCTCCAATATTCCTCCCTCACCACTATGCTGGGTATGAGCAAGACCTTGTGAGGGGGCACAGCCAGGACAGCTGACCCAAACTGGCCAAAGGGATGTCCCGTACCGTACGATGTCTGCTCAGCAATAAAACCTAAGAGAAAGGTGTAGGTGTGTGCCTTTTTTGTTATGACATTTTTTCTTCTGGAGAAACTGCTACATTTACTGAAGGCCTGCTTCCCAGGAAGTGCCTGGATATCACCTGCTGATGGGAAGTAGAGAACAAATCTTTTGTTGGTAGGCATTGGTATAAGATACTCTAGTGCCATGGGACACAGAACCCATCTGCATCCTGAGTAAAAGTCATGAAAACAAGCAAGGTCAAAGGATCTGAACAGGAGATTCAGTTTTTGGAAATAAAATGCAAGGATGGATGCTTATGGCTGTCGTCAGCAACACAGCAACTAAGTCTGCCCAGAAATCCTGGAAGAAATCATAGACTGTCCAGGAAGCAGAAATATCTATCCAGCCTGTGCAGTGCATTCACAAAGGAGGGAAGAAAAGGGATGCCAGCAGCATGTTTTCTGACAGCTTTTACTCCTTACTATTGATCTGTACACTGTAGAATTAAAAGCTTTTTTGACTCTCTATGACCCAGATGCATAGAATGATTTACTGAATCCTATGAAAAACTGAAAAACAAGTGTCCTTAAACAGGTTGGCTGCTAATTCAACTTTGTTGCTAATTTATTAACTTCAATTTTATTTCACAAGTTAGATAAGGTTTTAATTTTTCAGAAATTTCAGAAGGATGAATGGCAGAAAAAGGAGTACAGTGTGCCATTCCAAATTACCTATTACTTACGAGACCAATTCTAGAAAATTTTTGTTAGAAAAAAGGTAGCAAATCTGAGAAACACTCTCTTTTTTTTTGACAGTTAGAATCTACAAGATTTCTCTCCACAATCATTAAGCAAATACCAATATCCTTTATAGTGTACAGTATAATTAGTAGGATTAACATCTAGTCCTTTAAGTGTAAATAATATGCAGAAAACTCTGAAGCATTTTAAACTGAGGTAGTGCAACTTGCTGCAGAAATTTGCTCATGAATTCCTATATTTCTTAGAATTTAAAGGTAAATTTGCACTATGAGAGGTGACTTATCTTAATCAGCTTGGTCATCATGTTCTATTCCACATAAAGTGTATTACTGAAATAAGCTATCATTGAAATGTACTTATTGTGCCATTATAATGGCATTATTTTAACACAATCTGAGCCTACACTCCACACAATGGCAGCTTCCTGAAAAACAAAAAAGAGAAATATCAAGAAAACCTCTAACTATCATTAAAGAATCTCACACCTACATACTTCAGTTTACCTTTCTCTTTTTATTTTTCTGTAGGTTGTGACCTCATCCCAGTCCAGTATCTCAGATGGGGCGATCCCGAACCCATTGCAGCCGTTGTTTTTGCATGCCTGGGTCTGCTGGCCACGCTGTTTGTTACAATTGTGTTCATAATGTACCGTGATACTCCAGTGGTCAAATCATCCAGCCGAGAACTTTGCTACATCATTCTAGCCGGCATCTGCCTGGGTTACTTGTGCACTTTCTGTCTGATTGCAAAACCTCAACAGATTTACTGTTACCTTCAGCGAATTGGCATCGGCCTCTCGCCGGCTATGAGTTATTCTGCTCTAGTAACTAAAACCAACCGCATCGCAAGAATCCTGGCTGGAAGCAAGAAGAAAATCTGTACAAAGAAACCTAGGTTCATGAGTGCCTGCGCCCAGCTGGTCATTGCATTTATCTTGATATGTATACAATTAGGCATCATAGTTGCCCTCTTTATAATGGAGCCACCAGACATAATGCATGATTACCCAAGCATCCGAGAGGTCTACCTGATTTGTAACACCACCAACTTGGGTGTTGTGACTCCCCTTGGATATAATGGGTTATTAATTTTGAGCTGCACCTTTTATGCATTTAAGACAAGAAATGTCCCAGCTAATTTCAACGAAGCAAAATATATTGCCTTCACCATGTATACCACCTGCATCATTTGGCTGGCTTTTGTGCCAATATATTTTGGAAGCAACTACAAGATAATCACCATGTGTTTCTCAGTGAGTCTGAGTGCCACGGTGGCCCTTGGCTGCATGTTTGTGCCCAAGGTCTACATCATCCTCGCTAAGCCAGAGAGGAATGTGCGCAGTGCGTTCACCACATCCACGGTAGTCCGCATGCACGTGGGGGATGGAAAGTCATCTTCAGCCGCCAGCCGCTCCAGCAGTCTGGTGAACCTGTGGAAAAGAAGGGGATCATCTGGTGAAACGCTTAGGTAAAGTTTTTTAATGTGGGAGTGTGGGGAGGTAATTGTCATCTTCTGAGAGCTACTAATAGTGGAAAGACAAAGGGAAGTGTGCTAATCTCCTTTGCCTCTGCACTGGGAGTGGAGTGTGTCCTCTGTCCCACATCTGCAAGTTTTGGGGTTGATTTAGTCAAAATGCTGTGCCAAAACTGTTGACAAAGCAATGGGAAAACAAAGTTGGAAGTGCTGGCTGTGAAAACTGTACATGAATATAGGGAGAAAAACAAGATTGTAGGAGTAAAAAAACCCAAGAGAAGAAATATAACTCATTGCCTTGTCCTGAACACACCCATTTACAGTCTCTTTCCCTTAAATGAACTTCATAGTGTCTGTATTTTTCCTCTAGTGACAGCAGGAAGACAACAGGTTTGGTGCTAGAGCTCCATAATTGAGGTGGAATGTTAAACAAAAAAGTCATCATGAGCAGCCTCTCTAAGGCATCTGAGAATTTGTTCTCTGTGGCTCTTCTGTTACACCTTTTATCTCCTGCTCCCTTGGTTTTCCTTACGTATACTATCTCTTCCTAGTTTCTTTCTTTTTGTCCTCACCTATCTCCTCTTCCTTAACTTTTTCTGCAAACATCTTCCTAATGCTAACAAATTCAGCTGCTCACAGACCCTGCTCTGCCTACCCTTCCTGCCATTGAACAGATACTCCCTTATATTTCTTTGTTTCTTCCTAATGTATTATTTGAATTCAGCAATCATGAAGACAACTTGTATATTAAATGTATAAAAATTATCTTAAGTAAGGAGAGCTCTGGAGTGGAAACTGCCCTGCTCCATAAAGCAGAACCTGTAGCTGTGCACCTTGCCCAGTGGTTGGTTTTCATCCTTTGATCCTTTCACTTTTGGTATGGGTGCTATGAGAATAATTTAGGTTATTTAACTGCTGGCATTAAAAAAAATAAAATCTGTTGATATGAAACTGCAAAGAAGCAATTTTGTCATTCCTCAGCTATGTATGTGTAGCCTGGATGTGACAGGTAGCTAGATTTTTCTCCTCACTGAAACACACATGGATTTCAGGATTGATAATATGAATATTTCCAGACATGTCATTGTTCATAACTGCAGCTGGCATGGAACAAGGACAATTTGTACTTCCATTTATATGTGAATCACAATTTAAACCTCAGGGAGGATTTTATTAGTAATACCTGCAGGATATAATCTGCCAAAGTGATTATTTCTTTCTGTCAGAATATTACTAATGATTCTCTTTCAGAGACTTTGAAATGGTACAAAAATGCCCAGTCTATTGCAAGATATTTTATACTTATGATCAGTTAATGATGGTTTTTTTTCCCCAGTTTCTTTCCAGGTGCAGAGTAGGATATTTTCAAAAGATAAATCATTTTTCAGATTAAGTGATGGCTACCTGAAATATCCTTTTCTGCAACTTTTGTGTCTATGTATAAATGACCTGAGGTATTTGAATTATATATAAGCCCTGTAGCAACTTTTGGGACTGTTAAAAGAGTCATTCTTCAAAATATGTCTTCACTAGAAGGCATTCTTCATTGAGATCATCATTATTTTCCCTCCCTTTTGCTGCAGAACTCATTTGCCACTTTGCAACCTTTTTACACAACAAGGTGGAGTTATAGATGATAGAAAGATCTCATGCTTTGGAAGGAAATTTTTGTGATCTGTTCAGGTCTGGTTTGGAAAGACATTACTCTAAAATCTTTGTTTTGTTCTGAAAAGCAAAGAGCATACCCCATTATTAAATATCTAAATGACAAGATGTATTTTCTTCTTTTTGAGGACTCTCTTTCATTTCTTTACATCCGTCAGTGAGTAGATAATATCTGCAGTAGGGAGATATTAGCAGAATATAATAGATCATCAACAACAAAGACTCCTTTTTCAATAGCTCTGTCTTGGGAATTACTTCAATCCAAAAGAGCTTTCAGAGTGCCCAGTATGTGTGTGTAGGGATGAAAATGGCAGCAGAAAGCTGGTACATTGACATATTTCCCGAGATACAAAGAATTTGAACTGTGCATTTGAAACTTGGAGAAAAATTTGTATGTCATCAGCAGTGTTCATCATGCACAAAACTGGAGCAAAGAAGATCCTCCTGATACATATGTCTGAATCCCCAGCCAATTGAGCTGTAATGGTGCCACTGAGTTTAGTAGTGCTCAGTCAGGGTGTGCCTGCAGGGTCTAGGCATCCAAGAGCAAAATGATTCCATCAATCCTGGGAAATTCTCTCTAGTCAATACCAATTCGATTACACGAAAGAGAGTCCTAAAAGGTGATAAGTACATTTAAAATGGTGCTCAGGACTTCACCTAGGTCTGGCATAGTCTCCAAGAAAGTACAGAAAACCACTGTCAGCTTCAATTTCATTTAGTGTAGAAAATGAGCAAATATAATTCCACCATTTTACTTGGTAATCAAACATTTCTTTGAAAAAAAAATCTGATTACACAAAGCTATATGTTTCAAGGTATTACTCAGTGCAATGCTCAAAAGATTGTTTTGAAAGTTATTCAAGTAAACAACAAAGTATTCAGAATCAAAGGAAATATGCACTAGAACTTCATGGCATTATTTAAATAGCTCAGAGGGGTTTTATTTAAAAGAGAGTGAGTCACTGTTGAATTTTAAAGAAACATGCTATTTAAGTCACCAGTGCATAGAGGGGCCTCTATCATTAGCATTTTGCTTCTTGACACTAATTTATAGCACAGTGTAGCATTGCATCAAATCATTGTCAAACAGATAATGCCAACATTCCATTCAGAGCTTTCACATCAGCCACAAAATGACAGATAACAAGACTGCTTTTGCCTAAATAAAGCAATGCATCTGTTAAAGTCCTAAATGACTTTTTGCATGGGGTGTTCTTCAATTAAGAAAACCCAGGCAAGCTGTGGTTTTGTGTTGGAATGAATCTTCACATACTGAAATATGTAGAAGGAGAGAGTAAAACTATTCATTACCCAGTGAAACGAAAACCATTTCATGTAGGCTATTGTGATTCAGCAGTACTCACCAAAAGATATTCTGCCCTCATTTAAGGTGGGGTTAACGAACCTGACATTATCAGAAGTGACTTCACAGAGAAGAGTACTACAGAGCTGGAGTCAAAACCATATAACTGGTGTAGAGAGGCATTGGAATTTCTGATTCCAGTCATCTTACAAGTTAGTTTTATAGAGACTAGGAAGGCCATGAATACATTGAGTAAATCTTGCCTTGAGGTACCAGGAATTATTATCACATATGCTACATAGCCTTTTTGCAAGGACCAAAAATACAGGGCTAATTTATCTTCTCCTCACTCTCAGATAACTCGCTATTCCATGTAAGATAAAGGCTGTATATTTCTGCTGCAAGAGCTGCTATTATACTTCTAGTCAGGACTGCACATCAAAGGGTCTCAGTCATGTTACCCTGACCTAGAGAATAGTGCAGATATTCAAAAGCTCCTTTTAGCTTTCTAATATCATTGTCCTGGATTTCACACAAAAAAGTAACCACTAGTTGTTTATGTCTTCTGGAAGGTGTCTTTAAATGGCATACATGCTCCATTTTCCAATCTTCCCACTCATCTCCCCACAACTACCCGAAGACTAATAGGATTTCTTACCTTTAAAGCAAGTAATAAACTGTTCTGAGTAACCAGCAAAGTATTAAAAACCTTCCTAAATAGTGTATATCGCATATATATGAGGCATTTAAGTATTTAAAATCCTACCAGTATTTTTCTCAAAAGAGGGAAACCTATAGATGTCCAGTACAAGCCAAAAGTGCCCTCCTGAAGCAAAACAAGTCTGATTATCTGATCATCATCTTAGTCAGTAACTAAGCCAGAAGGCTGAGCAGCACTTTCAATCTGTAACCCAGGCAGGTAGCTATGATCACTCTAAAGGAAAGAATCATCACCAGCTCAGCCAGATAATGTTAGGTATATTCAAGATACATTGACTGTGTTTTATGCCTAATTACTCCATACAGCTGTGAACAGCACAATACTAGACAAAAGAAGAATTATGCACATAAATATCTGCACCTTACCTGAGAGACACTTCTCTCACAAATCTTTTTAAGACTAAAGTTTAATAACTTGGTGTGGCAGTGATACTTTATTCTGCATGGATTTACTATGTGATGAAGCATTTCCCAAATATTTAAACATAAGCTATGGCTGTAAATCTAAACAGAAAACTCACCTTTTTTTTTTTAATGTATTGTCTTGCCCACTTAAGAAGTTTGTCCTGCACTGTATTATTACAGAACTGAGCGTTGCTCTGTGTACATCTGCCGAAGTGACAGTACTGACAGCTTTCATCGAGGACTGGGGATTCCTTGTCCTAGTGAGCCAAACTCACCTGTGGTTCATTAAGGGAACCACAATTTTTTTCCTGTATAAATCACCATCATTTTGTTTTATCTTACTAAACTTAAACAAAAATGCTCACACCTCCACCTCAGAATCAGGTTTGTCCCTCTCAAGCACTACACTGCTACATCAGAAAAAGCCATCAGGTGCCTGGGCTCACATGCTGATAATTGCCATTCCATTTCTTCTATGAAGAAAACATGGTAAGCAAGGTAGATTTTTTCCACTTAATTGGATTTAGTCCTGGACCACCAATGTCTATAGTTAGTGCATAATTAGACATCAGACAGTCCCAAACTGTGCCATAATTAAATATTTTGGAAACAGGTGTCTCCCAGCACACTGCATGCTCTGTTTCCGCAAGGAACAGCTGGTTTCCTCCCTTCTCTATTCTATTTTCCTGTTTATGATTGAGTATAGATATTTTTTTACAATTCCAAAAGGAGCAATTTTGGACCAGAAAATAAGAAAATATGCTTGTATCAGCCTGGAAGCTGCCATTCATAGTTAGAAATATTCCAGTATAAGTATTATATAATGCATCTGCATGCCATATTTCAGCACTGAAATCTTGGGATGAGCTTTTTCAGAAGTCTGAATTTAAGTTTCTCAAAAAGTCAATTCTTGTTTCCACAAGAAATTCTTAAACTTCTAGTGTGAATGAAATCCATATAAAGTACTGAAAAAGACCAAGTGAATTGAAATGTGAAAACTTAGTTTTCACTACTGCTATGCTGCATTATGAAGAAAGTTCTGGGAAGTTATTTATTTTCCAGACAAATGGGAAAACCCATCAGAAAAAACTTCTGCCACTGTTACACACACCATGCCAAGGTCCCCAAGATGCATCTCATGCAATTCCCACTATCCAGATACCAACTTTTCACTGGCTGAAAGCCACATACATGAATAAGCAGATAGATTTGAAGGCATGGCCATTGAGCTGTGATCAAATCTTTTTAGAGTATGTGTGTGTATTATGAGGATTTCAAATGTAAATGGGAAAGATTCAAATTTCCTATGCCTCAGCAACTTGCCTGACATATGAAACAGGCCTGTTGTTTGACACAGAGCTTTTAGTCTTGTAAAGAATATGGAGTACAAGAAAAACTGAGAGATTTTTGTGGAAAGCTGAAGCTGGTTTTCATTCCTCATGTGCAGACCCATTCAGAAAGGTACTGATCCTGAGTTTCTGCCACAGCATATTCTACTGAGACACATTTTTTATAGTGCAAGTTACAGTTTTGTCTTCATATATATGTAGCTTGAACAATTTCTCTGACACGTTTTGAATCATGATAAAAGAACACTACAACTCACTTCCAAACTAATTTTTAAAAACTTTTTACTTACCAGACTTCTCCAGGAAGCAGCCTATAGGTTCATACTCAAAATCTGCATAACCAAAAGTCTGAGATATTTCTGGTGATCTGATTGGTCATACAGTACACTAAGGCTAAAACTCCATCATGTCAATTGCCTGGCAAAACAAGGCAAAGCACAACTTTCCTAAACTCTAGACTAACAGTCACAGATTTCATAAAAGTCATTGGTTCTGCAGTTTCTATGGGTAGTTGAACTGATTGAAACATGGAAAACATGAAACTGAATATAGAACAGGTTGTAAACCCACAAGACTCAGCTCAAAACTAGTGCATAACCTGCTGTATTGAATAATATCAGCAGCTTGTAATATATGACAGCATGGGTTGCTTTCCTACTGGAACATGGTGGAGCTGTTCTGTCTTGTATAAAATAAACACTGTCTGGAAAAAAAAAATTGGGAAAAAAAAGAGTTGCTTCCTACCCTGGTGAAAAGTAAAATTATTTTTAATGTCAGTCAGTGCCAGAGGAGAGGTCCCAGCCACCTGTCGTATACCCATTGGGCTGCTATAACAGCTTTACAGTAAAAGATTTTTCCAATTCCAGTGTTATTTCACCATGGGGGAAAAAAGAAAAAAAGACATGGGGGACATTATTTTAAATCCTGAAGTTTTATAGACTAAAGAAATAATTTAGAGATGATTTTTAGTGCTAAACAGTTCTTGTGTGTACAGAGAATTAATTAGGAGACTATTAAAGAATGTGAACTGGGACAACTAATGCTTAAGTTACAGTCTAGAGATGATTGCACCATCTTTCAACTAATAACAGTGGTAAAAGTCACATTCTAGAAATGATTGCACCATCTTTCAACTAGTAATGGTGGTTACAGTGACCAGCTTCTAGCCATTGTGCACCTCAATGCAATAAATCCTTTTGGAAACTGAAAAGTAGAAAAGCTGCTCAAAACAGGACCACATATTTCTGTAGGGCAAAAGATGTCACAGAAAAATCATTGTGCACCAAAAAATAAATTAATTTCTCCAGATGCTCTTTAATGGAACCCTTGACTCCAAATTGCACAAAAGTGGTTAGATGCCTCTGTATTATGAGTTGATGGTCAAAAAGTGAGGGCTAAGCTTCTTATATGACTTAGTTTATTAGAGCAGATAACAATTTACAAGAGGTGAAGGTTTGGCCCAACAGGTATTGTTTTTATCTAAAAAAGGAAAATCTAGGCTTAGTGACACAAGATGCTATTTGTTTGCTTCATAGCCTTGCTAAAATTGAATTTTGATGCATGCAGGATTAAAAAAAAAAGACTCTTCAGAGAAGGTCATTATCCTTTTGATGGATTAGTCTGCATTTATTAATGAATCAGTTCCCAAATGGATCATTTGGAGCTATTTTAATCTAATATACTACAAAAATTTAGATTGAGAGATTACTGAGTGATTTGAGTCCGTCACTTTTCCCTAAATAATTTAGTCTTGGTGTCTTTTTAGACAAGCTTGATACAGTGATTAATTAAACTTCAAATACTCTGAAATGACTGAAGAATATTTTATAAAACACAGTGAAAGGTATTACTAGAAGCTTTTGATAAACTACTGCTAAAACATTCCATCTGTATAATGGATTTATACTCTTGAATGACCTTATTACAACGTTTTTTGTGTACAGTGCTAGTGCTGTTTTTTGAAATTTCCTCTCAAATTTAATTAAAATATTGATTGATTGATTGATATAATTTTTTGGCTGCATTAACTGAGCACATGTCTTCAAGCCTAATATTTGGCATTATTTATATTATTAAGACACTGTTACCATCATTTTGAAGCAAATATCATAGCTGAAGTCTGCAAATTAGATGACATTTTGAACAGTTCCCTGCCTACTGTTATCCATATATGCTTTAGGTTGCAAAATGGAGTCTTGCTACTGTACTGCAAAAAAAAGAAAAGGAAGGAACAGTGGACACAGGAACCCAAAAGTTCGTATTTATTTAGAGAAGGAAGAATTTCTAATTTTTAATAGCAGTGTTTATCCCTTTTACTTTTTTTTAATCTTCAAGCCTGCCTCCAAAAATTCTGATGACAAATAAAGGCCACCACATACTATATCACTACTGTCCTTGTCACACATGCTGGAGAGCACCCAGAGAATCCATGCAGGTGGTCTCATGTTCATTAGCATGCACAATGTAGCTTCTGTCTTTCAGGTTTGTCTACCAAAGGAACTTCTGCTTCTTTCTACAGCAAACTTTGATAAAAACTGGCATTGCAATTGATTTGATGCACTGTAATTAATCTGATAAACAAAAGACCAGGACATGTACCCTCCTCCTTCCAAGGTCCACCAAGTCACGAAGCAGTCTGCCACTGTGGGAGCACCTGTATGAATTATAATGAATGGTATTTGTATTTGTATCCTGAATGTTGATGTAGACTAGTGGAGGAGATGGCATTTCATCTGGCTGAAAGCTCTGTCTGGTGACAAATACCTTTTCATGACTGTGACTGATATTTAAGGCAGATGTCTTATAAAATATATACTCATTATATATGTTTATAATATATAACAATTTTAATCTGCTGTTATATATATACCATTATATATTGGATGTTTATATAGGTCAGATTCTAGTGTATGAAAATCCTGTGCAATGATTTGTCCAATACTTCAGAAAAACCTTTCTGGAACAAGGCAATTAAGCAGCCTAGTAATATTTTACTATCAGTCTAATCTTCCCTTAAGCCAGTATAATGCTTTGAATATCATTCCAACAAAAATGTCATTTTAATTCACAAGCTGCAATTACACATTATTGCTTAATTAGAATAAGATTTTTTTTAAAGTGAAATATTATGCTGCACTTGAAAAAAAAATTGTAAGTTTGGCTCTAAAGCAATTTTACTTGCTGAAATTGTGCTAAGTAAGCAATGTTTATATGTTGGTTTTTTTTAAAAATTAAAAAAGTGGCATGCTTAATAACATAAAATTTATTTTATCCATTATATAAATGGGGAAATTTCACAAAATAAACAGAGACTCTTTCAAAATATTCAGTGCAATATGCTGCAATTTCAAGATAGCATGACCGATCTCACAGAATCAATTTTCGAAAACACAGTATGTTTGTAGTTCAAAGCAGCCCCTACAGTAAAAACACTAAATATGTTTCATATTCCATTCTTTAGCATTTGTGCAGAAATCTTTAAACATATTATCTAATCTAAAGGCTAGCTTTAACTCTACTGCAATGAAATTTAAGTTCTTCTTAATTTCTTAATATCAAGACCAAGGAATATTGCAGATGAAATATACTGCTTGTATATAAGTTAACAGTGTCAAGCACACATTGGGTGCTCAATAATCAATAACACTTCTGCATGGCAGTATGAGATTGTATTTGAAATAGGGATTTATGACAGATCTCCATCTCCAACACAATAAATTACATTTTATTTGTATTTTAAAAACCTAAAGATACCCTGAGATATCTTCAGTTAGTTAAACTTTTTTACTGAAATAGTGAAAAAAACGCCTTATGTGAAAGATTAAAAACGAGTTTATATTTGGTAATTTTTTTTTTCAGAGGACAGATTGTTTGAAAAAAACTACTTTTTGTTATTGCAAGGTCTTGTCTTTTGAGAAACCTCTCACTGTGTATAGTGTGGACATTTTAACAGAACCTGTGCATTACCATCCACATTCTATCCACAGATTATTTTTCAAGGATTCAAGAATGTCTTTGACCAAACTATTGACAAATATAGGCTTTGGCACAACTTCTAGGTCTCCCCTGCCAACATCCTTCAGACAGGAGATGTACAGCCATATGAAATGTGCTGATGATCAAGGCTTCCAACACCTTTTGCATGGAAACTGGGAAAGAGCAGAAGTATGAGGGATGATGAACAAAGATGTGTCTCATCCTAACGTGAAGACAAGATAACCAGGATACCAGCACCTGGATCTACTGTGGAGGCATAGTCTAAAAAAGCCCATATCTAGAGAGTTGTCAGCACAGAAAAAAAAGAAAAAAAAATTAAAAAAAAAACGGGGGTCTACACATATATAAAAGCTGATTTCTGCAGATTTTAGTGAATCACTATTGATCTCATTCAGGATGATGACACCCATATTCCCCCTTTGTTGCCCAGAGTATCCATTAATATAAGTCTACAAGAGGAGTTTTGTTGGAAGGTGAGGAAGGCTAGAGAAAAGTCTAGAAGTCCTTCAAACCTGAGCAGTCTCATTGGTGTTTCCTACCATGAATCACATGTACATTGACTTCACTAAAAACCAAGGCAGTGTAGTCATGGTTTCTCAGCCCAGGAGTTCTTTCTCTCTAGTGAGAGAGCAGAGCACTGCTGTGTAAGATAGAGTGATGTGACCAAGCATTTGGCAAATGGATAAGCTCTGCAGTGACTGAGTTACTGGGAATTGCTTCCCAAATTTCCTTTCACTGATCAACACTTGTAAAACATATTAGTATTTGTCATTGAATATTTTCCTTAAAAAAACTTGCTCCTGTGCCAAAAAAATGACACAGATCACCATTTCCCACCAAAAGATGTGAGAAAAACATTTAAAGATGACCCAAAATATTTTAGATCCTATTTGGAATTTAATTGCTGCCTTTCTGCACAAAATCAAAGTCTTCTATCTTTTTTCTAGCCAATATATAGTCTTGAAATTGGAGAAAATGAGAAAATAAATTTGTTCTTGCAAATACTGCTCACACTGTACTGTTTTATGACTCTTCCAAAATACCCAATTACTTTTCACATTAGTAGTTCTTATGTCAACTGCAAAGAAATGCCTGAGGGTTTTCCCCCTCAACAGATTTGCTCTTTTAAAGCAATCCTTGGTTTTAACAACCTGGAAGGTGACATTTTTCTAATGCAAGATGTCCTGAGCCAAATTAATATCCTGTGACTGCTCTGAGAGCTGAAAACATTTTATGGAGAACCTTTGGTATGCCTTTTTAGAATAGTCACTCAAAGAATTTTGCAGCTTCTTTTCAACAGTTAGATGCACTTTCCACACCAGAAGGATTGACTATAGTTTGGTTTACTGTTTCATAATATCCATGGATATTTAGCACTGAATGAATGGCAGCATAGCAGCTACTATGGCTGAAGGCTTTGAGGTTTTATGAGGCAACATGTTGTTTCTGGTAGTGCAATTTGCTCTTGAGTGGATGGATAAACTTGTGAGATTCATAACAGTGTCTCTGCTGATTTTCATGGTAGTGAAATTTATACTAATGTGGAATGGACCATTGTAGGGGTTTATTTATCGGAGCATCCATCCTAACCTGGGGTTCTTCAGGATGGGATTACCAAGGACATTTACCTCTTGTTCCTTTTTGTTGCTACTTTCTAAAATCCTGCTTATTGCGACCATTTAGAGTCTCCCAGGTTTTCAGTTTCGATTTTTTCCATATGGCTTGCTAAACAAAATATCTCTTTTAGTTATTTACTCTAAACATAACTGTATTTCCATCTTGCTCTTCCTAAATGCTACTTTCTTTGATGTCTAACACCTTCACTTCAAGTTTATTTCCTTTTTTTTCCTGTGAAGTTTCTACACATTCTTTTCTTTCTCCTCTTTTTCTCTGGCTATTCCAATTAATTTTGTATGATCCAGTTTGACTTCATTTGTATTTTTCAGTAAATTTATCTACTCTCTAAATCCATCCACTTTTTCTCTGCTCTAGGAATCGACTTCCATTTAGTACGTGTGTCCTGTGCGAGCTTTGTGCCTATCTGGGAACACTACATACACCACACTCCAGATGGTCTTAAAACCTTGGTAGCCAGTCTGCAAAATTGCTGTTGTTCTCCTTTCAGTAAGGTTATAATTTGTAAACCAAAGGACTTTGCATTTAAACACCTCATTTTGCTGTCTCCAGCTCACTCTCAGTTTCACTAAGCTTCTTCATCAGTGATTTATGCAATATACTCTGCATCTGAGGGTCCAATACAACTGCACCCAATATTTAGTTCACTTTTTCTGTATTCAAGTTATTTATCTTTTACAGAGTAATTCTCCTCAAGGTACTTTTGTTATCTAGATCGGATTAATGAATTAACAAAAAAAAAGTCCATTATTCTGTGATTTTAACAGTGTTAAATGTGCAAGCTTCCCCACAGAAGTGTGTTAAACCCCCACAGTGCAGCTCACAGGATTTGGGGGTGGGATATCACTATCTCTTTGAGAACACACGTGCAGGTATTTTGCTCAAATTTTTCTTAAAGGACTTAAATAGGTATTTCAACACCTAGCACAAGAATTGGTGCAATTAGGGTGAAGTTCGCTGCTGGAAGGAGAGACAGTATGAGACCTCTACATTACTCGCATCCCAACTGAGTGTTCAGAGTGTAAACAACAACCAGGTCTTATCTTGTATCCCATCCATGAATCAATTAGATGATCAAGTATTAAACTGTTTATCCAAATGATTTTTCTTCATCGAAGTGCGAGGTCTTTTACATAGTAGTGCACTGGGCTCTAGGTTTGGGGTTGATCTCACTTGACTTTATGTCAAGACCTCAGCAAGTAATCTAACTTCAATTTGTTGTGGGTGGAGAGAGGAAGTCCGAATCACAACATGAACTGTGAGCCCACACTGATTTTAGCAAACCAGGCCACTACACTGGTGTTTGCTTTGAAAAGTGAAACAAGCCACATATTACTAAGATGTAGGATCAGGGAAATATGCTGGTTGAGAGCATGACCACCACCTGATTTCCCACTGATTCTTAAGTGTTGCTTCCCTTAAAATGTTTCTCTGTAAAGAGATTTTTTCTCTTTTTGGTCTAATTTCTCTGTTTTGGTCTAACTCCAAAAAATATTAAAGTGTTAGTCTGTTATTTATTCTGTAAATCTCTTTGTCTCCTCCTATATACAAATTCAGACATATATATATATATATATATATATATAGATATATATAAGGAAAACGAGCACCTGTCCTGCATAACCCTGTTGGCTTTAACACTGGTCTGGGGTTGTATGCAGTTATTCCACCACTCCCACAGCTGCTTTGCACTCTTCTCTACCACTGCCACAGTAGCATTCATGGGCATGGCCCTTTGCATAGCAGCTGACAAAGAAAGCTGAGCACACAATCACTTCTCTCTGTTTGCTCCTGTTGTTGTCGTGATTTATTAGGTACAAAGGCAGGAGACTGGCCCCCCCGCACAAGTCGGAAATAGAGTGTTTCACCCCAAAAGGGAGTATGGGGAATGGTGGGCGAGCTACAATGACCAGGTAAGCAAAGAGCAAGTGGCCTTAGGTCAGTGTGATATGTCTGTGAACAGAAAGGAGCAACCCTGGATAACTCCAGGCTAGATGCTCTCTCTGTAATTCCTGTGTATCCCATAAAATATGTTTAGAAAAGAAAAAAAAAAAAAAAAAAAAAAAAAAGAAAAAGAAAAAGAAAACATGTTGCCACTGCTGATTTATGTGTTCCATCTGACTACAAAAACCTCTGCACCATGTTCATTCCAGTGATCTGAACCACATGTCCTGTGTGATGTTGTTGTAATATGGTGCTTTGGGGAGGAGAAATCTTGCACCTGACTTATTAAGCCAGTTGGGCAGATGAAAAGAACTAGCATTCTAACCTGGAGTAAGGGTAGGTCCGCTACATATTAGGGGTTACATTAAGTCTAACCAAAAAAACTTTTTAAAAGGTCAGAGAAAAACTGATTGATAAAAACATACTCAACATGAAAATGTTGGTTCTTCTTAATCAAAATATCTTATGGAAAAGTGCTGAGTTTTACAGTTATTTTAAGGAAAGGTTTCAAAGTAATTTTAAATTCAGTTTAAAGCCTCTTTTTAGTAACTTTCTCAGTTTAATACATATACTTATTTTTTGTTTCATTATCATTATATTTTGCATGACATTAAGCAATGCTATAATGTAATGAATATCAAATACTAGATTTTTTTCAATGTTACTAGGATTAACTGCTTTAGTATGGCCATTTTGATGTTTTTCCTATTGAAATATTTCAAACTGCTTCATTCTGTGAAATACTTGGAGATTTCAGCAATTCTTCTCATTTTGAGTTTTCCAAAAGTTGAACTCTCCCATAGGACAGAATTTTCATTTCTCCATATAGGTCCTTTCATAAATATATAAGCACATTCATGCCAAAGATGATTATACATCTTTCATGAAACAATGCTCTTAAGAAGCATTGTGCCATTGTGTTATGTTCTACTAAGTGTAAGAACCATTGCACCATTTATTAAAATATCTACTTATTCCTTATCAAGCCCTGTAGAATATTTATAAATGTAACAGTAGAGCACAGGGTGACCAAATTATACCATCACTTTTCCCAAGTGTTACTTTCCTCAGGGAATTTTATCATTGCAGGAGGGTGTTCAGGGAGACACTTGCACAGTGTTACGTTTCCCTTGGGTACAGCATCCACACACATGCGTAAGGCCATGAACACTCATATGCACACATATAGCACATATACAACATATAGCACACACCTGAGGGCTTCTGCAGTTAAAATACCTTCAGAAACATTGATTGCTGAGTGTTGCACACAAAGTATATTTTTTGCCGACTGGACTGGTTTCTTGTCTGTGTGTCATCTGGAATTCTTTTTTCTTACATTGCATTGCCTTCAGAAATATTTATTCTTCATTTAAAAGCTATCTGAAATCAATATATTATGGAACTCTGAAGAGTGGAAAAGTACATGTAATTGTCAGACAACTGTATTTTGTTGTACAGTATTCAGCTCTGTTTTACCTGGCCATATATACACATTTCAAAAACTTCTTTTTTGTATCTTCACAGTGAAGAATCTGTTTGCATTCCAGACTGTAATCGATCTGAGTCAAGTAGAGAGGAGAAAAAGGTTCCTGTTAAAGAGGATGCCCTAACAGTCAAAAAGACTGGAAACTGTGTCAGTCTAATAGTTCCACAGCAAGACTGTCAGCTGCAAGACCTACTCAAACAGTTAAGAACACCTGCTGCTTAACAGAGAGTGCAATTGCATTTGATGGCTGTGTTTTGTTGTCTCCAGCCACAATGTCCTGGCCAATGGTCCTTGTCCAATTTTGTGAGCTCAGCTGAGTTGCCATTGAATAGCCTGGGAATCTCCCAGAGAGAACTCAGACACTGCAGGACAGAAAGTAGGTATATTCTCGTGTCCCTGTAAGTATCAGACCAGTGCTAGAAGTCACTGAGATGAAGAGCATATGAAAAAAGGACATGGAGGGGCCTGACCATTTGTGAATGATGAAAAAAACTCATCATCTCATGGGACAAAGAGGTCCCATGATACTGACCAAATCCCGCTTACAGTCTTCCAGTCTAAATAATGCCATGCAATTCATACTGGGCAGTGTTGTTCAGCTCATGTCCTGAAAGCCCTCGTGCAACATCATATTTGTCTTCCAATCTTATTGTGGACATTTTCCATGCCTGGGCCTAACTATCCCTTTATATTAGTATTACAAATGGCTTTGGATTTTTCAAGATGAAAAATTACATACAAATAAAAGTAGTGGGTACATTATGTGACACCTTGTAAGGCTATTTTCAGTTAGGGAAGTTACAACATCCTGCATCACCTGTGAGAATCATTCACACATATTTGGTAAAATCAACTATAGAAATGTTTTATGAAGCTTTCACAAAGCAGCCATCACAAGTTCTTTTGCATTTCTTGCATAATATATACATTTTTTATTTGATTGACTGCAATGAATAAGAAACTGCTTAATAACTCACAGGAGTAATTTTCCTGATAAGTCACATATGCAAAAATACTTCTGTAATTCTTTGTTGGGCATGCCAAGCATGTAAAGTTCCTCCAACTGCATGCTATTTGCAGAAGACAGAAGTCAAATCAACTCTTGACTTTGGAGATGCAACTGGGAGAGTAAATTTTTTTTTTTATTGTTGGTTTATTGGTTGGTTCATTGTTTAGTTTTTTTGTTTGTGTTGTGTGTGGGTTTTGTGGGTTTTTTTTGGTTTTTCTTTTTTTTTTTTTTTTTTTTTTTCTTTTACACTTGATTTCAGTGTCAGGTAAGGTGTTGGTTTCTATTTTTCCCAATACCCACTTCATACCTTTAGCAATGAAAACAGTGAAAAATCAGATTGACCAAGTAATGCTGAAAACACCTCAAAGTATGTTCTGCTTTAAGTGGAACTCAGAAAGCAGAGCTCAGAGTTCAAGAGGTGTCATTGTCCTCTCTCCATCCGGTGAATAGAATGCTCCAGTGTAGCAGAGATGTGCTCAGAGATGCTTGAAAGGGCATTTTTCAGACAGCATAACACAGCTCTAGTTACCTTAATTAACAATAGCAATGAGGTCATGGTAGTAGAGGAAAGAAGATACATCTCATACCAGGATCACTTTTGCATTTTGGGTAATGACCACTGTTGTACTAGAAATGTTTCATTCAGATACCAGTCCCTCCAATCTAACTAGGCATGCTAGTTACCAGAATCAGCAGCACTGGTGGCTGCACTGGGAGGTCACTGGCAAAGGTTTTGTCCCTCAACTCTCTCTCACTTTGTAGTTCCTTTCATACTTGCAAATTAAAGTCACTCACACAAATGTCAGCTGGGATTTTCATGAGGAAAGGAGGTATCAACAGATTAAAATTTATAGAGTAATATAAATAATTGCTCTTGCTGTTCACAACAGAAAACTACTCTGAAAAATAATTGCAAATCATTGTTTATTTCTGAAACTCAGGACTTGACAAAATAATTTTTTGCCCTGTATCATTCCTCTTTTCTGTTTTATTGTCATTTATTTCCACAGAAAAAGCAGTATGAGATTAATTTAAACTAAATAACTTGAGTGACATATCACTAGCCAGTTATTTGTGTGTGGGAGACTTGTCTCTTACCTAGGGAAACAATTACATAGGCATGTAGAGGTTTTCTTAAAAGCTTTTTATAATTAGAGGAATAGCAACAAAATAAAACATTACAGTGGTAGAATTTACTTAATTTACACATCTTTGGTTCTACATCCAGTTATCCAAGTTGCTCTATATTTCTGGGAGAAACTATGACTTGCTTCTTCATAATTGTATACTGAAGTTCACCATTTCTAGCACTTGTTTCATTTCAGTGTTTTTAGCATGTTGCCAGGCACTTGCATTCTCCCAGGGGTGAAGAACTTGGGTCACTACAAGCAAAAGAAATAATGATCTGAGATTATTATTTATTATGAGGAGACAAGATGAAAGAAAATGTATATTTGCCCCTACTTGAATTCATCATGGGCGCGCACACACACACACACACACACACACACACACACACACACACCATCCCTTATGAAGAATCAAATTTTAATTAAGTCTAGAGATACCACACAAATCCTTTTCAGGCAGAGTAATTATATCATTGAGTCCTTAATAAGGTTTCAGCAGAGGAGTCTAAAAGGAGAACAGGTTCTTGCTATTTACTTTGAATAACAAGGGTTCTCTGGCAGAAGGTTATATGGGCTGAGCCAAGTACAGAAGTTTATCCTGCTTATCACTGCCAGCTGCTTCTGGGGATAACATGAAGACTTCTCCCTTAAAGATGCAAGAAGTCTGCACAGTGTTGGAGCTATGCCTTAACTGTAACACTTCAGCCATTGAAACGTCTGGGCAAAATTTGCTAGCAATTTTGGCTCCATAAAATTTAGACCAGTGTTCTAAAATATGAGCTTCCATTCATGGACTTATAAACTTAAGAACGTGAAATCTTTCATTATTATAGTCTCATGAGGACAGGTTGCAAACATATCATACATGTCTCCATCAAGTTATTGTCCAGTGTGTGTTTGCAGTTGCACCATTTCAAATTTGGAGTTAGATACCCATATCAGTATGTGAGAGAGAACAAAAATTCCCCTACATTTTTATGGTTCCATTTATATTTTGGTTTCCCCTGCTGAATACTACTATGCAGCTATGCATTCTGGGCTTTCTTAAAAAATAATGAATTCCATCACTTTAAACTGGTTTTCCTAGTTCACTCAAAGATATTAAGAGAACAAGTGACTTATTTTCAAATTGCATATGTTTTCAGCAACTGTTCCCAGTACCAGTCCCTAGGCATTCAGCACCAGAATTAATTTTAGCAGCTCTGGGTAATTAATAAGAATTGCACCCTTGTAAAAATATGAGAGTTTTCAGCTGCTGTGTCTGTAAATTCCTCTTCCTGTTTTTCATTTCTTCTGCATTTTGAAGTACCTTACAAAATAAATTTGCTTCACTAGCACCTGGATAAAGAAACACTTGTGGCAGACCTATGCACTATCTCATAAATAATCATACAACACAGGAAAAAAATGCTGCAACAAAACTTCTACTATCTCAACAAAAACAAAAGACCAAGTGATCCATTCTAGACAGTTAAAAAAATATGTGTAAAGGGGGGGGAATATTTTTTCACACCAAAATGTATAAAAAGCTGTTAATAGCTCTCATGAACAGAAAAAAATCCTTAAAGACAAAACTCAAGTGTCTATAAAGAAATTCAGTAAGAGAAAAGAAATGGAAAACAAAATGTATTGCTATTCTGTCATCAAGTGGACAACTGTAGAAGAAATATTTGAAATATCAGCTACTTCAAAGTTTTCTCATTTATTCTAATTTCATTTCTTGTACATATTATGTAAGTCTAGAAGGCAGGGAAAAGGCCAGTCTATCAAAATCAAAGCAGCTTTTTGTAAAGACAATGGAGAAATAATTACTGGCTGCTTCTCAGGAAATCTGTCTTGTGCATAAAGCCAAACCCAATTAACCTATAGCAAAAGAAATTAAAACAAAAAAAAAATGTTCTGCAAAATGCTTTGATTTACACACAAAAAAAAAATTCTGAACATTTTGGTATCACTGGTTGAAGTTTGCTGCATTCTCCTCTGCTCTATTCAGTGTAATGTGCCAGCAGAAGAACTGGCAGAGCAGGAGTAGGGTAGAAAAATTTGTATTCAATCAAACTTTGTAGTGAAATTCCTTTGGGAGTTCAAAAGTGTAATTCCTTTGTTTTTAACTGATGGAGCCAAAACCTGCTTACAAGAAAAATCTAAAATTTCACTATCCTAAAGTTTCCCATCATTGAAGAGCCAAGGCAGAGCTGGGCATAGTAAATGTAAACAATTCTCTTCCTAGACGTCCTATTCTGTGTCTGTGGTCTATCTTTATTTCTCTGTTTTTAAGTTGTGAGCATTGCATGGTTTCCAGTTGACTTGACAGAGTATCAATCAATATGCAGTTAGAACAGGATCTTAAAGTATTATCACAGCAATTTATCCACAACCCAGCTTCATGCCAATATAAGAAAACAATTAGTGCTCCTTTCACGGAGGCAAAAAATGATTGCATGCTTCAGTCCAGTGTTGACTGCCTAGTAAGTAGGTGCACATGATAAAGCATAGGATACATTTCCAACATGGAAAATCTTTAGCTATTGAGTTCACTCCTTACTGAAAAGTTATAGAATCAAGAAGGTTAGAAAAATCCTCTGAGATCATCAAGTGCAACTGTAAACCGAACATCACTCTGTTCATCACCAAACCTTTTTCCCAAGTGCCACATCCGAACGTATTTTGAACACTTCCAGGGACGCTGATCCTACCACTTCTTTGGGCAGCCCATTCCAATGCCCCACCACCTGTTCAGTGGATGGTGTTTGTGTCCTATTCGGTTTTTAATATCAAGGAATTTGCAGTGAATAATGGTCAAGTCTTTCAGACTTTTGCACAAAAATTGCATTAAACAGCCATTGGGTTTCCTTCAGAGCCCTAGGATCAACATGAGAGCCACATGCAGAGATTACTCTCGGGCAGAGCACCAAAGAAGTGTGAGCGTATCTGCCAAGACTGACTCAAACCTAAACTGAGATTCAGGGAGGCTGGTGACTTGCACCGCTGAAGATTTAAGTGTTCACTATCTTTCCAAAGGGTTCCATGCAAACTCAGATTTCATCCTTTCCCATTCCCCAGGTTCTTCAGCCTCATACCCTCCTTAATTATTGTCTCTTTAACTGTGACCAGGGAGGGAGTAGCATATTGCCTTCATGAACTCTTACAATCTGACCTTCAGGCCATGAAAACATTTATATGCATTCAGTACACTTTTAAAGGATTTGAACATCTCTACTAAGCCAGTGCTTGAAGTCAGGAGAGGTGCTAGAATACACCACTTTCTTTGGGCAAGCATTTCTATTTGCATTGCCTAATCCGTCATGCTGATGGCATTTATTTCACTCCTGTGGCAGGCAGGCCTGTCACAGGTCCTTCTAAGACCTCACCAGGAGGACATCCAGGACTGGATCTGCATCCTCTCTTTCTTCCTGATAAAAATTACAAGTGCCAGATCATTCTCCCTCCTGCTCCAGGTCAAACACAGCAGCAACAGGGACAAGGTTTCATGGTCATCATACCGGAACTAGAGGCAAGATCTCATCTGCCAAGCAATCCAAATTCTGCTCCTGCTGCTGCCACTGAGATCCCACTGAGCTCAGGACTCAGCAAGATCAGTGAGCCAGGGCTCTCAAACAATTCTCAACACCCACAGAGTCTCTGTTGCAAGGAAACAAGTACATGGTCCTCAGAGGGAACAGTTTTACTCTGCAAGACATTAGTGCCACCTCCTGCTCAGTCCAGAACTGGACCCCCAGAGATTCAAAGAGTCAAAGTGAGCAGTGCTACAGGACAGTTTGCTTTTCCTTCTTGCTCTGATTGGAGCACAGCAGAAGGAAGGAATTGTCTGAACATCAAATTACAAGCCACCAGCTGTTTTGCCTGGCATTTTGATGGTAGGGGCCTAATAGACAGCTTCCAAGACACAAATAACATCCTGGTGACCATTGCAGCAAAGGGGCGAGACCATATGTACTTATACAGCTCCTTTGCCAGTCCTCCCTCTCCTAAAGTACCCATTGTTTTACGCTGTGTTTGTCTACTGGATTCTGTCATGCTTCTTTTGAAGGGGAAATCTGTTGACATATGTTGTGTTACATGATCCATCGTAATTCCATGTAATGTAATCACAGATGTGAACACACCAGGAGGTTTTATTTTATGCTCAGCATGCAACTTTTATTTAGAGGGCCAGAAGAGCTATTAAATGGATAGTTTGAGGGAAGCCACCACATAAAGGCTGGTATAAAGTCATCTGTATTTAGTAAAGTATGTGCTTTGCAAACTATTATGCTGCAGGCTAACATGTGAGGATATCTATTGCATACTTAAAAAGCAAACAAAAAACAAATTTGCAATAATTTGACAGGGTCTCCAATGTTGTTGTCTTGTCACAAATTCCTAAATGGCTATAGCAAATGTTTTGGAAACCAAAGTGAATTGCCTAAAGTTTTGATGCGTTTTATATATAAATCATGTTTATTTGTATGTGTAGACTTTTTCCTGTTGACATCATTTCAGAGTCATTGTCTGTTTCAGCTAAGAAATATTTCTAATATCTTTCTTATTTCCAAAAACTATATGTTAATGTATGTGCGAACACCAGCTCATCAGACTAAGGAAGATGCAGAAGGAAATACTATGTGTTTATAAGGGCCACAGCTGCCTTTTCTTAGGTGTCAAGAGGAGACAAACAAGCAGCTTTGATAAAGAGTATGACAGGATCTGAAGAGAATTTACCCTGAGAGGACTCATTTTGCAGAAAAGTGGAGCAAAATTTTTATTGCTGTCTCCAAACTCATGCTACCGTGAGGAGCTGCTTGTATAGTTTGTCTGGTATTTCTTTCCTACTAGGAACATAGTTTCATTCTCTGAGCTGACCTGTAATTTGAAAAAAAATAAATTATTTCTTTAATTTAGGGGCAGGTAGCTTGCCAAGTACCTTGATGAAGAAGTTGTTGCCCATTACCTACAACCAGTATAGTCTCTTTCTGTGTATTGCTCCAATGCTTTCAAGTAGTGGGACATAAATAGATTTTTTTTTCCTCAGCCTTAACAGATTACACTTCTTCATCTCCCAGTCTACAATCCCTGCCCCCATACCAGGAATCCATGTTCAGAACACTATAACAAGCTCCTTACCACTGAAAGCTCCTAGGCCAGACCACATACCTGCCCCTGCACTCTAGTCAGTCCGAGTCTCTCACTCACTCTCTTCAAGCATTTAATTCTTCCTCACCCCTCTATACATCCCTCAGTCCCACAGGCCCTCTTCCCAACACCAGTCCAGCAGAAGGGAAGCCATCAAGCTGCTGACTCCCCCAGCAGGGACTGTCTGTGCCCCAAGGGCCTCCACAGAGGGGTCAGCAGTGGCCATGAGCTAGCACAGGACAGGTGGTGGCAGTGTGCACAACTGGCCTGTAAATGAGCTGACATGCTGCTTGTTGTCCTAGAACATACAGGTATAAATGACAGATATAGATATATTGCAATAAACAGATATAGATAAAATTACAGTCAGCTTTATGGTGAATATAAACTCTGAAATACCATATACCCTTGATATAGGTACAGCAATTATATTTTTAACTTTGTTGCAAGTTACCATCTTGTTTCATTTGTGTTTACAGCTCTAATGGGAAATCAGTTTCCTGGGCCCAGAACGAGAAAAGCAGCAGAGGAGCACACCTTTGGCAGCGGTTGTCAGTCCACATCAACAAAAAAGAGAACCCCAACCAAACTGCAGTGATCAAGCCTTTTTCTAAAAGCACAGATAGTAGCCGACACAGTAGCAGCGCTACATTTCCCGAGGCTAGTGCCAAAACGCTTTATGACGTTTCGGAAGCCGAAGAGCAATACCCAGCTCAGTACCGACCACAGACTCCCTCACCAATCAGCACTTTGAGCCACAGAACTGCCTCTGTCAGCCGAACAGAAGATGAAGCCCCTACCTTCCAGTCAGAGCCTCCCCAGAGAAGTAGCTCCTCTCAAGGCTCCCTCATGGAGCAGATCAGCAGTGTCGTTACTCGCTTCACAGCCAATATCAGTGAGCTGAACTCTATGATGCTTTCAACACCTACTCCAGGGACAATGGGGGCTGCTCCTATCTGCTCTTCATACCTGATTCCACGGGAAATCCAGCTCCCTACAACAATGACCACGCTTGCAGAGATCCAACCACTTCCTGCCATTGAAGTCAATGGTGCTTCACAGTCTGCTAGGAAACCTTCAAATGACAGCATCAAAGAAGGCACTTCAGAGACCCCAACAGCCAAGCAAGACCTGGAGGAGTTGGTGGCTTTAACTCCTCCTTCTCCTTTTAGAGACTCCATTGATTCTGGAAGTGCATCTCCCAGCTCTCCAGCTTCTGAATCAGCTCTCTGTATCCCGTCCTCCCCCAAATATGATACACTCCTCATCAGAGATTATACTCAAAGTTCTTCTTCGCTGTGAATGTAGTTCAAGATGATGTTGGGGCTCAACAACTACAAGCAAGTAGTAAGGGGACAGTCAAGTCTTCAAGATCTCCAGTGTTTACGCAAACAGAGTGAGAGGCATTGGGTCATCTTGTGAGGAATGGAAGGGAAGAAGAGGAATCACTTGAGAGGTGGAAACATCAGATTAATTATGCTGATTTAAAGACAAAATGACTTTTGGCAGATTATCGTGGCCTTAAAAAAACATGGGCTTTTCAGAAACACTGAATCTATTTTTGAGGGCTTATAAGGAGTCTGTTAATCCAGTTACATACCAAGTGCTTTGCTTTAGTATTACAATGAACTGTGTGTACAATATAGGGGACGGGGGGAACTAGATTGTAAACAACTGTACAATGGTTTGTTTGTTTACTCTGATCCCTTGCCCAGAAGTGAACCTTGATCTTTTATCAAGAATAGAAGACCAAACGTTGAATGTACATTTTCTAACAGACTCAAATCTGGGACCAACATGTCAAGCTTTCTCTCTTTTTTTTTTCTATGAAGATCACAAAAAGCAGTAATGTATGTTACTACTAAACTTTTTGCTGAAGAATATTGTGTCTGTGATACGTTACACGTGGATAACACTAAGCTGAGGCTTTGCAGTGAGTGACTGCAATATGGAGGGCTTTACAAGTGACTTCTCAACCTACGCATTTGTTTATGGAATTATCTTCTATCAGTATAAAATTTCAATTTGTTATCATTGGATTCACCTTCACAACAACAAAACCCAAGGAAGATTTCCTGACTATTTCACCATGTTGCCAACTAATATTGAAGTAGCAAAAAATATTTTCTGGAGTACTGTTTTGTAATTCCCTTACCAGGGCAAGTTGTTGAGATGAATATTCTCTTTCTAGCAGCACTACCAAGCTACATCATAGCTGCACTCCCTAGAGAAATTAACACATTTTTATGGACATCCTCATGATAATGTTACCAGTTAAAATGCTTATTCAGACTCCCATCTTTGCTTGTAACAAACAGGTAAACACCCTAAGGATTTTTTCCATCCTTTGAATGACAGAATTCTAGGATACCGATTTGGATTATGACAAATGCTAACTGTCAGTGGGAAAGGTTGTCATAATCTTAATTAATATACACATATATATGGAAAAAACCCTGTGTCAAAGTCTTCTTAGAGGTGATTAAGCTACTCTTTAATAAGCAACAATTTTAAAATTTGTTTCGCTGCTGATGCCTTGCAGCTATGAACAGTGACAAAAAAAAAATACATTCAAAGCAATACAGAGTAAAGGTTAAAAAAAAGAAGACCTAATGAGATATGAACCAACAGAATCTTTGTTTCTTAGCAACTCACAGAAGAAACAAGGGGATTCCTCAATTTCTTTTCCTATATCAAGGTAGTACAATTTAGTGCACTTCATACTGTCACAGCACTTTTTTAATACAGGCAGGGAAGAGTTTTAAAGTTTGAATAGTAGCTAAATAATTTTTGATAGGTGTAGTTACATAGAACTTGTAAGTCAGACCCTAAACGCACACTGTATTTACTCTCTTCTTCATGACATAGCTGTCCTCAGGTGCCAAACTTTTATGGGTTTGTTTTATTTTATTGAAGGATAGCATGAAGTGATGAGTAATGTACTTTGATTCAAAGTTGAGTTGATGTAGCCTTATATAGAAGACAGCCTCAAGGAAGGGAGCCTTGAAATAAGGCTGCTATATTTTATTTTCAAAACCTTTAGATCTTGTTTCTTCGAAGATAACAAATATTTTGTAATCAAAATTCATACCTCCTTTTTCTCCCCCATGCTCAAAATAGCTATGTGATCAAACAAGTAAAAGATGAAAGCACATTCACATATTTTAGCAAAGAGCATTTTCTTTTCCTTTGGGGTGCTTGCTTCACTATTATGTGTTGCACCCCAATTTGCTGCTCAACAACATTTAAAAATGAAAAGTAATAGATGACTGAATCCAGACCAGCACCTCACAGAGATGGTCTAGTGACTCTACAGCCAGGCAATGTTATCCAATTGCAGTCTGGGCATGCTTGTCTTGTCAGGTACAGTCATTTATCAGCTTTGCATGAACAGGCAGGTCACAAAACAGCTCTACTCCAGAAGGCAGATCCCTACACTAAGACATGACTGAAGGTCCTTGTTGCCCATATGCAGTTCTTGCATCCTCGCATGACTGATCACATGGACTCAGTTCTGTGCAGCTGCACGGTTCCCAGACTAGAGCACAGTTTTGCCCTCTTGGTTCACAGAACTAGCATGTCCCATCATTCCCTAGTTGTCCATGTCTTCAGAAGAAAGCATCTTCTGTCACAGGTTACAACCCATATTTAAGAGAAAAGCATGTCCAATCAGCCTGTGATACAAACATTCTTATTAGGGGAGTTTAGACCACTTAAATGTTGTTCATGGAAGACTTATATGATAATATTTGTCTCCCATCAGTGCAATACTGTTCTAATATAGAGTGTACTGAGATAACTAATGTGAATTTTGAAGAGATTCTATTACTACCTGTTCTCTTATACTTCAAACTATTGACCAATATATTTACGAGAACATCCTCCACCTTGATCCTTCCCTAGCATTTTAGATCCCCTATAGTCTTTTACTTATGGTGGTGTACAATTAATAGAATTGTATTCCTGCTAAAACCTGTGGGTTTCATTGCACTGTGAAATAATCAACAGTGGAAATAAGGATTATACAGACAAACATAAAAATCTTTCCTTAAATAAAAAACAAGTAAAAAGGAGTGAAAAATAGAAACTGTCAAGCTCAGCATAAATATACCTCTTCTGCTCTCAAGCTGCACCATAGCTATTGCTCAGAGCTTCCTGACAATGGTCATGTGTACTGTCATGACAATTTGGGTGTGGATGCACCATGTGCCCTGAATGCATGTTTTAAGAGCCTAAAACACCAATGTTGTGCAACCCAAATTTCAAACACTTTTGTTCGCTCTCACTTTCAGTGGAGTCATGTATCTTTTGCGTATCTACCAGTCTCAGCAGACATTTCAGTGACACAAGAAACCATGCTACCCTGCTGAGGTAGTATCCTCAAGGAGTCAGTCTATTTTTAATGAAAGATGGGCAACCTTAGAGGCATTTAAAGAAGGCAGAATCTTTTTTAATTGTGCAAACTAGAGTGCATCAATGCCATTTTTTATTACGTGTTTGAATTTCAACAAAGTGAGGAAAGGTTTTGTGGAGAAGAAGGCAAAAATGGTGTAATGCCTGTAATAATAATCCAAATGAGCCCAATGGGAGATTTGCAAGACTGGAAAGTTCTCTGGGAGAAGCCAGTGGGTTTGACATAAGAGAAAAAAAATTATGAATGACAGATATCATGACTTCATTATGCTGTTTGTATGCTAGTCTCTGTTTAGGACATTAAGCTAGAGTGGCAAGGGTTTTCAGATATAAATAAAAAGTTACAATCATGAACACTTTTCAGTTTAACTAAAGAATGTGCAAGTACCAACTGAATGGCTTGAAATTTGCCTTCCAATATAGTGCTGCTGACACAAAGGGAATTAAAGGATTTGAAACTACTGTCATTCTTGACCACATGGACCTCAAAAAAATCTCTTATTTCTTTTGTGCTAGAGGCCAGCTCTAAAGAGTGATGGTGTAATCACCTCTGGATCTATGCTTTTGAAATAAAGTGGGTCACTCTCAGGCCACTTGGAAAGGAGCCTTTGCAATACTGAAGAACTGTATTTTTAAATTGTCTCTGAAGAATGATTGCATGACTTTGAAGATGTGCTTCCTTGTACTTCTATCTGAACATTTGGTGCCTAGACTCATGCAGATACCTTAGACCAGAGATTTTTAGACCACAGTTCACAAATCACTTGTTGATATTTTCATGGAGCCTGGTTGATCACAAGGTGCTGGCTTCTTCCATTGATTTCCAGCTACAAAAGTGAGATAGAAATTAAATGCTAATTCAAAAACTATTATAAGTTCTAAAAGAAAAAAAAAAAAGTCATGTTAGTTTGCTTGGATATTTATTCAGTTGCTGTGTTTGTAAAAGGAAAAGTTTTTTTAAAAACTGAGAGAATAAGCTATCAAAAGAGAGTAAATGGGAAGCCAAATCTATGACTCTCAGGATGATAGAGGAGTTCCCCTGCAAATGTTTTCTTTAGTGTGCAAGACCAAACTGAAAGACAGCATAGCTGTGGGTGTAAGTTTTGTAAAGTGTGCAACCTTGTTATTCTGCTTAATACATCATTTATGAGGTGAGAGGATAAAAGATGACAGCAACAGACAGCATAAAAAAGAGTTGGTTCCTTAGGGAAATGAGAGCACTATGCTCAGAACTAACAATGTGACCATGAATTTTGTATTGTATTGGAGACCAGTGTCAGGTCTGGTTTGGCTGACCCCCAAAAAAGAGACTTTGAAGCCTAAAGTTAGGATTTCAGTAGAATTTAATACTTACATTTTAAACACAATTTTAAAGCAAATATTCAAATGCCACCTTCCTCCAGCATCTAGCGTAGTATGTCTGTGTATGCTCAGAACTAACCTCATCATCACACATCTAAGGATCTTTGTACCTAACTCATGTTAAAACTCATCAAGGCTGCAGAAAACACAAGAGAGTACACAGAATGTACTGTACAGTTTCCTGGCTGGAAAGTTCTCCAATGACTCAGTGTTGAGATACCCCCTGTTCATTTCCCCAAGGCAGCTTCACAGGACAGGAAAAGATTAAAGAGTGTTACAGTGGAAAAGGAACAGTGCAACCTGATAAGACACACGCTGAATAAAATTAGAGATCATATGTGACCATTTAATATAAAATACTTTGAAAAATTTCTGGAGCAGAGACAAGGTATTTTAACTCCAAAGTAGAGGCAACCTTTTGTCTGTGCTACATATCGGCTAAAAAAAAAAAGTTAAGTGCTTCCCTGAAATATGTTTTTGTGACAGGAGGGAAGGATGTGCCCTTAGATAACTTTTTATCTGCAGAAATGTTGTCTTCCATCTGGAGTTCTCAGACCCCAACATAGAAAGGAGAGGCTGAATCTTCTTGAATAGGTGAAGGAATTAAACTTGAATTCCTACTTCTCTGAGACTGCGGAAAAAGGGACTTATTTCATTTTCCTCCACCACCTTATACAAAAGTGACCTGGCCCATCTTTGAAACAAAAGGTATAGATGTCTCCAGAAATTGATCTCAGAGGAAAATTAGCATTTTCTGCACATTGCATTTGCATACTGGCTCAAATAGAGTATTCCTAGACATCTCTTTCCTTGTTGTGTTGCTTTCTTGGGCACTAACTCTTCTCACTAACTCCACAGAAAGGTTAGATATTTAACAAAAGTTTCTGACCTCCACACTAGAGCAAAAAATATGCATATTACACTGAATAATTTTAAGTGCTGAAGTCCTTTGTTGGCACTGGCCTTTAATCTATTTGACCTAAATATCCATAAAAAGATAACCGAAGTTGGACAGTGGCCACTGAAGTCTAGATTTTGACTATTTGTTCTGCAGAGAATGATAATGACAGGATATCCTTCCCAGTCTTTTTTGAATCAAACAGCAGATGAATTTTATTAGGCTCATTCCTGAAGCTAAGCTTGGTGAATAGGTCCTTCCTACCATTCATCTTTATCAGTCCTACTCTATCTGCTGTCCCAATGGGAAAGTCAACCTCTAACTAAACCTGATAAGGACTGTGAGTGAACATGTCCAAAAATACCCAAGAGGTCACAGTTTTCTGGCAGTTTAATAAATCTCCAAAAACGAAGTCAATGCTCTCCATGAACAAGAAAGTCATTCATCTGCTACCCATTTCAATGTGCACTTAATTTAGTAAAGACTGGAACTGAATTACCTGAATTCACTTTTTTTTTTTTTTTTTTTTTTTTTTTTTTTTTTTGCGGTGGTTTTATTATTTTATCCTCAGTTAAATTATTTCTAATTGCCCCCCACAATTTTATACTGTGAAAAGGAAAAGAGATACATGTCAGTGAAGCATAAAGGTAAGTAAAAAATTCATCTGGGTGATGAATTGGTGTATATGGCTGGTTTTGTCTCACCTGAGCAATGAGAGTATTAACAAACAATAAATATTAAGTCACTCCAATCTGCCAAATGGGAACAAATATACTATGTATATTACATGTAATAATAGGATTATATGGCAGCTGCTGGTGGTATTTGTAATTAGAAATCTATATAGAATATAGATGTTTTAGAGAGATGGTGCCAATTCCAAAAGATTTATGTGGGCTACAAGTGCTTGTAATTATTTTTTTTTAATTTGCTAATAACTTATGAAGAACTGGTTTAAAACATTCTGTGACTGTTTGTTCTTTTTATGTTGTTGCTGCTTATACTATTAAAACATAGAGAATGTAAAGTTATTATTTTGATGTGAACTGAAAAAGATTTTTCATAAAATTTAACATTTTTATCAGCTTCAGTTTGCTTTCTACCTGTACAAATGTAATTTATTTTAGCATTGAAGAATACACTTGCTTGTTTCTCAATTGTCTACATCATGTTATGGTTGGTGTTTATGTAGAGTCAGGTACTTTTTGAACAGTATTAAAAAGAATCTGTGATATGACTGAAAACTGGATTTTTTTTCCCCAGAACACTTACAGCTATGTTTTCAGTGCATTTTTCTACAAACCAGGTATGCCTATGCACAAACCCTTGAATTATAATCTTTCTCTCTCTTTCACTCCTCCCTCTCTGTTGCTTTAAAGGATTAACTTAATATTAATTATATCATACTTACATAATATTCTAGTATAGTTTGATCTTTGTCTTTTGAAGCACACACAATCTCATTGATGAGGCATATATACATTTGAGAGAAAATAGTAAAAAAATCTAGGTTTGAGCAACAGAAAACATAACTCTTCCACTTGGAATCACATACTAAACTTTATTTTTGTAGATGTCCTAAGAAACTACTTTACTCCTACAATTCTAGGTTCATATCTAATCTTGAACTGCAAAAAAATTTCAGAGAATTTTTTTTATATCCCTTAACATTTGGTTTCTAGAGTTCCGCCTTTTTGACCACTAGGAATAAATGTTTTATCTCACATCTGGCTACATTCTTTTTCCAGCCAATAGATTTTGCTACCTTCCCTGCTAAATGCTAAAAAAAAAAAAAAAAAAAAAAAAAAACCTAAAAACCTCAAAAAATACCCACAACAACAAAGCCACTACTCAATAAACCCCAACCCATACAAAAAAGCCACCAAAAAACCCTCCACAAAACCAAATCAAACCAAACCAAAAAACCAACCAACCAACCAACAAATAAACCTCACACAACAAAACCAACATTCAGTTTGGAAATACTCTCCCTCTCACTCCAAAATCTGGGGTTTGCAATAGTCTTAATATTCTAACATAGACTGTCAAGAATTTAGAATAATTATACTGCGTGTAGGCAAATTCAGAATATGAACTGCAGCACTCAGTTAAAAGCCAATCATACACATTATTTTCTAAACACATCTCTAGAGATACTCCTGAATCAGTTTATTTGCTGTTGACAAATTAAGGTGATTAATTCATAACACAATGGTAGATAAAATGCCCAACTCCAGCTAAAAAACAATGTGAATTCATATCATGTCTTTTAACCACCTAAAAGTCTACATCCCAAAGTTAATTCTTTCAGTATAGAAATCCACACCATCTGATTCAGTGAACTATACTGGTTTGTACTAAAAGAAGCATTGCAACTATTGCAATTTGAAGAGAAAGACTTTGAAAACCATATGTAACATCTTGTTTCATTGCAGAATATTTTTAAAGCAGTGTCTCGAACACTAGATCAAATTTGCTTTGTTTGCAAGAACAGTTAATTTATGCCATGCTCTGTGACCACCTCTCAGCCATGTTTCTTCTGAGTTTCTGTTATCACTACAGAATGATGACATTTAGAAACTAATAAACTAATAAATCCCATTCCAAATTATATCACAAATCAATGTTTACATTGATTAAAAAGAGAGGGGCACTATTCTATAATATATCTTCAGAAATATCAGGACAATTAGTAAAGAGAAAAGCAAAAGTTCAATTTCTTGAAAAGTTTGGAGTCTAATTTCTCTGTCTGGAGCTTTATCTTTCTTTCATGTTTGTTCCATAATTGATACTTGATACCAGAGAAGCCTTACTGCCAGTACTGTCCTCCTCAGCTAAACTAATACATGGACTGGGTGCTCCTTTCCTTCTCACATTCTCTGTCTGCTCACAGAACACTGGAAAAAGGGCTGGAATTTTAAGAACTCCAATCACCCTTTGGGTCTGTTCAGGGACTATTTATTAAATTTGTTTTCTTCTTGCAGGAGTTTAAGAACAAATCACAGTGGAGTGCATGAGGCATTTATTACTGCAAAGGAGTTTTCCTGTACATATACAGAGACATTTGTGGTGTATTTACAATTTTTTCAGGGCAGTAGTTTCAAATGACCATCTGCTTTTATTTGTTTGTTTGTAAACCATGTCTTACAATTTAGTCAATTTTTTAGACTAAAACAAAGCAATCAGCATGCTCACTATGATTTTGTTTAACAGGGATTCAAAACTTACCTCCACATAAATGACTATATTTAACTTCTTCCCAGAGATTAGCAAATGAAAACCTTCATTGTTAAGGGTTTCCTGGGCTTTCTTACATATGTTGTGAACATATGAGTCATAGAATCACATAATTTTTTGTTTTGAAAAAGACCTCTAGGATCATCAAGTCCACATGTTAACCCATCATTGCCAAGTCCACCAGTAAATCTTGTCCCCTTGCCCCACATCCATGTGGTTTTTTAAACATTTCCAGGGATGATGATTCCACGACGTCCTGAGCAGCCTGTTCCAATGCTTGAAATACATTCACACATGTATGAGGAGTGAGACATCCAATTTGTACTTGTTTGGAGAGGTGAAGGGTAGGCTCAAGTGCTTCTCATAAGATTGATGTGGTGTGTTACACACACACTGTGGGCTGGTCCTTGGCCCCCACGAGAGCAATTCCCAGAACCTGGTTCTCCTCTACTGATCACCTTCTGCCTAAGCCACTCCTGAGGTGCTCCAGAGCTTCCATTATAAATTCTCTTAAACATGTGTGTAAGCACCAAGGATGTCTCTTGAATCTCAGCTCAAAAACCACTTTAGACTGCTATTTAACTAACTGTGTAGACACATCACTGATGAACCCAGAGAGGAAGATGCCAGGAGGATATGGAATCCTAAAAATCTCAGTCTAAGACTGGGAGGATAAGATTTACTTCCAAGTAGAAAGTGAACAATAATGGGAGCCCCAAATTTTAAGTGTCAATGCCAAGCTTACAAAATAAATGCCAGTGAGGTAAAATATGAAAAGAGATGTCCTGTATCTATGTAGAAAGAATAAAAGCAGCATATAGAATATTAAGGTAAATTGAGGAAGAAAAATAATGACAAGTGCACGAAAAAGAAAAATGCAAGACTGTATTAGAAATGAGATATTACTGGAGGAATAATCATGAAACTGTAAATTTAGGAAACAATTAAAAGGCCAGCACAACTCTGGAGCCCCACCTGAAAGTAGACCAGTCAAAAGTGTTAAGTATCACACTGGCATAAAGCAGACTTTATGAATGGGAGAGCAGTAAAGAGCAGGAAAGAAATAATGTAAAGATGTTATTGAGGTCACTGGATTTTCATGCTGGCGTCATACCAAAATCCTATCATGGTTATAAACTGTGTGAAATGACATTATTTCCTGATGGCTTATTTTGTCCCATTTCCTCTCCTGAGTCGTTGTTATTTGATGACCAGAAAGATGCTGAACATCTTTGGTAAAGTCTTTTACCAAAAGATATTTGGTAAAGGAAAATCTGGCACTAAGTTAGTGCTGCAGAATTGCAATGAAACCAAAGACTTGGCAAGATCTTTGGTGAGACAAGGCTGGCCAGCCCTGCTCATATGTGACTACCAAATGTCAGAGAGTGTTCATCTAAACAGGTTTTATCAAGCTTCATTTTAAAACAATATAACAGGCTGCCTTGTCTTGTGCCACTTACAGTTTATCCCAGCTGCCTCGCAAATGGCCCTGGGAGGCTTGGTCCATTAGGCCACAGAATACCAGGATTCTTGATTGCACTGATTCCAAAGCAAACTGCATCTGCTCAGGCTAAGGAAAAACACAACAGCCCAGTTATAACACAACATTCATGTCTCCAGTGAATTAAAGCTCCCAACCACAAATGAAAACCCACAGCTGAAAACAGCTACAGAGAGATCACATCTGATGCAAATACCCACAGAAATAAAGGGGAGCTCACTGGGCCATGACAGCTTGAATTCAGACCAAGAGGTGCACATTTCTTGTACCATACAGCAAAACTCTGCCCGTAGCTTTGTTAGAATAGTCTAAATGCCAAAGGAAAGGAAAGAAAGATAAAATTGCATAGAAAAGCACAGCACTGCTGCTAAAGATTACATGAAAATATAGGAATTATCTTAGCCTCCATTATACCTCAGTTATCTGATGACAGACCATGGAATAGTGAGTTTTTAATTTCTTCATCATCCTTTCAGTACCCCAATCGTAGAACAAATACACAACAGTAACTGACAGGGATTGTTCGATCATCTCACACTGCATCAATAGCAGCTGTCTTCCAAATGGATTGGGAGATACAAGCAATGCATCAACACTGGCTCAGAGGGAGCACCAAGCCATCTGAAGGAAGGAAAACATGTTTTACCAAACAAGGTAAAAAAGAGACTCAGATTACAGCAATATCAATCCTGAATCATTCCACTGAAAATAGTGGTGATGGGTGTGAATGAGACTTATGAGTGCATAGCAGATCAGGATCTGAGGCTGTGTTCAGGAGGGCTGGCAGTGTAATATTTCATGAATTTGTTTCTTCTTAGTATGTTTCCATAGCACAATCTTTGCAAAGAAGGTGCATCTCTTGTTTACCAGGATCTTTTTCCCACCTTCTACATTTGATTATTTTCACTGTTTTCTTGGCTTTGAATTTCCTCAAAAAATTATCTACAAAAATTAGGGTACCTGTATTTCACTGAAAATCCCACCAAACCTTCTACTTGCATTATTTTAATCAGTCCTTGGTAATTTTGTATTAGTACTGCCCATACTGGTTATTTTTTTGCTTAAGCAAAATCACAGAAAAACAATTCCCGGTTCTAATTAAGCGAATGGGAATTCAGCCATAGAACTACTTAACCAGTGAGTAAGCCTGGAGCTCATTGTTAAGCCCTCTCTGTGCTGGAGTTGGTAAGAGCCCATGTGCATCAGCAGGGGCACTGTTCCTGGCCAATAACTGCTGAAGGGGGTAATTTTCTGCAGATTGCATGCTCACAAAAATACATCTCCTGACTAGAGCTGGACTTCCTCCTGACTAATACACTGTTTTATTCTGCACCAATTACCTTTAATACTGTTTTCTGGGAGAATAAGTTCACTAGGATAGTCAAGGATTCATCATGCCAGTCAATCTCAGTGTGAGGAAATGTTCCCATTATTCTTAAATTTACTAGGATAGAATACATATAAAGCCATGCTCCCTGTTTCAGGACTTACATTTGAAACATGAATAGAATCAGGATAGAAAACTAAGTGTTCAACACAACTGGATCAAAGATGAATGATCACTCCCTTGTCAAAATGTTTCTCAATTAAAAAAATTTCATGTCTCATTTCTTCTCTCCTGTGGGAAAGAGGAGAAGAGCTCCAATGCAGTATTCAAACCCAGCCCCAAGGATTTTTTGCTGCAGCTGCTGGGACATAAAACTGCAGTCACCAGTACAACAGCTAAATTTCATTCTCATCAGGGATGACAGTGTTTTCATTGCAGCTTTCAGGTTGTGGGAGGATAAAAAACATGTTATTAATTCCTAATAGCCCTGGCTCACTCATAAACACATACTTCCCTATATTTCATATGCTTTTCACTAGGGGTTTTGGTACACAACTGGTCAAGATCGTATTTTATGCAGCCTTCAGCAAATAACCAGGGCTGGTCTTCCGTACAGAGCTTCATGTTTTCCAAGTCTGCCATTTATGCAAACACTGGAATTTAGTTTTTAAATTTATTATTTGGTTTTTTTTAACACTAGACAGCGGTGAAAATATTCTATTTGTTCACCACCTTTTTTTTTCCTGTCTCTCTTGACAGTTCCTTACCAGAGCAAACTGGTACCTGTGATGCTGTATTTCTACAGCCAGTCATCTCACACTGCACAGCACCCGACAGGCAAAGGATGTGACCTGCACTCAGAACCCAGGGTTTTTTCCTCCACCCACACATCAAACCAGAAGACACAGAATAGGTCAAATGTAATTACAGTTGTGTGACAAGGTTTCATTCTTCAAACATTTCTGTTTGGTAGTTGTCGATTCAGATTTGACAGATAATAAAATTTCTGGTATTCAAAGCCATTGTGATATTATCTATGGCAACAGAGTTTGGTATTTTCAGTGCTTGATTGTATCTGTATTCTCTGAATCATTCTTTGTAAGAAATATATTTGCATGAGAAGATAGATACAAAAAGTGTATTGCTTAAGTGGTAGAGTTTTTAAAAGAACTGATTACTTGTTTTAGTAGTATTTTAATATTTTTGCCTTTAAAAAGTTCCCTCAGTCATAAAGATGGAAAAGATAATGGGGTTTAGCTCATTTCTCTGCAAGATCACCACTGACATCAATACACAGAGCTCCCAAGTGGTAAAATGTACTCTTTCAAACGTTCTTCCCTGAACTTAAAGTTATATCAGAAGTTTAAATCAGGTACATGGTCTGCAATGCATCAGCCAAAATATAGTAATTCAGCAAGCTGATTGGTGCATGACAACCCCTCAAAAAGCAGAACAAACAAATTTCTTTCTTTCTATCATTCCTTTTAACAAAAAAAACCAAAAACAAAAACAAAACAAAAAAAAAACAAAAACAAAAACACACGAAAAACAAACAAAAAAAAAACTGTCTTTAAATATTCAACATTATGGGAAGTCAAAAAATAAGCTGACAAGGAGGAACCAAGTTCCAAATTATTGTCTGCGAAAAAGAAGAGACTTCTGTTCCACTGTGAAAGAGACCAAAACATGGGGGGAAATTATGACTAAAATGTGATATGTAACTTCTGCCTTTCTAATTCCATTAGCTGTGTTTCCACTTCTAAAAATGGTTATAACATTTTGATCTGCACTGATAGAGTTAGAACTGCAAAATCGGAGTGAAGACAAGGCAGTGATAGTGCTTTATGTGGTGCAGCAAACTGAGGTCAATCCACGGTGGATAATTGAAGGCTGACCCCGAGCACATGCTGTGAGCCACCCCTCATACCTCTCACTCAGTGGGATTTAGCTAATTATTTCTATGACTTGTAAAAAGACAGTCTTGTTCAGTAATGGGTGAGGATTTAATGGTCAGCCTAAAAGGTCTGAAAGCATCTCATCCATCCTACTTCCTCAGCACAGCTCCATTCAGCTTCAGCTCCACTGGCAAAGTTTCTGACCCAGTGCAATAAATCTTACAGCTAAAACCTTAGCTTTGTCATTTATATGCTTCCTTTCTCAACTGCCACTTCGTTAAGTATTTGGAAAAAAAAGAGAAAAAAAAAGGGCCTCTAAAGAAAAACATCTTTACAAAGCTCTTCCTGAGGGTTTTATTTCTGAATAGGGTTATTTAAGTACTATTTTTCTTCTGTCTACCACAATCCTACTTCCAAATGTCAAAAATCCCTTTGGTGGAACAAGAATGGCGCTGGCTGTCAGCTCTGTGGATTTTACTGTCTTGCCACATCAGAGATAATCCTATTATTTCTTCCTTGAAGTTCCTTCATAAGGACAAAGAAAATGAAAAGCTATAAACCAGGAGATATAAAAATGAAATTAAAAACACAACACCTTATGGAATACAGAAACTTGCAAATATCAGCAAATTTTCAGGTGATACATTTCCTTCTAACCTGCTCAAGTCTTTTTATGCCTTATTACTTATTGGATGATCATTAACTTCAGCACCTCCTCTGTGTTTCCTTCAAACCTCTAATGAGATACAAGAGAGTAAGTTATTTCCCCAAATCCTTTACAAAGTCTATGCAGAACAAAGAATTTAAGTCTTCCCAAATTTGAGGCAGCATACTTAAAATCTCTTCTCTAACCCAAATAAATCAATAACACTTTGGTTCTTTTTGGTTGCTTGGAGCCAGCTAAAAAATATCACTGAATGCCCTACTAAAGGAGCAGATTTTTTCCCATTACACACTTCTAGAACTGCCAATTTAAACTTTACAAAGGAATACAGAAAAATCCTGTCAAAAAGACTATATCCTGATCAGCAGCTATTATGTCTCCCTTTTATCCCCTTTCAGCTGCTGTGATTGGTTTTGTGTACTAGAAATACTGCCATTACCATTTCACAATTGAATAAATACTCCGTTCTCAATGCAAACACATTTATGGGTAGTTGAATCCTGGTATATGTATTGTTTATCAATAGAATCATAGAATGTTTTATGTTGGAAAAGAAATCTAAGATTATCAAGTCCTGACATTAACCCCGCACTGCTAACCCCACCACTAAACCATGTGTTTAAGTGCCCCATACATATGTTTTTTGAACACTTCCAGGCACAGTGATTCTACCATTTCCCTGGCCACCCTGTTCCAAACCCTGACTTGCTCTTTCATTGAAGAAATTTTTCCTAACATCCAATCTAGATGTCTCCTGGCACAACTTGAGGCCGTTTATTTCCTCTAGTCCTATCACTTACCACTTGTGATAAGAGGCTGACCCCTACCTCATTACAACTTCCTTTAAGTATTTATAGAGAACACCTACCATTATTAATCTGTATCTACTCTTATTATGTCTCATAGAAATGGTCCAGACATTCAAATCATAAAGATAAAACTTCTAAAAACTTTGTACATTGTCCTTCATGTCTATCACGCTCAAGATTATTCATCTCAGAAGACATTTCTAGTTATTATATGTTTTTCAGAGTTAATTAAAATACTTCCGCATTGTGTGCCCCTATTTTTCCCCTGCATCTACAAAGTTATTACTGGCAAATGTAGACTGCTGTATGAACTGCTGCCCCTTTTCAAACTGCATCAGCCACACTGAGTTAATGGACCATGTTTCAGCAGAGTGGGTGGGTGGCAAACCACACAGAGCTGTTTAGCATTCAGGGAGCCTTTTCTTTCCTTCTTGTGTAAAACTGTTGCTTAAGCCTCTGCAGTAATCAAGAAGCAAGTGCCACTGGAACCTGTTTAGCCTACCTCTCTGGTACATTGGAAAAAACTTCCAGGAAGGCTGGTGCAACAAAAAGATTAATTCACAGTTCTCCACATAGCTGCTAATGCAGCAGAATGGGGCAAAGAAAGCAAACAAAATTTAAAATGAAATAAAACTAAAAAGGACTGCTGAGAAGGAAAACACCCCCACTGAAGAAATACAAGATATAATGATGTTCTGTTGACATTCTTTTTTCTCATCCATTACACTTATCAGGGAGATTCTGAATTGAGTCTGTAACTTGAGGAAATGGCAGAAAGTACCACTTAATTCACCGGAACTGTATTGATTTACACCAGCTCAGTAATAGAGCAGGAAGTGAGCTCAATTTTGTTAACAACTCTAGTGAAAGGCAGTTTGGCTTTCCTTTCTTTCAAGACAGCTTGGCCAAAAAGACCGTAATACATAAATAGGAAAGTCAGGAGGAGAAATAGAAAGCTCACTCTGGAGAAGTGGTATATCATCTTCTGTGAAGCAGAGCTGCATTTAGCACTGTCTCCTGCTGCTCACAGCACTGAGGTGTTTCTGTATCTGAGAAAGCTAAAACACCAGCCTAGGGACTGGCAGTAGTTCATCACAGGTACCACTGGATCTATCTGTGACCTTAGCAAACAGTTAAACATCAGCTCATGCCATGTTTTTCATCACCACAGCTCATGTGGTATTGAAAAAGCCCTAGGTGGTTTGTATCTAGGGCAGATGTATCTGTGCCTTACTGCAAGTACACTGGTGATGCTGCCAAGAACTGCAGACACAACTTAAAGATCAGTTCCTTAAAATAAGGTGGGGTTCTATCTCCCATGGCCAGCAACAAACACTGATGTCCAAGTAGCTTTGAAAACTGATTTGTGAGCATGTGGGAAATTTTCTGACTTTTCTGCATACACACAGCTTCATCTGAAAAAGACTCTCCCTCATTTAACAAAACAAGATGCCTGAACCTCAGTACTGAACTTCTATTCTTATCACAGCAACAAATACTTTATCAAGAAGCAGACCTTTCTCTAACCTATTGCATTTTCTGTTTCAAAATAATCCAAAAAATCTGCACAATATGAACAATCAAAACATTTTCTGTGGAAGATTTGTTCACATAATGGCTTTTTCCTGGAACAGAAATGCATATGTTCATCTGTGATAATATGGCATCTCAGATCTTACTACCTCCACCTGCTGTTTTGCATGTGTACTGTCACTTTCATCTTCGAAGCCTGAAAGAAAAAGTGTTTTGAAAAATAACATGGGTAAGTCCAAGACTTGTAATAAAACTAACAGAGAAACTGAAACAGCTCCATTTTACTGCCTTTGCATTTTTTGGAATTTCCAGAAGATAGTGTATCAACATCAAGCAAGTTGAGGACCCTGTCACAACTCCTGCCACATCAGATACAGAGATACGATTTTGTTCACTTTGGAGAACACCCTGTGATGCATGAAACAAGCAGAACATGCTGACTCACATCTGTATTTTTTTGATGTCATCCCATAGAGACCTGTCGGGAAATTTTCTAGGAGTGTTCAAATATTGTATCTATTGATTATGATAAAATGGTAACTTATAATACTATGTAGCTGTGTACCTAATACTAAGTAACTCTGCAACTATCATGGGTATGAAAATCATCTAGTTTTGATAAAAAGGTATGGTAGTTGAGGTTCAAACCATCTTGAAGGTTCAATTCTCACTTTTTTTTTTTTTTAAATTCCTTGAAATTAATGCCTTCCATCTAAAAAATGTTTGCTTATGTCATGACATTAATACTGTTGTATAGCAGAGGCACTTGACCATTAAAAAAAGAGGACATATCAGATTTCTGGTTCTGAGGTTTTTTTCCTGCCATTAAAACAGAATGCAGTTCTCCTTTTCAGCTACTAGGCAACTAACAATTTTCACAACAGTCATCAAAATAATTCAGACAGGAGGAAATCTAGTGAGGAGAGACATCAGAAGGCTATTGCTTATTTAATGCTTTGCTTGCAAGTGAGGAGATAAAAAGTAATTGAAAAAAACCACTGAAAGTTTGTGATCATCCATTGCATAGCATATGCTGTCATAAAATAATTCATAGGTGTTAGAAGAATCAGCAAAGTAACTGCTTGATGGTTTAAATTAAAGGAATAGTGATGAGGAGCATGTTCTCCTGGGTTAAATATGCTTCACTGAGACTGTAAATCAAACATAATCAATAGCAAGAAACACAAGTGACAGGTTCTCAGGAGCCATAGAAGATTAATGTAAAAGATGCAGTTTGAAAAGCCCTCCATCTTGACACTTTAGAAGGTAGATTTTCAGGAACATGGATTTTCAGATAGTTTTAGTTGCTGAAAGTTATGCAAAACCACTTGGGTTTGGCCAGACCAGATATACAAGCAGCAGTCGATCATAGAGATTGCTAATCTCATAAAATTTATTCTGTGACAAAATCAACAGTTAGTGGCATGATCAATTCTCTCCACAAAAGTACCAGCTTCAGAAAACTTCAAATTCTTCTTGCCTTCATTTCCAAATATGGGACAATTGTGTATTTACCTTACTACAAGACATTAGAAAGATTTTTGGAAAATATTCTGAATTATAAAAACACCTATATAAGCACAAAACATCCTTGAGAATATAATGGTGTAATGACTATTATTTTACAATTCTGTTCCTGCTACAGGCAACCTGATGTAGCACCAAACATTTTAAGACTACTTAAGATTATCTGATCATAAAACCCAGCATGACTGCTACAGCCAACCCATTTTTTCTCAGATTTTCTTATATTGGGACTGGGAACATATTTGAAGAAAAACTATAGTCATTGTTAAAACAACTTATTCAATTATCAGAACTTAATTCTGGTGAAGTAATTACTTTCACAGACTCTGAATTATATGTAGGCCTGAAAAAATAATATTAATGATAAGGAATAAAATCCTTTCTCATTCTGCAGCTGAGACTGCATTCTAGTCCACTACTGGGAAAATGAAAATATATCATAATTTTGGGATTTATTATATTCCACAGCAAGAATGTGTCTTAGAATACATTAGAATCAGGTGGTAGTCTGGTTTAATTGATCTTTATTTATTTGAGTTGGAAATTAAACAATGCCTGTATGATTTATATACAGTTGCTAACTCATTGTGGAACTGAGAATACCTCTGTCTGATGCTTCACTGGACATTTCAGTTAGTAGAAATGATCCATGGTTATTGCTGGATAATTTTGAGCATCCCTTCAGTTCTCTATGCCTCATTACACCACTCTGCATGGAGATGGATCATACTACAGAAGGATCTATTATTTCTCTTAGGAAGAACCTAGTCAACTTAGTAGAGAGATTGTTTGGCTTTTGAATTGACAAAGTTGAGTGAATTCTCCAATTAAATCCCATATCTGACTGGCTGATTAAAGGTGAAGTAATAAAAGCTTGATAGCACTACCAAATATTTTAAAAAATGTCAAAGGTGTGCAAGAAACACTGACCTCGTTCCCAAGATTGTTTTACTGGGTGCCTTGTTTAGTCTGAAATTAGATTTGTTTTCAGTATGTGCTACAAAAAGTCATGGAATCACAGAATCATAAAATGATTTGGGTTGGAAGGGACCCTCAAGATCATCTAGCTCCACCTCCCTGCTGTGGACAGGGACACCTTTCACTGTACCAGATTTCTTAGAGTCCTGTACAATCTAGCCTTGAACACTTCCAGGGATGGGGAGTCCACAAACCTGTTCCAGTGCCCTCACCATCCTGTTTTAATCTTGCTGAAATCCTGGTCTTCTTGGTTAATATTCTATTTGAAAAAGTTTAAAATCTGTCTTCAGATGGAAATCACAGTCTCCACTGTCACCTGATTTGTTTCTCCTTCATATGCTGTGCATTGCACAGTATTTGGATTTGGTTCTGCTTTGTGTTTTTATTTGATGTCATTCCCTGTGCACAACTCTCCTTGGCAGCAATAGACTGTCCATCATGTAAAACAGACAACCACAGAACTCGTCTGTGTTTTCTGATCCAACAGATGAGTCAACACTGCCTCTTCACTCCTGTCTGTGTTGCCATTCCATCAGTCACTTTACTGTCTATGCCATCTTCATGTTGTTTTGTGAGTACACAAAACAGGACATTTTGTGCTCGTGTTCCCATGTGGTGTCAAGCTGTTTAAATTTAGTGGCAGGTTCTATGACTCAGTGCTTCATTAGAATGGATGGGATATGCTGTCCTTGTTGTTCATGCCTTCAGCTTCTTGATGCCAGCTACAACCCACAGCAACAGATTTCTTTCTCATGGTAAAAGTGCTACCAGTAAAAATCCCAGAACTCTGAATTTTCTCTAGGTGAGGGTGTTCCTGCATTTACATTGACCACCTCCACCATCAAGATGAGATCACAGACTTTTTCATCCAGATGGTCTCATTCAAAGATTACCAGAGGAACATGAAAGTTTGTCATTCAATATACTGTGTAACTTTTATCCTGGCTGAATGTAGTAGAATTTCTTTAGTCACTCAATATAAGCCCTGCTTTCTTTCATATTGTATGTTAACTGTCTTCCACTGTATGCTAACTGTGTCATTCTACCAGAATGACACATCTGTGAAATGTTACACTTCTGTTGTGCTCAGCGTTGAATTCTACAGGTGCATTGTGACCTCTTTGTAAACATTAAAGCTTCCCTCCACCTGAAGGAATTGTTTTTGTGAATGAGCCTAGGGACAGTTTGTGGTGTTTTAACTTTTATTTGACCTCTGAATTTCCCCCTTGAAACACATATTCTATTAAAATTTTGACCAAGCTTACCATGACTTCTCTCCCTCTTCTCTCACACCAAGATTTTAGTTACACTACTAAACTAGTCATTAACCTGAAAGTTACTGAGTAATAAGCTTTATTGAAGATGCATTTTGCACTTGATAGTACTCTTCCATTTAAACCCTTATGAACTTCAAGGCAGTTTTAATGTTTATTGCTCTTCCCCTTTGTTTCTTCTACTAACAGCTTCAGGCTGCTTGTATTTTGTATGCCCTTTACTTGGCTATATTTTCTCCAATGTAAAATCACCTTTTATCATTTTTGTGGGTTAATATTATGGCTAACTGCACCATCTATCAGCAAACAAATTGCTCTTTGATATAAAAACAAATCATAAAAAGCAGCATCCTTCTTCTTCAATGCCAAGAGAACCTTGGGATCTGGCAAGCTTGTAAGAAATGTTTTCTTGCCTGTAAGAAAGCAAGATTTCTTTCTTTTCCTTCATTCCTTCCCAGATGAAGGACAAGACAGATAAAAGCTTAGTAAAGTCAAGCAAGAAAAAAAAAATTAAATGTCTGGATAACAAATGCAATTATAATGTATTTCTTGGCTTTAATTAGGATGATAAGTTACTATAATGGTCAGTAATGATGGCAATGATTTTGCAGCAATTTTTTCCCAGGTTAACATCCACGTAAGAAAAGTTAAGTTTATATGGAAGTTGCAGTCCAGATAGCAGCAAAGGACTCTCATCCCTCAGGGATGACTGTTTCACTGTTTTGAACCTTTTAAAACTATTATAGCTACCAGTAACTGAGAGTGTATCATACACTCAGATCATCAGGCATTCAATATTCATCAATATCAAGATATACAAAAGGTACTGTGGTGCCAACAGAGTCTTGAAATTGCTATCAAAAAGGGATAGTCAAAACTTGGATGATGACCATAATTATTTACAAGAATCCACAGAAAAACAGAACTGAATATGCATGTAATGTCTCAGGATAAATATAAAAAATGCCAACATGATGTTTGGCCTATGATGAAGAGGAACCTAGTGAGTATGCGGTCTCAAAAATAAGTATGAGCCAAGTGTCCTCCTGCAAAAAAATACACTTAAATAGCTGTGGAATTACAAATCCTACAATTATTTACAATTAAGACAATATATCTGGTAATTGCAAATACCAGAATCAGAAATCACTTCTCCTATGGGGTGAGGGCATGACTGTGTGCTCTACCATTCAAACCACATGCTTATAGAAAGTATCTACTGCAGGACAGTAAAATGCAATATTCAGGAAAGAGGTTTCATTAATTTTTATATGGAAGACAGATTTCTGCAGCATATAGAAATACATTAGGTATTATAGCTCCTTTCATCTTTATGTATTATTGTGTTCCAGTCTTGGCTATTCCAGAATAATATATTCCAGATCTGTCATAGCCTTATTGCAATGGAGAAATTATCTACAATGCTGACCTATTATAACAGACACTAGATGCAATCTCATGCATTTATGTAACATTTAAATGGAGTTATTCAAATTGGTGAAAACCTTTCTTTAGTTCCTCCAAATAAAGAACCATTAACTGTTATATTGACAAAAACTTATAGACTCTTCTGTGCTAATGTATTCCATTCTCAGTCTGCAGAGTGAGAACATTTTCACAGCATTTCTTCACAGATTAATTGCTCTAACTGCAATAAGGGCTCTTATCATTCCTCTGCCAGAGATGAATATTGCTGCTAATCATGATGCAATTGGTGCAATTGTGCTTTGCTATGAATAGCAGAGGAGAAATCATGTTTATGATGAGGTGGCCCTGAATTTATTGAGGCCACTGTAAACAGAGGAGAAAAGGAGCAGCAGGAAGCCATTGTCATGGTTTAATCCCAGCTGGCACTCAGCCCCACACGGCCTCTTGCCCACTCTTCCATCAGGATGGAAGTATAAAAGTAAAAAAAACATGTGCATTGAGATTACGAAAGGTTAATAGGGAGAGCAAAAGCCATACACACAAGCAAAGCAAAACAAGGAAGTTATTAATCTCTTTCCATGGGCAGGCAGGTGTTCAGCCATCCCCAGGAGAGCCCGGACCCACCACATGTAACAGTGACTTGGAAAGACTAATGCCATCACCCTGAACCTCCCTCTTTTTCTTCTCCCTCCAGCTTTATCTGCTGAGCATGCCACCATGTGGTATGGAACATTCCTTTGGTCAATTGGGCTGTGTCCCCTCTTTGTGTATCCCCAGTCTCCTTGTTGGTGGGGTGGGGTGAGGAGCAGAACAGGCCTTGACTCTGAGAACTGATCAAAAGTAATTAAAACACCCTTCTATTATTAGCACTATTTCCAGCACAAGCTTGAAACACAGTTCCATACCAGCCACTATGGAAAAAAATTAACTCCAGCACAGCAGTAAAATAGGCAGATAAGAATCTAAAAGTATAGGCAGCATCTCTGTTGACGAAGTCAGTCTGATGTCTCTCTGTCAAGAAAGCAGCATCACCAGGGTGCCACTTACACTTTTATTGCCAGCATCCCTGCTGCAGATTTTGTTAGTCAGCTCCGCAGGGAGACCTTTTACTGTTGTTCCTTTGTTCCCATGCACTGCACAGGGTTGGACAAATACAAGTGGAGGGATTATTCTCTATATTGTCTGTCCTAGAGGAAAACCATTCTTCTACAGGATCAGAAGTCCGTGCCAGTGGCAGGGATTAAGTCTCCAAGATTGATACTTTGTGCTTTTGTGCTTTTCTCCCTGTTTGCCACAACTATGGGTACAGCATGGTGCCTACATCAGTAGAACATTAAGGATATAAGCATGATTACAGCATTTTTTTATGTAAGGGAGAGGATAATTTCACTTATCTTCATAAAAACTAAGGGTCTTATTTCATTTGGACTCTATGGATCAGCAGTGTAAAGAGACAACTACTTCCAAGAGGAAATTCTTCCCCTCACCTTAGAAATTTACGTCAGGTCAGGAAAAGTTGTTGTCCCCAGATATCTCACACTCCATTTTTCCACACAACAGGTAAAATATACGACTTGAACTAAAGTCTCCTCTTTAGACATTTAAAAACAAGTGAGGAGAATTACTTTTACTCTCAGTTTTCTCTGGGAGGCAAATGTAGCCTTTCTGAAAGTCTGACAGTAGCACCAATGGGAATGGAACTGATAACATATAAATCTGACTGCAATTCCCAAATCATTTAACTGTCAATTAGAAAGATTCAGTATTTTGCAGAGGGAAAAGAAATAACTTGGGTGACTGAATTGACTGCTTCATTGGTGAAGAGGACTCTTCAAAAGGAAAGAGCAGTGGGTGCTTTTTACCTTAAATTCAGCAAGTGTTCCAGCTGTGTCTCTCATTGTATCCTCACGGACAAACTAATGAAGTAAGAACTTCATAAGTAAACAGTCAGGTGGATTGAAAATTGGCTGACTGCTGGACTCAAAGGGTTGTGATCAGCAGTACAAAGTCCAGCTGAAGAACAGTCAGCAGTGGTGAACCCCAGTAGTCTGTACTCAAGTCAGCACTGCCTTACAGCTCTGTTTAGGATTGGGTGATGGGGCAGGATTCACCCTCAGCAAGTCTGCAGGGAATATAATGTGGGAATAGGGCTTGATGCACCAGAGGATTGTGCTAACATTTGAAGGGACCTTACAGGATGGTGAGAACCTCATGAAGTCCAAGAAAGGAAAATGTCAACTGCTGGTCCTGGTGAGAAATAACCCCAAGCACCACAGCAAGGTGTGGCTGACAGCTGAACTGCAGCTGTGCAGAGAAGGACCAGGGAGTCCTCATAAACACCAGTCTGAATATAAACCAGTAACCAGCCCTCGCTGCAAAGGAGGACAACAGCCTTCTGGGTTATGAACTGTCTCTACTTTCCTACCTGTACCTTTGTTCTCTGTCTATCATGGATGTCTGCAGCACTAACACAATTGTTCCCCCTGTCTTTTAACCACATGAGGTGTTTTGATCTGTTTTGACTCTGGTGCACTTTGGACCTGATGCCTCTAGGAAGACAACAGGACTGGATCTCTTACAGAAAGCAATTATTTTAACGCAAATTAGCCTCACTCTTGGTTTGATTTGACAGAGAAAACTGGGAAGCCCAGAAATTCTATTTTCTATAAATTTCCACTATCTAAGTAGCTTGCTGATACTTCTCCAGAAGCCTATTTCTCTTTGTGTTTACTAGATCTCAGCAGTATATCCAAATCACTCTCTGCTTTTTGTTACCTGCAAGATCAGAAGTTGGCTTTAGCTTTTCCAGCTGTCTTTGCTCAGAGCTTGCAGCAAGTGCAGCCAGGTGCAGTGAAAGGGAAGAGCTGTGTTTTGTCATTGCCCGCTTAGGGGTCTGAGCTATAGGTAGTTCTTGGACAAAGGAAGAAGCAGTCAGTATTCTTCACAAATAAGAAGCAGTCAGTATTATTCACAAATAAATTATGTGGGGAAAAAACCCACAAAAAGGTTTTGGGTTCACTAATAATTTTGTTAAATTAGGTACCGCAGAATTTTGTCCCATAATGGCTAGACTGTTTTGGTTCTTTGAAGTCATGTCACAGAGGAGCTCCAAACATCTGGAGCCTTTTGTTTTCACGACATTTCCTTTAGTGACAGACCTGAAAATAGCTCATCAAGCTTAATGACAATGGGATAAGTTAAAATATAGTCTTAATGCCTCTTCTGAGATGCTTACGTCTATTTTGTAGCTGATAAATTCCCTGGGTTAAATTACATCCTTGGATAGGAAATGGATATCACAAAGGCAATGGGAGTTTGACATGGCCATCAAGGGATTATAAACAGCCCTCAAGGAAAACAATATAAACATATTGCTTCCTCTACTGCTTGAATCCACTAATTAGGAAACCAGAATGTGATAGAAAAATGTTGATGGTGAGCAGATGCATTTGCTGAGTTATTATTGCAAGTCTGGTTACCAAAGCTAAAAAATATGGCAAAGCACTCAATATTTTGCCACGAACTTTAGAAGTCTATCAATTCTATGTAAATCACAACAAGTATGGCAAACATTTTGCCAAAGGTCACCTCTATATATGAAACATTTTGTGTCTGACTTAGATGAAATACAGGTAACACATTGATCTCATTGGCACGTTGCATTCTCCCCATCTATCCTGGCCACATGTTTTCACAGTATATTGTAAATTTTTCAGGATGTCATTGAAGTGGCTGCAATTCCAGCAGGCCTGCACACCATACATGAGATTCACTAATTTTAAGTATCTGTGGTATAAGAGAGTCACTCCAAATTAAATAAAACTGGGCTAGTTCTCCCAGACAACTAGTAACTGAGGCATATTAAAATTTAAGCTCATAATGAGCATGAACTTGTCACTAACACGCAGGTGATCTTTTTGTTCTCACATTGAAGTCACTGAGAATTCTAAGTAAGCCCTTAGTATCAGATCTGCCATAATAAAGTGTGCAAAAGACATGAGCTTAAGTTAAGACACTTAGATTAGAAAACTCTGCTCCAAAGGTAAAATCTCACCCATATTCATCAAATATGGCTTTGGGGTTTACTGCTTCTGAAGTTTTCTTGCTGTGTGCAACAACTCTTCAAAACTATATAGGTCATCAAGCAATTTAAGAATACATGAAAAAGAGTGAGATTTATTTCCTTAAGCTACCATAGACCAAATAAAATTGTGACAAATTGTCATTGTTTTTTATATTTATGCACATTTCCTGATCTCTTGACAAGACACCTACCCCTCAAGATGACCCGGATTCTCTTTATTGCAATTCTGTGTTTTCCTTTTAAATTGAGTGTATATAGAAGCATATGAATGGGAAATCTAAAAATATTTGTCCGCAGCTGAAACGTGAAGCATCAGAAAGTGAGTGCCCTGTATTTCTTCCTCCCACTGGAACATGGCAGTATACACATGGTCCCTGGATTTGACACATGTGAGATTACTTTGCTTTTATAAATTCTGTTGAATGGAATTATTGCTGTTGATATTTATTTCGCTGAAAGATGTAATAGCTGTAAACTTCCACAAAAATATCTGTCAAAGACAGTTGGAACATTTTGAACAACCATGTCCCAGACTGATGCTGTAATCATTGATGTGAATTAGGAGCATCTTTACAAGGCTTTGTGTCAGGTCTCTGAAACCAATTTTACAGTGAAGTAAATCTGGTCTGTGTGCTGGTAATAAAATATACTGCAACTGAATGTATTTTATATCAAAAGTTGGACCCAATAATGAGTTAGCATCAATGTTTAGAGTTCAGTCATAGTGGGTCACCTCCTCAAGACTGGGAAATTAACTTCCCAAGCCAGTAACAACCCGCAGGTCCTGATCTTTCTCCAAAGAGCACAAAGGCTCAGGGAGCTTGTGAAATGCTCCACCTCACTGCATGCAGAGTGTAGTGGAAAATTAGTTCTACCTCTCACTGTGAGGCTGGAATAACCCTAAAAGTCCCAAAACAGTAGTTAGTAAGGTATCACCTTTCAGGAAATAATGGTGATAAACAAGCACTTCTGTATACACTAGTCTCTTCAATAGTTTGAAGACTAGTATACACTAGTCTCTGATAGTTTGTTTCTGCACATTTGAAACAGGCATATTTAAGACCTTTGATGACATTAACTTGTGGAGGAAAAAAATAGTTGATATTTAAACCTATGTCATTTGCTTTAGCTATAGGCTTCTTTTCTATAATAAAGAGTGAGATATTGTCCTGGAAAAAAAAATTACTTAGGATAGAAGCCCTGTGTCCTCATAGAGTTTATCTGTGATATTTCATGTTTTCCTCTGTGCTTTTCTTTTGCTCTCTCAAGGCCAGATTTAAAACTGACTATTCCAGAGGAAAAAAAAAAAAAAAGAAAATAAATTAAATGAACATCGTGTAATAAAATAGATTATTGAATTTGTCTAAAAAAGTATTTAATCTCAAACTGAGATCCTTTCTTCTTTAAAAATACTTTGTTCTGCATCCAGTGTTTGGTGGTTTTTGTTTGGTTTTTTTTTGGGTTTTTGTTTAATTGTCCTGAAAGCTCATCTACTTTGTAAATCAGTCAGCTTCCTAGATCCCAGTGACTTGCAAAAGTTATTTGTTGGATCAGAATTGAAAGAAGCATGGGAAACTGCTGACCTTCCCAAAAAAACAGATATTGTCAGAAGTGGTTGGACTTTGAAGAATAGGTAGAATTAAAAATTGGAATCTTAGTTGACTGGGGGTGTAGTAAATTATTCCTTAGGGACTCAAAATGGAGTCAGTGACTACTCAGTTCCAGAAAACAAGGTGAATGATCCATGCTCCCTGGCTCCCTCTGCCTCATTGTAATATAAAGTCCATGTGCACCAGAAGCTGCCCTCTGGCAGCAGGTTATAGGTCTTTACTTCTCTGTCTCACCTCCTTTTATTTAGGCTCACATCTTCACTTTCTTTAGAACTCGACAAGACCTCTTGTGCGTTCCAACACCTCACACACAGAACTGAAAGTGAATTCACACAGAAAATTGAAACAGATTTTAACAAGATGGGGTAACCTGCAAGATGGGGCAAAGGGTTAACAGCCCAAGCTGTTAACCAGCCAGTTTCTTACACATAACAAACTCCTTTTGTTCTCTCTTCTCCCCATTTTCTCAAGCTTGTTCTTTTCCAGCCCATTTTCATCTCCCTTTTTCTAGCTCCCAGTTCTCCCAAATAAACAACACCACGTGTTACTTTTCTATCTCAATCCCATTTCTGTTACCTTTGTACCCAAATTTGGTATCTGTGATGCTGTTATCTCTCATTTCAGCCACTGCTTGAAATATAAGACACTGCTTGAAAGTGTTTCCTAGACCTTGCCACCTCAGCTCCCAGAGGTCCCCAGTACCTCTCTACAGATACCAGTGGGATCTGGCTGCTTTTCACACAATTCCCCCTTAAACACCTGTAAAATTTGATTTTTAATCAAATTTTTAAAAATCCTTCATAGTGTTACCCATGGTTTTTGCCATCTCCTCTGACTGCTACTTGTTACACCCCACGGTTTCTCATGGTCTGTTCAGCTAAGCCTCAGACTGGGACCTAGGCTGCCCACCTTACCAGGGACATTTTTATTGAAAAAAGCTAGTGTTGATCTTTAGATATGAGACAGAGTCTGATGCAAAGTCATGAAGCTGTCTGACATCAGAAGATTAGATTTTATCAGCACTTTGTCCTTCTTAGGAGCAAGATTTAGAACTGACAAAAACACATGATGGAAACTGGTAAAAAAAGAAACATGAGTGAACAATAAGATCACTTAAAATTTGACCTTGAAACCACTGATTGGGACTTGTCTTGTTCTTTCATTGTGTGTCACTTCCCTGCTCCTCCTCCCTCTGAATTGCGGTTGCAGGTCATGTGAAGACAGCTCTGAGACTCCTATTATCAGATAACCAGCACAGCCCCAGGCTTCAAAGTAAGGAAATTATTTCAACTTTATTTTGTCCTAAAATACTGATAGAGAAATTTTGTATCAGTATATTCTGAGTGGTTTCTTTCCACCACATCACTAATACCATGAACTGCATGTCTTTCCCAGACTAAATTATTTTTTAAAAAAATTTAAAATCCTCCAAATGAGCTTTCAGTTTGATTTAGCAGAAGTATGATTGAGTGAAATGTTTTTCCATCTCATCCAGTGGTAGTAGGTTCAATAATAATAACTAAGAAATCAGGCCTATGCTGTTCATGGTTTGGCAACACAATTCCTGTAACAACTCTGCATCAGCAACACAGGCTGCTAAAGAGCCTTTGGCCTACTTCCTTATCTTAAATAACTGGTGCTGTACTAAGGACATCAGAAAGATGTGCCCTAGAAATTCCCCTGGAATAATCCTTGGAATAACTCTGAACAGGGGTGGAGGGGGGAACATCCTGTATTTATTAGCACCATTTGCAGTGTTCAGTGATAAGCAAAAAGCTCCTTGATGGAACAATTTGAAAACACCCTAGAAAATGAAAGACACAGCCCCACAGGGTAATGAACATCCATCCCACCCATCTTTAGACTCTTAAGAGTAGATCTGTGAAGCTAAACAAGGAACATGAAAAAGCCAGCTGAAGCACTGGACCTATATGGTGTGCACTGCTGGCTAACTTCCCTCTTTGGTTTCTTTTTGTGCCATTCCAACTAGATGTCCCCATGAAATATGTGCAACACAGAAAGCCAAATCGAAACAGTGTGAAGATGAGTTAGTAACAGGTGAATGAGTTAGCAGTACAGTTTTATTTATGGACTCAAGGTGATCAGATGTTGATGACAGTCAAAAAAGAGCTCTGAATTCTAGGATCTGAGTTCCCATCTGATGGTTTCTTTTCCACTGACAAAGGACAGGAATGTGCTTTACAAACCTGTATTCCCAAGCATGGGTTCTTTTTCCCACTGCATAAGAAGCCATCCCACACATAGAGTTGAGATATTTGAACTCATTTAATATCTGTGCAGAGATGGGTGGTAGGTGATGAAGCCACAAAGTTGGCACATCTTCAGCATGCTAAGTGCTCATTTTTATACATTTCCGCAATTAAAAAAATTAATCTCCTGTATATGTAACAACTTAATTATACAGTCATTGGCTTTTCTTTCTCTGGTCTCCATTTAAATATAAAGATACAGTAGACACTGATTTTACTGTGCATGCTCTAAGAGGAAGGAGCTTATGTGAATAAGGGGCAATGACAGCTTATCAGTGGGTGCTTTACTGAGCCAATGAACACAAAGTTCAAGCAAAGTTGTTCTTTAGTTTTATAGTTTGATTTACAGTGTTCTCCTGTTCTTTCTTCTTGGGTCATGGCTCTTAGTTCCTGCAGGTTGGTTATTCCTTCATTTTTCATGCCTTCTTATATTTGTCCTGCACTACAGTGAATTTTTAACCTTTTCATGGTGCTTTATTGAACAAACCTACATACCTTACTCAAGCACACAAGCCTATAGCATCCTACAACCTGGCATCAATCATGTTGTCAGTAATGCTGCACTGGTGAAAAAAAAAAAAAAAAAAAAAAAGTAGAGATATCATCTTCTCTTTAGGAAATGGTTGTTCATCAAAATTAAAGGCAGTAAATTATCTAGAGCAGGCAAGCCACCACCTGCCAGCAGTGCAACACAAGTTTTGTGTCTTGCAATAAGCATAAGAAAGAAGCTGCTCCATGTGAGTTTATGAGCAAGACCAGTGCCAGCGGCAGTAGAAAGCACTTGCAACATTTCTGTGAAAGCATGTAATGAGCACTTTCTGCTCGAAGCAGTGCACAGCACATCAGCACTGTTCCAGAGGAAGTGGCTGCTGGCTGCTGTCCCCAGAACCATGAATCAAGAGTTAATCATCCTCCTCAAGTCAGTCACACGGCATTAAGCTGTGGTTTCAAAGCCTCAGCTCAGAGATCTTCCCTGAAACCTGGCTGTTAGTTATCTTATTGCCTTTGCCTATTTTGAAGTATTTTATATTGAGCAGCAATATTTCATGTAATTAGTTCTACTACTCGTAAATATAGAGTTTTGTAGGATGCATGAATCACTTTTTTTTTTTTTTTCTTGGACAAATCTACAAAACTATCTGAAAAAGGAATACTAAAATATTTATTACATTTTCTCTCTGATTTCAGCTCCCCTTCCTATTTTCCTAGTTCATTACTGAGCCCTCATTTTGCAAAGCTACTTTGACAAACCTTTCCTCTTTATTTTCTTTTATTTCAAACGTTCCCTTCTCTGGTTTCTATTATTACACAGCAACTATCATCAATGTACATGAAGGCAGTCATCAGGTTCCAAGAAACACTTTATTTGCAGCTAAGCTTGTGTATTTGCCTGAAGCACTGGTGAATGAACATATTTCATTACCTTTTATGCTATCACTGGCAGAAGACAGCCAAGTGCTCCTTGAAAAACAAATAGGCAACAGGTCAGGAAAATCCATGAACAGTATTGAGCAGAGCTGGCTAGTAGAGATGCCACGAATGCCTGCAGCTTGGCCATTCAGCTTTCACATTAAATGCTTGGTATTGTGTCTGTGAGGCAGAGGTAATGCCTTCAGCTCCAGCAGTGTCACTATGCTTTTGATAAATCCTTGTGGAAAATTTGGTTCTCAAGTAACAGGCAAAGATCACATTCCTCTATAATTTCTCCCAGTTTGGGACCACCTATAAGAATATTTTTAGTTTCTCCCTTGATGAATTAAAATGTTAAAGCACGGTCCAGCTCCACCAATGGTGAACTTGCACAATTACATATGAGTTGTACAAGGTCACATGAGGAGTTTGTGGCTTAGACAGACATCTTTCTGCCACTTCCTCCACCCATCCAAACTAGGATGACTTCACTATACATGAAGTTTCCATGGACTAAACACATGGCAGGTGTTTGTGTAGCTCTCATTATTGTGAATGTGAATTGGCAGAGCACTCCACAGGAGGATGAAATCCTCTGAGGTGTTACTCCAAATTGTTTTTCAAAAATGATTCTCTGTGCTATATCACTGCACAGTTTATCTTAAAACTAAATCACTTTGTCATTATAATCTTGGCTGGCAGCTCATTCTTTAACAAAACCTGTGTTCATTCTGATTTTTTGAAATAAAACCAGTGACTTCCCCAGCACAGAAAGGACATCAACCTGTTGGAGCAAGCGCAGAGGAGGGCCACCTTCAGGCTTATTCTTAATGTTAATGTGTGTTAATGCGTGATTCCAAGCCTCTGTTCTTCCCCACACATTGCAAATATTAACTTTGCCTTAACCTAATAGACTTTGTCCAGTCTGGCTGCTGGGTAACTACAGCTGCTTTTGATAAGCCAAGACCACAAAAGAAGCAAGTGCCACTGGATGAATTGTTGCAGTTTCAGCAGCAGCTCTCTCCATGACCACCAAATGGTATTTTAAACCCCATGCACTCTACTTTGCCCAAGACATTGGAGCAGCTTGGCACTGCTCTCTGTTTTTGTGTTATTTGTGCCAGGCTTTCCTTGCAAAGCGGGGAGCAACAGGAGGGCTCAGCCCAGGTGAGCAACTCTTCAGACGGAGCCATGGGGAATTCTCTGCTCACATAAATATCAGTGTGCTTCTCAAAGGCTGCTTAGCAATGTGCCTGGAAATTCAGATATCAACTATCACTCAGTACCACTTCAGCATTTTTGTGCTATGCAATATTTTAAGGAGAAAAAAAAATGCATAGCATTTTTATTGACTGCTTTAGGGAAACAAATCTCTCATATGCACTTCTTTCTTGAGAAGAGCCATTATATTGAACATTAAATCCATAGAAACATGTTTGGGTTCACATCTATCTCAGGGCATTCCTTGAGCTGCAAGTTTTAATATGCAGTTGGATTATCTGCGCACTACACTTTCCTTGTTGCTTGTGTCAAACCTTCTGTCCTGGCTAACCCAACCCTTACCCTCCAGCCTCAGCCTGAACTCATATGTCAGGCTGTGGTGGAGCCAGCCTGTGCTCTGTGTGTGCTGGGCATGTGTATCATACATGCTTGCCCTGCCAACTCAGCTCAAACAGCAACAGTGACCCCAGTGACATTCATCAGAGCACTAAGTCATACCTTCTTCCTTTCTTCTCCCACCTGTTATTTGTCCCAAATGTCTCTTTATGTAATGAGATATCTGGGCATATCAGTTTGCCTGCAGCATCCAGATTCTGACAAGATATTAATAATCAATCTTCAAACTTCTTTGAGGGCTGTGTCTAAAAACAAAGTACTGGTCATTCTTGTTCTGCGCTTACGGAATTTCCTGCTTTTCTTCATTTTGTGCATCATGAAACCAGTCTGACCTGGACTCTGGTGACTCTGTCCTGGACACGTAGTGAGCTCTCTGCATGGGCACTCTAGGCAGAGGATGCAACCTAATCAACACCCCAAAGCCTCAACTGTAAGCTAGTAGCCAGCAAAACCGTAGATGACTGATAAAGAAGAAGTTGATCTAGTGTTGATAACACACGTACATGTCTTCTGATTTTGTTTTTTTCATGCTTCCTTAAAAACAAAACTGAGGCCAAAGCTAGCAACTGCAAAATAAGTGTAGTGGAAACACTGAAGTGAATGCCATCCTGGAGAACAAAAATAAATATATTGCAAAATTAGTCATGAGAAAGCCCTTAGTTTGGAATATGGATGTTTTTCTAGACAAGATCTTGCTCAATAAGTATGTGCCCAATTGGCTAAAAAATTTCCTTATGATCTTCCTAAAATGAAAGCACATGCTGGGTTTCACAGACTTTAGCTTTTAATGCCAATGATTAACAAATACTTCCAACTAGGCAAGGAGCAATCATAGGATTGTAAAAGTAATCCTGATTGTTTAAATGCTCTAATACATCACACACACGCACAAACCATATTTTTGGGTACCTATGCTAACCTCCAGTTTGCAGTAGCACTTGCTTTCATTACACACTCAGCAATGAAGGCTCTTTGCAGTCTGTGTCCAGCAGTTCTCCCATGGGCAAGAAGGTGGTTGCCTGGAAGAGAAGAGGATCTAAGTGAGAGAGGTAGACAAACTCTGGAGGTAGAGAAAAAAGTAGCAAACAAGAATGAGCATGACAGCAATGAATTTCACATGGAAAGAGAAGGCTGATTCCTTTGGCCTTACTGAAGCAAAGAGGAGATAAGATCACTTGATGTGGCATTTCATTGGACAGAAGTATAATTTATTTTTGTAAAAATGAAGCACACAGCCAGATTCACTGCCTTCCACTATAAAAGAGTCTTTGTAGATCCCGAAGCTGGGACTGCACTTTTTCTCTCCTGTGAATGAGAGAGGACAGCCTTGTAGCTGAAATATCACCCAAGCTGAGGGTTTGCAAAACTGCTGCATCAACATTGCTAATCTCAGTACTAACCTCCCAGCTGGGGTTTCTTTCTTTGCTTTACATCTGTATCACATGGAGGTTTAACCCTTCTATTCTTATCCACAAAAAACTGCAGTCTGTCAAGGGAAAAATCCTTGCAGCACAGAACTTACAATGTCCCCTCCACCCCAAAACCTCAGACCAACCAAAAAGCAAGGCATCACACACAGGGTAATCCCCCTAGCCTGACAGGACCCACCAGAAAACCTCCAGAGAGCTGTGGTTCAGAGGCCAGATGGACACTTTTCTGGAGAGCAGTGCAGGAAGTTCAGGTGCCTGCTGTTTCCATTCCCAGCACTGGAGAAAGCACTCTCCTGTCCACAAAATGACAAAAGTGAAAGAGACCTGATTGCTTTTCCATAACCTCAGGCAATTTGCTTAAAACTCACAGGCCTTCCTACAGTCTCTTTCTGCATTCAATCTGCCTCTGTCCCATGTATATAGGGTAAAGAGATCACTGCAGTGCTAAATCAGGCAGGAATCGCATGCCCCATGCCTTTGCAGGGGGCTAAGTAGAATGGTTTCATTGCCCCTTACAGCATCGCAGAAAGGCATTGGGCAAACCTTTTCCTGTGGCGTCCTCAGGAAAACAGAGCCAAGGTCACCATATGGGTGCATGACAGACAATATTCAGACTGGAGATTAGGAACAGTTTTTTTCACCAAGAGGGCAGTCAGGCAGTGGGACAGGGGCCCAGAGTTTGTGAACACCCTGTCCTCGCAGGTTTTTAAGACCCAACTTCCTCAAGCCCTGAGCAACCTGACATTCAGAGACAATTTTGCTTTGGCCAGGCTGTTGGGAGTGGAGATGCACAAAGCCTTACCCACCTTGAATTGTTCCATGATCCTACATATTTTGGACATCTTTTTCAAGGAGTGGAAGAGAAATCCCCAAGTGCTGTCCATCAAAGCCTGCAATCTCCCTGTCCATGCTGTGGCTCAGAAAGACAAGCTTCCCTGTGCATGGACATGGTCTCCTGCTCCTGCAGGAACCTATTGTCAGATTTTAATCTCTACCCGAAGAATGTTGAGGAGATCATAGTATTCAAGCAGAAAGCAGAGAAATCTCTCCTAAGATTTATTTTGTCTGATACATTTGGGAAGGAAGAGAGAGCAAAGAGAAGCCAACTTAGTCCAAGCGGAAACAACACTTAGAAGCTACTGAGATTTCAGCAGAAGTTTGCAGGAGACAACACAACCTCTCTCCTTGCTTCCTTGCTACAGAAACTCACTTCTCCCACACACAGCAAGGACTTTGGGTCACAACTGCAAGAGGCATGGGTGCATCCTTATGCAAATGAGAATGCAAGTATCGCCCTGAGGTGGTGAATATAAATATGTTTAGCAATCAAGTGCTTCCTTGTATACATGTAACTCCTGAGCAGAGCTGGACTGTTCTTTAAAATTGTCTTATCCAAAAACTATGGCATCAAAGCAGTGCAAAACTCAGTGAGAAAAACCCAAACAAACCTTCAAATAGCTGTTTCTGAAATACACCCTCTCAGGCATTACGTTAATTTAAGTGAGAAATTACACTGTTTGGATATGAACCAGCCATTGCCTTGAATTAGGACCATGAGGTAGCCTGGTCATCTTCTGGGGACATTCAACTTTTCTACATTGTCTAGAAAAGTTTGGCCATTCCTGCATTTGTGCTGTGCTGGTAAATGACAGATACCTTCTTTAAAAGCAAGATTAGATAACTGCAGTAAGATCATGGGAGCAGAGGCAAAAGGGCATCCTTCAGTTGCTGCAGAGCTGAGCAGGGTGACTGCAAGCCCTGTGCCCGGGCCAGCCCCCGTGTCCTCCGTGCATGCCCCCTGTGCTGGCTTGAGGCTGATGTTGAGCAGAACTTCAAGATGGTGACACCTCAGGCTGCAAGTCCTAGAGCTCTGGCACAATGAGTATTGGTGCTATTTTGGAAGCATTGCTGTGTTGGTACCTCCTCGAAGAGATGTTGATACTGCCTTGACTACTGTGCAAATTTGAGGAGACAAGAGGTTTTCTCTCTGGAATGGATAAGTGTTACATTAATTCCAAATCATTCCAAATAATATTAAAATCTGAAAGTGCCCTTTCAAGAGGTATTCAGCACACAATGAAAGTTGTTTTCATTTTCTGTGAGCAGAGTTTTCAGCAAAGTTGTGGACTACCTGGAGAGAATGTCTGATTTCTTACTGCTTTGGTGACCAGGAAATCAGAAGGGCATTTTAATGCACGTATCATAAAACCAGAAATGAGGTCTGTAACATTTAAGCAAGATTTGGTTTCATCAGAACAAAAATCCCTATGCTTTGTTAAATGGTGTCAGTGTTCAGAAAGGGAATCACCATGCTCATGTACTAAAATCAGTCATGGCCTTGGAATCACCATACTGAAATCATCACCATTTGGAGTAACTATGAATCAAGTGATATTTGATGTAAGCCAAAAAAAATGTCCTTGCCAGTGCCTTTCAGAGGTTTCTGTAGTGGGAAGTGTTTCTGGATTGTGTTAATGTATTCTGCATTTTTTAACTTCTCATGCAAGTATTCTTGCATGTGTACTGTGGGGCAGAGTGAAAAGATGGATTTATACTGTCTCTTAAACAGATGGGCCAGACTCTGCTCCAGATTGCAGCTTCATGAATCTCTTTATACTCATGTAAAAATGCAAGTCAAATGCAAAAATACTGTGCTAGGGTGTGGCTCAATGCTTCAGGCCTCATTCCACTTCTCCCTTCTCAACATTGCTGTTTTAGAAAATAAGGCAAGTGCAAATAAATATAAATTCTGTATGAGATCATCACTGCACATGTCTCCAGAGGCCACTGGGAGTTTATAGTATGGGATGCCTTCTGAAGGCATCTCCACTGAATGTGGATCAACACAAGAACATTATCACTATGAAAATCATCAGGTCTGCAGGGCTAAAAGCTGGAAAAGTTATGGATTTTCACTCTTACAGAAACCTTCTTTTCCTGATTTGCAATTTTCAAACTTACATGTTATCCAGTTTAAAAAACACATTAAAAAATGCATTGTTTATAGTGCAACAGTACCTAGGAGTTTGTTGTTGGACTCTGTTGCAGGAGGTCCTGTACAAAAACAAAATCAAGTGACAACTCCTAACCTTTGAACTGTGTATCCCTGTGATTATTCATGTGCTAGATAAGATGAGATGTAAGCCAATGTCTTTATAAATTGATGGGTGAAAGTATGGGTGTTAACATCTTCAAAATGGGTCTTAATGCCTCTGCTGACTGTGGGCAGCAGGTTCATTACAGAGCCTCTGCAGCTTGACTCCTGAAACAACCAAGTGGGACTGCACAATCCTGAACTTCTAAACTTTGGGGTAAAATAGTAGGTTCAAGGGGGGAATATGTGGTAGGCAGTTCAGGAAGGCTGTACCCTCAGCAATGTAAAAGTAAGGCAAAGTACCTCAGCAATGGGGAAAGGAAGAGGGCAACATGCAGCTGGGACTTTGGGATAAAAGGAGGCTGCAGCCTCCGGAACCTCAAGAGAGAAAACCCCGCAGGTGTGTGACCCCAGGGGACTTTGTCCCTTTATTTAAATAAAGTTACAGGACTCTGTCTCCTTTTTGGACATAAACTTCGGGTGTTTGTGGATGTTCTTGTCAAAGACAATAACTAGAGATAATAGATGGGGCGTACAAACAAAGACATAGTGGGAAACTGTCCCTCAGTTTCCTACCCAAAGTGGTGTGAAGCAATCCTAAAGTTAATGCAAGCCCTGCAGCTCTGTAATAGGTCTGATATTGCTTCCAATAAAGCAAAAATTGCTTGCAAGAGGGAGCAATATAAGGAGAATCAAAGCAGAAATGAGAAGCGGAAAACTAGAAGAACAAGATGAAGAAAAATCCACAAACCAAACCAAACAAACAAAAAGGAAAACAACATGCACAAGGCAGAAGAGGGAAAAAACCCAGAGATGGTAGTTTTATAATTTTTATGGTTCAAAATGATGCTGTGACATGTAACTCCAACTGTTGGGAAAAAAAAATATATCTAAAATCCATAATTTCTGCATTTTTTTCTAAAAGAATTAATTGAAAAAAGGCAGAGGTCTTTCTCAGTGGGGGTGGTACATCTGCTTTGTGGTGATAAACACATCTCTGCTGTACTAGGGATAAGTGAGGGTCTGCAGCACTTCCCCCGCTTTTCACATGGTACCAGCTTCCACCTCCTGAACTGGCTCACACCTGACATGATTTGGAAAACAGGCTCAAATTTGGAGACCTGGAGCCTCCTCTGCCCCATCCCTGCCTCCTCCTGCCCTGACTACTCAACCATGTTGATTTTAACAGACAGGCTTCTTTTGCTTATGTGTGGTATTTTTTGTTTATGATGCCTTCAGAGCAAATCACCTTTGAGTCCTGTTACCTCGAGCCACACAATGCAGATGTGCTAATTCAGAGTTTTGCAACTCAATGCATTTGCGAAATTTTGCATTTATAAATGTTAAAGCACTCCTGTTCATATGGATATTGTCCAAAACCGTGGGTATTGTGATTACCAAAACTCTTGTGTGCGCTGATGTTTCAAAGACTTCTGTGGCACAAATTCAGAGCATTGGGATGTATTAAGATGACTGGCATCTCAAAATAGGTGGACATTTATTTTAACTATGTCAGATATAACATTTTTGTTGGTATTGTAGAAAATACATTTAGATAATATGGGACCATTTCCTTTTTTTGTAAGAAAGATGAATGAATATTCACTGAATGGTTTCAAATACATGCAAGTGTATTTGAAGCAAAAAAAAATCTCATGTGTAAAGATGAGATAGACTCATGACAACTGAGTGGCTTTACAGATTAAAAAGAGAAGCAGCAGCTTCTGACACTCAATTTACTCTATTAAGACCAACACTAACTTAGTTAAGATTTTCCCTGAAGAGAAAATTTGGTCTCTTTAAAGGAAAAAAAAAATAAATCAGCTTTTGATTAACAGAAATGAACAGCCTATTCTGATTTTCTTAGTTTAGCAGCATTCAGAAAATAGACAATTTTAAACCCAGTGGCAGAAGTTAGCATGATTCTTTAGGTTTCCAGTTTGGGAAACAGTGGGAACATAAAGAAAGAGGCTCTTTCAAAGCATAATTCAAAACAGGAGCCTAAATTAGGCTATTTGCTCTTCACATATTTTATATACTTGCAGAGTTGAAAGTCTGGAGATGTGCCTTTGGGTCACTGAGCTCAGACTGGGCTGTGACAAACAGTCTCCTTGCAATCCTCCTAAAACAGGGCACTCGAAGTTTTCCCCCTTTCTTTAGGATAACCCAACAGCTTTCAGGTTAGAAACTGCTTTCTGATTTCCAAACTGAATTTTGACCTGGCCAGTATGTGCCCATCTGCTGCTCTGCCAGTAGTCATTTGGCTTCAGGTTACACATGTTCTTGTCTCTGGTGTTACCTCCTCCAGTGCAGTGACAGCCAGCAATGTTGTGTCCTGCATTTCGTAATTGCCTGGATGCAAGGAGTGAACGGCAGAGCTGATAATAGACTCCTTTATCCCCTGTAAATGGAGACAAGCAAAGTGCACTTGCAAAACCTGCAATTTGGATTGAAGTCTGATTGCATCTGTGTCTCAAAAGAGCTAAGGAACACTCAGATAAGAAGCTTTTGAATTGCATATGTAAAACAAGGTGAAAGAGAAAGAGTGGAAGACAGATTGGTTTTTTGTTTTAGTTTATTTTTTGTGGCCTCACAAGAAATGAGTGAAAAACAATTAGAAAATGAAGTCAGTGATAGAGAGGAAGACAATGACAAAAAATTTTCTGGGAGAAGACATTACATTTCTTCCCTGCCAGACCTCAGGTCTCATCAAAAATTGGAATATTTTGAGTTGCCAGCATTTCAGAAAAAAGTGCTAGAAACTGACAAGCTCTTGACACACTTTAAAATGCATTGATTGTATAATCTTCAGGCATCTGGGAGTAACAAGGGAATAAATAAAAGTTTAAAAAAGAAAAGAAAAACATTCAGTGTTTGTTTTCACATCTCAGTGTGGAAAAGCAATACTAAGTACTTGTGATATGCACAGGGTTCTTTAGTACACACATAACTGGCATTTAACTGGGCAGTCACACCACAAAGTCACACCAGGCGGCTGCACACGTATCAATCCCTTGCAGACCTATTTCAAAACTAGGCATGACTTCAGCTGCATTACAGATAGCAATAATAGAAAGGATGGCTGCTAAGCATTTCTCATCACAAATAACTTTTGGTTTTCACCCTTCCTCAAATAGCAGCATACCTGATCCAGCCCTGGAAAGTTTCTCATGGCCTACAGGCAGCGTTACATAGCAATAAACAGAGAATAGGGAGATTTTGAGCCGGAGCTTACCTTGTTTTGTCGCACTTTAGCAATTGATAATCACATTTGACTGTCTGCAGTTCCCCAGCTCTACTGGGCAGTAACAGCCTGTGGTGCATTGGAAATACCTTGTTACCTACACAGAGTGCACCCACCTTGCAGCACTGAGCATGTCCTTGTCCCTGACTTGTGCAGGTGCCCAGCTGGGCAGAGCAAGCACTGAGGCAGCCTTCTGGGTGCTGTGACCGACCACACCTTGCATGGCCACGACTGAGGCAGCACTCAAACTCCATGGCACAAAACTGGGCTGGCTGTGCAATGGACAGCAGAGCACCCCTCAAGAGATAGGACATGAACCTCACCTCAAGGGTGCAGTGGATGGATGACCATTCTGCCTGGAATAGGCAAAAACATGTACCTAAATAAGTGATTTTAGCAAAATGCTGACTTGCGTCTCAGAATAAGAAAACCTGCCAGAAGACTGGGAGAAATGGTTAGATCATTAATTAATTAGTCCTATTATGGAGGGTAGTTCAATTCCACTACAGTTATGGTAGTGGAATTCTGCTATTCCCCTCCTGCTTCTGCTTTCCATTGTGCTCAGGGATTAGCTAGACATGGGTTCAGTGATCTGATGCAATAGGAAAATTTTTTTTTTTTATTTCCTGTGAGAGCATGCTAGGTTTTTTTTGTCTGATCATCTTGCTTGCCTGTGACTGCTCAGTCTCTGGCTTTGATGCCACAAAAGCACCTGCCGGTTCTGATGGAAGAGGTAGGAAGAAGCAGAGCAGGACTGTTTTTTGCATTGGCAGCCTGCAATTATACCAGCTAAAGTTGAGCATCAAATTGCAAACACACACCAGGAAAGGGAAATGAGTTATTATTTTAATTGTTTGACCATTTGAAAGTCAACTGGAAATCCTAAGTATAATGGATTTTCTTATTTTATTTCAACATGATACAGCTATTTTGCTATCAGAATTTCTACTTTTGTGGCCATTCAATTTCCCATCTGATCTACACGTTGTAAAATCAACTTCCAGGACATGAAATTAACTTCTATTTTTTTTTTCCAGTTCCTAACAGTAGAAGCAATAATGCTTTTTTTTATGGGATGTGTAGATATTTAATTACTTCAGGTTCATAAAATCCTTTACCCTTTGAAGATTAAGAATGCTTACAGGTACCAAGCACTCAGTCAGAAAAGCTGTTCATTTATGAGATGAGATATTTCTGAAAAATGGTATTTCTTTCAGATAAGGCACCTCTGAGAAGGTCACTTAAATTTTTTTTATCTCCTTCATCATCATCTTCTTTCAGTGAACCACAGGGCTGGAGGACTCCCCAGGAGGTCACCATCTATTCAATACCAGCTTATGTCTTCCAGTACATGCATGATGTGCTGTGGGGTGATGTCTGTGAACTCTCAGCAGTTCACTCACATCTCTCTGCCAATGACTACTTCAAAATCTTCCAGCTGACAACTTCTTGATTCCCTGATGCTATAATATTCTACACTTCTAAATATCTGAAGGAAAGAAGATTTTTAAGGTCAAGTTTCTTTATATTGAAATTTATTACATTCCTGGCAGTTTTGAAGATAATATGATTTCCATGTTGATTTTAATTACAGTGACATTTCCTGTTACTCTTCCCCAACTGGAACATTATCTAGATATTTAAATAGTGTCTTAATCAACATGGAATTAACACTGTTATTTTAAGAATCATTACAATAACCAAAGCAATAGTTTCCAGGAAGATTTCAATAAATTTCCTAAGTTTTTAAATAGGATAAATATTATTTTAATTATAACATGTTTTTCCAGGAACAAAGCACTTATATTTGTCCTCACAAACACATATACACACAGGCTATGAAGACAAGTATTCTGTGTATCATCTTGCAGAAAAAGTTGGCAGATAAATGTCCTCAGTGGACAAAAGCCAGGCAAACTAACTGAAAGGTGATATTTTTGTTTGACTTACAGAATCGGATTCCACTATGATTTTCAACTTTTGGAGGGAAGATTTTCACTGTTTATTTTTGAGGGGTTTTCCCCTCACCCTGTGACAGTGACTTCAATTACCTCACAAATAAGACCAGTGCATACCACAGCTATCAGGAGGTTAGTAAACCAACCACTCACCTTGGGAGGGGTTTATTATATGATGGTTTATTGGGGACAATAAACCATCATATTGACTTGGTCATTCCTTGTCTAATTCACCTTAGGAGCTTTATCAAACACTGATAAAACACAGTTTTAGGGAGGTCTTATAAGTGATAAAATTTTGGCTTCAAGAAAGAAGTAACAGTGTGACAAACAAAGAACAAGTCTGCCACCAAACAGAGATGTCCCATCTGATGTGTCTTACACACAAAGCAAAACTAATTTAAGGCTGTATTTCACAGACAAATCCAGATATGTCAGCACTTTTGAGCAAGGAAGACTTTTTCCCCAAGGAAGTAATTAGAATTACTGTAGGAGAGAAGGTACAGGGAGTGCCTTTACCTTACACAGGTGAAATAAGTTACAGATGAAGAGTAGAACTGGAGTGAACTCAACAGGTCAGACTGAACCATCTCTGCCTGGTCACAATGACCATGGTACAACCTCATTACATAAAATACACCTCTATTATCTATAATCTATTCTTACTCTAAGGCAATTACAGAGAAACCCATATGGTTTTGTGCAATGACAGCCTGCAGTGGCTACAATTTGAAACTGAAAATTGAGACTCAAAGCTCTGCAGAATGCAGAGGCAGGATCATCCAATCAGTGTCATAGGGATGAGATAGAGATACCAGAGACCTTTTTTTATGTGCAGCTCCTGCACATAAAACCAGAACAGTAACAGAGGCTTTTTTCTTAGGTCATTGGGAGTTTTTGGGTTGATCTCTGAAAATGGGGACCCAGAAGAAAAAAAGTCATCGGTAAAGAAAGGAGACAGGATGATATAGCCACATCTGTTTAGACAGGCTTGATCAGGAACAGTAAGGTGCATGCACTTGTATGGCATGACCAGCAAAATGTCCAGCTTGTGTGTCATGTCCAGCTACCCTCGCAAAAAACTAATCTAGAGCTATTTTTTTAAAAAAACGCGGGGTGGGCGCTGCGGGGCTTGGCGCTGGCGCTGCTGGCGGCGCTGCCCGCGGCCGTGCTGGGCGACACGCCGGCAAACTGCTCCTTCGCCGACCTGCTGGGCGCCTGGGAGCTCCGCGTCTGGCGGGCCGGCGGCCGCCACGGCAACTGCTCGCAGGCGGGTGAGAGCGCGGCGGGCCCCGGGCAGCTCCCGCCCCGCGGAGCCGCGGGCGGCAGAGAGGTGTCCCGGGAGCGGGGAGGGGGAAGCGGCCGCTCCGTGCCCGGAGCCCCCGGAGCCGGCATAGGCGGCGGGGAGGCCCTTCCTGCGCTGTTGCAGTTCCACTCTACTGGTTTTGTTTCTCTTTTGTTTGCTCCGAAGAGGACGTGACTAGGCCTCTCCGTGGGCCCACGGCTCATGCCGGCTCACTGCCCCTCTCTCACGGGTGCCTTCCTGCGAGGCGCTGCCTGCCCGGGCCGTGGCTGCTCCCAGCAGGAGAGATGGCAGTGCTGGTGACCCTGGACAGCCCCTGTCAACCCCTGGGAGGCTGTCAGGGCTGGCAGTCAGGGAAGCCTGACAGCATCCAGAAAGATGGAAATACCACTTCCTTCGAGGGGATAATAATAGTGGGGACTTACTATTTAATGATTGTATGTCAATGTCATTTTAAAAATAGTAGATGCTTTGCGTTTTTCTGTGTCATCTGCTTTTTGATCAGAGGAGACAAGTGGCAGTGCTAGCACTGGAGGTGAGGTGCTTGGTAGGGTTGGAGCGCTGGTGTGAAGGAGTGTGTAGGATGGGTGATGCCTCATCCCAGATGTTGTAGGGGAAGAGTTGTCGTTCAGACACAGTACCTAAATGACACAGCATCCAACACCTTTGTAGCTCTACAGCAAGTTGTGTTTCAATAAGCTGGTGTTTCCCAGTCACAGCTGTTTGGTGCTGCTGCTAATAAAATGTGCAGATACTGTATAGAGGTGGAAAAAATGAGCATGTAGACCCACTGACACGTAAGTGGAGGTCCTGAAGTGTCTCAATGCCCTTTTGCAGAAGACTGTATTCAACGAGTGTACTGTAGCATCTTCAGGAATAAATGTTACGAAATCCTTTATACATTTTTTTCTATTATTTTTCTCTTCCATACAGTAATCATGCCCTAATGTTTCTTTCTTTTAGGGCCTGTGGAGAAAAAGGTGATTGTCAATCTTCAGAAGCTAGATGTGGCTCAGGATAGTCTGGGCAACTATGGTTTCTTCACTTTGATTTACAATCAAGGCTTTGAAATTGTGATAAATGACTACAAGTGGTTCGCATTTTTCAAGGTGAGTTAACCTGGCTGTTGCCAAAATGGCCTTTAGTTAGGCTTCTCTTCAGTCCCTGGGTGCTACAGTTGGGACACTTGATTATCTTTGGCTCAAAGGTTTGCCTGGATTACCAGATAAAGGATTTGGATTTCTTCTTTTCATTTTTGAACATAAGGAAACAGCAATCAGCGGTTGGGTAGGGAGCAGAGAGAGGAAAGAGATATTCCACATGGGCCATTATCTGAAAAAAATACAGATGCTACTACTTTTCCCCTTTGGGCATGCTTAAATCAATGGAAGGGCTTCATTAAACTAACTTTTCTAGTAGCCTGGGTTTTTTTTTTCTTTTTTTTACTACCGGACAACAGAATCTTAGTGAACAGAAACAGCATTTGTTTGGAAAACAGAGGAAGCTCTGCTTCTCCAATTAAGTCAATGCTTTAGGATCCTCAAAACGCTGCCTTAAACAAGAGCTTTTATCTCTTTGCTGGTATGAGTAAGAGCATCTATCAGCTGGTTGCTGCAAGAGTCAGCAGCAAAATGTCAAATTAATCCTTCCCCAAAAGGCTGGGAAGATGGCATAAAAAGAAAGTGATGGTACTAAAATAATGTACTACTTAAAACAGTTTAAATTTAGTGATGCAATTCCTAATCTCCTGATTTAAATCAATACAAAAATAGATCAGGATACTTACAGTTTTAACCTAGTTTAGCTCCTGAGTTATTTAAAGCTACACTTTTGAAATCTGTGATGAGCATCTACGTGTAGATTAATACCAGTTTTACAACATTTATTTTAAATTTATATCCATAGCCAAGCTAGTGCATCATTTTCATAGCCAAAATCTTCATACTATATATGTATTTATTGTTCCCCAGAAAGGGGTTATTTTTCATATAACTCTTTTTTAAATGAGGGTATATTTATTCATTAGCAAGTCTTTTAGCCTTCTTGATTGCACATATATCTTTGGGAATGTGAAAGTGAGCACATTTTGCTTCTGGAGAGACAGAGGAAAAAGAGCCACTTCCCTGCACACCCACCCAGGGCCTCACATTTCGGTGGAGACATCTCTGTCCCCAACAGCACCCATCCCCTGCAAACACTCTGCTTCTTGGACAAGCAAGATTTTGCAGGTCACCACAGCTTCTCCTTTCAGGATGGGTTTTCTCTGCTTTTTGTCAGCTGCTGATGTGTGCAAGGGTCTCACGGGTGGCGCCGGGTTTTGGGGTTACAGCCCGAGCAGGGTTCGTGCCGCATGGTTTCCTGGCTGTGATGCGCGGCTGCTGCGGAGACTCTGAGTCACTTTGTGCTGCTAAACCCATGGCGAACACGAGGCCCCGTCCTCCAGGGCAGCAAGGCGTAGGCTTGCAGTGACACCGGGAACAAAGCCTGTTGGGGACTTGCCGAGGCTCGGGGTTGGGCAGGGGGGCTGGGCAGGAGGATGCCCTTTGTGGGAGATAGATGGGTTTTGGGGAAGAGGATGCCCTTTGTGGGGGAGGATGCCCTTTGGTGAGGTGTAAGCGCTCCGCAGAAGAGGACGACCTTCGGGAAGGACACCGTGCGGGAAGGAGGCCCGGCCGGGGCGGGCCCGGGCCCGGGGGCGGGGAGGCGGCGGCGGCCGGGCGCATTTGAGCGGCGCGGCGGCTCTGTGGACCCAAGTCAAATAGCAAATACCATTGCTTTTATCTTTCCTTACAAATGTTGTCAAATGTGTGGACACTTTAGAGCCATCTATCCTACTTGATGGAGGATTTCTGGGATCTATAAATTTCTGGGATCTATAAATTTTATTTCAGAATATTACTCTAATACCTAAGGAGCCTTTCTGGTGCCTCTAATTATTCCTTTGGAGTAATACTGTTCTCTTCAGTCCTTGTTAATGCCTTCAGGTCAAGCTGAAGACAGTGATGGTAGGCAGGAATTAGACAGGAGAACACACTCTTGTTAGGAGCACTCTGTTCCTGTCCTGATGAGTAGCGTGATGAATCTGAAGGGTGGTTTGAAGTAATCTCTGCAGGATGGCTTTACTACCTTCAAGACAGATGCTTTTATGCAGCAGGGCTTCTCAGCTGGTGAGTGCTGCCCTGGGCAGGAACAATGAATGTGGTTTTGGTTGTTTCAGGAAGCATGATCTTGTGAGTCAATAGTAAACATCCAGGCCTTGTCCAGGCATAAAATCTCTGAATTTTGGCTAGTACTAAGGAGGGTGAAGAAATAACTTTTGCTCTAAATTGTCTTTCTGGGAGCCATGGTAGATGGTTTATTTTACAGCAGCTATTTTAAAGGGTGTTTCCAGGTGTTTGCAAAAGCCAGTGATCCACTCTTTCAGGAGAACTGGAATCGTTACTCAATAGAAATTATGTAGAAGGCTTCTGTTTAACTGCAACCTCCTTGCTCAGTCCATCTGTGCTGATTTGGGCTCATGTAAGGGAAAGGACTGTATAGACTTTTTAGCACAACTACTGGGGAAGTTATTTAGATGCTCATTGTTGTAGGTTTACCCCAGTAAAGAGCAAAGCACCACTCAGCCATCAGTGTGTTGGGGGAGCGAGTTGGAAGGATAGAAGTGGAAAAACTCGTAGACTGAGATCAAGGTCCTTTAATAGGCAAAGCAAAAGCTGTGTGTGTATGCAAGCAAAGCAAAATGAGGAATTCATTCACTACTTGCCACCAGGATAACTTGCCACCATAATAAGCAGGTGTTCAGCAATTTCCAGGAAAGCAGGGCTTCATTGTGCACAACTGTTAAATAAGAAGGCGGATGCCATGATTATGAATGTCCCTCTTTTCTCCTTTGCCCAGCTTTTATTTCTATGCAGGATACTCTTTGGCATGGAATATCTCTTTGGTCAGTTGGGGTCAGCTTTCCCAGCTGTGTTCCCTCCCAATTTCTTATGCATCCCCAGTTTATCTGCTGCCAGAGCTGTCTGAGGAGCAGATGAGGTCTTGGTGCTGTTAGCACTGCTCAGCTAAACTAAAGCATCCCTGCATTAATAACACTGTTTTCTTCACAAATCTGAAATGTGGCATTATATGAGCCACTATAAATAAAATGAACTGTCACGACCTAGTGCACTCTTATAACTGGAAATTTTTGAAATAAGAATGCAAGCTTTTAAACAAGACAGGGTCTTGTACTTGAGCAGAAGCGAAGTATGAGAGAGAAATGCCTGATTGACATTCTCATCTGTATAAGATAGTGAAATTATATTGCTGTGATGTGCATTCCTCATAGGTTTGGCAGGTGATACAACAAAGACTGCACAGACACTGAAGGGTAATCTAACTGAGCAGAATTAATCTGAAGTTTCTCAGGCAGGGACACCTCTGTGAGCTCACCTGCAGTGGGAGAGCCTGCCTCAAAAGTGGCAGGAATTGCTGCCTCTGTGAGGACAGTAGAGCACTGTATGCTGTAGTGTTGTCCCTAAACTTGTTTCTATCTCTGGCAGGGAGAATTTAGCAGTCATTGTTGGGCTCATCTGAGGAGAATATAGTTGAACTAGCAAACTTCGGGCTGATATTTTACACTGAAATGCAGAGTTGCTTTACAAGCCAATATGCTAGGCAGTAAAAGATTTGCTGATTATCAAACAAATTCCTGAGTGTGAGGAATTTAATCATAGAAACACTGTAGCCTGCTCTGGGATATAAATGGATCTGCTAGTTGCCAGCTTGAAGACAGCTGAAAGTACTGAAGGCTGCTGCTCTCCATACCTTGTGAAATACATCCCCAGAAGATGAGTACTAAGTCAAGTGACTCATAAGCACTGATGTCATGTATTGCATTGATTTCATGTGTTGCACTGATTTGCAAAAATACCCTTAAAACAACATACCAAAACTGTTACAGAATACTTTAAACTGAAAGGAGCTTCTGGTGGTCATCTGATTCATCTTGCTGCTCAAAACAAAGTGAGTCAAATATATACCTGAGCAGTAGCATACACAATAGCTTGCATTTTGTGGTCATTAAATGTGCCTCAGCCCTTTGTAAGCTGATGGATTAATTTTTAGTGTTGAAGTTGGCTTCTGTATTAAGAAATAGCAAGCTTGTTTGGGTCATTGCTCAGTAATGGGGGATTCATGAGCAAGACATATTTAAATTAAAGACTTCTTTCCTTAAGCACCATAGGGAGGATTAGAGTCCAGGTCAGTTACCCTCTCTAATAATTTTGCTGCTGTAAAAAGAGCAACAGATTACCAAGATGCAAGTCTATTGCTCAGAATCATGAGGAAATACCACAGCACTTACTAAATGCATTTTTTGCTGCAGACAGCTACTTGCTGTTATTGGGCAACAACATGCAATGTGTCTATCTGCAAAACTCCCAATTTCACAACTGTTAGTGGGCACATGGAGGGAGGAAGTGGTTCCTCACAAACTGTTTGACCTTGTGACATATTTAACTGTGCATATCTTTTTACTTTTAATCCAGTAAATATTGCATTACATATGAAATAGAAATACAACAAGTCTGAGATTGAGCAGAGGGAGGATTTGCCAGGTAAAATGAGCAGTGCTTAAACCAGTACAGTCTTTGTGAGTTTCAGGCGTAGAAGTGCCACTTCTGCTAATTGAACCTCCAGTGTATTTTTCCAAGTTTTAAAGAATTAAGCTGTTAATTACTGACAAGCTGTGGGCTTGTCTAAGTGGTGACTTTATCAGAGCTACTGTACTGTGTAGATATGAACACAGCCTGTTTGGCTGTGCATGTTTCAATGAGTTTTTAATAGCTTTTTGTTCCTGTGGCTTACTAAACAGACACCCACTGAACCTTTTGTAGGTACTCATTGCCTTTACAAGGTATTTGTACTTTCACTTGAGGCCTGTGGGGAAATTACTTTATACATCAGAGGCATGGATTGGGTGAGTTTATCAATCCTAGTTTTTCCTCAGTTTACTTTAGTGTCTGAAATAAAGATGCTTTGTGTTTTTTTTCTAACTATTGTTGTACATAGATTTAAAGTTTGCCAAATTAAATGCAGAGTCCTACTGCATTCTTGCATTCTGCTTCTAGTACAAAAGAAGTTGTTTAATGTGTGCTTCTGAAATGTCCCTGTACTGAACTTATATGTGAAGTTAGTGTACTTGTTTTTGGCAGAAGCTTGATGATGTGCTTCTGCTGGATACAAGGATTTTTTAGGGTTATGCAATATATAAAGCTTTAGCAATTTTTTTTTCACCCCCAAGGGATGGCAAAAAAAAATAGAAGCAGCATAACATAAAAGGCTAGAGTGAGGCTGAAGGGAAAGTTGAGGCCAACTTGTTTCAATTACTTGATATCCTTGATATCTTTGAGGTATTTATTTATTGTTAAGGCTACCACTTTGACACGAAACAGTCTCATAAGTTTCTCACTGTTTGTCCCTTAAGCAAAGTGGTTCTACTTCAGACTCCTGAGATACTCTTTAGCAAATACCAGAAGTCTGGCTTTTTTTTTTTTTTTTTTTCCTCATATTGAAACATTACAACTACTTCAGCAAAAAAAAGAGATAGATTTTAGAATATTTCACCACTCAAGTTACTAATCTTTTCCAGACTTGGTGACATCTTTGTCACATCTTTTTCTTTCTTCCCTAATGATCCCAAATTTGGTTAAAATCAAGGACTGCTGTTCTGAAACAAACAGAAACAATTAGAACAGTGACAGCAGTTAATGTTTAAGTTTTCAGGATATGGAAAAAAACCCCAATCCTTTTATTTCATGTCACTAAAGTAGAAGTGCTAGAGTTGCTAATGCTATTTAATCATCCTGCAAATCAACTGAAAGTCAGCTTTTAACCTGTCTAATTTGGGCTTGCTTAACTGGCAGTGAGCAACTGCTGCTTTCCTAAAGTGTGAATCTGAAAACACAAAACTCAGAATTGCGGAATCTTTCGTAAAGTAAAGAAAATCCACCTGGAGTTGATATTTGCTTGCATTTTATATTGTGTAGCAAGATGCAGTAGTTTTTTTCTGGTAACATCGTCTGCTGTATTTTTGTGCAGTAGGGCAGCTGCAAGTCTGCAGCTCTGTTCTCATTCAGTGTGTGCTTCCCATAGTAAAATGCATAGGCACACTTGTAAACTTGAGAGATAAGTCTCTCCACCAGGTTTAATGTGTAGGGTAGTCCTGCCTCCTGGAACTCAAGTTGGCTTCTTGCCTAGGCATTGCTTAAATTGAGAACAATAGATTTCAAAGAGGATGGGATGTCTGCCTCTCTATGTGGCACTGCTAAATTCTCATTAAAATGCTGTGACTAATAAGGTCTCCATCCTTTCTTGGTTTCCTCTTAGGGAGATTAAAGATTTTAAAAAAGCTTTAAACAATTATGATTTTTACTAGGACTAGAATTGAACATACAATTAGATTGTCATGATGACCAACACAGGAAAGGTGTTATTAAAAGTACACTTCACTGAAAAGCTTACCTGGGTTCAGATACCTAACATCAAGCTTTGAAGTTTAGCTTACATGGAGGGTAATGTTGCCGTGGCTTGGCTAAATTTTGGCATTAGGCAAAACCACGTGAGTTGTCAGGATTGAGAAAAATATGCATTTGAAATAGAATTAAATTGTACTGTTTTCAAAGGTCAGAATTGGAACTGTGAATATAGTTTGTATGCCTTCTATAGGAGTTCTCCTAGATTGGTCAGGTCACTGGATGGACTTAATGCTGCAGATTTCATCGGCTGATGATATAGTTTGTATGCCTTTCTAAAGGAGTTCTCCTAGATTGGTCACTGGATGGACTTAATGCTGCAGATTTCATCGGCTGATGAAATTATCATGTGACACATCTGCAGTCATTTTAACTCAAAAATGAAAACCATCTTTACAGTCTGCAGAGAAATGCATGCAAGCAGTTATCCAGCCGTTGCTCGTGATCACAGCTGTATGGCTGTTATCCTCCATGAAGGATGCTGTCCTGGGGTGGGCTCTGTGGATATTTTGGATACTGTGCTGGCAGCTTCTGCTGAGTCTGACATTGTAAGTCACATCCACCTGAGTCAGCTGTTGCTCATGCAATGGTGCCATGTCTCTGCCATATGACTTGATGTTAGTTGGGCAGGTGTACTCGTAGTTGGTCCTCTAAACCTGATACAGTAAAATTTTCTAGATGCCATCTGTCAGTCCTTCACCAGTAGAAATAAGAAATGCTGCAATTCTTAGCAAAGTTGTTTTAGCAATGATATCATGGTGTACCTTCTGGTAATCTGTGGTCATCATTGTTATGGCACAGATGAGGTTTTTTTAAAGGCTTGTCTGCCACTTGTCTACATCAGTGGATTAAAAGTTGGGGAGGGGAAAGCAATTGTGACCTTATGTGGGTATTTAATTTCCTAGATACATTGTTATTTGGAGTTGAAATTCCCTTTATCCAAATGTCATTCATGTATTATGGTCTCAAAGTATCCAGGTCCACTTTTCAAAGTAATTTCAGTAGTAGCTTAGTCTGGCACTCTACATAAAGATAGCTACAGAGGACTAGAATTGCCTAATTTTAGGCTTCTAGACAGACTGAAATTGACTTTTATCACTTATTTATATTGAAGCATTGCTACTGGCTGTCCCTTCACCTCCTTTCTAATTTTTTTGATACAAATGAACTGAAAGAAGAGTGCAAGAAATTTGCTACATTCACTTTTCCAAAAGATAAGTTGCACAAATGGTGTGAATGCTATTGTGGTTATCTCTCTATGTCTTTAAAAAAGCAATGAATTTTGTCTCTGGAAAGGGAGAGGGATTTCTAGGAGAAAAACACCTTTTTTTGTTGTTTTTGTTGTTTTAATTTGTTAGTTAGCAGGTAACTCATTGCTCTTTTTTCATGAAGATAAGCCCCATATCTGTGTTACTTGTTTTAACTCAGAATAGCACTTTACAAGGCAGGATTGTTGCAGAAAGCAGGCCTGTTCCTCTGATAATCTTCAGGTTTTCAGATTTAAGGCCTATGCTTATTGAGAATAGCTGTAGTGTTTTAATCTGTGGCAGCTTTTAGATAGGAAAGACCAGGTACTAATTTATACCTGGTCATGTAGAGCCAGAAAAGTGATCTTACAGTAACTTTGATGTAAAGTCACTACCTGTTGCTTTTGGAAGTGTCTGGATTCTAGTTCTGCTGTTGTGAAGAGTGTGTGTCTCAAAAGTCATCTCTGGACCTTGCCCTTGGTATTTGGCCAAGTGTAGTTATTTCCCACATTGCACAATCTTGCGCAGTAAGATAGGAAGAATAGAACAAGCTCAGCTTTCTAGTGCCCCCACCCTGCTCCAGCCAGCAAACACACTTGCTGAGTATAGGTATGTTGCCTCTGCATCCTCCAGACTGGGGACAAAGCAAATTCCCATTGTTCCAAAACAGAGGATTAACCTTTAGTTTTGTTCTGCTGATCAATAAACCTAATTTTTTCACTGTAAGTTCTCCTTCAGATTTCTCAAAAAACCTCAATATAGACACAAACCTCTCAGTCTCTTTAATTAATCTTTTCCATCTTGTGACATTTCCATCACTGTAAGCCACCACCTTCTTCAGTAAAGAAGCTGAACAAACATTTTGTTGAAACATAGTTGCAGAATCCCACTAGAATTGTACATGTGCTGCCCAAATAGGATGAGATTTAATGAAGTTTTCTTGGACTAGAAAACTTGAATTGTGTGTAAGGTTTTTTTGATGGTTGTTTGTTGGTTTTTTTTTGAATAGAAGAGTAAAGTTAACGCCTTTGTTGCATGGGCTTTTCAGGTGCCTTTGTAGTGTAACACAAAACACTACAACCTTACGCAAAACACTTAAGAGATGAGGCACACACCCCCCCATGGTGAGACATTCTGTTGTCAGAGAATTACTAATTCAGAAAATTTATGTAGCTGGGCAAAGTATTAGTGGTACCTGTTGTATGAAGACACATTTTGCTGAATATATTACATTATTGCTCTTCAGTGGTGAAATGAAGACTTGTGTGTCTGAACAAGGAAATATTAGGACTCAAGACTTGAGGCTTTTGTGGCAGTCTCTGCTGCAATCTTTAAATGAGCTGTTCGCAAGGGATCATCATTTCTCACTGTCTCATTTTGATAGTTCCATTTTGATAGTTCCTCATTTCTTGATAGTCAAGAAATTGTTTCTTGATGCTTTGCCATCACAGCTCTAACCTAAAAATGTGGCTGGAAGTTTCGTCTTTGGTTTTGACTTGTGAAACAATAACAGGGCATAAATAGTACATACATTTTAAAACAGAAATAGTGCATGTCTTCCTGTGAGGTTACTGGATGACAAACTTGCCATGCTGCCTCTGTTTGAGTCTTAGTTTTTCAAACTTCTGTGGCAATCCAGAGTTATCTTGACTGGTCACATATTTGGCATAAGAAATCTCAGGACCTTGAGGAGAAGGTTGAGCACTAAGAGGTCTTTTACATCTTGCTGAGAAAGTAGCTGTTGGACGGAAATGATTAGCACAGGTTAGTTGATACTGATACAAAAGCATACTTTCTTGCTAAAAATGCAAGTCACAACCCAATTGTCTTTTGCAGCTATTTGGTAAATAGCAGTTTCTTTCATCTTAACCTCTGGAGTGTGTTTGGCCACTTCCTGTGAAACACAGGCAGGAAGAAGCTGCTGTGAGTGGGTGGGGAACTGCGGCTATGCTAACAAATAGATCTGCTCAACACAAGCATAACTTCTTTACATTACAGTACAAAAAGGAAGGCCAGAATGTAACCAGCTATTGCAATGAGACCCTACCAGGATGGGTGCATGATGTACTTGGCCACAACTGGGCTTGTTTCATAGGACACAAGATTTCTTCATCTCCATCCGATGTTCGCATCAACGAGCTACCTCTCCAGAAGCCTGGGGGAAGGTAAGCAACAGATAAGTGACATTTTACTGGAATAAAATGTTTCATAACAGTGCTTGAGATTTAGCTAAAATCGTAAGAACCAATTCCAGTACCGAGGACAAAGTTAATGCCAGCGATAATGTTGGAAATAAACCTGAATGCAGAAGAACAGAGGAAGGTTTGCCTGTCGCATCACAGTGTCTTCAGTCTGTGATGAAGCCCTGTTATAAAACTGGCTTGTCTGAGGAAGGTAGTTGTATCTAGTCTGTCTCAAGTTTTAGAAACCTGGTCTTGATCCAGTAATTCCATGTTTCTTTAGCAGTACCTACCAGAAGACACTTCTAGAGTTACATACTGAGTTTAGTTTCAATCTCAGTCCTTTTCTTACTGTTTTACTTGGTTGGTTCCTTTCGTTTGCAGACTCTCCCACAGGCGTTATGTGCACAACTTCGACTTTGTAAATGCTATCAATGCTCACCAGAAGTCGTGGAGAGCAACAAGATACAAGGAGTATGAGAATTTTGCCCTGGAAGAACTAACTAAAAGAGCTGGGGGTCTCTATTCCAGAGCTTCAAGGTAATAAGACATTTTGTTCTGCAACAAACCCCACTGCTGCCAAGAGTCTACTTGTATTTGTCCTGGCTCTTAGCTGTGCTTATTTCAGGTGTTTAATCAAGTTTCAAGGCTTTTCAGTTCATTTTCTTGGGGTGCAAACATATTTTTCATTTGAATTATTATTCTGAGTATCTGTTGTCTCAAGCAGTTGGGACAGAGTCACCTACCCTTTAGTCTTGCTCAGTAACTCACTGCTGAACTCATATATGCAGGGAAGCAGTTATCATCTCAGGGCAGTCTCAGTTATCATCTCCCTGTCCTGTCTGTTCATCAGCTGCTTGCCACAGTCAGGAGTTTCTGCTTGTTCTTGGTTCTGCTAGTTCATAATTGCAGTTGAAAAGCTGTGAACTGCTCTCTGCTCCTAAACATGAATATCAAAGATTTCTGAGGGAATTCCCTGGTTACTTTGATAATTTTTCCATGCCTGCAACAAGAGTCCTCTAGCAGGAGTAGAGTGTCTCAGTGAAGAAACATGAAAGTCGCTCTGAGAATGCCTTCAGGGTCTTGCAGATCTCTTAGCTGAGAGTGGTAATGGGGATGGGTACATCATGCTCTACAAAATTTGAGAACTAGAGTTTAAAGATTCCCTTCTTTATAGCTGTCTTAGCGTCTTCACAGTTTTGCTTTTTCAGCTCTTGGTATTTCTGTGAGTAGGAATACTACTTACTTTTCCAAACTGCAGCAATCATATGTTTGTTGAAGAAGGTCCTACTGTAGAATAAAAATGCTGATTTGCATGGGAATGGCATGCAGATGTATAGATAAAGTCACCTTGTAGGTGATCTTAAATACAGTAACCTATTTGGAAGCTCTCTTCCACCCGTGCAGTACCATGACAGTATTTGGTTGGCCCTCTCCTGCTTTCAAACCAGACTCCAGAGTCTGGTGTTTGTGAATAGCACTGAGCACAAGCATCAGGTTACATGAAAGTTGAATGCAGGAAGCTCTTGTTTTGCTGATGGGAGAATCACTTGGCTGCAGGTTGTAGATGAGGACAGGTAACATTTAATACTTCTTCAAAAGTCACAGTAAAAACTTGCCCCAGAGAAGTCTCAAGGGCAAGTGGGCAAGCACTACAGTTAGTGAATTGTCAGTGTAAGCCATGCCTGTGCCTGAAGTAAAACTGTAGTTGCTGTCAGTGCATGCTGCCAAGGCAAGATGGTTTCTGCAGTCAGATATTCTACATACTTTGTAATTGCAGTAAAATAACTGTTGTAGAACTGTGTTGCTATAATCTCTGAGAGTTACCTCAGCACTTCAGATCGGTGCAAAAGTCCTTGACCTCAGCAGCTCATGGATGTTACGGAAACTCCGCCATTGGACCTCCCAGACGGAGCCGCTCTGGCAGTCACACTTGCGCCACCCAAGCTGGGACCGAGGCCCCTTTGCAGCCGCACCCCACACTCACAGTCACACCACCATTCTTTACCTGCTTGATGCCAGGGTTCCAATAGCAGAGTCTCAGATGTCCAGATCTTTAAAATAATTTGATTTTGCTGCAGTAACTAAATAATAAAACAGCAGTTCGTACCCCAAGCAAGGGAGCCCCCGGGCTTTTATACCCCCAGCCTTAAGTGCAGGAAAGTCTGGGGTCCTTTCTGAGTGTCCTGCCACCTGGCTGGGCCACAGGTCCCTGCTCCCTTTGTTATACAAAAGGATTTTGACACCCAGAGTTCTTTGAAGCTCACACTGCAGCTTGCAAACTGAACTACCTGTGCTGAATGTATTCCTCAACAGTGGATAGTTAATAATATATTTCCCTCAGGGAGCAATTTGAGTAGGTCTTGAATCCTGCTCAAGCTTATCTCTTCATATTGACACCCACTCAGTTTAGATGGAGATTATTTTAAATTGCATAGTGTGAAGCAAGTCCAGCTAGTAGAAGCCAAAGATGAAAACTGAGTGTTACGTAATTGTTTCCTTGCCTACAGTGTGATATGTTTTCAAAAGCATTTTCTCCTCTTTAGGCCAAAGCCTGCACCTCTAACACCTGAGTTACTCAAGAAAGTTTCAAGCTTGCCAGAATCCTGGGACTGGAGAAATGTGAATGGTGTCAATTATGTCAGCCCTGTTCGGAATCAAGGTAAAAATGAAGAAATAAAAGCTCTGAATTCAATGTAGATGAATTTGATGTAGATTGTAATTTGCTGCTAACCAGAAGGTTTTGCCTAGTGTCTTGCAGCTGACAGGTTGCACCTTTATTGTGAATAACCCATGGAAACAGGGTGGAGTCCTGGCTAACAATGCTGTACCGAAATAGGTGGTGGTACTGGCTTGTCCAGGCACCACTGACTTGCTGGAGTGAAAGCCTATTACCACAGTACCCTGCATAAACACAGCTGTCAGGTTTTGTCCAAACAATCTTAGCCATGGTTTTCTGCACACTGACTGTACATTTAATTTTTTCTCTGATTTCGTTTGATGGCAAATTATCATGAGCTTTAATGAATAAACCCATAAAAATTGTTTATACTGCCTTAAGTCTTATCATGCTGATAAATTCAGGTGTTTCTTAACTGTGTAGTTGCAAGAGGAGATATTAGTCACCATGAAAATTGCAGACAATGATAAATATAAAATACTGGTAAGAACTTCAAGGGATACCATGCTGGTATGTGTTGATTCTGTAGAGAGTTTTTATAGGTCTGTGGTGTGAGATGCCTAAATTACATGTTTATATAATGGAGGCCAGGAGTGAGCTCTGTTAATGTGTCCCTTCTCTGTGCCACCATAAACTTGCATCTACTGGTAGCTATCTGGCAGCAGATTTTGGGGGAAAGAAGCATAACATTAGCATGGTGGGAAAAGGATGACTTAAATCACCAATCCCTCATTTATGATTTAGTTATTCTGACAAATTCTGCCAGCTAGTAGCAGAAGCAGCATAGGAAGGCTTATGGAATTTCTATCTATGTGGAAGCACAGGAAGATGGCAACAGGAAATTATGTGGTCCTCTGTAGGTGTGAGTCCTGTACTTTCTCCTGGTGTGAACTATGAATGTCCCAAGGGTTCTTTTATCTTCCAAACAATTGAACACTCAGTTCCAGACTATACCCTTTCTCTGTGGTGTTGCTTCAAAGTTTCTCTAAATAAGAACTAGTCTGTTGTTTCCAATAAAAGAGCTTCCTACACTTTTTATGTAACCTGAGGGTCCATGCTGAGTATGTTAAATGTCTGGGGAACATACATTCTGCTCTATCAAATTAGAATTTTAGCTTTCAGGTACAGAAAAAAAAAGAAAACAAAACCTACAAAAGAGGTCATTCTGTGGACTTTATAAATACCACTGTGGCAACAGAAAAGACATTTAGCAGCCAATCCAGCAGACTTCAGACTGAAATGGTTGAGTGAATTGTATTTTTCATGTTTTTGCACACATAATGCAACAAAGTGTTCTACAATGTGGCCCATCTCAGATGCTGCGACTGTACAGTGAGTGGGAGGCATCTTTCACTGCTTCACTTTGCCCTGCTGGGAAAAGTGTTCCTGTTCAGCCTGATTTTGTCCCTTCTCTTCAGAGGTACATCTAGCTGAGTGAAGGTGCAATTTCATGAAGTCTTGCTGTTGTAATAGTTCTGCTTTTATACACCTACACAGTTCAAGAGAAAGTATGTTGTTTTGTTCCTCAAGGCTCCCACATTTTCATAGCTCTGCAATATTTGACTTTCCCACCATCAGGAAACAAAAGGAAATCAGTCACCTTGATGACAATCAGTAGATAAAATAGGACCTCATCCAAGTAATCATTCTTCCTGTGAGGCTTGTCATTCCATTTCCAAAGGCTTTTTATGAGTGAAAGGAAGGTCCTAGAGAGTGCAGAGGCCTAAAGCTAGAAACAATACTAAATTTTGATGCAAAAGTAAGGAGTCTTTACTGTCTGCCAGGAAGCAGAAGGGAAATTAAGGTGCTTCTGAAAAGCCAGTGTACAATTACATGCCCTTGGGAAGCAAAGAGAGTGGGGATGAATCCATTGTATTAAACATGCTCTTTATACCACTATTCTCTTAAAAGCCAGTTATTTTAAAGGTAGCTGTAGAGGTGGAACATTTTTTCAACTGGAAATTACGGGACTAAATCCATTGGTAGATTGAAATAAGAACAATATTGTCAGCATTCACTTCAAATAGCTCATTGCCCCATAGCATATGTGCTCCATAAAGGATAGATAGAGCCTTCTCAGCCCTGCTAATGTGGTCCCTGAAGGTTCATTCTGAAGGAATAGGGTAATTGGATAGCTCTTAAGTGCTACTGCTGAAAAACACTGAGCAGTACTTTGCCTCTTATTCTTGAAAATAAGCTCAGTGTTCCTGAGAAGTTGTTAGAAGTGGGTTTTGAATTGCATGCATGAAAGCTAAATGAAGATTTAAAGTTTTTGCTCTGTTGGTGTTCAAGTTCTAATCACTGTCTGGAAGCTTTTAACTCTTTTCAGTGGACTTTAGAAATAGATGTATCTAATGGCAGTACAGGTACTACTTGTAGTAGTAGCCTTGTTTATGTTACTGACTGCTCCTTGTGGTTCCTTTTTCTCCCCTTCTCAGGCTCGTGTGGCAGCTGTTACGCGTTTTCCTCCATGGGCATGCTGGAGGCAAGGATACGTATACTTACAAACAACACTCAGAAACCAGTCTTCAGTCCCCAGCAGGTTGTGTCTTGCAGCCAGTACTCTCAGGGTAAGGATGATGGTTATATGGACACTTTTCAAGTAATGACAATGCTGGAGAAGGAGACTAGTTTGAAAATTTTCATCCCTTCCCCATCAAGTTACTTTTTTCATAAAACTTTTTCATACATCTGCCTGTGAGATGGGAAATATCTAAGGAGTAGGGCTCGAAATGGAGCTGATTACAATGCTTACCTAGAAGAAATGGAACTAAATATTCTCCCAGTGGTATATTCAGAGGGAGGAGGAAATGAGCAAAAGCAATGACTAAAGCTTTGCAGAGGACTGTATCCTTGTTAGGACAGATTCTTGTACTGCATATAACTAGCCGTTCTTTCTGACAGGGATTGTCAGGAGCCCTTTCTGACAGGGATTGTCAGGATGAGAAAAGGTCCAAGTATTAGTGTTCCCAATATAGCTCCCACAGATGTGAATTTTGCCCTGAGTGTTTCAGAAAGCTGACTGTAGCTAACTGGAGTATTAGGATGATCTGGGTCACTGAAGTGTGTTCAATACGTATGTATTTGGAAGATACAAATATGTACACAAATATGTACACATCTGAAAGAATTATGAAAGATTTAAGTGGGAGAGTTTCCCACCTCAAATTCTTCCCACCTCAAAATTCTCAAATAAGAGAATTTCCAAGGGAAGAAGCACTTTTTTGGTTTATTTTGTTTTGGTTTTTTTTGTTCTTTTTTTTAATAAGGTTGTGATGGTGGCTTCCCATATCTCATTGGTGGAAAGTATGTCCAAGACTTTGGTGTGGTGGAAGAGGACTGCTTCCCTTACACAGCCCAAGACTCTCCGTGCCTTTTCAAGCGCAGCTGTTACCACTACTACACGTCTGAGTACCACTATGTTGGTGGTTTCTATGGAGGCTGCAATGAAGCCCTGATGAAGCTTGAGCTTGTTCTGCATGGCCCAATGGCTGTTGCCTTTGAGGTTTATAATGATTTCATGCTTTATAAAGAGGGGATCTACCATCACACTGGGCTGCGGGATGATTTAAATCCTTTTGAATTGACCAATCATGCTGTTTTACTGGTGGGCTATGGTAAAGACCCAGAAAGTGGTGAGAAATTCTGGATTGTGAAGAACAGCTGGGGCACCTCATGGGGAGAAGATGGCTACTTCAGAATCCGCCGTGGCACTGATGAATGTGCAATTGAAAGCATTGCAGTGGCTGCAACTCCTATTCCAAAGTTATAATGTAAATGTCTTCATCCAGTGCCTTGCCCTAAGCCATAAGAACACACTGATGGTTGAAGATTCTGGTTAAAATCTGTCCCCTGGCTTGAAAAGGCAGCTTTAAGGAATTTTTCAACAACAGAGCAGTTTCCATATGTGAGAAGATGAAGACTCTGCACTGGAGGCTTCCTCTCAAGTCTGACAGTAGATCACCCAGAAGGGCTGCTTTAGCAGCAGTGGTGATTAGCTACTCATCATTGGATATACCTTCAATTACCAGTTGCATTTTTTTCCATGGGCAATCTTGACCTTCAGATCTCAGAGGGAAGTGTCTGCTGTGATAGTCTGTAACTGCTTTGAAGGGATGCTGTAGTGCCTTACTTCTCAGAAATCAGGAAGTCACTGCAATTTGGAACATAAATGTGTTTTGGGTCAGGAATGAGCAATTGTGATGATGAAAATAAAATTCTAAAGCTCTAAGTGTCCCGTGAAAACTGCATGTCAAATCCTTATGACAATAAAAATCAATTCCATGTTTCAGGCTGTTACTAAATGTTCTAGTGCTGGATTTTATTGCTGTGCTTCACTATTGATCATTTCAGAGTTCAATAAAGAACAACCCACTCCTATAGGAGTTTGTATTTGTGGAAGAAGTTAGTTCTTTTGGTGACCTGTCTATGAGTTTTGAGCTTCCTGTCAAGAACTTTTTACTTCAGCAGAAACTGGTGGGAAAGAAGGATGAGAGGGCAGAAGAGCTAGTACAATCTTCCATGTGAAGCTGAGATAATCACAGCAACATCAAGCAAGTTGTCCAGAAGTGCAGTAGTCCTTGCTGTGGATGTAGGATAATTCATTGAGTAAATTTGCTAATTCCCCAGTAATCCTGTTTAAATCCTTTCTGCTAATCTGTTGCTCTATTTCTTGCAAATATACAAGGTAGAAACGGGTTGAGAGGAGGGATTGCAACACTTGGAATTAACAATTTTTCAGCTGCAACACAGTGCTTTGTTAGAGCAGCACTGGTCTTTGCTGTTCACCTGAGGAAACAAAAATGGCATAAAGATGAGTGTGAGTTTCATACATAGAAGCTAACTTCTTTAGTAACCTTCTATTAAAATGTGACCAAAGTTACTTGATATTTTTCTGTGTTGAAATACAGTCTCATGGGTGGTTTTTCTAGGTGTAGGGAAATTCATAAAATGCAGAGAAATTGAACAGTTGTCTGTAATCAAACTATGCCATTTAACTTAGAAGGGAAAACTCACTTTTTACTTCAGTAGCAGAATTTCACAAGAAATCCTGGATTCTAGTTTGCTCAAGTTGAGGGGCTGGGAAAGGTTTTTTCAATCCCCTCCCAAAAAATATTAAGCCTGGTCCATGCTGAACAGGAATCTGCAGTGCCCTTGGAGCCAGGAGGGGTTCTGGGGTGCATCAGGCACAGCATCTCCAGCTGGGCAAGGGAGGGGATTGTCCCACTCTGCTCTGCTCTGGGGTGGCCTCACCTGGAGTGCTGGGGCAGTTTTGGGTGCCAAAATAGAAAAAAGACATTAAACTATTAGAGAGTGTCCAAGGAGAACAATGAGGATGGTGAGGGGCCTTGAGGAGAAGCCATGTGAGGAGTGGCTGGGTCACTTGGTCTGTTCAGCCTGAAGGAGACTGAGGAGAGACCTCACTGCAGTCTGCAACTTCCTTGTGAGGGGAAGGGGAGGGGCAGGCACTGATCTCTGCTCTCTGGTGACCAGTGACAGGACCCAAGGGAATGGGCCTAGAGCTGTGTCAGGGGAGGTTTAGGTTGGATATCAGGAAAAGGTTCTTCACCCAGCAGGTGCTTGAGCACTGCAACAGGCTCTCCAGGGCAGTGGTCACAGCCCCAAGCTTGACAGAGTTCAAGAAGTGTTTGGACAATGCTCTCAGGCACATGGTGTGGTTCTTTGCATGTCCTGTGCAGGGCCAGGAGTTGGACTCGATGAACCTTGTGGGTCCCTTCCAACTCAGCTTGTTCTGTGGTTCTGTGCAGATGTGGAAATTTAGAACTTGTGTTTTGCCAGAAGTGGAACCAGGACTTGTGAAATAGGTCATACCCTGCATGGGATTGTTTTAGCTTAGGGAGTTGTGGGATGGGAGAGGAGCTAGGTGCCTGGATTTTTTTAATAGCTGTAGTACATGAGATTAGTTTGAGACTAAGAATATGAAAGCTAGATGTTTCTTTTTACTATCTTTCAGCCATTAGGAAATTGATTCCTTATCACCAAGCTGTTGCTGACACTCATGGCTCTACAAATACAAAAACACTTGCTATTCACCATGTGTTGTATCATGTTAACTACATGTGTTTTGAATAACATTCTGTGTTATTTTCTTGGCAATTCCTTCATCTGTCTGTCACTGCTTCTGTGTGGCAGCTGCACTGGTGCTAGTAGGAAGATGGGAGTGTTCTCAGAGTGGTCTGTCACTGTCACTGCCCCCAGTGACTGTCATCAGATGTTTGCCTCTGGCTGACTGCAGTGTGTTTTCTGTATTCTGTTTTCGGTATTCCAGAGTTGCACGGAGGAATGTCAGCCTGATGGAGCTGGTATGTGGCTGTAGATTGTTTATGTGGCTTCTTCCTATAAACAATGCATTAGCTGAAATGGAAAACATGCTATCACTCAGGAGAATAATTATAGGGTTGGCAGATAGGTCTTGTAGTGAACATGTAAAGCACTTATATATTTGACTTACCATGGAAGGTTAATTGATAATGTTATGACTGATAAATACCTTCAGGGGAAATAAAGCTTATCAGCCCAGCAAACAGAGATATTAAAAGTTTTGTGTTTTGAAAATTAGTGCATACAGAGGATAAGATACACTTGTTTAAAAGCTGAAATCCTTAAAAATTGTTAAGAGCTGTGCTGGAGTCTCCATCACTGGAGTGGATTGATTTTCCAGTTTGAGGACTGCCCCTGACACCAGAATTGCTCAGAGATTCATGCAATTGGTTTATGAAGGAGTCTTGGCAGGGTCATCATGACTCCTTGCTTTGTGACCTGAGAACTTGAAACACAAGGTGACATTTAAGTTCCAAAGCTGTCACTCTAACATTGCAATGTAGATAAAATTCATTTAAAGCAACAGCAGGGATTTTTTTTCTAGATTTGTTCAAAGTGCTGAATTTAGGACTGAATAAAGTTGTGTTGTTCCAGGGGTCTTGGGAAGACAGGAAAACCAGTGCACCAGTCGAGTTTATTGAAATGGCAAGCTCAGGGCAGTATTAAAGCTTGATAGCTTCTTGCCTTTTTTTTATGACTTACACTTTATGCATTGTTTTCTTGTCCATTGATGAAGGTTTAAAACTAGCTTTTAATATGGAGTAAAGAACATTAGACTACTTTTTTCAATTCCTGCTAACATCAGACTTCCTATGACCTCTGAAAATACTAAGATATATTTCTAAAGTACTTCGACTGAGATGTGATTAAAACAAGGCTGTAAGTAAGTCTGGAACTATTGTTAAGGGAACATTTCCCTTAAAGGATGTCAAATGCAGAATTTTGAAAAGCATTTTTTTCCTCAACTTTTGTATTTTACAAGGGTCAAATGCTGAGGGAGGGGTGTTACTTATTTTAGAAGACAACAAGGAAGATGGACTAAGGAAGCATTTTCTCAGTGGTTTCAATCTACAAAAGAGCATGTTTTACGAAGATTTTCAGTTTTCAGTTTTTCCTTCTTTGCTTTTAGGGAAAACATTATTAATTTCTTCAGAAAAGCCGTTTCTGGTATGTGTTAAAAATCCTGTTAAAACATCAAAGCCATGACTGATTTTCACCTGAATGAGTGAGACTTATTTAACTCTGCTCTAGACAACCTGCAGGGATAGAGCTGCCTGATACCACTGGAACTGTCTCACTTGGGTTGGCGTGGTCTTCACAGTGTCATGAAGAACATGATATAATGCCAGGGCTCTCTCAGGGCTGTGGTGCAGCAGTTGGTGAGGAGGGAAGTTTTGGGGGGAGTTTGCCCACAGCTGCTAGTGGCTGTGGGAACTCCAGGGCATTGCAGGGGTGGGGCAGGGACAGCTGAGGGGATTCAGGCTGTGTGGAGAGGATCCAAGCTCACTAGGTGTCTGGCAACACAACCTTACTAATGCTCTCATTTGCACCATGAGAGCAAAACAGCACTTGAGTTGTAAAATAAAATGTGTTAGTGAGATCCAAAAGCCTGTGGGTGTGAACGCTCTTGTACCCAGACCAATTAATGGCTGACTCATTTTCCTTACTGCAGTCCATTCATTACGCATGTAAATGTATCAAGTTACTTTAAACGAAGTTGATTTCAATTTGGATCTTGAATTTGAAATCTTGAGGGAGAGGCTAAGCATATTTAAAAGAAAACACAAGTCCTTTCCATATCCTGAGCAATATGGGCAGCATGTCATCAACAAATAAAAGGTGAAAGCTTTGACTGCGGTATGAGATAATGCAACATACTTGACTACCCTTTCTATACAGTGTGTTTTAAGTGAAATGCCTCTGTTTCACTGAGAGCCGGAGTATATTATGTGCTAAGGAGAAGGTATTGGAGACTACAGCTCAAGCAGGCTGAAATTTCTGTGCTGGTTACTGTGGCTTCTGGATGTGCTGTTGGCTGAAGCAGTGTGAGCATGCATATCTGTACGTTTAGGTTTCCAGAAAAGTAGGAAGCATTTAATGGCAGTAAAATGGTATTAGTTACCTGAAACTTTTGGAGGTGATCAGGTGCAGGACATTAACAGAGCATCAGTTTTTATCAGTTCCCTCTGAATGACAAGTGGTGCAGGAGAAGAGGTTGAAGCCTTTCTGTATAGCCTATGTGCATATGCAGAATTTTTCTGTCTGTAATAGGAAAGGCACTGACACGTACTCCTGCCAATTACTCCTAATTGTTTCATTTGGATCAGCTGGATTGATCCAGCTATATAGCAGATGCTATTTAGCATGAGATACACAAGCTAAATTAAACTCTCTTTCATTTCATCTCTATCATTTCACTAGGCTGATAGTTTAGCTCGCTCCTCTTCAAGCACATTTTGCTATTTGCACTTTAAGATATTTGTGCATGTTTATGCTTGAAGTGATCCTTGGGACCTCTGACTTACCTCATTAAATAAAGAAAACTTTTAAGGGCTGTACAGAAGGGCTGATATCACTTTAGCAATATGACAAGTGATAAATTTTAAGTACTGTCCTAACCACCAAAGATATTAAAAGATATTAAATCCTCCTTTGCCCTAGGAGGATTTCAGAATCTTGAAAAACATAGAATATTCTTAAATGTCCAGCAGTTCCAAACTTGATGTTCTCTGTGTTAGGTGGGAAAAACTTCCCAAAACATTAACTAACTGTACAGAACCCTTATAACTACATTTAGCAAAGGATACATAAGGATACAGCATGTGGATTTTTTTAAACTTCACTCAACTTTTCTATTGCTCTCAAATTATTTAACACTTGTAACATTAATATAAAATGATGGCCCCTTCTATTGTTCTGTTTAGCATTTTGCTGAAATAAGTAGGATTTTTGGTCTGGACTATATAATGGGGATTCCTTAGGGTTTTTCTTCTCGTTAGCACTGATGATTGAAGGAAGCTGAATATCTCAGAAGGCAAATCTTCCTGAAAGCACGCAGTCCATGATCTCTGGGAGGCCATTGCTTCACCTGGGAACAGTGATGCTCAAACCTACTGTCTCCTGACTTGACTCTGTACTTTGCTCTTGGTCTGACTGCGCCACTTCTTGCTTCCAGAACTATCTCTGCATCACAGTTCAGGAAAATCTGGAGCCTGCTTAAATTCTTGATCCTATTTTGGGACTCTCTCACTTCTCCCTGTAGGTGTTTAGGCATAAACAGGAATACTCCAAAAGCTTGACATTTGGGTGACTAAGTCTGTAGTCTGTACTATATTTTGCTTTCATGAAGATTTCCTTCTAAATCTCACACGTTAGTAAGGCTGCTGAGTTTCATCACTCAGTTACACTTCTCTCTGCTTTTCTGAAACCCTCTATTAACCTTGGGATTATATGCACAAGTTTAAATTTCAGCAGGAAATTTAAAAACCTGTATCCAGTTGTGGGAGGGGAAAAAAATCAATTAAAACAAGTAGACTAAAAGGCCAAATCAAATACATAAAACTCAGCAGTGTGATGATAAAATATAAGCAATGAAGTGTTTTTTTCACAGAATGCATCTATTTTCTATGTAGAAAGTAGAAATAGAGTGATTGCATTTTCCTGATTGTTGGGGGCTGATTTTTAAGCTGTAACATTGAAAGGATAACTTTCTGTTTCTTTTTTTAATTAAAGAGGCTGGCAAACTTGAGCTCAGTCTTATCCTTTAGGATTGTAGAGGTTTGAAATAGCAGCATTAAAACTTCTCCAAATGGAAAATGAATGGGACCATCACAGTATGGAAGAACCAGGAGGGATAACAGGAGATGAGCTATGGGAAAGGCAGATGCTGATGGCACCTGGGTTGACAGCAAATTAAGTTCCCAGTATATCTGCATGAAGTACGTTGGGACACCCAGAACAGGAAACAAAGATTAAACTAAATAAAGCAAGGGACATCCTAAAAAACCAGACAATCTAAATTAAAAAAAGCTGTGCAGTGGTTTGGCGTGGTAGGGACCTTTAAGATCCAACTCCCTCCCCTCTCCCCTTAAGCATGTACGCCATTTTCTATTCCAAGTTGCATATCCAACCTGGCTGTGAACATTTCCAGGGATGGGACATCCACAACTTCCCTGGACAAGATGTATTTGTGTGATGAGAGTCAGTTACAGCTCTACACACAGGCGTGTGCCTCATCACTCTAAAAGGAAAGAATGTCCAATCTAAATCACTTTTTTTTAATTTAAAACCCTTGTCCTATCGCTATCTACCCATGAAAAAGCCCCTCTCCCTCTTTTTCATAAGGCCACTTTAACACTGGGAGGTTGCAGTAAAGTTTCCCCAAAGTCTTCTCTTCCCCAGGCAGAACAACCCCAGCTATCTCAGCCTGTCTTTGTAGGAGGTGCTCCAGGCCCCAATCATCTTTGTGGCCGCCTCTGGGCTCACTTCAAGACATCATCCTTGTGTTGAGGACTCCAGAACTGGATACAGTGTTCCAGGTGGAGTCTCAAGGACAGAGAAGAGAAAAAGAATCCCCTCCCTTGTCCTGCTGGCCACGCAGCCCAGCACATGTTTGGCTTTCTGCATGGTGAGCACACACTGCCTGGTTATGTCCAGCTTTTCATTCATGGGAACCTCTAAATGCCAACAAGAGGTGATGGTAAGGACAGACCCTCTTCAGCAGCTTCCAGGCAAAAAGACTAGATGCTTTAATAAGCAAAACCTAATGCTTCATGGAAGTGGAACAGATATGAAGCAATACAAGTCTCCTCCAAAAGCAGCACCTGAAGGCTAGGGATGAGGAGGTGGCGGGGGCTGAGTAGCTGGCATCCACTTCCTTCCTGTTGCTGCAAGAAAACTTGGCTAAAGCACTGTGATATATGTGGGAATAGGTAAGTAGAATAATTTAACGCAGAGCATGGCACTTGCAAGAAGGTGGGTGTCAAGAGTGTTGATGTATGTTTTAAAATAGAATTACTTTTCCCTCTCTATAGGTGTTGGATTGAGTTTTGCTGCACTGCTGCTAGAGAGAAGCAATGTTAATTACCACAAAATCTCTGGCTTAAGAGTTCAACTACAGGTCTCCAAGTACAGTTCCCTTCCTCAGTGTTAATTTGTGTGCTGTCTTGAACCCATGAACAATCATGTATGTCAAAGCTCATGTATACCCACCCTCTAATTTGTTTGCACCCTTCCCTGCAATCCAACTTTCACAAAGGAAAAGAAATTCTGGCTCTACCAGGACAGGTGATGGCCCTCTTCTGTTATGTATCAGGTAAAAAAAATCATAGCTGGGAGTCTGGTTACCAGTTGAGAAGATAACTGCTAAGATAACTTCCAGAATTTGTTTGGTTGATTGTTGTTGTTTTTCTTTTTTTGTTTGAAAAGAGTGCTAAAGCCAGGATAAAATTTTTCAAAAAATGTGAGAAAACGAAACCTTCCTGGTATTTCTGATTTACGTAGGGATTTTTTCTTATTTTGAAATGTATTCATAAAAAAGCTACAAAATGGGAAGATTTGAGAAAAAAGCAAAGTTTCAGCTGCTTTGTAACATGCCTTGACATTCCTTTTATATATATATAAGGAATATATTCTGTGTATGCATATATACATATATGGGGTTTTTTTTATTTTCTTGCAGCTGAGAACATTGACAAGAATCCCAGTCTGGATTCAGTCACCAGATGAACTGCGATCCACAAAGTGTTACTTATCCTCCTTATCTCTATTTTTTGTTTGTCTTCCCTGCTGAGATAAGGCTTCCAGGAGCAGGCCTGGCCACCATCCAGGGTTGGAGCAGTGTTCAGCACGCAGGAGTCTTTCTCGCTGAGCCCTGAAGCACTACTCTGATAGCAGCCTAAATAACAGCTAGTAAATGTGGAACCCAAGCCCAGCACTGTCTTTATAAACACCTTTATTGTGTCTTACTTGTGTCTTGGGAGGTTTCTGGAGCGTGTTGGTGACACCCTCCTGTAAAGATCAATTGGCTGATGAGGCAAGATGCTCTGCTGGACCACATACAAAAAAGAGAGTACTTTACAGATATGTGATAACTGGGGGCAGCTTTGGCTGACAACCCTGAGAGAGTGGAGTTCAGGATTCTGAGGAGAGGGAAAAAGGCAAAAGTCAGGGTTCAAGGCTTGATTTCAGGAGAATAGATTTCAGCCTAATCCTGCTTGGGAAAATCCTCTGGAAGGCCCTGGACTGAAGAGGCGTCAGGGAGATCCAATTGATTTTCAAGAATAACCTACTCCAAGTTCAAGAGTGGTCCATCTCCACATGTAGCAAATCAAGCAAAGGCAGCAGGAGCCCTGCAAGGATGAATAAGGAGTTTCTGACTAAACTCAAAAATAAAAAAGAAATGTGTAAAATAGATGGAAGCGACAGGTGACTGGGGATGGATATATGCATCTTGTCTGAGCCTTGGTAAGGTCTGATTATTAAAATTATTAGAGAGATGCCTCTGCCCAAATTAAGGTACAAATGAGACCTATGCTGAAGTGAATAGTATGAATTTTATTTAACAGTAAATGTGAGGCAGAGAGAGAAAGATGTATAGAAAGAGACAAGAAGGGAGAGAGAGTGACAGAGAGACAGACTAAGTAGAAAAATATCACCACTCCATGGATTCCAACAGCATCCCATTGGTCCTCTTCTTGTTTTCTCAATCAGAGGGTCCCACAAAACATAGATCCAATGGACTAATAATATACATTTAGCCCAGGTGGGAGCACCCAGGTTCCTCCCCTGGTATCTTCAGAAAGAGAAAGAAGGAGAATCCATGGAACTACAGCCTGGTAAGCATCATATTGATTACAGGAAATGTGATGGAGCAAATCCTTCTTGGAGTAATTTCAAAACACAGGAAAGATAAGAAGGTGACTTGGAGTAGTCAGTATAGGTTTATGAAGGATATATCATGCCTTACCAAACAGCTTCCTATGATGAAATCACTGGGTGTGGATAAAGAGAGAACACTGGATGATGAGTACCCTGTCCAATTCTGGGCTCCCCAGTAAAACAAATGAGGATTACTGAGTCCAGCAAAGGAGTACAAAGATGATTAACAGTTTGGACTGTAAAGGAGAGAGAAGAGAGCTGGGACAGTTCATCTGGAGTAGAGAAGTCCCATGGAGATCTTAAAGAATCTGTAAAGTACGCAGAATACAAATTTCCCTGCACATGATGTTGGTGATTGTCTTCAAGAACAACACTTAAATCTACATGAAATGGACAAAAGTTTCACCAATGTGATTCAGCCCCGTTCTTAAAGGAGATTGTCTCTGTGGAGGACAGGGTAGACTATTCTCTAAATTCCTCCTGTGGGGGTTTCAAATTGACCCTAATGGGAGGGGCATAATGCAGGTTACTGATTATCAGAACTATTCTAGCTTGACTTAGACATGCCTGTGTGTAGCACTGTAACTGACTCTCATCACACAAATACTCTTCAGTACCTGAGAGGCTTAAAACTGCTGCACTGTCATTTTGGTCCAGACTTCTGTCCAGCTCCATAGCTGCATTCCTGCAACGAGTGTGATGCTTCCATCTGCAGCCTCGGTGAGTTCTCTTACACCTCACTTATTGAATCTGAGGTAAAAATTTCATTTGGAACTGGCACATTTCAGACTGAATCTGTGCTGTATGATGCTTTCACTGCTGTCTGGCCTCAGGGACAAGCCATTTTACTTTTCCCAGAGTATTACTGACCCCCCCCGTTATTAGATTTTACCCTTGGCAGACATTCTGGCCCTTGCCTTATTGCTTTTTGAGTTGCACTGTGTTCATGTATTCCCAGGTGACTGTTCAAATACACTTGGTGTAAAATGCACTGCAGTCCATCTAAGATTTTTTGCTGCAAGCTCCAAAGGATAGACTTTAACTTGGATTTTATTAGGCTGTATGGATCTATATAAAAAATTTATCCTTGAGAGAGGGAATTATATCAAATTATTATTAATTTTTGAGCTTGTTGGAGTAGAAATATGTATTTGCATCTGAGCATTGTCTGTGTTCACACAGGGCTGATGGACATGGAAGCTATGTTGGAATATGCAATAAGTAGTCAAACTCTGGTTCTGATAACCCTTCATCAGACTAAGGGTTGCAATCGTGAGAGAGCCACAACTCTCACTCTTTTAGCACAATGATTCATGCACTGGGCTTTTAACTGTGTAGCTAACAACTCTATATACATTCCATACCCCACAATTAATTGGAATACAAACTGGCAAAAAACTCTGTGCATAATGTCAATGTTTTGAATTTTTTTTTTAGGTAGGATATAAAATTATCTTATAGTCTATGATATTGATTTGTATGTATGTGTGTATATATATGTGCATACACACAGAGAGATGTGTATTAGCATGTCTTTGAATTATGCTGTCATTTATACATATGATATATGTCATATGTCATATTTATACAACATGTCATATTAGGCAAGATCAATATGATGGTGTAGGTCACTCCCTTCAAGACATTCAGAGCTACCAGATATAACATTAATAGCTGTGGTGTGAAAACCCTACGTCATTTTAGATGGAGATCTTTTCAATGCATTTCTAATAATCTGAATTTTGGTCACAAAAATGTAAGAAAATATATAAAACTGTTAGAGACTGTCCAAAGGAGAGCAACAAAGATGGTGAAGGGCCTTGAGGGGAAGCTGAGGTCACTTGGTCTGTTAGCCTGGAGAAGAGACTGGGGAGACCTCAATGCAGTCAGCAACTTCCTTGTGAGGGAAAGAGGGGGAGCAGGCACTGATCTCTTCTCTCTTGTAACCAGTGACAGGACCCAAGGGAATGGCCTGAGGCTAAATATTAGGAAAAGGTTCTTCCCCCAGAGGATGGTTGGGCACTGGAACAGGCACGGTAGGGAAGTGGTCACAGAACCAGCCTGAGTTCAAGAAGTGACAATTTCAACAATGCTCTCAGACACATGGTGTGACTTTTAGGGGTGTCCTGTGCAGGGCCAGGAGTTGGACTCGATTATCATTGTGGGTCCCTTTCAACTCGGCATCTCCCATGATTCTGTGAATGTCTTTTTTTTACAAAAACTATTGCTTTGTAGTTTCATTATCTCAGACAGCACTTGTTTTTAAAAAGTGTCTTGGTAACAAGTCTGGTGCTCAAGGTTTAAATCTTTTACTGTGGGGTATGCCACACAAAGAGGAGTGGTAGAATGCAGGATGCAGTTATGCTTTCCTTGATTCTTGTCAATGTAATTGCGTGTTCAATATCTTCAATTTTATCTCTTCTCCAGAGAAAAAGTCTCTACTAGTGACAGAGAAATAGTGAAGAATTTCTGAAAATTAATACTGTAAAATTAGTTTCACTTTTATGTAGAGAATAACACAGCCTGTAATGCCTTAATTTGATGGAATTTTCAAAAATGTTATTATTTACAACCGAGATGTACAGATTTATCATCAACTCTGCCAATTAAAATAGAATTTTAATAGATTCTAATAGACTCTAATTAATATTAGTATAGTATTAAAATAGAATAATGGGTAGGCAGAAAATACAAAAATAGAACAGCATAGATATGAATAATGGCACATGGAATTTCAGTTACATTTTTTTACAATGATTTTATAAAGTTTAAAATGTACATGTACGAGAGAAAACACAGACAAATGAAATATAAACACAGAAATATAGACAAATTGCTGGCATGCTTTCATGTTCTTATTGCCTGGACAGCAGCAGAGTAAGGGCTCAGGGGCAACATCTGGTTCACCCAGCCTAACAAGTTACTTGGTGTCAGCTGAGCCCTGCTAACCACCTACCTGTGGGTGGCAAATGCAAGCTGGTATGGTTTATATTACACCTGTCCTTAAGTGTGGTCTCAGCTAAGACAGATTTCCTTGCATCATCTCCCGGCTCAATGCGCTTCCCTGGCCTCCTCTGCCTGCAGGAGATCGCTGAGTTGCAGTAACCTGTTTGTGTGCATGAAGGGATCAGCTGGCATCATCAAAGAAATCTTTCAAGAATCCTCTAAGTCATAACCAGCCCAAATTATCTGCCTTCTCCCATGACAGTGCTGCATCAGGACTGCAAATTAATGATAGGTCCACATCTCCCTGCTCCAGTGCCTCTGCATGGCAAGGAGGCCTAACCAGTACAGATACATAGCTCCAAAAAGGTGGAGCAAGGCAGGACATTTCAGGAGCATTTTAGCAGATGGTGTCTGTAAAAGCCAGCTCACTGTGAAGTTAGGAGATCTGGGTACAGTTTTCACTCAGCAAGATGCTTCAGTCCATACTTGCCTTTAGCTTAACAAATCATCCCTCTAACTGCAATGATCCCTCCTCCATGCTTACCCCACATCTGAGCACCTCATGAACCACTCACTGGTAGCCCTTCTGCCAGCCCAGGGTGACCTTGATTGAGCCTGTGAGGGGCTCATTGTACCAGGGTGCTTCTGGAGCCAAGAATTTAGCCACATTCAGAGAAGAATTGGAGATCTAAACAAGTAACACGATTATCCAGAGCTATTATAGCTAATTCTAACAAAAACTTTAGAAGAGAGATAAAGCCTTATGCTTCTGGGTACAGGCCAGCCTCTAACTACACTTACTAAAAGCCTAAGACCTCCAGTTACCAAACACCTGCTTTCAGAGACCTTCCACATGCTGCTCTCTGAGCAATGGCCATCATCAAAGAAGGATGAAACTCCACATATAATTTAAACCTTATCCAAAACACCAATTTCTTTATTTCTGAAATTGCTAAATCCTCTCAGCCTGTTCTTTGTTCAAGCTCTAAAAGGGTAAATCTTCAACTTTAGAGGGTGATGGTGAATGCTTAGAAGTACTCAGTATTGGATCCTCTCAGGAAACAGAGGTGCCACAAAGGCAAGAATTGACATAGCACACACGCTGCCAGTAATAGCAATAATAAGCTTGAATCATGAAAATTTGCTTACTGATCAAACTGGTTTGCCTGCCAAATTGTTGTCCATACCTAACAAGGCAAAGCTCTTTAAAATTTCTCTCCAAACAGGATACAAATGACAGCTTGTTTTTGGAAAGACAATATATCTAATTGAAAAAAAAAATCCTCTTATTAAAAAAAAGGTTCAAGGAAAAGAAGACATTTTTCCTCTCAAGTTACCTATTTCCACTTTGTGTGTTTATGTACATATACACACACAAACACAAACTTAAAATTTGAGTTTAAAGACCGATTATGAAAGATTGCATAATATGAATGTTTTGGATTCTTTGTCTACTAAAATCCAGCTTTTTGGATAGATGACAAAATTCTAATGCCGTTTCAGTCCACACTTGAATAAGAACTCCATCAAATAGTATTACAATAAGTAAAAAATATGTTCTCATTTCCAAGAACATTAATAAATATAAAAAATTATTCACTGATAAGTTGCACACAATATTAAAATTCTGCAGGTTTGCTATTAAAGCTGTTAAAAGAATCAAACACCTGTAGGTAGTGGGCAGAGGTTTCCAACTAAGCTGCCTAGGTAAAATTCACTGTGCTCTTCATTCAAAATAAAGGGACAGTCATGTCAGTGGAATGATTTACTCAAATGGGTTCAGTTGTTTGCAAGTTTGGTATCACTTGTTTTGGAAAACAAATGACTGCTGAGACACTGGTATTCATATGCTCGAATACTGTTACACTTTCATAACTTCTGATTATCGGAGTCTTGAGATAAACCTGCATTTTTTGCATTTTAGAGTCCAGTTGTATGAAAAAACAAAGCACAGGCTGCACACTGCATTCAGATAGGAGCATGCTTATAGGTATAGAGAAACAATCACAATTATAGTAACAAAATTTTAAAATATGTATCTGCTGCAATTAAATTTGCACAGCCCTCCTAGTATGGACACAAGTAGAGCTGCTATATATTGCTATAACTGCCACTTCTAGTGATGTAACTGCTTACACAGATTAGAACCAAATGTCATCCAAAGCTGAAGTCACACTGGTTTAATTTTTCCACTTTAGTGCAAAAATGAAACCTCTGAAGAAACCTCTGAAGGGAGTTTTCAGGGGATTTTTTGCAGTGACTGGCATCTTAAAGACATCCGGAAACAAGCATAGGGGAAACAAGCATTTATTGTCACCAAGACAGGGATTCAAAATTTACTGTGTGTAAAACTAGTGCACAACAGAAACACTGTCCTTTCAGCAAGGAGCCAAACAGAGTAAAACTGTTGCATGAATTTTCCTGCAAAGCCTTTAGCAGCCAGACTAATCCCAGACACACCTCGTGCTGACCTTTACACACATACGCACAAAACTTTCTGGGAGACTTCCTTCCCCCAGTTCGTCCTTACTTCGTATCCCAGCAGGGCTGCCTGCTGGACCTGGTGATCCTGCTTCCGTAGGAAGGGAGAGAGCCTCCACCTACCCTGCTCTCCTTCCTTCCCTCCCAGTCTCTCACCCCCTCTCTTCCCCTCAGGCTGGCAGGATTCCTCGGGCAGAGCATGCAATCAGTTTGCAGGGAGCAGCCGCAGCCACAGGAAAGATGCAGAAGCACAACCAGAAGGAGCACCTCTACAAGCTGCTGGTGATCGGGGACCTGGGAGTGGGCAAAACCAGCATCATCAAGCGCTATGTCCACCAGAACTTCTCCCCCCACTACCGGGCCACCATCGGCGTGGACTTTGCTTTGAAGGTGCTGAACTGGGATGCTGAGACTGTGGTACGGCTGCAGCTCTGGGATATTGCGGGTGAGTACAGAGGAGAGAACCCTTTGCCCCATAATCTATCAAAAAACAATACAAAATACAGACCCTGATTAATTGGTACTGATCTGAAGGCTGGGAACCACCACTGCCTGGGCAGTGGGGGACAGCAGATTGAGGACAGAAAACTTTAAGGGCAGCTTGACATTTTGGAGATTCCCTAAAACCAGCAGACTCCCAAACTAGGGAAGCCAGAGAGTCAGAGTGGAGCCTCTGCTAGCTGATTTTTCTCCCAAGCCCTTGGACATACTAAGGGACTCAGGCGCCTCTCTCCAAATGCCCCAGTTATTTTCCCTGCAGCTGACAATGTTCAGTTTTGCCTCCTTGAACTAACAGATCTCTATGACAGGAGGAAGAATAACAAGAATGTCCTGTTAAGTCTTTTTCATTTGGTGGAATAGATGAGGCATTCAGTAAGATGATTAAAATTACTTTTATAGTTAAAAAAGTAAAGAAAATGTATATGAGTTAGTTTATCAAAATGCCTTCCTTCTTCCTCTCTCTCATACCTGCCCTCCTTCATTCCAATGAAAGCAACTTAGTACGTGTTTTGGAAAGAGAAATGTTTTTATTTGGCAATCATTCTGGTTGTTAAAAATATAAATACTCATATTTAAATACCCTTATTCCAACATCAAGCAAAACAAAAGACGATTTACCCTCTGCAAGGAGATAAAGAGTAAAGAAGTCCAGATATCCCCACATGGTTACATCATTAAAACCCACAGAATTTGGCATTGTTGCTGTCAATGCTTCAGACATTTTTGACTTGGCTTCAAATTAAACAGGCAACTTTTTTTTTTGCCACCCCCTTTCTGAAAATCAATCATTTTTGTTTCAGTCCACAAAATAAGTTTATCATGGTGGCATATATCCCATGATGTAAGTAATAATCTTTAATTTCGTGAATGCAGGAATCAAATACAACTGAAACAATAGATTACAGCATAAAGGAAGGCATTTAAAAACTCAATTAAATTAAGAAGTTACTTTCATTAAACAGGGAATAAAGGTGAACATCATATCAACTGTTAGGCAACTGTACCAGCCTCTGATCTGAATTGTGAGCCCACTCAGGCCCATTGATCTAGTCTGGAACAGCACCGGGTAAAACTGGTGAAATGAAAAAATTCTTGACATTCTTATCGGTGGAGGGAGTGCTTTTCTGCTGCACTGAGCTGTCTCATGTCTGAGCTCTGAATTTGGCACTGAGGTACTAAAACTTACGCAACAACACTGCTTTATGTAAAACGTATAAACTTCGCTTTTTCACACACTAATGGAGTCTTGTGGTTTTATGGTTTTAAATAACTATGTGCTCAGTTTTCTTTATTAAAAGATGGAGTAATATGGCAAACATTAATTTTACTGTTCACCAGTGGCTGATTGTAACAACAAATACATACACTGCCAGAAAAATGTTTCTGCATGAGAAAAAAAGCATTTAATAGTAAATTCTGAATGTATCAGGTACTTAAAGAATGTATTTTGCATGCCTTGTTTCAGAGATTTATTACACTACTAATCATGTGCTGGTGGATCATATGATGTAGCTTTCAGTCAGGCTGCAAAAGCAATTGCACCTAGTTGTAGTACTGAATGACTAGCATGCTTTCTGAGTTATCACACATGACAGAGAGAATTACAGCACAGCACTAAATTTCGTATGAATTGCCCAATTCAAAGCATCATTGTGAAGGTCAAGACAGTGGTCAGTAATAAAAAGAGTTGCTGTCTTAGTTTTAATGACTTCTGCTTAAGGAGCTTTAGCTGTTGCTGGCTGTACATAGAGAGCAAGTTCTGTAAGGAACTCGCTGAATTTAGATGATCATGGTGCAGGCATAAAAGTTATCACGCATGAGGCATCTGGCTGGTGAGAGAAAAAAAGGTTCAAAAATGAAAGAGAAGTAAAACTGATTGGAAATATGGAGAGAATGGAATTAGTTTCTCCTGGCTGTGGCTGGTCATGTAAAATCATTTGCAAAATGCAAATGGGCGATGAGAAGAGGGAGGAAAATAAAATCTCTGGTCTAAGAACATCCTTTCTCTTTTGATGAACTCTCTGTTATCAAGTCAGGCTTATCTTTTCGGGTAAGGAAATAAACTTTCAGTCCCTGACCAAGCTGAAAGATGTTGGCTTAGCATGCAGGACACCTTGAACTGAAGAAAATTGAACAAATACCTTGATAATATTTCATCAGTAATAATATATTAATATATATTTGTATATGTATGCATATATGCATATCAGGTATTATTTTAGATCTTATATCCTCTCCCCTCTCCATTATACAGGCAGTGAACCCAGTACCAAGCATATGTGTACTCTTCCTTGCTTTTCTTGGGTAGTAAATAGTTTAACAATCTAGAAATAATTTTCTTTAAAATATTGTGAGTAAAATGAGTGTCAAGCTTATCTACATTATAAGTAAGGTTTATGTGCATAGTGACTTCATTTGAGGAGTGACACATTCCAGCTCTGGTAGGACCAAGCAGTTTGGCCTGGTTTACCCCTACCGTACATAAGAAGAAAAAATAAATTTGGTTCATCTGGTGCCATCTAATTAAATGTAGTTAATATTTGTGTAAGGTATTTTTCTGTGTTTTATAATTTTGTAAACAACACTATAATAAGATCTAACAGCTAAATGCTGAAACTGCATTTATTTAGATGAGAGACAAATGCCAAAAAACAATGATAACTAAGTATCACAAAAATTAATTCAGGGATAATGTAGGCTCTGCATTGTTGTTGTTACTTTAAGACAGTGGTTTTAACACATACTGTTTTCCTGAAACTGGGTGTGGGTGTTAGGCAGGAATAGTAGGATTAACCTTAATGCTATATGATGTTATGGTGTTTGTAACATGTTGTCATTAAAATCTATGAACTTATGTCTGATTCAGTGAAGTGCCTAAGTTGGAGGTGACTGAATGTTTAGTATTGAGTGTGGGAGGAGATACACATGATAAAATTCTCCTTTTCTTTAATTTCTTCACAACAATTCCATTTTGTTTCACAAATTATTAGTTTTGATGTTCCTGTTAAAAGTGTGCCATCACCTCCACTGCTGTGTCATACAACATTAAATCTTGCTCGTCAATCAATTTCTGTCTTTATTTCTTTATCTTTCCTGCTGTCTTTGTGTGCATATCCTTTAAATTCATTAACCAATTCTTAGAAGGAAAGCTTTAAAGAAACTCTGAGTCATATTTTGCATAAGGTTACTGTGGATGGGATTGGCCCTGCAGATGCAGGCTGGCACATCGCTTCTGAAGGAAACAGCTGTAGATCTGGGTGTGTTTGCTACTCCCTTCTCTGCAAGGCTGTTCTCTGTGCTACTGTCTGTATTTTGTGACCAAACAGCCCAGGGATTTCTCTGAAGACCAGCTTTAGCTGTAGATTTACTGCAGGGAGAAGCTTTGAACATCAGAGAGCAGAGAGCAGTGCATCAGAGCCTGCTCCCTGCTCCTTTTCCACAGCCATCTCAGTATCCTCTTTATCACCCCTTCTGCATTTGAGTGGGCTGGGTTATTCATTGCTACCGAAAAAATATTGCTTTGTGTTTAAAAGTCTGGTTCTCATCTCATAAACATTGGACCAATGCTTTGGGGAAAGAACAGTTCCATTTCCTTTCCCAGTCACTTTCACCTTAAGAAGCAGCAGTCTTCCCGCAGATATAGACGAGTATCTCTGCAGTTGTAAAGTTTTTAGGATTGTTATGCTGCAGAGGGAGTAAGTGCAAACCTGTTCACTAATGCCAGGCACAGCACGTCCTCAGCGTTTTAGGCTTTCGGCAGCTGCTAAGCATTGCAGCACATATGAATAAATAAGATAGTCATGGTGATTTCTAGGGTAAGTTACCTTGAAATTACTGTTCTGCAAACATAAATAAGTCTCTTGCTGTGAGGGTTTTATTTCAGCAGAGATTGGTGCTGGAATCTGTGGGCCAGATCCTGCTGGCAGTCTGCTTTTCCTCATTCTGGGGTGGTGAACATAAGCTCAAGGGCTGCTTAAACTTCAGCCCATAAAGACAATTATTTGAATTCAAGTGTGAATATTCTGAAAGATATTTTGAAGCAAAAGGTAAAAGATGTTTAAATCTTCTCCACAGTTTCCAGCTTTTCAGTGTTGGCTAAAGCCAGTCTGTAAAGCAAGGTGGTTCCCAAAAGCATTGTCTCTTAGGACTGTGGCAAGAAGTGGAATGCATCATAAAACTCAGCATTGGGCAGTTACAATAAATTTTTAATTTAAACTTTTGTGCCACATTTCAGATGCTGTAGTCAAGATTATGGAAATTATCTGAGTTTCTTCCCTTTATCATTACTTTTTATACTTTTTTTAGAGATGATAGTGGTTAGTGAAAATTTTAGATTACTGTACAAATTTATTTGGGGCAAATTTTTATAAGTTATGAAAGTTCAGCTGGTGGTTGCTTTAAACCCATGAACTGACAGCTTTGCCTGCTGCAGAGATGCCACTGAGATTAGGATAAATGTGCAGGCAGCTGCCCTTCAGACAGGGAATGCTTCCCTTTAGTAGAAATCTTGCTGCTTTATCACCTTGGTCTCACTGGGTTCGCTTCGAAGTAGAGTAGGATTCATCTGAATTAACAATTAGATATTTCTGCTCAGTCTCCAACTACAAAGGGATCCTAACCTTCAGTACTCCCATTTAATTTTTTAATCTAATTTAGGGCTGATAGTCCCAACATAAAGCACCATCTCAGTGGGCAAAGGCCCTTGGAATTGTGGGATTTGATGCCAAGCGCCAGTGGTCTTGTGAGTGATGCAGTAAAGTACTATGGGCCAGACAAAATATTTCCTAAGGTTCTGACCCTTCCAGGGAAAAGCAAAACCAATATTCTCCAGTCACACTTGCAGTAAAGTAGATTCTAATGTTCAAGGCTGCCTGGGAGATAGCATTGAATTGTTGATCTATTTTCTAGCCTAATTCCTGCCTAAGACATTGTGTTGCTGAAAAACTAAGGCCTGATTCTGACATCTTTAATACATCAAGCAGTGCCTATTATTATGAGCAATTCTGCTAAACTTAAAGGTTTTAGGAACCTCATCTATTAATATAGGATTTTGTTCACATAAACGAGAATCTGTGGAAAAAAGAGTACTTCTGCATCTTTAGACATATTACTTAGTTCTCCAAGCTCCATGCAAATACTTGAGATCACTTTTTCCACAATTTAAATTAAATGAAAGTCATTATGCAAAGGCAATAAAACTAAAACTTTGATTTATAAAGCACCTCTTTTTCCATTCAAACTGGCCTAATGCCTTTCTGTATATTGATACATTAATTATAACTGATGGAGAAAAAGACCACTTCAAAACCAGTTTAGACAGTTAATCATGCAGCTCCATTCTTTGTCTTTCTTTGAAGTGGTTGGTGATGGAAATTGGTTATCCCCATCTTCCTGCAAAATGTTGCTTTTTCAAATACACTGGCTTTTCTGTGCACCGAAAATCCTGTGTATCTGAAAAAGCAGCTGGAAGCCAGAGGAAGAATCAGTGTCATACAATTTGTCAGAAATTTGTGACCCACTACTAAGCAGAAGATCACAACTTAGGAGGGTTTTATTCTTTTAGTAACTTCCTTCATGGTGAATGATTTCATGCTGCAAATGAATAATTTAGTTAATGTTCTGTGACCACCTATCTCAGTGATCTGTGTCCTAATAAATATGTGTGAGGCCTGAGTTGAGCTGCTTTCATATCACCTATAGTGTAAGCATCTCAAGAACTTTGTATGAGAAGTGTAAAGTATCAGTGAAATACAATATCCATCAAAACTATTTGTATATGTTGTTGCTTACCTCGTGTTTCTAATCAGACCTTGGCTTTTGGTGGAAGGCACCTTCTTGCAGATGAAAAAAGAATTTCCCAACAAGGAGATTATTGAATAGCACATGACTTAGCCATTCATCTGATTAGCTCACTGATAGAAATCATAAGACATTTGAATAAAAATATAGACGAAAGAAATTTTGAATATGACCTCTTCTTTCCCAGAAATAACCTATTCCTATCTTGTTTCATCAATAGGACACTGTGTTTCTTTAACACAAAAAAATTGACATGAATTTAGAGAAGACAGGCTTCTTCTTTGGTTTCTGTATCATGTGAATGACTGTCTCCTTGCTGCCACAGTGCTTAAAACCAAAGACAAGCATCACAAACTGATGGTGTTGACCCCCTAAGTGGGTTCAGTGCTATTTCCATTAAATGAAAAGTGCATGGTCTAGAAGCCAAGCAATTGGTACATTTCCCTTCTCAGCCCTCCCTTACATTTGACAGCAAAATTTCCATCAGACAAATTCTCCATAGATAACCTTCCTGGGGTCAGAGGCAGACTGCTAATCTTCTTGTCTTCGTAACCTACTCAAAATTACTAATGTTGAGAAAATAAGGCTAGAAAGAGGTCTGCATTCAATGCTTCTATTCCCATAGCACTTTTTCCCAGCTGTGGAAGCATGTACAGGAGTTGTCTTGCTTAAAAACTCCTATTGTTGTGAAATGCTTCAGGAGCTTATAATTCTTGTTTGGATCACAGCTCTGCTGCAGACATTAGTAGAAAATCTATTTTTTATTTTCAAGAAAAGTCCTGTGTAATGTATTTTTCCAGAGTTCCCATGAAAACAGCAGATATATTAACAAATCCACAGCTGATCAACATACCACATCCTGGTGTCATGTGTTAATTTGTTCATACTTTTAATCAGATAAAATGAAAGATATTTACAAACGTCCATGTTTGAATGTACTAATGTACTGTTAACTCACAAAAAATTCTGTCCTTTCCCAGAAAGGATTTTGAATTCAGCAAATAAAACCATGAAGCTTCTGAACAGAACTGATATGAAACTCTCCTTGCAGATCTTTTCAGTGGAGCAATGCAGCTCTTCATATTACTACTGCTCTGATATTTCTTAGAGCACTTTCCATGTTTGTAAAGCTTTAAATTCACCTTCCCCACCTCTCAGTTTGCCAATAAAAGTAAACTTGTAATTACACTGATGTCTGATATGGCTCTAGAGCTATATTATGGTACTGCTGGTTATTATCATTTGCATGAGAATATGCAGGATCCTCTTCATACTTGAGCAGTTCAGTTGTGTTAGATGTTTTAAACAAAATACTATGGTACCAAGGAGTTTCCAGTCGGGTACCTATATTTTTTTGTGACTGTTGTTGAAAGTTTTGTGATGAACCCAAAGACTCTTGGCACTGTTCACAGCCTGAGAAATCTGGTAGCCTAATAAGTCCATACACTTATTATTCACTTATCACACTTATTATTCACTTATAATGAGCTTCATTGAATTTCCTTGGGTGTTGGCTTGAAAATTCCTTTTTCATGCAACACTCTCCTGCATTTTCATACAAATTATTCTAGCATGGTACTTGTAACTATTTAGGCAAGGAGTAGTTTCCCAGGGACTTTTAAAATTAAGTCCTGCCTTCAGTAATGTTATCTTAGAAAACCTGCCGTGTGAAATACTGATCTAGACCGGAAACACTGATTTTTTACAAGCTAATGGGTTTTTTCCCTCCTAATTTCTTCATTACAGGACAGGAAAGATTTGGAAACATGACCAGGGTGTATTACAGAGAGGCTATGGGGGCATTTATTGTCTTTGATGTTACAAGACCTGCGACGTTTGAAGCAGTGACAAAATGGAAAGAGGATTTGGACTCTAAGTTGGTTCTTCCAAATGGCAAACCTGTGCCAGCAGTCCTGTTAGCAAACAAATGTGACCAGGGAATAGATGTTCTTATGAACAACGGCATCAAGATGGATCAGTTCTGCAAAGAGAACGGGTTCGTGGGCTGGTTTGAAACATCAGCCAAGGTAATGTTTCCGTTTCTTTTCAAATGTTTCTAAGGACAGAGAAACCAGTTCCTAAAATAGTTCATTTGGTCTAAATGTACACCTTGAAAAGCTCCTCTCTGAGTAGTATTAATTAAAGATAGATTTGTATATATATATAGTATGCAATTCTATTTCTTTTAGGTCTTTTATTGCAACATTCTGAAATGCAGCTGCTGTGATATGATAGGCCAGCAGTAAAGTATGTACCCAGATATTCCAGGTTACTGCTCAATAGCCTGGGGAGGACGATGACCTTAGGCAAGGCATAAAAGCTACCTCTTGTGAATGATATGAAGATGTTTTTCATCATTCTTAACATTGACTGTTATCTCTAAATGTTTATTATAACCACTTTGCCTGGAAAATGCTGATTTGAGACAATAGGTTCATTGCCTTAGAGTCCACAAATAAAGTCAGTCTATTGTAGTGCTTGTACAATGTTCACTGTTATAAGCTCTCATTCTCAAAAGCCTTTTCAAAAAAATTGCATAACTGGGATGGACGGAAATATCAATGGTCAAAGTGCTGAATGAGCTGCTCTGAGGTTTAATTCTTTGCCTTGGTACAGATTTCCTGAGTGTATGGGATATTGAGATAAAAATCAGAAAGGGCACCGAGGCTTTCAAATTACAAAGGCCAAAAGTACATTGGTACTGTAGATCAATTTGAGATGTCTCAGATAATTTCAGTTCATGCAGGATTTGGAAGCTGGCATGTGAAATATTGATTTGAACACAACAATTCAGTGGATATTGTGTTGATTGTATCCTCCTATTAGGAAAGCTGGTGTTATCATTGACAGCCTTGGGGAACTTTTGGATGTCTGAAATGTAAACAGTTTGGTTCTGGTTTAACCTAGATTTCCAGTAGTCTGGAAGCCAAAATGCTACATTTGATTGTTTAGTTCCTTTTAAACACTTTATGTAAGGTACTTAAGAACTTTTAGGGTGTATATTTGTGTTTTACTTTTCTGGTCTTGACACCTTCTTTAAGTATTAATATTTAAAAGATATTTCACTAGTAATCAGCAGAAGTAACAGCTGAGGAATAGCAGCATATCCCAGACTGCCTCAAGCATTTAATGAACTCTGGGCTGAGATTGTAGCTTTTCAGTACTTAATGGGGCTTATAACAAAGATGGGAACAAACCTGTCGTAGGAGCCTGTTGTCATAGGACAAGGGGTAGTGGTTTTCAACTAAAAGAAGGTAGACTTACACTAGAGATAAAAAATCTTTTTTTCTGACAAAGGATGGTGAAACACTGGAACAAATCACCCGGACATGGTGGATCTTCCATCCCTGGAAACAGTCAAGGCTATATTGGATTTGGCCCTGAGCAACCCAATCTAGCTGAGGATGTCCCTGCCTTGGCAGGCGGGTTAGACAAGATGACTTGAAGAGGTCCCTTCCAACCCAAAACATTCTATGATTCTATGTCTTTGTAATTAATGCCTTTTCTTCTCTACTGAATGGGTCTCAAATCCAGCCACTGTTTCTTAAGATGCCATTTATAGGGAGAAATTTTGGTCTAGGTAAGTGTGTAAACTATCTAGCTCCACAACAGGGTATTTCCTATTCTTTCGTGTGCAGCACCTGGTTTGTATTCAGCTCTGTGGTTCATCTGCTGATTTGTGTTGGGTGAGGCCAAGAGAATCCAGTGTCCACTTTATGATAAACTACATTTCGCTATGAGAATGGAATCTGTACCATGAATTCCATACATCAGTCCCCAGCAAGCACATGTCCACCACTCAAAAAGGGCAACCACTTTATTGTGTCAAGGGTCATTGCAGATCATGACAGAAAATGAATATGCAAACAATTTCAAAGATCGCAGAGAGGTTTTATGATGATGATGGAGCCAGTCTGGGGCAGAACTATGGAAGCATAAAAGATGTATAGAGGACATAACTTTTTTTTAAAAGTCATAACAGAGGAAATTTTTCCAAGTTTCTCCAAGCTGAAGAATTAAGAATTTCTCTTATTTTATACATGGTAAATATCTAGATTTTTCTTATGTTATTTAACTCCAAAAGCCAAGCAGTCCCCAGATTAACAATGCAACCATGTAGGAACAGAAAAAAAAATCCAGCTATGACAAGACTTTCTTTCAAAAGCCACTCTGAAGGGAATGATGAGAGTTGAGGGCATAGAGCTGTTACCAGACTATTCTCTACTGCTATACACCAGAGGATATGACCTGTTGTTCTGCAATCCACACACCTGATTTGCATCCAGAATTGGAGGATTCTGATTTTAAAATTATGCAGAGAGTCATTCCAGTAAAGGTGGTAGAATTGCAACATTTAAACTAAGTTAGATCAAAACAATTTCCCCACTTGATCTAAGGTCTAAACTAAACTTTACACTTTCTTTCTAAACAAAAGTTAATATTACTACTATTTTAGAATTCTGGATATTGTACATACCTGGTATTCTTTCAGCCTAGGGCATCATAAGTAATTGAAATTGGGTCCAAGAAAAAAAAAAACCAAACAACTAATTCTGTTTGCTACAAAGAACAGAAACTCTTTTGAAGCAGAATAACATGAACAGAGTCATCATATTGCAGCTATCAGTTTTAGCAGTTCAAATAAGTAATAAGTCTCTTTTTGTGGTACCCTGGAATAATTAGATCTCCAGAGGTTTTCTGGAGATGTGCTTGGAAATGTTAAAGCCTTGAGAGCAAACTGAATATGATTTATGCATTTTGGGAAAACAAAGGTGATTACTTGTAAAAAGAACGTCTTTTTGTTCTGGTTGCCTTGCAGAAAGTATCATGCTGTATATGTACCTACCATATTTCAAGCTGTCAATGGTTTTAAGCTTTTGTCTGTTCACTGGAAGATTACACCAAAAAAAAAAAATCACTGTATTATTTCCTGGTGCTATTTTTGCAAGCTAAGACCTCCAATATAAAACATTTGAACCACCTAATGCAGTCTTATGTATTAGTTTTGATTCTTACATCAATCTGAAAGAAATAACCCTCTTTCAGTCTTCTCCCAACAAAGACAGAATATTTTGTTTGGATAGTTTTCATGTGAGAAGGGCCTTATTGGGCAACACCACCTCATAGTATAGTCACAAGTTCCACTGTTGCCGTATATCCAGTGGTGAGCCTGGTGTCTTTTATATCTGTTTATTTGCTTTGCCCATATTGATTGCAGTCTAAGAGGCACATCCCCAGATAGTCACCAAATAACCCTTAATAGTAAATTCTTTAATAAATTTAATGACCACAACTATTGTGAAAGATTCATTCTTTTAAAGGAAGGAAATTTCTTCTTCCTGTCACACATTAAATTATCCAGCACATGGTCAGAGCGGCTGAGAGCTCCACTCACATTTCCAAGCCTTTAAACTGTTTTCACCACCATGCCTAGTTCAAAGAGGTGAGCTTTTGACTTGGACTAGAAAAGGAGCAATTTTAAGCTTATTATCACTTTATAATGAAAATGGAACTTGTGCAACAAAACAGATAAGTCAGGCAAAACTAAATGTGCTTGAAAGTATCTAATTCAGAAATAACTTGAAATACCTTACAACTGGCCATGGCTGTGCTGTTATTATGTCTGAGTTCCTCTTTTCCCTGCTGTAATTCTGCTGTCAGCAATATAGAATTAGATGAAAAGACATTCATGTTCTGTCCAAATTGCCCAGAAAGGCTGGTTGCTGTGCTCTTCAGATCCTTACAAAACTAGGTTAAGCACACGGCTCCTTGTCTCCTGAGCATCGTGACCTGGAGACCGATGAGCAGTCCGAGTCTCTGGGCTATTTGGATACATCCTATTTGGACCAGGACAGTGTTATAGTTCTGCATCTAAGAAATGTGGATAATATGTTTTTTATTCAGCTTTTGTTTGACAGGGAGTCCATGGTGTGTCACAATAGATTCAGAGTGAGTTGTGTTGGAAGAGACCTTAAAAAACATCTAGTTCCAACCCCTTACAGGGCCCAAATGCTGGACTAGCAATCAAAAGTCCTCTTTGCCATTGCTGTGTTACCTTCAGAAAGTCATTCTCTCCTCTGTTTCAATCTTTCTTTCAAAAAGCAAAGACATTAATTCTTCCTATCTTACCAGGGAATTCTTTGAATAATCCAAGCTCTACTAGCCCTTGTTTAAATCACAGATTCTTCAGTTCTTTTGACTGGACAATTATTATGAAAGATGGAAAAAGCAAGTTATGCAGTAGATTTGCAGAGGAAGTGGATAAGCAGTTCTGATTTCCATAAAGAAAAACAAGCTTTGGACATGTATCTGAATTAAGCTGGCACTCTAAACTAATCTGCTGATCTGGTAACTTAAATCCAAGCAATGCATTTGAGATTTCCAGACCCAGTTAGGGATGTGTGGCTCCCTAGATTGTCTTTTTAATTCACTCAAAAAAGGTCTAACCAATCTCATGGTACAGTCTTAGAAAATATTTCAGATTCTGACATAAAGCAAGAAATAAAGCTGACACTTAAGGCAGGAAATTTCATTTCAGATGTACAATCACTCTGCACAGAATCCTCTGCAGAGTTTGTTTCCTGTAATTAAAAGGAGTTGATTCAGATTATCCTGTGGGTATTAGAGCTGTCCTGTAGCTCTCTCCATCACTTTTATGAAATGTATTATTTAGTGCTGTCCCAAATATGGAAATTCAGAGAAACACAAAATTGTTGAAATCAGAAACTCATTAAGTGAAAAAATTTTGTTGCAGGATATACAACCAGATGTAAGAATTCAAGCACAGAAATGACCTTGTTCTCAGAATTGCAGTCACAGCAGTTCACATCTATGAATTTCATGTTCATGCATCCAGATGGCTTTTAACTTGTTTGGCTGCATTTTCTTAGAAACACCACTGCAGGGGTACAGCACACCATCTTAATAAGGCTCTGTTCCCAGCAGTTTCCAGTGAGTTCTGCTAAGGGAGCATGTGGAGCCATTCCCTCAGAGTGCTAGCTCGAGGGCAGTGCAGGTTAAAGCATTTTTCAAGTAATTTCCTTGCTCCTGGATTTTAGTACAGTGTGGAAATAAAATGTGGAAGCTATGAGCTTTTCACTAGGCCCCCATCTAATACCTGAATATTTCACAATTTGTAAATGTTTGCTTATGGGAAGTCAATTTCCTTCAACTGCAGTGGTAGTCTAAGGTCACATCTCTAGGCAGCGCTGATTTAGAGCTCCCCAAGCACTCTGTGCCTGCATACACACTGTTCTTCACCCAGGGTTTCAAGGTAAGGCTCAGAAGCGTCAGAATCAGTAAGAGGAAAAAACTGTCCATATCAAAAGGGAAAAGCTTTCGATCAGAAAACAACCAGATAGTCAAATCTAAGATATGTGCATGATAAAGAAACAAAATGTCCTTTCATCTGAAAGTGAGGCAGACCCTTAAAACTTGTCAGGTCCTTTATTCTTCTACAAAGAGCTAAGAGCCAGTATAATCTGTGGGAACTTATTTAATTTATTAAAAAGGAATGCCCTAAATGTTAATGTTCTGCATCTGCAGCAGAGATGGCAGATAAGGGGGAAGGTAATCCAGAATGCAAAAACGATTGCTGAGCTTGTGTACTGCTTTGAGTCACATTCAATAATGCATTTATTTTCCCTTTAGTTGATTGTTGCTTACAAGACATTATTTCCAATAGCAATCAGTTCAAGTGTTTTAAATAATGCAGCTCTTTCCCTGTGCTCAGTTGCTATCCCTTCCATAAAAGTGCCCTTTGAAAGGATGTATTTTAATAAGATTGATCTACAAAGCAAATGCTAATTTCATTTATGTCCTCCAGTGTTCCTTTCTGGATTTCAGAGATCAGTCGGAGTTATTTTCTTTGCCTTGTTTTGTTTGGTAATAAAATAAAGAGTAGCGTGTTCTATTTTCACCTTTCCATTCCTTTTTGATAAGGCCAGAAGAAAAACTCACACAAGTAGTCAGGCAGGCATTGTCACAGAAGCAGGGTTCAGGTCCTTGTTCTGGCAGATTTTGGTAGGTTGATGCAGGATAAATCACTTAGGGATGGATTCACAGCTCAGCTCTTGCACTGACTGGGATAGCGTATCAGGTGCTGGGGCTTACTGAGCCACACAGAAATGGGCTAGGCACCTCAGGGGACAGGGCAAGGCAAGGTGCTTAGGAAAGGCTTTTATGAAGGCTGGCATGCTGAATCAGGAATACATGACTGATAAAGACACCCTAATGTGGGTAAGATCCTTTTTGGCCTTGCAGTAAAAGCTCTGTCTTGGGAAAGAGCTTTTCTTGAAATAGGAAAGTGTTGCATTCTTACCTTATCATGTGAAGACTTCATCCTATTCTAACTCCCACTTTCCAACTAGCCAGTGAATGCTGGACCAGGATTCATGTGGCTCTGCATTTTCTCCTTTTGACAAATGGCCATAGCAGCACTTCCCTATCACAGAAAGCTGCTGTCCAGATAAACACATCACAGATGCAGTGCTGAGTAATACCAGCCTTAAAAGCAATATAGGGAGACAGAGTGTCTCCTGTGTTTGGAGAATGTGATGGTAAAAGTGGCTTCAGAGGAGGCTGGATAACAAGCACTACAGGTGGAAGAGAAAGAGGAAGAGGAGAAGAGAAGAGAAGAGAAGAGAAGAGAAGAGAAGAGAAGAGAAGAGAAGAGAAGAGAAGAGAGAAGGAGAAAAAAAAAAAGTATGAACTTCAGCAATCATCACAATTTCTGTGATGTTCTTTTGTAGGACAAAGCCATATGGGAGGTGACAGTTATGGCATTTCAACATAGAGACCCACTGAAAAATACTTTTTCACTCCACTCTCTCACCTATATTTTCTTGCTTTTTTGAAACATAATTAATTTTATTTTCAGGTATAATTGAGGCAGTTTCCATATCTCAATACCATTAGTAGGGTGTCTGTGATTATTCCTCTCTGTCCAGTCTTACGCTCTGATTGTTGGTTTCTTTGTGTTTGAATGGATTTTCACTTTCTCTGTTTTCTCTTTCCTCCCCTTGATTGCCTCTCAACACTTCATGGGCCCTAAAATCACCAGGCCTCTGGATGTCTGTGTTTGGATAGCAGATCACCTTCTACCTTCTGTAGCTTTTTCACTGCCTAGCAGAATAGATTTTTCTTTTGCAAAACACACTATAGGAAGAGAGGTGGAGAAATCAATATTTCATTAGTCAGACCAGAATACAGCAATGTCTGATCTGCAGGTCTAGGACGCCACAGGATTGAAGCTGTAACAAAAGGCAGTAGTAGCATCAGAAAGGAAGTGGTCAAGGCAGGGATCTGGGACAGCAGGAGTTGCTTTGTTGGCATGACCACAGGCTCCTTGCAGCAGGCGACTTAACATTACTTCTCATCCATATTGTGTGCCAGTTGTCATCTGAAGCATGGGAGCAGGATGGAGCTAGACACAAACTCAAAACCAGCTGCGTTGTCTGTCAGGGTCACCCTTCCTCTTCCTCCCCTTGTACCCCAGCTGAAATTGTCATCCACACAGCTTAAACAGTTAATATAAATGTTTAAAATGAGAAACTGCCTCTGTACACTCAGGGCAGGACTTTTTATTCCTTTCCTCTTTTTTTTTTTTTTTTTTTTTTTTTCTTGTTTGAGTACTGGCTGGAGAATTTTTTTTTTCTTCTGTATTTTTAGGCTCATGTCTGCCACATGGATTTCCATCTATCACCAGCAGGGATGAAGGATGTCCACATATACCCACTTTATGCTATTGTGGGCTTGGTTCCTTCCCCCTTTCCCAATGCTGTAAAATGGTAGCCTCTGACAAAGACAGCTGCTGTTAATACATCTGAACATTAATCAGTTTGGGCAGAATCTGAGATAGTCCCTAAGACCTTATTGAGTAGACACATGCTGCCATTTCAACACAGAAGCAGCACATGGATGATTGAAATGCTCACCAGTCCATCAGTAAAGACAAACACAACACAAAAGGTTTTTACATTTCTGGTTTTGTGCATTTAACAATTCTGTTTTGGGTTCAGTTTTCTAAGCAGTGCTGAGAGTTATTTTTCATTGTCTGGGGGTTCTTTTATTAAAATTTCACAGTGCTCTGAAAAGGGTTTTCAGTGCATGCTTGAGGAATTTTCTAGTCTGGTCTGACAGAGCCATGTTGATACAGCCGAATTTTAACATCTCAGTAGAGAGACGATTCCCAACCCCATATTACTTTCTAACAGTTACTATGTACATTAATATGTACTTTTCTAAAGTATTGGGGGTTTACAACTTACTGATATTCTTTATAGACAAAATGTTTAAGTTCATGTTTGTCATTGAAGAAACCTGTGAAATCTTGCACTAATTAACATTTTCAGTTAGATCCACAGATTTCAGTCCTTTACTGTGATGCAAAGGGACGGACAATGGAATTTATTTGGAGTTTTGACATTGATTTTAAGGGGATTAGACAAAGTCATGGTCCAGCATGTGATGGCTAGTTGGAAAGTGGGAGATAGCATAAAAGACAAAGAATCTATTCCTTTAGCTTTTGGTTTTCCTATAAATGTGTCTTCTCTACTGAAATACTCTACTGAAATTCTTTCTTTTATAGCTAGTTTATGGCCTCAGTACAGCAAGTTCCAGATTGCCATCCAGAGGGTCATGGACATGCTCGAGAATTGGGACTAGATGGCATTTAAATGTCCCTTCCAATCAAAACTAGTCTATGACTCAGAGATTCAACTTGAAAACCTGGGTAATCTTAGGCTGCAAATGGAACATTATCTTTACTGAGCAAGAGTAGTGTGTGCACATACACAAATGTATGCCTATATATTGGTATGCATTTCCATGTGGATATATGTGGCTGTGTGATACAATTTCCTAGAAGATTGAAGCTACAGTGCAGTTTCTATCTCCTGCCTTGTAAAATAAGTAATCAATGCCAAGTTATGCTAGAAGAGTGCCTTTTATGTCAGGAAGCCTGAATTTTCATTCCAAACATATTGGTGGCTGTTATTTACAAAAAAGAAAAAAAAATCTTTACTCAGTACTACTGCTTATTTTCTATGCTGTGTTGAACTGTGTCTCACTGATCAAGCTGTTTCAGCTTTACTTATTCTACAAACAGGGTGAGAACTGCTGCAAGTTATATGTGCAGTTGATATCAGCACATGCAGGAAAATACATCCTTTAGCTTTCATTTTAAACCCCTAGAGTGAGGATTTCTGTCCTACAAATGAAACCAGTGGTGATATATTTCTTCTGAATCAGTGCATTGGAGATGAAGTGCATTGCAGTCAGCCTCAACAAGAAATAAGGGAGGACATCAAATCATACAGAACTGTTTCACTGTTTTGTGAGTAATTTGAGATTGTATCATTTATTCAATGAAACTGGTCCATCACAGGTTTAATTGTGAGCATTACATACAGAAGTCTTCTTGAAATTGTGGGAAAAGCTTCAAAAAATAAGTGCAATGCATGGCTGTAATTACTGGTAGGTAATTAACTATTTGGAAATGAGCAGCTATTATTCAATCAGTGAAATATGGTCTTTGGAGCTTTACTTCAGGCATTGATTTTCAACTCCCCTCTGGCATTTGTTTTTTTAGTTTGTTGAAGCAATCAAATCACCAAGAGATTAAGGTAATTTAAAATCAGCTCTGCATACATTTTAAAAGATATATGAATCATAATATATATAAAACTTAACCAACTTCAAAACTCCAATAAGCACTATTTAACACAGTCAATTTTTGAAAACAGTTTATTATGGTAAGTAAACTTTTGATGTTGCTGAGAGAAAAGTTTAATTATGCACAGGAAATATGCAGCATGTTTTTATTACTATTTACTAATCAACCTCTTTTTCTCTTTCATTTGCAGGAAAATATAAACATCAATGAAGCTTCCAGATGCTTGGTGAAACACATAATTGCTAGCGAGAGTGATCCAGTTCAGTCGGTTGAACCAGATATTGTAAAACCACACTTGAATTCCTCCAAGATTGTCAGTTGTTCAACTTGCTTTAAATCCTAAGAGACTTCCAGACTATTACAAGAGCTGAACAACTATGATTCACAATTTATACTTTATTCAACGAAACCAGCCTGCCCACATTGTCCCTAAGCAGATTGTAATTTTCTCAAAAATATATTTAAATTTTTCTCTCTTTTTTTCAGCTAAAATTTATTATGAGGTGTTCATTGATAGCAACTATTCAAAACTCTCTATGGCTATTGGTCAAGTAAGACTCATGGTGATGGCTGTGCTTTCTTATTTGGGTGGTACCAGTGATATCAAAACCTATTTCTTTGCCATGTGGTTTTTGCAAATTCATATTTGTGATGGGACTGCAGCAGCACCCTATTTGTCCATTGATTTCCAGGATGTTTTCTCAATACCTTGATCAGGCAAAGGTCATCATTGTGCTCTGTCACCCCTCAAACTTGAATGATCTTGTTTCATATAAGAAACATTATGACAAAGATGAAAATTGAGCTGTTCAAAAAGAGACACCAAGAATGTTTACAATTAAATATTCCCCTTGGAAGTTCAGTCTCCTGCATGTAGTGACAGGACTAAACATGCAGGAACATTTCACATCATTTAGTTCTCCAGAAGATCTGGGCTTCCGAGACTGATGAGGAATTGGCTCCCTCTTTCTGAGGAGTTGCATTCTCATAGTTGATAGCCTTATCTTAGATGAAGCAAAATAGAACAAATCAAGGGTGAGGGGTGACAAAACAGGAAATCAGGGGTACAGTCTCCTGGGTGAAGCAGATCAGGGTTTTTGAAAGGGTTATCTATGCTATAAATCCAGCATTTCCTCTGGAAAGCCCATATTGATTTTTTCCCTCCCTCTCATTCCTCATGTCACAGATATCCCCAAGTGTTTAAACTGTGTGTATTCTATCAGTCCTAACATGCATCCTCTCATTATGTTTATTCTCATGGGAAAATTCACTATCCACACTCTAAGATACCAGCAGAACTTTTCAGGAATCCATCTGTGTTGAGTAGAAGGGTATTTGCTTTCTGAAAACATTCTTCCAAAATGTATATGAATCATCACAGGAAGCAAGCAAAATGAAACAGGCTTAAGAGACACTTCTGGAAGATGTGAAGAATTTATTGAGCCATACTGTGGAAATGAAATTGTTGATTTTCAGCATCTCACAAAAAAAGTGCAGGTTGGTGGAGTCATTCAGAGATGTGTGTCTAGAAAAGAAGTCTTGACATCTGGCTGCAAGCCCCTTCAAGACAACTTTGCCTCTATCCTGCCATAGACAAATCACTTGCATTTTCTGTTCTTACTCAGACTTTTCCTTCCTAAGCTGTGAACTCTCAATTGCAGGAGCTGAGATCAGAGATGAGTTCCTCTTAGAGAGGTGCAACAGCGTGGAAGGGAGGAGACAAAATCACATGCTGCCTTAAGTTTGCAGATGTCACTGCAATACGCCACTGAACACTTAGTTGGAAATGAAGGAGTGAAATTCTCAGTCTAGTGAATACCTGCTGCATAGCACAAATGAAAAAAAATTAAATAAAAATTCCTCAAGCTGACCTTATACTGTGGGACCTATGAGGTTTATGTGCCTGTAAAATTCATCCTACTTGGCAATGTAAGGTGTATGTTTGGGCTCAAAGTTCTTTTCCAACCTAAATGATTCTATGACTGTGCCTCTGTCACTAAATGCTCTGTTACTATATAGGCACTGCAGACAAGAGCTATGTTTCTCTCCCTGGAGAGCCAGGGACAGAGACATAGCTCTTTATGTGCTCTTCCTAAAGACTTCCATTTTTCTCACAGGATTTTGGAATAAGAAAGCAAGGTCTCTAGTTTTAAAAATAAAAATTCACATCCACAATTAATCTCCACAGATATAGATGTATGGATACATATACATATAATGAGCTGGCTTTTTTGAGAGTAATTTTCAAGTTGTCTTGGATGCTGTGTCATCCTTTAATACCTGTGTTAAACATTCTTTAACTCCTACAGAGATCTGTATCAAATACCTTAAGCTTCCTGCCTCAGTTTCCTCCTCTGTAAAACAGGGATCTATGTACACACCTACCTCACAGCACTCCCTGAAAGTTACTGTTGGCACTGTGCTTTGGGGATACATATTCTACAAATGCCAAGCTCTGATACTGCTCAGAACGAAATATGAGTGCCCCCTAGCATAAATACATGGTGCTGTAAAGCCTTAGTGCTATAAATTTATCAAAGTCTTGCCTGTGCTGCAAAAATTAGCTTCAATTATTCCACCTCAGTTAAGCTGGTCAAGGTTATAAAGCAACGTGTGACTGCATGGGCTGATCAGACTGGCTGCAGATGGTCTGCAAACGGAAACTGTGGCTGCACAGATGTCATGGCACAAGTTTAATAATCTCAGCAACAAAGCTGCAATTCAGAGCTAGTGCCACATCAGTTATTTCAAATTTAAAGCATCATTTAAATCAAGTCATATGGGCACATTATTAAGGATAACAATTCACATCCTGAGCCAACACTGTGGAGAATACAATGAACTAGATATTTCAGATAGCTTCTAAAGGGTTAATTTTTCATGAGTTGAGCCCCATACTTCACTTATGAATCTGTGGGTGCCAGGTGAAGCAAAGGAAATTGCCATTTCATCCAAAAATGCTTTTATGCTCAACTCGCAACAAACCCAGCAGTTCCTAATGTGTTTTGCTTATCTTCCTATCACCTTTATTTGGTGGCTTCTAGCAATACACACTAAGTATAATGGGAAATTCCACAAGACTTTGAGAACTATGGCTAAAGATCTGGTATAACAGTAATTAAAACAACCCTGCAAAAATAAAACACTTAAATGACATATAGAGATATTTTTGTTCCACACTCTGTTGTATAAACCAGCTTTAAAATATGGGCTCATTATCTGTTCCATAATGTTTCTGTCATGTCAGATTCCACTGCAGTCACTTCTGGGGCAGATTTTCCAGCTCTGGTAGATGGAGGACAGAGTGTGGCCAACTTAGACTAAGGACTATGCAAGATATAAGTTCTAAAGTCATACATATTTACACCATGAGAATTAGAATAATATCACAAAGAATCAGGCCTCCTTAGGAGGTTACATAATTACATATGTTAATTTTTATTTATACTAAAGTGATAAAAATCTTTCAGGTCTTTTTCTATAACACAATAAATGTGTGAATGCAACCTGAAGGCCTGAACAGAGCCTTTTTAGAGGAGGTTGTTGTTGTAGGCAGGCCAGAATAAAAGCTTTAATTTAGAATTCATGAGCTCAGTTTGTGCCAATACCCTTTCAGGAAATGTAAAGTTTAATTATACTGTGTCAGTCCCTAACAGCTTGGATTTCCTTAGGTTTTTGATGCACTCTGTGCTATGTCCTCTTTGCTGGTCACCAGGGACCAGGAACCTTAATCACACGTCCATTTCAAAATTAAACATTTTCCCTTTCTGTTTGCAATAAGTAATGAACGATGAGTCTCTATTGCCTTGCAAATGGGCAAAGGTACTGCAAAGTGGAATTAAAATTCATTTTCATTCTAGCTCTCCAAATATGCCCCTCTGGATATCACAGCACCTCAAACCACATGTTGATGAGCAAGGGAGGTGCTGGACATGAAAGATCACCCCAAAACACTCAAAGAGAACAGTGGTTGAACAACTTCACCCCCAGACATCATCTGCAACACCAGTAATGACAGAATGTCTTTCATTTTCTGTACTGGAGCTTCATACAAAAAAACCCCTCATGACCCTAAATACTTTGGACAGCATAGACATATTGGTGATAGGAAAATGGATGGAGTGAAAGATAATTATTTAGTTATTTCAAAAAGACCATAACTTATTTGACCATGTTCAGCTTTCAAGAGAAAGACATTTGGAAATCTGAAAATCGGGTTTTGTTATTCCTACACACCTTTTTTTATAGTTAATGTATTTTCAATATTTTTTCTATTCAGGAATAGCTGTTCCAACAGTACTTTATGCATTCAGCTTAAATTGTTGTACTCTTCAGATTTTTTTTTTTTTTCTGTTTTAAGCTACCTGATTCTATAAAATGGAGAGGGTGGGAGAGAGGGAAGGAAAATGTGCACCTTTAAACAGCAATGTTGTTTTACTTCTTGAAACACCTTTTGTAGCTGGATGAAGTGAAACTGGTAAACAGATGTGAGAAATGAATTTAGTGTCAATTGTCAGGAAACAGTCAATCAAAATATCTTTTACTGCACCAATATTTATGCATGTGACCGCAGGTTCTATTGTAATAAAAGATGGTATTTCTGACAAAACATGGAATATGAGTAATTTGTAAAATTTATTTATTAGCCAAAGTAGGCACATAAAAGTAACCATAAGTTAATTCAGCTTTCCTCATATGTAGCCAATTTATGACATATATAAAAGTCCATTTTAATAATTTAATTTAAACTGCTTACTTTCTGTACAACTTCTCTTTTAAACCATCCAGGTAAATGTTTGACTTTGGTTAAAGGGTTACCTATCTGAGACAGAAACCTTCCACCTTTTCTCCCTATTTTATATCCAATTCCAGATGCAACTTTTATGGTTCCAGCTCTTCAAAGAACCTCAGTTCAAAGTTTGATTTTACAGGCAGAATTTTTGGCTTACAAACAGATGCATCATCAGTTTGGAGGCTCATTAGTAACCACAGGCTCAGTTCTTGAAAGTCTGACTGGGTCAAAAATGGCCTAAATATGTAAAATGGGCACCTGCATGTCTAGGAGATGATAAGTTCATTTTTCTTCAGCTGTGAGGACAAGCTGGTGCCTTTTCTTCAGCTTTGAGGACAAGCTGTTACCTGCAGCAGCATTACACACTTGACTTTAAATGATTCCTTAGAAATATTAGATTGTATTATTAATAAAAAAAAAAAAAAAAAAAGGAGATTGCATGCAGTGTGGCTCTAGTATTTATTTCACAGTTTTCAGCTTTTCTGCCACAAAAGCAAAAGTATTAACATTCTGGTTTCATTTACTTTTTCAATGATGCAACCTGACACTCTCACTCCCCATGGCTGAGGGTGCTACAAGACCCTCAGCAAGTCCCCAGTACTTGGTGGCACAGTTGCTATACTGACTACATCTCTCAACAAGGAAATATATTTGACTGCAATATTTGGGAATGTTAATTTCCTGAAAATGATCCCCTTTACAGTTGCAGCACATCAGATGCCCTATTAAGAGTGGAACCTCTTAATGTTTCAAATTCAGCAATAATAGTTTACAAATATGAGATATTAAACTGAGAAAAGCCACAGCACACTACTCCAAGGAGTGGAAGATGAGAAAATGAAAATTTCCCTGTAGGCTCCTCTGCAGGTCAACAACAGAAAGTTCTTCTAGTCTGGTATTTGCCTAGTTTCTTCCAGGAAATAAGCTTTCTGTTAAGCTACAGCATCTCAATTCCACAGCAACTGGTAATAGTTGCACCTGGCATCTACGGAGTTTATGTAGTTTCGAAAATTCTGATTTCAGAAATAGCATCTTTATTAAAGGTTTAAAAGTCAGTGGTGCCTAACCAGTGGTACATAAAGGTTAATTTGCTGTACCATGCAAATTCCGTGCAAATCTATCCATGTATCTTCTGTTTACATGAATCCATGGGTTTAGTCTTCACAAATCATGCAAGGAAAGGGTCACAGCAAGATGTTCCTTTAACAACCATGCTTCAGCCACATCCAAAATCCTGCAAAGGAGATGAACATAATGACTGAGGAAGCAAGGAATAGCAAGCAACCAGGGTCAGGGTGAACAGAAACATCTGGGACTCATCCAGGACCAATTCAAGAAGCATTGATGCTTGACAACTTCCTCAGCAAATTTTATGAAAATCTGACACAGCATGAAGTTTTTATGACTTAGAGGTATATGAATTTTCTAGGGCGCAAATGGCTGTTTTCACCTTGTGCCTTGTGTGCCTTGAATTTTGCTTCTTTACTGGCTGCCTTGCCAAAGACATCTAGTTTATTTCAGGATTTTTCTCTCTTTGGCCTTTGGTGCCATCTTGTCTCCTTGACTTTACTTGGTGAGGAGCTTTTATCAGAGTCATTGAGACTGTTACTTTTTAGTTTCTATCAGGTTTCTGTTTTTTAATTTATTTAAATGCCAGGTATGCTCAAAGGACACATAGCCTCATACTAGCTACTGTGAAGAAAATTAATTCTGTCCCAGGCAAAACCAGAACAGAGGTGCATCCAGATCACAGAGACCAAGAAAATTGGTGTTGCTTATTCTGGCGAAGAGAAGGCTCTAAGGTGACTTTTTTGTAGCCTGTCAGCACCTAAAGGGGGTTACAAAAATGCTGGAGAAGGACTATTTACAAGGAAGTGTAGTGACAATAAAAGGGGCAATGACTTCAAACTGAAAAAGAGTAGGTTTAGATTAGCTATTAGGAAGAAATTCTTTACTGTGAGGACGGTGAGGCACTGGTGAAGATTGACCAGAGAAGCTGTGAATGCCCCATCCCTAAAAGTGTCCCAGACCAGGTTCACCTGCACGTGGTGAAGGATTGGAACAAGAGGATCCTGAAGGTCCCTTCCAACCCAAAGCATTCTATGTTTCTCTGATCCTGTGATTCTATATTCCATACCATGTGACCTCTCGCTCAGCAATGAACTAGAGAGAAGGTTACTGGTGTGGGGGGTCACTGCTCCATGACTTTCTTGGCATTGATTGATTGGTGGTGAGAAATTGTTTTCATTTCTACCACTTGTTTTTTTTAACTTTTATTTCACTCTGTTATTTTCTCTTTCATTACAAATTATTGTCGTTGTTGATCTGGAGGCACCAATGAGTTAGGAAAACAGAGGCAATAAGGGCAATAAAGCAAAAAAAATGCAAGATTGTGGGGTTTTTAACCTTTGCTTAATAGTAATGTCAGACTGTTTGCTGGGTATATGCTCATACATGGAGAAATTGTTGTGTAACACTTTTTGATGTGCACACAATAAGAATTAATGTTAGAGTCTGATGAAAATTTTTATTTTGCACCAGTGGTTCTGGATAACTACCCAAAAGTGATTTATCATTATGTCTCAACTTGTCTTTTCAATTTCAGTCTATCAGAAAAGATTCACTGCTGGGGAAAGGTGACAAAATTGGGACACCCTCAACATATAATCACAGTGGAACAGAAAGAGGAGGAATTCTGCCAGCAGCCTTGCTGATGAAATTGAGAAAGGAGCCGAGCTGAGAGGAAAGGGAGCCAGTCTCTATAGATGGTTACCCCAAATAGATTATAAAAGGTCTTTACTTCAGTTAGTTCAGACTGTAACAAATCCAGCCAGCAGAAAGCCTTCAGGGAAAGTGATGAGTGGGATTGCCTGAGATTAATGAAAACTACACAAATAGAGCAAATTGGCAGAAGTAGGGGTAAGAGTCTGCCCTTTCATAGGTCTCATAGTTATTAACATTAAGAATCTGACATTACAGTAGATGCCTTTGATGTTCTAAGGTCTCCAAGGCCAAGAATTATGCTTCCTCCTCCTGTATCCATCTCTATCCAAGTGCAGACATTAGACTAATGGAAAAAAGTGAAATGCTCTGTCCAAAAGAGGCTTATAATCAAAACACTCAGAAAGATATAGATAGTGATTGGAAATATAGCAAACTCTATGACCAGCATAATAAAACAATATGAATATTTATCATGTTCACTAGACCTAATTCTCCATCTGCTCATTTTATATGCCTCTTCCTGCAGTGTTTATTAATCTGGCTGTATGTACACATATAAATGGCAATCATTTTAGGGTTTCCACCTCAGTAAGCTCATGTGCACTGTTTGCTTGGATCACCCTCCATCGTTACACCCTTAGCTGTAGTCTGGTGCGGGAATGCAGAGCAGCATACCTGGAAGCACCATGTCTTGGGGCAGCTGGGGGCTTGCAATGTTGTGGCAAATTCTCTCTGCTGGAGCTCACATTCTCGGCTTCTTCAAGGGAAATACAAGCCCCAGGCACTGCTTTGGGTCCTGCCAAGTGGAGACAAGGGCTGCAGCCACATAGCCTTAGCCCAAGTCTGCAGTTGAAGAGGACATAAGTCCTATCTCCTGATAAAGCCAGCCCATGGGAATGGGTCCAACCTGCCACACAAAGCAGCAGTCAACGATTCCTATGAAGCCTCACGTGATCTTTGATAGCACAGCCCCACACAACTCGAAATGCAGATTTACCCACCACTGATTGAACTCTTTAAGAAAAGTAAGATCTAAAATTGCATGTAAACACTTAGTGGATGGCAAAGCTTAATATCCAGCCTTGTGGTCTTCAAAATGTGGAGGCAGCTGCCAGCCCTGAGGTGTCCAGCTCTGCAGTGCCTCAGCTCCTGGCAGCAGCAGTGCTCCAGCTGCCTCAGCTCTGCCTCCTGGCATGTCCATGGATGCCCCTGTGCTGACAGGACTGAGCAGTTTAGTACCCAGCTAATGCTCAGTTTTCCTCCCCCACACAGTTTTTTTTCTCACTGTTCCACTCCCTGCTCTCTTCTCCCCTCCCCTCATGTTGTAGGGGCAGTGAGCCACTGGCTGTGTGGTGTTTGGCTGCTGGCTGGGGCTGAACCAAGACATCCTTGTGGCTTTATAAAAAAAGAAAAAAAGCACAGGATCTTATGTCTCCCATTCCTGGCCTGCTGCAATAACCAACATTTTACAAATGCACGTGGCCAAAGGTTTCCTGTTTCCTAATAAATCCTGAACTGCATGATGAAGGGTGAAAGCTTCATCACAGGTTTTATGAGCCTCATACCTCAGGTCAAGAATCCCATGGCCCTGTGATCTGGGGATTTCTGTGGAAGTACAGCTAAGAATCAGGCTTAAGATTGAGAGGTACAAGGTCTCTAAAATCCATAAAATATACTCTGTGGTTTTATAAGTGCTGTCTCTTTTAATTTTTATATATTGCCTCTGTGTGTTTATGCATCTTAAGTAAACTTTCAATAGAAATTAAATAGCTTCAATTTGCATTTCTGTAAAGCCAAGTTTGATTTAAGAGATACAAAAACTCTAAGTACATCTGGATGCACGTTGGTCCTCTGCTCTGAAAGCAATAAAATAATTTGTGATATAATCTACCATCTAATAAAGAAATTAAAGAGGACAATAAACATTTAAAAATATTAACAGGGAGAAATTAATTTTGAAATATTCCTTGAGTATTAATGAAGGTGTAAGGGATAATCTTGCAATGGAGATTAATAAAAGGGTAGTCTTAAGTACTACTAATACTCTTAAGTATTACTTAAGTAATACTTAAGTATTAAGTAAGTAATTGGGATATGTCAAATGGATGGGACTATCAGCAAGAACATGGTGGACAGTAATACTTAAGTATTAAGTAAATAATTGGGAATCAGAACAAGTACATATGTCAAATGGATGGGACTATCAGCAAGAACATGGTGGAGCCATGTGTTGAGGTGATTAAAGAAAGAACATGGAATATAGGAAATAACATGATGAAATTTTTTTAAATTACACGGGGAAGAAAAACAACATTTCAAACTTACAAGGAAAACAAGAAGGGATTGTAGCTCTTCTTATGACTCTTTGAGCAAACCTGCATCAGAAATACCAAATTTTCCCAGGCAGATGACATTTATAAGAGGGGAAATTATTGTGTCATACATTTGTGCAGATGGCACCAAAAATCATAGATTCAAAAACCATGTCTCAGATGTGCATATGCTCATTGTCCACAGAATGGATACACATGATACATCTGCTTCCAAGAACTGAAGTAAAAATAGACTGAATTCTGGAACTGTGGGAGCCCTGCAGGGCCCCCTGAGCTCTTGGTGGGTGTGTTATTGTTATACAAGGGAGACACAGAAAATACAAAATCATCAACAATGTTTTTCAAGTATTCAAAGGTCATGAGGAAAAAAATGTCCTCAAATACAAGCCTGCTGGTTTCAGATTTGTTAGATTTTTATTAAAAAATATATACCCTTCTTTTCTGATTTCTTAACACTGAAGACTTCATACAATTTTTTTGCTTCCAGCTTTTCTCATCAAACAAAATCTGGAATATCTTTTTTCTGAAAAAGCCTATGAAAATTCCCACAGACCCATATGATTCCAGAAACTGGAGGCCCAGCAAAACCATTGCCACTAACTTGTGTTAATTAGTGGCTTTCAGTGACTGTCCAAATTCAACTGCCATTTCTGAAAATATTGGCTTTAGTACAACATACTGTACTATACATGTATATATATATATATATATATATATGTATACTTATATTTAATTTGCAGTAATAATATTCTGTATATACGTAGTATGCACTTGTGGTATTATCTGTATAGCTTGCTTAGTACAAATATAGCCAATTTTTATGCAACTGTGGTTGTAGGGATGCTAAATCTCCTAAGAGAAAGCTCCTGCGAGAAAACCTGCTCTGTCCCTAACTTTCCATAGGCTGCAGCTTCTTTCATTGCTCTGGGATCCTCCAGGGGCTCCACCCTGCACCTCCATGGGCTGCAGGGGCACAGCTGCCTCCCCATGGTCTGCACCAGGGGCTGCAGGGGAATCTGTGCTCTAGTGCCTGGAGCACCTCCTGCCCCTCCTTCTGCACTCACCTTGGTGCCTGCAGTTGTTCCTCTCACATGTTCTCACTCCTCTCTCCCAGCTGCTGTGCAGAATTTTATCCCTTTCCTCAAATATCTTATTACAGAGGCATCACTAACATCGTTACGGGTCCAGTTTTGGCCAGTTGTGCATCCACCTTGGCGGCAGCTGGAACTGGGTGTGTGTGTGACATGGGGGCAGCTTGTGGTGTCTTCTCACAAAAGAGGGTCCCCTCAGACAGACCTATAAAGTCAGAAAACTAGGACAGATCCAGGAAATGGAAAGCAGATGGCTCAGTGGAAAGTGGTGTTTTACATCATAACTCGCCGATTAAAATATCTTCATAAAATATAAGAAAGGATAGCTCATTGTAGTCTCTTGGGAAGTACCAGTCTTAGCATGCTGCAGAAAGAGTGATTCTTCCCTGTTTCTTGGTGACTTATACAAAAGCTATAGGCTGAAGATCAGTGAAAACCACCCTCTCAGATTAAGTCTCAAGTGTATCTTTCTTTCCTAAGTAAGGAAGATAGAAATACCAAGGGGAAAGATTCAGCAGCTGAGCTGCTGAAGTGCACCCATCATTCAGCACATGAACCAATTCTGTAAGAATTACCCAGTAAGGCATTTAAATATCCATTTCCCAGAGGCCACACTTCAAACCAACAGCTGAATTGCTTTTTCACACCTTTTCTTGTGCCCATTTTTTGCAGTGACACACATGCACTGTGAAAGAAATTTTCACTAAAACCTGAGGTGGTCTGGCAGCCACAGAAATCATTGCCATTGATTGAGTCATTAGGCTAAGATTTCAGTCATTAATAAGAAATCTTCTCATTTTCTTGTAGCAATGACAACAAAAATAAGCTCTAGCAAAAAAAAGAATCTCAGGGCAGCAAGGCAGAGAAGACTTCATCTGCATTCAGAGACCAGAAAAACTAGAGAGAGCAGAATCTACTGAAGAACCACAAGCAGATTTAGGTGTTCTTGAGATAAGAATAGTTAGTAGCTGAGGCAATATCAAGGACTTGCACTTTTCTTAGTCTCCTTCTGTTGCTTTTTTGATAGTTAGTGAAAATAGGGCTCTGGACTCTTAGTCTGAGTCCTGATGGACCTTTTTATGTTATGCAGTAAGTGAAATGAAGACAGCCGAAATATTTTGGTGTTGGGGGATAACAAGCCTTCAACCAATAGGAATCCAGGGTAATTGGGCACCAACTTTTTGGCCTTCAGAGATAATGAGGTACTGTGTGTTAGGAAAATTGTTCTCCACTAACGCTTTGGAGTTTGTTAGTTTGACAATCTAAGTATATTGTAATTCTTAGCGTGATGTAAAATACTCCTATGCATAACATGTTGTGGTGGGTTGACACTGGCTGACTGCCAGGTGCTCACCAACCCACTCTATCACTCCTCAGCTGCATGGCATGGGGGAGAAAATAAGACAGAAAATCTCAGTGATCAAGATAAGGGCAGGAGCATCACCCAGAAGTTACTGTCACAAGCAAAACAGATTTGGGGAAGTTAATTATATTTATTGCCAGTTAATACTAAATTAGGATAGTGATAAGTAAGAAAAAATCTTAAAAAACTTTCTGCCCACGTTCTCTCTTCTTCCCAGGCTCAACTTCACTTTAAAAATTTTTACTTTCTCCCCTCAAGCAGTGCAGGGGGATGGGGATTGGAATTTGCAGTCAGTTCATAACACTTCATGTCTGCCACTCCCAACTCTTCCAAAGATGCCAGTATCTACTCTGAGCTTCTTTCCTTTTCTGCCTTTGGACTATGGAGAACAAGACATCCAAGAGAAGGATGCATTGTTTAGGTATCTGTCTTAGGAAGACAGGAACCATCTTTAGATATGATTTGACACTGGATGTGGCAGAAACACATGACCAGTACAGATACCTGGCTGACCTATAGCAAAAATTTGGGTGAGATACATTACCAAGTGTTCTAGTAAGTCTGCCTACAACAAATAAAACTAAAACCTAGAAAAGTCTAATTGAAAAAAGGTAAGGAGTATGCCACAAATAAAAAAATCAGATAACATGTAAAAATTCTCCTTCTTCTAATAATCCTGAAGTTAACGGTAACTCCTGTAAGGAAATTTTAATTTTATATCTATATTTAATATTTTGAAAATGTCTTGGTTTTTGTCAGGAACTATAGCTTTTCTGAGGGAAATGAGTTTAGATTTCTCTTTTCTTGTCCATATATTCTTAGTTTCCCTTGCTATTTGAAATGGTGTCTTCCCTGCATCTTCTTTGATGCCCTTTTGCAAGACAAAGTGAGACATCAGTTTATGGGGGTTTTTTTGTTTTTTTTTTTTGTTTGTTTGTTTGTTTGTTTGTTTGTTTTTATTAGGAGTCAATTCTTTGTTTATTTTATCTTTCATCAAAGACAGTAGCAGGTAATGAAGATGATGTTTTCCTTTCCAGCTGAGATTTTACCCAATTTCAGCCAATATTCATGCTGCAACAAATAGACCCCTCCAGGTCATTTTGTAGAAGATGTACTGCCATTTCTAAATGATTTTCATAACTCATTTTTGAGGTTTCAGCTTGTTATCTATTATAAAGCATTCTATCAGCCAACAAATTAATAAAAGTTTTGTCTTTGTTGCATTCTATTTTTCCCCATCTTTGTCTCAATGGTTTTCCCATTTGTGATCTGTATAGTTTTGACAGTTTGTGGTTGACCCCATTGCATTGATCTAATTGATGACCACTTGAATGTTGATGACAAAGCAGCTGTATTAATCATGTAACACATCTGACTTCTTCTACCACTTTAGCCCTCTGGGAAATCCTTTAGCAAATTATACCCACATGTTAAGCTCCTCTGAACAATCAGTCCTGCTAAAGCCTTAGCCACCAAAATACGTTTCTTTTCTTTAGAAATCAGTCTCCTAATTTCTAGCAACTTAGCCTTTTTTCCACCAGGTTATCATCAAAGTATATATGAACACTTCATGCACAAAGAACAGTCATTTTAGTACAGGCAAATGGAATTAACACAGAAACTGTCAAATTATTTGAATTGCAAGTACATAACAGCAGCTTGCTATCTTGAAAAGCTTCACTGTTCTTTCTTTCTCCAATGTGCATAAAATGACTTGGAATATTTAAGTCCATCCCTTCTTTGTAGCTTCTCCAGTGCTCAGAGTTCTGCCTGACAGGAAGTCCTAGAAATAGACACATTAAGGAGAGATTTAGAAAGAATTGGGTTGTAACTAGTGAAAACTACTCATCTCACTCCACCAGTCAGATGTTAAGTGAATTAGAAAGAAATGGCAAAAGCACTGATTTCTTTAGGGCAGTTTTAAGAATTCAATTGCAATAGAGTTTTAAAGCTCACAAATCTGCCAATCCTTCACAGACCCAAGGGTTGCTATTGCCCAAACACAAGAGTACTACTCAGTAGGTGAACCAACAGCCTGCTTAGGTGGGATAAAATCTCTGTTATTATTTATCTTTGTGTAGTGAAAGTAGCCGTAACAGGTGTTAGTCAAAAGTTACAGGTCTTGTCTCAACAGATTTGAAATATATTTACTGACTGCACTCAAGTATGAGGCCACAAAAGTGTGATAGCACTAAGATTACACATCTACTTTATTGCTGGATTCTATTTCAATTATAAGTGGCTTTAATACTTTTCACTCTGTATTACAGTTCTCATCATGGAGCTACTCCTACATGAGCATTTGAAATAACAGGAATAATTCAGTATGTTAAAATATTTTTTAGATGTTGTAGTGGAAATTTTTTTTGTAGTTTCTATGGATAGTTCTCTGAAATTATTTAGTTCTATTATTCCACCTACCAGAATCATTAAAATGAAAAACCAGAATCATTAATCTAACATTAAAATGTTAGATCAGGGTATTTTCTGATAATGCAATATTTAGTATGCATATGTTGTGTGCACTGAATCAGAAGATTATGAAATGTGTTTCAGGATGTACTTGTGCACCTAGGCAAGTGAACAATTTAACCTACTGCTGTAAAATACAGTGGTTTTCTCAATAAATCATGCTGATGGAAAAACATCCCTATACAAAGCATGTAAACAAAAGAAATGCTGACACTGTAAGTGATCTACCCCACTACCTTAAAATGCTGACTTTAACTCCCACTGTGCCTCAGAAGCAAGAAACATTGTGGGATTTTTTTGAAAGGCATTCTCATGACATTCATCACATTGATTACTTCATAAGGTTTTCCTTTTTGCCCTCATTATACTGTAAAGGATGCTGCTGCCTCATTGTCTACCCTTGGGGCTCGATGTACTCACACAGCTCGCAATGTCTGGATCCCACTAGGTCACAGAATCATAGAATCATAGAAAAATTTGGGTTGGAAGGAACATTAAAGATCATCCATGTCTAAACACCCTACCACGAGCAGGAAACCTCCCACTAGACCAGGTTATTCAGAGCACAATCCAACCTGTCTTTGAACACTTCCAGGGACAGGGAGTCTATGCCTTCTCTGGTCAACAAAGAGCAACCTGAAAGAGAAATCTCTTCATATGACAGAGTAGCAAGTCTGTTTAGGGTGAAGTCTCAGAGAAATCTCTCTCCAATTTCCCTCCTGAGAAGCCATATTTTGGCATACAAGAGAGATTTTTCTACGACACACAGCAGTGTTGAACTCAGTTACGTTCACCACAGGTTTTAACAAGTGCAATGTTTTCCCTTTCACAATGTGCTGAATATACTTCTCTCCTGTACTGCATTCCCTCTGAGCTGCAAGAGGAAGGGATGGAAACAGTACAATTGCCTTGAGATCTATCTGGGTTCTGTCACTGCCACAAGAATCTTCCTGGGAGCATATTACATTTGAATTTTTGGGGATGATAAACCTCCAAGAAAGAAACAAATTTCCTGAGAAGAAGGATAGCCATCTAGATCAGCAGGTAAACATTATAATACAGGCATTACTGCCAGAAGAGACAACCAAGGCTTGCCAAGGAGCCTCATTCCTAATGCCTTATATCCAGCTTCATTTTAACACAGAAAAAACAAATCTTCCATTGCCTGTCCCACAGGAAGATGTGTCTAGTCTTTTTTTTCTCAATGTGGCTTCATTTGCCTAATCATACATTACTTCATGGAAAAAAACAGATACTCAGTAGTTCTGCACTAGCAGACTTCCACCCTGTGTGATGTCCACCTGGTCATGTTTTTTTGTGTATATTTATTCTTACCAGGGTCGTTAACACAAGTTTAGGTGTTTTGGCCATATTAACAGAAGAAGGTGTGCTTCTGTTTTCCCTGTAGCAATTTTTTGCTTTCCTTATCTTAGGCAGGAAAACAAAAGAAGCTAGAGTGCAAGAAAACATTTCAACTTAAAAAGATTTAGACCATTAGTAATGCTGGAATTAAAAGATTAAAACACTTGTTTCAAGTGCTAAGTAGTCATGTTCTCTTATTAATGTCACACTCTACTAAGCATTATGCCATACTTTGTAATGCATGGATTCATCCCACACATCCTGTGCAGAAAAGTGCTTTGGGCTTGTGTTTAAATTTGAGTGTTTTCCTAAATCAGGATTCCAGGCTTTATACTCTTGGACATTAATTTCCTCCTCCCATTCCCCCCAAACCCAGATTTCAGAGCCCTCAAAGGTGTTTACCTTGAAAACCACACTTTAAAACTCAGTGATTTTATGAAGACCCAGAGCAGGCACTTAATCTAGAGACATCCCCAGACATCATTTGCCCCAACACTTCACTGAGTCAGGCTTACTGGGCCTTAAAGGGATTCTGCACTTGCAGTTCCTGCTGAGGCATTTCTATCTGTGTTCCTGCAGAGGCATTTTTAAGGTTTGTCTGTATTGCCTGTGCTGCATAGTTGGATCTGACAGACTCTCAGAGACAGACATTTATCACTCCTGCATTACCTTACTCTGTTCTTGCTTCACTGCGGGGAAGAGCCTTACTTATCACATTAAAAATGCAAGGAACAATTAAAGAATCCCACTCTTAATGAGATGGTACTTCTCCCATCAATTTTAAGCAATGGATATTGCAAACTCCCTTTTCAAGCAGGTTAGACTCGCACTCACAACTCTCTCCTGTCAAGGACAGAAGCTCCTGCTGAAATGTGCTGAGCTCCTGACACTTTCAGGATCTGCTCTGAGCCTGAGTGTTGGGTGGCTGTCACATCTAATTATTGTCAATCCAGTCCAGGGACCCTACCTCTAAGTCACAGTCCTTGGCCAGAAAGTGCTGCTCTAACTAGAATACATGCAGTGCAATTCACTGAACATACTAAATATAGGATGTGCCAATTTATGAAGGGGCACAGAGAGCTAGACAAATTTTTATCTAAAAATGACTATTTTTTCCCCATGGAAACGAATGTATGTGAAATTATTTAAATGTTGGAGATTAGGGAGAAAAATTGTAGGGGGAAAAATTTGGGAGGGTACTATAGACCTTGGGGGAAGAAAACATTCATCATGAGAGGATGTGTTCATCTCTGACAAAATAGAAAACCAAAACAGGCACCAGAGAATATACAGCATTAATTGCTGCACTAATCAAGTGAGCCAGCAGTGTGTAACAACTCTTCACTGTTCATTCTAGAGGTAGCTACTGCAAGTGTTCAAGAGACTGAAATAAAGCATCCTTCAACTTTGTAAAAAAAAGGAAGATTATGAAGCCATGATGTTTCTCTGAGCACTGAATTGATCTAGCTGGATTACACATGGTCCTGCAGAATCAAAATGATGCAGGAACAAGGTTCAGTCCTGAATTTCAGTGTTGAGGGAAAATGTAATTCCTACTACCTAAGCATATTCAGTCCCTTTACTAATCAAGTTGTATATTCAAATTTGTCATTGCAACCTGTGTATAGGTTATATATATGTATGTGTAAAACCTTTTACAGTCTTTCAGCTAGGAAAATATTGCAGAAAATGAACAGAATACTATGAATAAAGTTACTTCTTTTAATGATAACTTTTGAAAAATGAGTAGAGCAGGGTTGTTTGCTAATAATCTCTATGAAATTTGTATGACATTGCTCAAAATATGGACAGAGATCTCAGACTGTGCATGTCTATGAAATTCTGAAGGGAATGACAACAGGAAAGTAATTGGCCCAACACTGTTCAAAGTAAATGCTTTCATTGTGTCAAGGTTTAAATTTCTACTTGGAAAAATTTAGGTGGGAAGTGACCTTTGTATCCCATTTAGTCAACCTGTCTCCTCAAAGGTCTGATTTCAAACTTCAAGAGGAGGATTCTCAAAGTATTTACTGGTCGAATTTTGAAAACCTTTGATGACAATTCCACCACCTAACTTAGATATTTTCCTTGCTGGAAATCTGTGAGTTGTGTTTCTTGCTGCTTGTCTTTGTGCACCTTGGAGAAGGGTCTGGTGCTATTTTCACTACTACTCTTAAGACAATTTAGGATACATTCAGGGTATAATCTCCTGAATTATTCTGCAGAGATTCTGACGCACCTTTGTGACCAGTTCAGGCAGCAAATTTAACTCAACTTTCCAGACGCAAACTATGAACAGAAACAAAAATGTCATTGCAGGGAGATAGGATTTTAAAAGCAGTAGTCTCTCTAGTCATGCAGAAAGTATATATCTCATCTTGTTTCAAACATTCGGTGAAAACAATTAGGGATGGCTGTCACTTTTAAATGCAATGAAAAATGCCTTCAGTTTAGGCAACATCAAATAAGATGATAACTATTAAATGGGTTTAAGTTAAATGTACTTTTATTGCCAGTATTCTCGAGTCCAAATGGGAATGCATCCAAACCCAAACTTGTGAACTTCATTTCTACAGGAAAACTGACTCAAGTGGAGGATGTCTGTAACTAAGATGGTAATTTACTTCTGCAAATTCATCACAGTAAAGCAATTATTTTGCTCATATATTAAACTTGTTATATAATCTGTGGACAGTAAAATCCAACACATTTTCACATTCCTTTTGTACTGTGGGAGCTAGAGCTGGATGCAACACTCCAAGTGGGGTCTCACTAGAGCAAAGAGGGGAAGAATCAACTCCTTTGACCTGATGATGTCCCTTCTTTTGATGCAGCCCAGGACACAATTTGATTTACAGGCTGCAAGAGCACATTGCTGCATCATGTTATCTTTTGGTACACCAACACCCCCAAGTCTTTCTAACCAGGACTACTCTTGACCTATCCTCTGCTCAGCCTGTATTTTGCGTAATTTACTACATGTGTGGAATTTTAATTGGTGATATCCCCCATGCCTTCTGCTTGGTGTGTGTGTGTATATGTGGGTTTGGGATTTTTTTTTTTTTTGATTGTTTCCCTTGTTTCTTTGCTTAGGATCTCATTTATTTGGCTTTGGATTTTGTTGTTGGCTTTTATGTTTTTTTCCTGGGAGAACATATGCATACCTGTTCTCCAAGACTACAGTCTTTTGTACTGAAGTCCTTCTGGTTTGAGTTCAACTTCCTGCACCTTGGGCCAGCAAGCTTTCTTGAATTCTATGTTGGTAAAGAGGTTCACTAATGATAGGGAAAAGAGGACTAGCAAGGAAATGTAACATCATAGGAGAAAAAGGCATGAGGAGATAAGACCCACAAAACCTGAAGAGTTTTACAGCTCTTGTATAACACCCAGACAATTCTACTTGCAGATTAGCTACTGTTAATCCCTTCAGGCTTAGTGACTCCTAGGGACTTCAGACAGGTTAAATTGGTATTACTAACAGTTCAGAGCACACTACAACAGAAAGAAAAAATAGAGTGTTGCAAAATCTTCATTCATTTGATTCCAGAGCTGATTTTAAGCATCTGTCAGGTATTGCCAGGGAGGGCATAACCCTGTAATAATTTAGAAGGTATTTAGAATGTGTATGCCCTATGTATGTGTACATACCAAAATATATATAGCTGTTTTATGCTTTGGGATAATATTATATATAATGTATTCTTACTAAATTAGCTTTGGTATTCCTTCTTTCAACCTTGGCTATAAGATTTTTTTCCTGTAAGCTTTTGCCCCTGCTGATTTTCTGTAGATCTCTATGCCTGGAAAAGCCAACCTTGATTTTCACACTAAGCTGCACCATGACTGTGGGGTTTATTGAACCCCTATTGAGACATATTAATGGTGGTCTATTCTCATATAATAATGTCACTATTATTTTTTGTCATTCTCATCTCTATAGATTTCTATAAAATATGCTCATAAATCTCAAGCAGCAACCTGAAATTTCTATATTTCCCATTCCTTTTAAAGGTTACCTAGAAACATCTGCAGCACAATAACAGTAAACCATCACACACCTAAGAATACTTGCTGTAAACTACTCCATTGTGCCAATTAAATGCAATATGAACTCTACACAGGGGAGCACTTTATTGCTTCATTATTGCTTTTATATAATTTTAAATCCTGTTCACTGCAGCAACAAACATCCAAGCAAATATTTAAGAAGCTAAATGGGGAAATGGAGAACGAGTTAATCTGCTACTGGAAACTTTAATGTGCGGAACTCCATATATGGCATATTTGTGTTCAGAGGGCAATAAAATATTTTCAAAGGCACAAAGAAAACAGCATACTTGCCTTTTTAATGCATGCAATTAGACATAATGGGAAGGGATCTAACTGGTACAGTAGACTGACTTAGATAGCAACGTGTGCTGGTGTTACACATATTGCATTGAGAGTTTAGGAGAAGCATAAATCTAGAAAGGTCCAATTCACTGTAACAAAAAAGCATAGTGTGTGGCAGCACGAGGCATTATCTGTTGAATAAAGAATTTTGTCAGCAATGTAATTCATCAACATTGCAGCAGGTTGAAAATTCCTGTAAACAATTGCCTTTGGTACAATTAAAATTTGAGCAAAAGTAGATATGTTTTGAAGTTATTTCCTTTACAAGTCTCCAACTGTCTGAGTTTGGAGAGTCAGAGCCCTTGAGCTGCTATTGAAAAGCCAGTGAGGTGGCACAACTGATGTCTTTCTTGTGTGATTAATGACAAAACTGGAGGGTTTAAACAGCAGGTGCCTCAGAACTGTAATGATGATGACAATTTAATTTCATTAGAATGTTGTCTCTGTTCTTTTTGTTATTTTATTATAGGATTTTTTGTCAGTGCCTTTCAGCTTTCAGTCTGCATAGTCATAGAATCATAGAAGAGTTTAGGTTGGAAGGTACCTTAAAGAACATCTTGTTCCAAGCCCCCTGCCATGGGCAGGGACACCTTCCACTAGACCAGATTACTCAGGTCCCCATCCAAACTGGACTTGAACACTTCCAGGGCTGGGGCACCCACAGCTTCTCCGGGGAACCTGTTCCAATGCCTCACCACCTTCACAGTAAATAATTTCTTCCTTATACCTAATCTAAATTTCCCTTCTTTCAGTTTGAACCCAATAGTCCTGTTCCTTATCACTACAGTTCCTGATGAAGGGTTTCTTTCTAGCTTCTGTATAGATCCATTAAATGTCCTGTCTTGCCCTAGTACAAATAGCAACCAAGGAAGACGTAATTTAATATGAAGCCATAAAATGCTGCAAAGAACTCTTTCTGTTTCTGGAGTAATTTATGCATAAAGAGTTCTGCATTTTTAAACTTATTTTCTTTTTATAGGATTACACTCTGTCTTCAACAGATCCTCCAACATGGTTCCTCTGAATTGCCCTGTCCTAGATAAGTTTAGTCCATCTGACAAGCCACAAATTGAGGAACTGACTGCCTGTCCTTGGCAGCAAGACTGTGCCAATTCTCCACCAGATTTTCCAAACTTCCATAGCAACCCTGCAAAACAGATGAAATTCAGTTCAAGAGGGAGAACTGAGAGGAAAAATGCAATGAGGATATTAATGATACAGGGTGGAATGCAACCAACTTTGCTCCCTGTGTGTAACCCCTGTAGACTTTCTGCTTTGAAATAAAAGTAATTAATTCAGAAATGCACAAAGCCACTTCATGACAAGAATCCTATTTTAGGATTACACCACTTTGATTTCAGAATGCAGTGGCCACTTGAGGGCAATTCCAAAGCAGATGGGAACACCTAATGAACCTAGCTAAGTTTCTGGTGATGACAAGGTCATAGTATCACTTGCCACCATGAAATGCCAAATAACCTCATAAACTACATTTCACTGTGTTTATGGTACTATTTCTTACTCACCTAAACAAGGTCCACATGTATCTATCCAGAACTAGTTACTACAGCCACCTTTTAGGGAGTTAGTTAAAAAGACTTGTAGAAAATTTATGGTATTAAGATCCAAAAGAGTTTTGAAAGAGAGAGTAAAGATACGATCAAAGGATATGCCAAGAAATCAAGAGGTTTTAGTAAGTGGTCGAACAGAGCACTGAATTTTGGTTTAGGATAAGAAGGAAAAGGAAGAGAAGCAGCAGTGAACTTGCTCTGTACCATAGCCCAGAGCTTAGAAACACAGATTCAGCTGCATATTTCTGTTTGCCAAGCAGGTAGAATATGGCTCATGCCCCATCTTTTCTAGGTGAACCACTGAAGGGTTGCAAGAGAAACATCAAGAGAGAAATTCAGTTGGTATGGTAACTCAGAATTGAGACAGTTGGGGGTTCTTGCTCCTGATGTAGTGTTTACTCACCTGAGCAGATTCTCAATCCTCCTACTCCCAGTTGTAAGCTTCTTTCAGATTTCCTTTTCTGGATTTACAGATATAAGGAAGAAATTCTTTACTATAATGGTGGTGAAACACTGGAACTGATTACCCAGAGAAGTTGTAGGCTCCCCATCCTTGGAGGTGTTCAAAGTCAGGCTGGCTGGGGCTCTGAGCAACCTGATCTAGTGGAAAATGTCCTTGTCCATAAGACGGGGGTTGGAACTAGATGGTCTTTAAGGTCCTTTCTAACCCAAAGCATTCTATTACATCATTCTATGATATTTTCAAATCATTGAATCTGTCACAATGAATGGCACTATTTCATTTTCTTATTTATAAAAGATTATTATCTTTGAACATTTGCTGCAGTCCCCATGATCTCAGAGGAACACAAAAGAAGTCAATCTCATTATTTTGCTGCCAGTATCTACCCAAGAAAAATTTAAACACTCTTTCTCTATGATGTGATTATAATTGAGCTGAATTAGATTTTAATATCTGAAGTAAACCAGAAAAATGTAATTGAAGCCAATAGTTAATTTGCATTTTACTGTGTGGTACAGGTCAGGACCTACCTCGGGTCACTTTTTAGTACTGGTTTACCAAGTACAAAATCTGCAGTCAGAACACACACTTTTAAAATAATTTAAAATAACAGTTTAAAATTTTTAAGTAATGGTTTTACCCTACTTGGTTGGCCAGTTTGTCTGCAGGATACAATGGGTGGTGTTCAGACCTGCACCCCACAGATGAATTTCAGTTATTTCTGTATTGAAACTATCTCAATACTCTGATAGTAGCTCCTCTCACACAAAACAAAGCACATATTCAAGTAATGACGCATATTTAATGTTAGGTCTCTGTTTCCAATTTACTTCATCCTGTAGTTAATTACCTCACTGCAGACTGCCAATTAGTTTGACTCCCAGCTGTATTCAGGAAGCCAAGTGGGAATGCCTACATAAGCCTTTGAAGTCCTTTACATTATCTGCTGCTCTAAAAAGCTTATCAACACAGCATTTGAGTGGAAGAAATGAATACTTATGAAAAAACATTAATCTTCTTGAAGCTTTAGAAACTGCTGTGACACAACAAGAGTTGCTAAAGTGAGGCTTTGTCCCCGGTCCACTTCTCTCCATTCTGTCAGGATGCTCTGATAACATTGAAACTATAAAAAACCTGCTGTTTTAAACAATTCTCTAGATACTCATGGAATTCAGCAAGACTTTCAGAAGGAGCAACAGGATGTTTTTGTTAACCTGTGTTGATCATCAACACCAATAAACTCTAGACTTGTCTGGTTGAAGAGTTACAACTGTACTTAACATTTTGTGCCTCAGAGACAGTGCCGTATCAAAGGCAGGTAAGAAAGTGCCGGGAGGCTGGGAAAAGTCTTGAGCTGTTTGACCTGAAGGCGGAACATTTATTTTCTCTCTTTCTTTAGCAGCAACAGTAAGTGAGCAGAAAGATGGATATACTCACTGTGAAGCCCTAAATTCTAAACTTATTTCTGCTGGTTATTCCTCTACAGTCATGTTTTCCTCCAACAAAAACAAAAGCTCTCACATCTGCTTATATGTGCTGTGGGCTGATGGTGAGTGTATCATTAACTAATAATAACTTCAATAATATTATATTTGTTTGGCTGAAGTTTATTGGAGCATCCTCAGTAAATTCAAGTAGCTGGCTGGGGGCTGTTAGGTCCTGCTAACTTTGATGAGGCTTGCAAAAAAATACCTTAGGCCCAATAACAGCTTCCTGTGGTTCATAGACTCAGAACACTGTCTTATCTTTCCTGAGGTCTCAGGAAATGAGGAAGAATCTGAGCTTTTGGAGAAACTTCTCCTCTGCCCTATAAGTAAGGACAGTGAGAAAAGGGGTTTGGTTAGGTTGCTAGAGTTAGGTTACAAAACAGCATTTCTACTTTTCATTGCTTCTGGTCACTGCTTCAATTTTCTTTCTTGCTGTACTAGCTTGGTTTGCTTTCAAAGACCATTCAGTTCTGTCATCATGTGTACCATGTTCTTATTCTTCTTTTCTTATCTCAAATCTATTGAGTCAGAAGAAAATATTTTCATTAGCTGCTGGGAAGAACTTAGTGTTGGTATTTTAGTTTTCTTTCTAGTGTTTTTTTTTATTTTTTCAGTCATTTCTAGGCATTAGTCAGTCATATGTGAAGCAGGGTTCCTGAAGGAGGTACAAAGTTAAACACATAATTGTGATCTCTTGCAGATGTTTATCTTTCTTCTTTGTTGTTGTTTCCTTTGAACAAATTATCCAAAATCGTTTAAACTAGAAGTCTGCAATCATGCTTTGTCAATGGAAAAACAAATTGATTTTGGTCCTGGAGTAAGTGATTCACCTTGCTAACACAGGAGTGTGAGCAGGAGGAAAGAATACTATAAAATTTCACAACGTTTTCTTTCCATTCGTCATGAATGAATTCATCATGAATTCACAACACCTTTTTTACTTCATTTTAAATCTCTGCTTTCTTTTTTCTTCATTTTTCACTATTGGGTCATATCTCTGTTTCACATGTTCATGTCTTTACTTTTACATTTACTGTTGTTATGTCAAATGCTATGTAAGTTATCTCAAATATTATGTAAGTGTAGGAAAGAAACAACTTTCTCTTTCCAAGTTGTTTGTACTTTCTTCCATCATGGATAGATGAATGCATGGATGGATGGACAGACTAACAGATCCATAGGTATGTGGACCACTGCAGAATACACATTAGCATATCACATTAAAAACCTTTCAGTTTTGCATATTAATATATGTGACATAAATGTTCTGGTATACACAGACTTGAAATTAAAATGAAAAAGAAGAAAAGTAGGTACAGTGAGGCAGGATAAGGCACTGGGATAGAAATTAGAAACAAAGTGAGTTTTCAGCTCCTTGAAGTATTCTCCTGGTGTAAAGAATCAACCTTTTTTCTGAGTAGTCCCACTTGATGTAGGGAAATGGTGTGAAGCTGTGCTTTTTGCAAGTGATAACCTGTAATTCCCTGAGCTCAGAAAATGAAACAGGCAGCTCTGCAAAGTCATTGGACTACAGGGCAATACTTTTGTGAACGGTTAAAAAAACAGAGGACATGTATTCATAGCATCTGTTACTTGAAAGCTGAGAATAAGTAGCAGTTAAGGTGTAATTTCTTTCATCACTTTCATCACTAACTAATTTTTTTAAGTGACTGGCAATTTTTATGACAAGTGATCTTACTCATAATTAAAGCACCACTGTAATTTGTCTTTCCCTGTCATGTAATTTATGGTGTTCAAGCAGAGGAAGAAAGAAGAGTGGAGACTACAAAAATCACTTTCCCTGTGTAGAGGGAAAACCAGCAGCAGGGGTGCATCTTAATCCTGATGTCTCCCAGATCTGGTGGAATAAGAACACTGTCATTGGTAACAAGCTTCACACAGAATGATATGAGACAAAAAGTTCCAAGATCTAAAAAATATTTCAGGTATGGACTAAAATTGTGCTGTCTTCTCTGCAAGCTAGAAAGTTAGTGACACTTAGAAAGTCTTGTTTTAAAGTTTGAAATAATGTGGACAGACTTATTCATGTAGAATGTGAATATCATTCACAAAAAAGTGCATACCTACTATAATGCTTATGAAACTCATTTTATAGGCTAGAATAGGTTCTCCTTCAATTAGAAAGTTGTGACCCTTGGATTAAAAAAAACCATATCACATACAAAAATTCATTGGTGACATTGGACCAGCTTAATAATGACTCAGGGAACTGTTATGATTCCATCTGCTACGATTCCAGTGATTCAGGTAGTGAACCATTCAGCAGAAGATGCTTGTGAAGAAATCCTAATTTTACAGCCTGGACAGTTTTTAAAACTTTCAGGATGAATGAGATTAGCAACCAGTTCCCATGCTAAAAGGAAAGGAGAAAAAGAAAATAATTAACAGAATCAGAGCCTTGCTAGGCTCTGAAAAAACAGCTGCTGTCTTTCCAGGGTTACTCTTCAAAACATGCTATCTAAAGAATAGTCTTTTCAGAAAAAAAGTTAGAATACTTTGACAGAAATAGCCAGAGATCTTCCAACGAGTTGCAGCAGATGGCAGTTCAAAAGACAGAGGACATCTGTTTATGATTCATCCAACTTTGCAAAAGACGATGAGAATTTGAGATAATGCTCTCAGTAGAGTTTTTATTCCTCATAGGTGAGAATGGAGTCACCTCCATCTGGCAAAAGGTCTAACAGTGATGCCAATTTGCCAAGTAATCCTCATTACTGATCAACAAGTTACCTTAGACAATATGCAGGTCTTCAGGGAAAAGTTACAAGATGTGGATGTGCAATATTTTCAGAAAGAATACTTTGCTGCTATAGAAAAAATCTGCTTTCAGAATGTTTTTCCCTTTCCTTTTGTAAATAGATAATGAAGAGCCAGGAAGTCAGCTAGAAAAAGATTCTTTCACAAATGTTTCATTTGTAGTAATAGATATTATGAAATAAACTATTGTTGGTGAAGTTGCAAAACTGCAGTGATTCGATGATAATGATTGTCTCAACTATTTTCTTTCTCCATTTGAAGCATCACTGACAGCTGAAAAATATAATTTGGTACTGTGCCAAAATAACTGCAACATTGTTTTGAAAGGATATCAAGAAATTTTCCACAATCAGCGATGATTTTATCTCTGGCAGCTGGGCTTATGCATTTAAAGAATGGTGTACTTGAACTCATTTGCTAGAGTTAACTGTCCTCAATGTACGTAGACAGGGCTGCCTAAGACAATGAAGTTAAATAACAATGACAGAAAGTTTATTCCCAGAATTTCTCTACAGATGTGCTAATTAACTTCAGTAGATTTAAGACATGACCTCATATAGGCAGAGCAGCTGTCAGATGACCACACAATTTTTAATGTCTCGTAGACTGAATAATTGTGTTTCTAGAGTGTAGACAAACCAAAGACAGATATAAAGAGGATGTGACCATTTTCTGGAGATACATAACAGTGGAGATATAAAAGGATTATGCCATCTCATGGTTCATGGATTTTATTGGTTTATTTACCTATTTTTGCAAATGTACAGTAGTCTAATTTATGTATAACATTTTGACTGCATTATTTTTACTTGGTGCAGAAAATTAATAAATTCTTTATAGATGTGACCAATGGGTAACAGATTTACTTTTTTCTAAATATGTAAATGACATGACAGCATGAAAATTTCAATAAACCATAGGTTCTGAACCAGCAGCTGAACTGCATGACTGAAATTGTCTGTTCTAATCCCATCAAGTGGCAAATACTGTAGGTACAGTGGTAGCATCACCATATTGTAGAATGATAGAATAGCTGAGGCTGGAAGGGACCTCAAAAGATCCTTTGGTTCAGCTTTTTATGGGAAAGAGAATCTGTATGAGATGATCTAGGCTCTGTCCAATGGCAGCTCAAAACTTTCAGTGATGGAGACTCTACCACATCCTTGGTGATGGTCATTCCCTTGGTCCAGTTAGTGACTGTTCTTACGGCAAAAAATATCTTTCTTATACCAAGGTAAAACTACTGGTGCAATTTCTACCCATTGTCCCTTGTCTTCTGCCTTGGGAAAACAGAGCCTCTATTCTCTTTTTAGCTCCCCTTGAAGCACTGGAAACCATTATGAGATCCTTCCTGATCCTCCTCCAGAGAGGAAAGATCAAACATCTTCAATCTTTCCTCATAGGGCAGTTCTTCAGACCTTTGATCATCTTTGTAGCTCTCCTTTAGATCTTCTCCTTTGTCCTTGTCTCTCTTGACTTTTGGGGTCAAGAAATGGAGACAATACTCCAGGTATGGCCTGAAAAATGATGAGTAGAGTCCAATGATCATGTCTCTACCTTTACTTGAAGCCAGATAAACAACATCCACTGCACTTCCCATAGAAGTACAAGATGTTATTTTGGTGTAAAAAGGGATCCAGGTCAGTCTGCCTTGATTTGTACTTGCCAAATCCCTCCTGGTTTTTTCCCAATAATCTGCTTCCTTTGATTAGCAGTACTTTTTAGAGGACTCATTCTAGTACTTTCACAGGAATTGAAATTAGGCTGAGGGGTCAGTAGTTTCCTGGGTCCTCTTTTGGGCCCTTCTTGTAGATGGGTATGACATATTTCATACTGCTGATCCACTCCTGCTATGACAAACTACTTGCTAATATTAACGTAGCCTAAAGGTCAGTGTTTTAATCTCACACTTAATCTTGTGAAATTCTGTCACTGTTGAGCATAACTTGAACCAAAACTCAAGTGATATTCAAGTTTATGTCGCAATACTTAACTGTCAGCTTTTTCAAACAAACAAACAAAAGAACAAAAAACAAACAAACAAAAAACCCACCTCTTTCCTTGATGGCTTTCTTCAGAATTCCAGATGACAGAGGGAGGACAGGTTGAATGGGGCCTTGAGAAACCTCTTCTAGTGGAAGGGGTCCCTGACAATGGCAGTGGTGGAACTGCATGATCTGGAAGGTCCCTTCCAGCACAAACCATTCTGTGAGTGTTGGCTGTTGGTTTTTCAACCCCAGGAAAATGAAAGCTGGTCACATTCATTAGGAATGTCTGAGCTTACATCTGAAACAAGAGTAATATTTTTCAAAGAAAGAATTCCTTCTGGAAAACCTATCTGAAATTGAAATTTCACAGTATAGTCATTCCTACTGAACACATATGGAAATAAAAAATATATACATAATTTGCAGATTCACACAAACACATACAACTACTTGTGAAACTGACCTGAAGGTTTGTTTTGTTTTGTTTTTGTAGCTCAGTTCATGATCGCATATTGTACAGCAGTAAAAAACATCCCAACACAGACAGGTTAATGGAGCACTCCCATTATGCAGGTATCACAAGAAAGAAAATAATTACACAGGACTGATATACCTTCTGTGAATTAGTACAAGCTATTTATGAGTTAGAGCACTATACACCTGTGGAAAGATAATTTATTTTGTTCTGTGTGTATTGACTGGCTCCTCATTTTTTTAAAAAGGGAATAAAAAATACTTTCTACTCAGCTTATTTGAAGGAAGATAGAACGAGTGTGCCGTTATGAGCTTTGAATAACTTTATTGCTTCTGTTTCTTTGGCAATAAAACAATCTACTATAATAGACCATTATATAAAAACTTTTTTGACAAGTGCTTTTATGAAAATTGAGCAGTGGAAAATTTCTATGGGTTGCAGTTTCCCTTGGGAAGAAAAAATGATAGGAAATTCCTTTCAATCTTGTCAGCACAATAAAATACACCATTTCATATATACAAATAATGTGAAGAAATTACGGCAAAATGCAACCCAACTTGGGTGTGTATAAAATTGAGAGAATCAATCAGAAATGCTTCTATCTTGACGTTCCAAAATAAATGCAAGCAATAAACATTCCATTTTCAAATTAGTTCATGATAATAATGCATCTTTATTGAACGTGCATAAGGAAAGGAATTATTTGGTATAAACACAGAGAACAGCACAGAATGCACAGTGTATCTGGATAAAATGTTCATAGCAATTCATACAAACTGGGATTTATTTCATAATGAGAATTAATACAGAAAACAATCTACATTCAATTGTGTTAAGAAGTGAACAGCAGAAAAAATTGAGGCTGGTGGAATCTGTTATCCCATTCTTATTGAAATGACACACTTTTCTTCCATTCTAAGACTCCTACTACATCTTTAACTCATTCCAACATGGACCAGATATTACAGATCCTTATATTATATTCACATGAAGATATTCAGAAACTGAATATATCAGTCTAAAAGAAAACACTTTTCACATATCAGGTATTTACACTTTTCTCTCTTCATTGGTCTGTAACACAAGGTTGCACCCAAATGCACCATATAAGGTGCATTTAACCTATGTTATTTCTTTGTTCTCTTCATTACCCTAAACCCAGTTTCATCCAATTACAGATACAATTTTTTTAAACTGATTATTACACAGTAGTTTATAGTGTGGAGTCTACATTGCCAGTTTTTGCCCCATATCTGCCTGCCAGAATTTTTCTGTATTGATTATTGTTTAGAGTCATAAATATCTCATTCTACTTAGAGCAACTGCTTGCTACTGCTATCTATATAATGATGTAGTTGTACCACGTGACAGTCAGAGACTATGTCTAAAACAATCATTAATGCACCTACATTAAAATTGCAGACATCGGGAACCAAGCTCATTTATAAAGTTAAATTTATTATATTGAGGTTAGAAAAGAGATATGATGGATCTGACCTGTAGTTCACTAATTGCAGAAAACCTCTTTGTGAATGTATGCATGTGCAAACACATATAGCAAAATACCTGACAAAAGAACCCAAACAGGTATTTGGGATATTTGAACTGAATGAGAAAGGGAATATTTTGCAATGTGTAATTAATCTCATTCTGTAGTCTTATGGTGTAACAATATCTTATGAAAAGACTTTGGGCCTGAGAGTTCTTCCAATCACAGCAGCATGCAGAGTTGCTTTGGATAGGAGAGAGAAGGCACTCTCATAGCCGTAAGAGAAAGATAAAGCTGACATCTGCCTCATCATTTTCTGTTTGCCATTCTGCTTTTCTAGAAAATAACAGTGGAAAAGACTTCTATGTGTACCTTAAGGAACCAAAGAGGAGTCAACTTCTCACTGCAATCCTGAATGAGAAGGCATGGTCAGTCAGCCTGCATGAGTCATGGGGAGGATTTGGTAGGGGAAAGGAAGGAAGGATATAGTGGAGAGGCAGAGGTGCAGCAGCTCTGATGCCATTATAGAGAAACTGGGAATTAGGTGGAAATTAGCTATAACAAATTTGAATAGGACATTGTAAAGCACAAGAGAAGGAGGGCAAGCACTAGTAGGATCACAGTAGAAAATTCAAGGCTTTAGGACTAAGATAAGTCTCACTATGGAGACAATGACATGACTTAAAGGAGGAGGGAAAAATAATTATTTTCTCCTTGCAGATAAAAGAAAGCAATTGTTACCACCACAGCGTTGTTGCTTTTGTCCTGCCTTCCTGAGACAGTAGAAAAATGCTTTCCCCTATTCAGGATGTTGAAAATTGGAAATACCAACATAAAACAGAACAGTGTGTGCAAGAAAATAGGCTGTGTTGGAATGTCAAATCTTTATCTCTGTGAAAGAGCAAAGAAGCCAGAAGATCCATGAGCAGGTTTGTACGGCCCTGCAGCCATCGCTAAGAGAGAAACAGCTCTGTGTATGAAAACTACAGTCACAGGGGTTTTTGTGCAATCTGGCTTCCCCAGAACACCAGTACTGAGGAAAGTTTTTATTCCTTTGTTGAAGACAAATAGTTAAAAAAGAAGGTTCACTATCCAAAATGGGGCAAGATACAGGGAAATAGTAGCTCTTATCTCCCTCGTCCCACAAAGACAAAATAACAAGTAACAAACAAAGCATAACCTAAACTTATCTGACAATAATAATGAATCCAAGGGGGAAAAAAGATTTTGAGAAATGAGTAGAAGTGCATGCAACACCGTGGAAGATCTAAAATACTCCGACTTTCACAGAATTATAGAATCACACAATAGCTGAGGCTGGAAGGGGCCTCTGGAGGTCATCTGCTCAAATCTCACTGCTCTGGCAGGGCCACCTGAAACCCTGCTCAGGACTACAATGATTTCCAATCACAACAGATAGCAGCAGAGTTCAGAATGAAAGGGAACTGTTGTAAGGAAAGCAGAATAAAATGCATGCTTTTTGCATTAAACAGGGTACATGATAACCTTCTACAATGAGGTGACTAGCTTGGTTGATAAGAGGGGAGGAGGGACATTTTTTATACAATATCTTGTTGGATGGTTTAAATGAGAATTCCCCTGTTTTTCTTAGTAAAGGTTATTTGGAAAACTGGTGCACCATTTCTTGGTACACAAGTTTTTCTCATTTCAGGGTACAAAAGAGAATTAATAAGGACTGGCATCTTCCCAAAACAAAATGTATTACCATTTTTCAATGTGAATTAAAGACATTTTATGAGTAAAATAATGATTTCAAGGGCTGAAGCTTTTGTCCCTGTGAATAGGCAGTCTCAGGAAAGCAGTATGAAATGGATAATGGTGCTGTCTGATTTCTACAGAAGACAAATAAAATACCTAAAGAGAAGCTGGGTGACTCATACAGCCTGGAGGTTTTTCTAAAGTAGCCTGAAAACAAAAAAGAGAGTTTAGTCACTATAGCCTCCCAGAGAAAGCAGAGATGTGAACATACTGGGTAAAGAAGAAAACACACATAATACCAACTGTACCAAACATGTCAGGGAATTTGGCAATACCAATTGATTTTTTCTTTTTCCACAGAAATTCTTGGCTGAACTTGCCATCTGAAGATATCTTTGACACCTGTGTTTCACTTCTAATGATAGTTTAAATTGCAATAAAGATTTTGACAACTGTAATTTTCCTTTCTAGAAAGTAAAGGGCTTTGTGAAATTAGTCCAACTGGTGTTGGATGTGTGACAAAATATCTTCAAATCTGCATTCAGACCTTACAGTGAATTACTGTAAACACAGACATTGCCAAAATGTGACTTCACACATTATTCAAGAACTTTTGAATACTTGAACCAGAAATGTTTGCTCTACTGTTTTATGTTCAAACAATGCAAAACACGATACAGTGTGGATTAGACTACATCACAACCTTTCTTGGTAAGTAGCTATTGAAAGTGAGGGAGAAAATCCAGTGCATAATTTTCTTCCAAGTGGGGCATGAAAACAATAGAAAGATCATTTTGGCAGTGAGAAACCAGATGTCCAGGGCAGATGGTCATGTTCACCAATGGACAAGAGTCTGAACTATTAAAGTGTAATGTTGGAAAATTTCTTTCAGCCTACACTCAGTCACCCCCATTATATCAAATACTAAAACAAAACAGAGATGATACAAAACCTCTGGGTTCTAACAAGCCCCTCTGAATCTGCAGTGTCAAGATTAACAAGCAGTCTACAGTAGAGATTCATATACCTGAAAAAACACTTGAACAAACTCATGCAAGTTAAACATCAGAATAAAACTATAGCTTCTTTCTACTCCAGAGAAAAATGAGGGATGAAGTACAAAATGAACCAGACACTTGATGTCAAATGGCCCAAACAAATGCTGAAAGGCCAAGAATGACAATCAGTCATTTGTCTCCTGATGCCTAATGGACCACATTGGAGTTCCATAAACTTCCTGAAGAAGGAATAGAACATTTCTAAAGAATGCTTTATTCTGCTAAAAGTTTTATTGCAGAGACACTGTCATAACATCACAAATACTCATTGGAAATACAGTACCAGAGGACTTTTGTCTTCCAAAGCCATATGCTTTTAGTCATCTATCCAGGGATTAGGAGTTCAGTCTGCATGGCTGTTACTTCCACAGATAAAAGGGAATGGAATTCTGCCTTTCACAATGAAAAAGAATCATAAAATGGTTAGGGTTGGAAGAGATGTTAAAGATCATTTGGTTCCAATCTTCCTACCACTGTTAGGGATTCCACTCTCCAGATGCCCACTCTCAGGGCTCCATAAAGTCCCATTCAACCTTGAACACTTCCAGATAAGGAGCATCCACAACATCTCTGGGCAATTTATTCCAGTGTTTCGCCACCCTCTGTCAAAGAATTTCTTCCTAACATCTAACATAAACCTGCACTCTTTCAGTTTAAAACTGTTGTCCCATGTCCTGTCACTACTGCATGTATAAAAAAAACCTTCTCCCCACTTTTTACAAGCTCCCTTTAAGTACTGAAAGGCCAAGTGAGGTCTTTCTTGAGCATTTCCTTCTCCAGGTAGAACAATCCCAGATGTCTCAACCTGACTTCATAGGAGAGGTGTTCCAACCCTCTGATCTTTGTGGCCTTCCCTGGACCCACTCCAAGTGTTGCCTTTCCTGTGCAGAGAGCCCCAGAGCTGGATGCAGTGTTCCAGGTGGGGTCTCACAAGAGCAGAGACCCCTCTCTGGTGACCTCACTGATGCAGCCCAGGACATGCTTGGCTTTCTGGGCTGTGAGCGCACGTTGTTGGTGACAGATTTGTGTTCTGATGCTTATGTTTTATCTTCAATGGTGCCACAAGTGCCAAGAAAGATACTGACAATATTATTGCTCTCTCAGAAGGAGAACAGGATTATCAAAATTTCACATGCATATAGACTGCAGCTTTTGTCCCACATAATCCATTTTTAGCAGATAATTGTGATTCAAGGGAAAGGAAGATCATACAAGTCTGTGAATACCCAGATTTTTCAAAACAGAAAAAAAATATGGAGATTTTTTTTTGTTGTTGATTTAATATATTTATTTAATTTAATTTATATTTAATAGAAAGCAATGTAATAGACCTATTTGTACTATGACAAAAGAAACTGGTCTTTTCTATGAAGATTAGTAATTAATTAAAATCATGTTCTGGTACATAAGAAATGTAGTATCAGAATTTCTCATATCTATGGAATGAAAAAAAATTATCTGCCAGAGAATAATGAGATACAGTCTGTTCTGATGATAAGCTAGCATCTCACAGAAAATGAAGGGGAAAGAAAAGAAAATTTAATCAATTTAATTGCCAAACACCAAAAGTATTTCAATGTGACAATAAGACTAAAAGATGAGGCTCACCTAAGAAAAAAAGTTATAGTCTACTTTCTATAAAGCATGAGACCACTGAAAAAACTAGTATGTGTATTCAGAAATAAGAGGGAAATGTGTTAAAGATGTTGCAAGTTCATATCTAACTGTGAAGCATGCAAGCAGATCTCATCCAGCTTCAGACTGCAAATGGGAACCAATTGGCCTTCATTTCCTGGTTATTTACAGAACAGCTAGAGGCATACTCACTTATTAAAACTAAAAAGTGTTTAACATTTCAAAACACTCTCATCTAAAGCTTGAGGTCTGAAATAAACTGTAAAATATTAAGGAAATGCTTTTAAATATCTTTTCTTCAAGGGGATGGTGGTGGAATTTCCTCACTGATATACTGTTCCCAGTAACTGTTCCTTTGTAGCTTCCCTTACAAAATGTTCACTGGCATTTCTGCATACAAGCAGGAAAGCAGCATCTGACCACTTCATTGGAATATTTGTGGTGGCATCAAGATATTTGGAGTGAATTTAGCAGTCTAGTGATGTCTATAGTGTAAATGTCTGCATTCAAACATGTCTCCTTTGAATTCCTTTTTAGGCAATAGATATGGTCACTTATGTGAGTCATCTGACCAGCTGTGGGATTTAAGAAGTCACATCTTAGGTGTATAAACTGTACTGCATCATCTATAAACAGATTTCAGGGTCCTGATTTTGTATTTACATGGAAATTTCATAGGGTGTGTTCAGAAGGGGCCCTTAGGATCTCTGCTATGGTCATCTCTCCTGACCCTCTACTTCCTTTTAGGCCTCACTCAGGAGCAACCAAAAATATAGGGCAGGAATGTGTTAAGAGGTTAGTTTGTTGGTTTGTCGTTTTTTTTTTTTTTTTTTTTAAATCTCCATTTTCATGGGAAATCTCTGTGCTACTTAAGCACTGGGATGTGGTTGGATATGAAAGTGCCATCTGTCAGCCACAGAGGCAGGAATAAGATTCTCTTCACCCATAGGCAGAGCCAGTTTGTTGTAAGGTGTCAGCAAAACCAGGCACATTCCTGGCTGATCTTGGTGAGAAGTGGCACAACAGAAAGGACACACTGTAATTGCAAGTGAAAATGGTTTGGCTTTCTGTAGAAAATACAGAGGGTGACAGCCTGCTTCCCTCAGAGTTCTGCGATCTAGACAGATCATAAATCAAAGCAGGCATGGAAAGTTTTGGTGCCTCCAGATTCCTGTTTAAGACTAATTAAGCATATGCTGAATTATTTGGAAACAACTAGAAAAGGGGTGTTGAGTCTTCAATCCAGGATCATTAAATCATTAAGTTAGAAAAAACCTCTAAGATCATTGAGTCCAATTAATGTATGGTTAACCCAACAACACAATATTGAGCATCAAACCATGTCCCCAAAAGCCAATATGTGGTTTCAGCATTACAAGGATCAATATATCCTTCTGGTCTGGTTCATGATGGCACCTCTTTTGTCATGAGCTCAAGCAAAATCTTCCAAGAATATTGTCCTGACTTTGAGACAACTGACCTAGTATGGTCAGGTGTTTGGAGGAACAAATCTCTCGTATGACTGGAAGAAAAGTTACATTTTCTCGGAAGTAAGGTGGTGTATTTTTAATGGGACCAATAACAAAATTGAAACAAATTTCTGAAACAGCTTTAGGGTGACAAAGCAAGAGAGCAATGAAAACTCCACAGTCAGCCGTAAAAGTGACGGTGATGGTGTTCAAGGGAAATACTGGCAATGTTTGCCCAAAGTGGATATTCAGTTTATGCTTTGGGGGACAATCCTAGGTACCAATAAAGCAGCACAAGATCACAGTGCAGGACTTATAAATCTTCTGCATCTCTAGATTTTCTATGTGTTTGCAGTGCTAGAACTAAAAAATCTGGAAAAACCAGACATATCTCACAATTTGTGTTGACTGCACACAGAGATAGTCACTGGAATGAGAAATATTTAAGACCATTGTTTTCTCTTCAAACCCATTTTATATGTCAAGGAAGATTTACATAATGCTGCTTTTAAAGGAAACAGAATTTTGAAAAGCACATTGCCAATTTATGACAAATTGGTGACAAGTTGTAAGTCTAAATGAACTACTCCTGACAGCAGACATCTGAACATGCATAAGAGGTATCAGACTATTCAATATGCTTATTCAAGGTCTTCAAAAGAGACTACAAATAAAGGAACAGGCAACTTGTTGATTCAGTACTTTACTGAAATACAGACTTTGGGCAAATAGCAGCTTCTGCAAACAGAATTCTGGAATAAAATGCCATGTTATTATTCTGGCCTAGTACTGCTGCTTTTAAAAAGTTAATAAATAGAGAAGAATAATAATCCATAGAGAAGAATAACTATGGTGTGTGCTGTCACTGTGGTTAAAGCAAAGAATTTGGAAATAAGGAGAAAATATGTCAGCAACACAAACTCTAGCAAATGGAAAACAGTGATAGAAACATAATTGAAAAGAAACACTCAGTGGCAGGTCAAGACATTCAGCTTTATTGTTTGGATGTAAAGATCTCTACCATACCATCACAGAAGCTTTGACTGACATTATTTTCACAGACATTTTTTGAATAAAATAACTACAAGAACGTGCTGGGCAACAGGAGGCTGGAGATTTTCTCCCACATGTCCAAATATTTGCACCCATCTTTTAAGAACAAATACCCTTTGATAACTGTAAAATATGTATAAGGAAACTGCATCACTTTTTCATGATGTAGAAAAATTATTCTTTTTAGAGAAAAATATGTTTTTGAGAATTTAATTCCAGTGCATGCTGACTTTGCACAAAATGAAAAATGGAGTCATAATTATTTTAAAGGCAGATGTTTGACTGTATTTATTGCATTACACACAGCAAAGGTTCAAATTTTGGCAAAACAAATCAGAAATCTCTTGAGGCATTATTAATAAACCATTTTAAATGTTGAAAAATAGCCCACAAAAAAGTGAGGCAGGTGGAGTCTTCATTATATCATAAGAACTAGCTAATATTTGGTTTAATGACACATTAACCAACAGGGATTAAAAATTGACACAGACCTTCCAGTCATTTAACATAGTCCAGCAATATTAAGAACCTGATAGAAAAATGCAGAAAAAGAAAGTGTACACAAAAATATTCTGCTCTGCTTTCCATAAGTTTTGCAGTTATCTTCTATGAAATAAGTCAAACAAAACCAAGAAAAATTTTAAAAGTATATGGTTTCTTTTTATAAAAATACACTAATCAGGATAGCAGGATATTCAGCTTAATTATGAAGCTAAAGACTTGACTATCAAATGAGAGTATAAAATATGTTCAGCTGTACTATTTTCAGACAAACTGAGGTCTTTATTTTGACACCTGCTTCTTATCTGCAGAGATTTCATCTGCACCAAGAAAAATGTACAGAGCATAATTACAATGTACAAAGAAAAGAGCTTAGAGAAAAGGCTGATACCTCTTACTGGAATAGTTGCATGCTGATCTCCAGCCTATCTCCAGTGACAGGCATTCATAAGGACAGCATAAACCCCCAAATAGCCACATCATTCAAGAATCAAGTAGACCTACCTCCTGATTACATGACCCACACAAGACAATGGTGATTGAACAGGAAGGTCCTGGAGCAATGGGAGAGATGTCCATAAATTCTTCCCAGGGGAGCTCCTTGAGAGTTCTGTAAAGAACTTGAGAGTTAGCCAAAGGGGAAGTTGTGAGCTTGATAATGCAGTAGTGGTGCAGGATGTCCAATGCAATCCCTCTACATGCCCTGTCTGAAGCATGGAACTACCAAAATCCCAACCACAGGCAGGAATGTGGTAAATGCTGGGCATGTGACATACATCAGCAAAGCAAAATCAGACACACACTTTACTTGATAACAGCTAGGATTTGACCTAACAAAACTAACCAAAAAGCCCATGGGTTTAGATTTTTCTACAATTTTAAGATTTCCCCCATGGAATTAAGAAGACTATGAGAAATGAGCATCTGTCAGATGCACAAATCAAGATAATCTCTTGGAATTCATCCAAGAGCAAACTGCTCCACCTGTTCTGGAATGACACATACAGGACAGGCTGGAGGAAGAAGTATTTTTACGGCATTCTGCGGCAGAAACAAATCAAAGAGACAGCTTGCTTTGATTTTTCAAGATATAAGGGAAAGGAAAGATTACTTGAAAACATAAAAAACCTAATTGAAAACATATTGAAAACATAAAAAGAGCACTAACCTGCATGTAAGGCATTTAACTTTATAGCACATGTATAAAGCTGTGATACAGCGCAGATCCATGACTAGCAATTTTACTATAAAACCACCTGCACAATTTTCTCCATCTCTATTAAAAAAATACCTTTTTTGGGGGCAAAAACTGCACTTCACTGAAAAAAAATAAAATACCTTTTAGGGAAAATAACAACATCAGAGAAGGCTTTTTGATTATTCTGGATTTAAGAAGTAAGGGGAAAATGCTTGGTTGTATGTATAGATGCAAGACATAGTCTGGAGTCTTTAAATCCTGGAAATCACCATTCCAAAGACAGATGATATGACTTTGTGGCTTCCAGATTGTGTACAGGAGATCACAAACAGAAATGTTTCTAAATGGTTTGACCTAAGAGAAAATGTGTATACTGCAAGGCCAGCAAAATCAATGCTCAGTCGAAAAGTCAAAAATTATTTCTCTATTTGCAGACACCTGCTGTAAATAGTCTGTATCAGGTGAAAAGGAAAAGAATTCTGAATGAGAAAGCAGATTAATTCTTTACTGATAATACATATTAGGTTTAGCAAAGAGAAAAAAAAATATATGTTTAGACAATTTGATAATCAGAGAAATTATTTGGAATAGTGATTTGCTAATCAGAGATCCTAAAATTGTAACTGATTAAATTAAAATTAATATTTGCTTTCAAATGAAACTGTCTGGTTAGTATTTATATTTATTCTGTTATGATGAATATCAAAGGACAGAACCCAGTGATGAAAAATTCATAATATAAATTTAAGCAGAAGCCAGTTTTTGACATCCAAATGCTTGAGAAAAGGAAAATTAGGATGAACACAATAGGTGAGGAAGTACACATGGCCTGTCTTTGCCCTTGGCCCCAGTGGATACCTACAGAGTTCTCTTTGGAAAAGAGGAATACTTACACCTACATTTTAAAATAAAAATAATTATTGGATAGACATTTTACAATGGGTGGAAAGAGTTCATAATAAATTAGATTGCTGTAATATTATAACCATCCAGAAAAAAAAAATAAAATGGTGCTAACATTGTACTGTGTTAATCCTGTATCTATGCAGTCTTTGTCCAAAAGAAAAAGAAAGGATTTAATATAAACCCTTTTGTGCACAATTTCAGCATTTCACATGATACTCTGATATAAACATGTTACAGAACAATCATTCAGAGAGTAGGAACAATGATGAAAATTCAGAAAGTTTATCAATACTGCAGCCCTTCAGCCCTACATGAAACATCAGCAAAAGCCCACTACTGTAATAATAGTGTCAATGACCTCATATACCATATATAAATTCTTTATTGTACAAAAAGTTAATAAAATATCAGAATTATTATATGATTTTTACAAAATTTCTAGTCTCCTTATGTTAAAATGGCTGGAGAAATGGAATACCTTGCTGCATATCTCGCTCTTAGTTAAACTGATCAGGGACTTGGTGTCTGCTCAGACTTTTGTAACCTTTTTAAGTGCTTTGATCTAAAACATATAAGCATCTTTCCTCAAAGCATAAGACGTGCAAATAGCAACAAGAATTTTTGCAGTGCTAATGAAAAATGCCAAAGGCATGTACACACAGTTTTTAAATATGTCACCTGATTCTTTTCACTGTAGCACAAAAAATTTCTCCAGCAGAACTCTTTGGGAGAAAATTAGATGCAGTTTCAGAACTAGTACTCTATAAGCAGCCTTTCAAATAGAAAGGTGCAGAAATAAATCAACAAGGAACCATGAAAATCATCATCCCATACAAGAGTAGATTACTGAAGCCTCAAGCAAAAAGGTTTCAAAAGGTTCAGTGTTCTGTGCACACTGCTTTGACTGCAGAGACTGCAGGATTTTTTAAAATCAGTCTAAAACATCATATATTTTATCAATTTCTGAATGATGGAAAATAGGACACTAGGAAATATTTCCCTCTTAATTCCCTAGATAATATAAAAATCCCTCAACCAGGCTGTTGGTCCCTTCATAAATACAGTAGTCCAAAAGGGAACTTGGCAAAACCAGCCATCCCTGAAGAGAAATTGCTTATTTCATTTATAAGCAATACTTAAAAAATATTTCTCTATTTTTACTTAGTTCTCGAGGCAAATAAGAAAATCCTGCATTATAAAAAGTTATGTTTTTAGGATGTAAACCAGTGGAAGAAAAAATAAAAATGAGAGAATAGATCTGTTAGATTTTATTCAGTAAAATACCTTGACCCTGAAAATGGATGTTCTAACCCTGCAGGTCATGGGTTTGCTTTCTGTGTAATGACAAAGATGGTAGTGATTATGTTTGCAAAAGATTAGTAATTGCACTTGTTGGCTTTGCTTAATACATAACAATTTGAACCTCATGCTCAACAGTTTTTCTCTGTTAAACTCCCTTTCACAGTATTCATTCAAAGTAATATATAGTGTTGGGACTAAAATGTACCACAGAATAGTTCTGTCTCATATTATTAAGCCCTTTCAGTCAAAGTGGGAAATCGAAGAAAGCTCAGTTTCCTTGCCCCAGTAGTCCCCATTTTGGGATCTTTTTTGTGGGTTTTTGCAGTTGCCAGGATTCTCAACATACAGCCTTCTATATTCCTGTTGTGGGAAGTTACAAGAAACAGAAAAAAATCCCCAAAATTAAGAAGTTGGTAATGGAAATAGATACTAACAAGCTGTTAAAAAGCACACTCAGAAGTTTTGAAATGAAAACCTTACCACATCTGGGTCAAATCCATGTCCATTGAAATGTGACTAAGAGCTCTTACGATCTGTGTGAAATGAACCAACTTATGGACATAGATTCCTTTCCCAAAAATGTCCTTGTTTGCTCTGGAAATGTTCTGAAAATGCACTCAGTGCTAACCCAGGTCATCAGCTATTGCCAACAGTAACTGATGCTGCTTGGAACTTCAGCAGCTAGGGAAAAGCTTGTGAAAATGTCTGCAAGTTCCCTGACAAGGAAGGGCTGGGTAAAGAAATAGGGCAGCAGAGCTGTTAGAGCCTCTACTGTTTTCTGTGCAAGAAGGCACCTTGCAATGTGCTCCAAACCCGTCTGCACAATGAAGGAACGATGGTCTGTAGACAGCCCCTTGCCTGGCAGAGCCCGCAATCCCAACATTTCCAGACCACGCTGGAACCAAGGGCAAGATCCAAGGAGACTCTACCAAGCACTTCCTGCCTCAGTTACAGCTGGAAATTGGCCTCTGCTCCAGCTGGCTGCTGAAGTTGTAACAATCCACAGACTGAGCAAAGAACACAACTGAGGTAATTCAGCATCATTTCACCCCTTCCAAATGGAAACATTGACATTTAAACCAAAATTCCTACAGATGAAAACTTTGGGAGATTTAAAGCCACGTGAGGGCTGAGGGAAATCATCCAAAGTTTTAATTCATGACCCTCAATAGCTTTAGACCTTTGCAATGTGATTTTTAATAAGATAAAATATGTTTTTACTACTGTATTATCTGAATTTATTTGATTTAGGTTTGTTTTGTACTGTACATAATAGTGCTAAATATTTGTAGAAAATTTTACTTTTGAAAAAAAATATTTATTCTAATATTTTTCCCCTATAAAAAGCATTGCCTAAATTAACATATTCTTATGACATATTTTCTGTTCTCATGATGCTGGCTTTCCCTTTGAAAAAAGTTTCTGTAAAATATTTAAAATATTCTTTCATCTACTAACCAGCATGAGAGGCGCAATAGAAAACCACTTCCTTGAATAAAGGAACAAAGTTAAAACTAAAATTGTCCCAAGTAAAATAAACACTTCAGCAGCCATTAATTGAAAACTAATCTACATGATGCAGATTCTGTGAGTCTCTGATCATGTACTTGCAGCACTCAAATATATACAGCCTATTCAACTTTTGCATAATAGCAGACCAACCCAGAAAATTATAATAGTACAAAGTGGATTGCTGTACGAATTCAGGTAAAAGACTCTATATGAGAAACACATGAAAGAACTGAGAGGAACCCACATCAGAGTCATCACAGGGATTTACTAGACAAGATGATAACACCCTGGCTTATTACTGCATAAACTTCATTGAGGATGACATGATTAGGATACTATTTTAGGGATATGTTTGTGAATTTTTATGCATTTCCCACTCTACCCAGCAAAAGGAGAAAAAGGGCTTTTTTCAAACTTACATACCTGAAAACTCCTATGAATTATTGCAGAAGGACATTTGATCACCATGCAGTCAGAAAAAGTCATACTATAAAAAAGTTATCTGTACTATTACCGCGGAGCTTGATTGAGAGACCACAGTAGAAAACTCAAGAAAACATCAGCTGAAGGGCTCAAGCCAGTGTTGATTAGCTATGGTTTTCCTTTTTTTAAGAATTCAAGAGAGTTACAAATTTATGAAGAAGTATTTTATCAACATTGGGTGTTGCTCACAGCATAAATGAACTTGTAAAAAATAAAATGTTTTAGAAATTATAGTTTGGATTCCTAAACTGTGATATCTAAGCTGCAAACTCATACTTTAATTATTTACCTAACATATTTGATATATTCTACAATTTTTTATGCCAAAACCACTGCTGAACTTCAAATAAATGCCAATATTAGTCAAAAAGGCAGCATGAGAAATGTTTCTGCCCTGTCTCTTAAGAAATAATGTGTTACATTATTGCCTCTCAAGAAGATGACTTTATTAGATTTTTAAATATGATTTTTTTCCTGTATGGGAGAGGATCTAAGTCATAAACTGAAATTTTCTGTCTAAAGACTGGGCCAAGATACAAAATTATGTTTCTGGTACTTTTTCAGGGGTCTTTATTGCCTAATAATCATAGTCATAAATCAAAAATCTAGAGTTAAAAAATATATCTCACATTTTATAGGCAATAGTGCACTGTCCTGAATACATTGACCTAACAGGTGAATTTTATGATTGAGTGAGAGTAGCGCAGTCTCTTCCAGATTAATGTGCGTTGATATCATGAATAAAAAGTATTATTGCATATTTTTAAATAAGAAAATCTTTCTTTGAGTAAGATATTCCCCAGGACACACAGGCTGAAAAACTATGACATTTAGTCTGCTCCCTGCCCAGTTAATTATTCTCCACTAGATTCAAAACAAAGCTACAATGGATTTACGGATCTTGATTTAAGCTGGAAAGTCCCTCATTACCTTCAAATTATACAGCCTCTAGACCTCTTAGTAACAGAGTTGTTATGGCACAAAAGCCTAAGGATACCAACATGGCAGTGATTGTAAGAAGATGTAGTAACTTTATGAGACTGCTGTAGCTAGGAAAAGAAAGGAAAAATATTCAGATGTGCCAGCTTTTCTTTAAATCTCTTTCTTGGCTTTCTTGTCTATTTTTTTCCAAGTACATTTTCCAACATACATTGACTAGAAGTAATGTAGTTACTTCTTAATTTACAAGCAAATTTACAAGCAAGTTGTCTACAACTTAATAATCCAGATGTTGCTTTAAGTTTCAATCAGAGTCCACACCTGCATAAATCTTATCTCTTTTAACACACCTTGACTTTAGTATTGCAGTATAAAGAGCAGTTAGGCCATACAGAGCTATGACTCCGTGTAATTGCTGCTAAATGCCTTCCAGACAGCTTATATAGTTTCATATGATTTTAGTGAATAATTAAACAGCTTTTCCTTATAAAGTGGCTCCATTTGTAACAATATTGGTAGAACATTTCTCCCCATTGACTTCAGTTTTCAGGCAGATTTGGGCCTGTTTAACCTTCTTTGGAGCTCTTACACTTCCTTGGGTTGTGCGGTCAACATCACAAATATTAACTGGTCATTTGCAAATGACAGATAAAATGTAACTGGGAAGATGAAAATACATGTGTAGAGCCTGAAAGAAAATATCCATTTTAACTACCCTTCTTTTATTTAACTACCCTTTTTTATTTAGCTTTACTAAGCTCTCCAGTCAATCAATAATTTTGAATCTCACATTTTAAGACCTGTAAAATCTGGCAGAAATATTTTTAACATATTGCATATCACCCTTGAGACTGCAATATGTGGGAGCTGGAACTGACTAGTCATGTTTAAAAAAAGCATTTGCAAAAACCTCCAGTACTAAAATATTTATGGTCTTCCCTCAATTAGAATATGAAAAGCATTTCAAACCAACTTCCTTAGTACTTTGCAGCTTTTGATGTGTTACTGAAATATAGAAGATAAAAATAATATAAAATTAAAACTGAGGTGAAATACAAATAGTTTGCCATTCTAAAGAATGTATGAAAAGCCTTGAATAAGTTATTTTTAAGTAAATTTGCTAGAGATCTGAAAACTCTCAAGTTTTCTGGGGAACACTGCTCTTGAAAGAAGGGTGAGTTACGTGCCTCTGAGTAGCATTCTTCCCTAAGTCTCTGATTTAGATATCAGTGAGGGCACAGTGTCAGATTTTGGTAAAACAAAGGATTATTTGCTTAACTCCACCAAATTGTCATAAACTAGTCAGTGTCTGTACAGAACCACTGAAGAATTTGGGGTCATTTTTATGCTGTGGAAGACAGTCTTGAAACATTCACTCTTTCACCAAAATAGAGTGTATTATTTTTTTCATCTATAACTTTTTGAACAAAGTAAATCTATCATCGAGCTGTGTGTTTAAGATACAGCCTTCCTCAGCGAGAGCTTCTAATCCAGTCCAGACAATAGATTTTGATCAGTCTGAAGGCAGCAGTTTGCCCTCAAATGAAATACTAAAGCAGAATAGAGTGGGAACATTATCAAAAGATTTTTCACAAAAATTAAAAAGTTGCCTCTCCAGAGGCTTTTATGCTCTCCAGATATTTTTTTTTTTAAATCTTGGGAAGTTAAAACTGAGATGTGCTAAGAAACTTTCACGATGTTCAACTTTGAGTGATGTTCTGAAAAACTCAGGTATTTCTCTGTTTCTTCAACAATTCACTACATCAACACTGCCCAATAAGTGCAATCTACCGAAAATTTGATCTATTTGCGTTATCTCTAGCAAGAAAGGTGGAAGGAGACACAAGCCTTGAGAGAAGACATCTTGTACTGAATAAGGAATCCAAGCCTACTTTACACAAGAACCATTCTGGACAATCTTTGTGGTTCCAGATTGATTGGCTTTTTTTTACCAAAATTTGTTAGATAATATAACTCTAAGTTCTCACTAACCAGTCAAAAGTCATAAGCATTTTAAAGACAGTCAGTAGAGTCCTCTCTCTAAACCTCTAGCAAGCGTTCTCTGATGTGTTTTCTGTCTTTTGAAAATTCTCAGTGAGTACACCTGAGCTGTCTTTAGCCATTGTTGGTTTGGGGATTTTTATGTTTTGCTGTATTGTTTTGTTTCCTTTTGTTTTGTTCCTTAATATTTGTTTATTCACATTTCACTGCTATATAACATTTAATTGGATAGATTGAAAACTGCCATCTGATATTACTGAGATAGTGAGATAGATGGATAGATAGATAGATAGATAGATAGATAGATAGATAGATAGAAAGAAAAATAAGGAAAGCGTAGAGAGACCTGTCATGTCTTTGTTTCAAAAATATCATTCTTTTTTTATATTCACTCAGAAACAGATGAAATGTGCACATTTTCTCTCCTACTAGAAATATAACTCTTAATAAAGAAATGCTGGGCAGCTTTGTGATTATTACTTTTTCTTCAACTTCTTTTCCAGTCTTTACTACACTCAGTCTTGCAACTGCTCAAATTTAGTCACTTCATTTGTTGTTAATGTGAACATGCAAATACATGATCAGAACCTTAATTCAAGCATGTATACAAGGTTTTATATACACAAAATAATTATGCAAATACACTGAGCAAGAAGAGATTTACAAACTCAAACAGGTCTGCAACTTTTATCTTGCCTGAACATCTGTTAGGATTGTTAAATACATGAAAATTAGATACAGAATGTGCATTTTGTATATGTAAAATCTGTAGCACTTTTAGAGGCAGCTTTAATGGGTTATAAACAATGAAGGAATGGAAGACATTGCAGGCAGACCCATGAAAATCTACATATACATAAATAAATATGAGTGTGTATATATGTTTATATAGTATAAGAACCAGTCCTGTTTTTCTCCTTATTAACGTGAACAGAAAATAGAGTTGAAAATACTGTGTGTTTCGGGAAGGGGGAGTATTTTTAAGGTACCGTTTTTCTTGTAGCTTTGACTTACATTTGCTTCAGTAATTTATATAATTAAGAGAAAAATCGTAAAGAAAATTACCCTCTCATTCTGTTAATTAAGTATCAGAGAGGGATCTTCTGCTCTCATGTTGGAGATCTACGGAGCAGAGGCACCATCTGAACAGTGGCTGAAGGCTGCTTTCATAGACATTGGGCAGAGACAGGCTCAGCAAAACTGGGTTCAAATTTGGCTTCATACTGTGTTTTTCTCTACAAGCAACCTTTAGACAAGTAGCTTTCACATGGATGTCTAATGAAAGACTGTAGTCTTCCATATTTGCCTACTACTAACTTACTTATTTTTTTTTTTCTGGAAGAGAAAATGGTCTTTTCAAGAAATCTAAATGACAAGAACTAATGACTCAGCTGAACAGAGTTTACCCTTCTCCTGTCATGGAAACATTTGAAAACCTTATGTTGGGATTTTTTGCAGAAACTAGAGACAAGATCACTGTGCCGTCATTAAAATCAATTCTGTTGAGAAATCAAATAGCTGTCTTATGGTGATTCTGTATTCAACTTAACATAACTTAGAGGAAGATTCTGCTTTTCCAGCACAGCCTTGAACAATTTAAGATGAGGTGCCCAAAATCTTCAAAGTTGCCTTGACTCTTCACATAAATCAATAAAAATATTTCTATTATTTATTGCATTGGGATTTTAAGAGTGCTTTTGCTGATCGTGTCTCTGCTCAGAATAACGTAGAATAGCCTTTAGTCCACACAGCTGCTTTCTCATCTCTCTGTAGAGAGGTTATTCAGCCATTTACAAAAATACTCAAATCTTTGTAACAGGCAAAAATTATTTCTGTGCATGCTTTCATAACTATCACAGGATAAAAGATTGTGGAGAGAGGTTTGTTTTTAAAGCTTTTATATGTCAATATGCTCTTATATGAGGTTTACTTAAAACTGCTTATAAAACTGCTTATATGAGGTTTACTTTTCTATCAGGAGAACACTGGAATAAAACAGTTTTGGGGGAATCTTTTTTTTTACCTGTATTACAGTGCAATCATTTACATAAATGGAATCCTTGATTTAGAAACAAATTTATTTTATTTAACACAGAGACAGCAGTCTTGGAGAAAAACTACCTAACAACCTGCATATAAATCTCGATTACTTTTCCCAGAAAACTTTTTTCTTACAGAATAAAATAAAAAAATTACAAAACAAAATAAAGGGAAAGAAGTCAAATTCAAAAGCTCTTTCACATCCTCTGGCTACTTTGCTGCATTCTAGTTCTGCAAGGAGATATAGTGCTCTTTCTTATTAGCTGGCGCTGCAAGAATTTAAGTGACCCAGCAGTCAACATTTCCCACTGTGGCAAAACCAATTTTGTAATTGTCCTGTGAATTAGGGAAGTGAACTCTAGGAGGATTCTCGCATCGGGTATTTTCTTGGGTGATGAAGTGGAAATAATAGATTTAATGAGAACAGTGTAACGATGTGGAATACAATTTCATTCTTGAGTAAATTTCATGTCTTTTCCAACCAGAAAGTGGATTAACGTAAAGCTTCAAGCAGGGAACTAACCTGGGGATCCTGTGGCTAAACACAAATAACTGAATGGCCAGATTTGCATTTCAGCAGACGTGGATACAAGACAAGAAAAAATAAACAGGAAACTGTGAAGTGGTTAGAAGCAGAAACAACAGCATTTTTCACATGCTGTGGGATTCATTCATGTAACTACCCCTCTACTGACAATGAAAACTGCTTGATAGGTTGTGAACCCCCCGCTGAACAACTGTACCTCAACATAGGCAGTAATAAACTAGGAATTATGCCTTTATAAATCCTAGGAGCACGTGTACTCCAATTAACCAGCAGTGTCCAGGTGAGTGGGATGTACCAAAAGATTAAACATAAAGAATCACCGAGTGCCCTCTGCTGTTACCTCAGTCACACTGGGACAACATTCCTACTTTTGCTGTATATACACATGCATTAGTCATTGCAGTGAAGTGCCAAAGACTCATCAAAAAGTATTCACAAGGAAATTCAGGAATGGAGCTATCCATAATGAAGGCATGGCTCTGCATTGTGGTTGCCCTGCCCTGCAACCAAAAAATCTCCCTGGGGAGATTTTGATTGTCCCTCCATGAAATCCATAAAAGGTGAAACAAATGCCCCCTCAGCATCAGACGCCAGAGCTGTGTCCCTTTTCCTTGCCACCTGCAAGTCCCCTGTCTTCTGACAACCCACCTGGCAACATCCCACACCAAGGATTAGGAGAAAAGCTGGTTTCCTAAGTGCAATTCATCTTATCCCTTATCAGGCTGTGTAAATGGGAGAAACAGGGACAGGAAAGACTAAGGCTTACTGTCCTGTGTTGCTTCTTGGCTGCACACCCTGGACTGGGCAGGAATGTCGTGTACCAGGCATTGCATGCAGAAACATTGGTTTCTGAAGTACAGAATTCTCTGTGAAAATTTGTGACCTCAAAAGCAGACAAATATCCAGGAATGTGACCAGAAAAGGAGCTAGAAAAATGGGGAGGAGGCTTGTGAACTTCTCAGTCCTCCAGTGTGGGCATTCATTTCATATGTGATAGCCAGCAGGATAAAAGTCCTCTACCTGGTTTACAGGTGCCCGGACTATAGTGACGATGGAGATACATGTCTACACATTCCCATCAATTAGGTTAACATGTGGGCCATGTTGATTTGAATAAGGACAAGACCCTAAGACATACCTCGAATTTTGGTGTGTTCTACTGAGAGCAAGGAATTGGCTGGGAAAATACACACAATGAGCCAGAGTTGTTTCAAGATTATGGCAGAAATCTTGTTTTCAACAGCTCTAGAAATTGGCATGTGTTAGTGTTATCTTGGTTGTTATGCTCCACAAGATAATGTCCATGACAGCCTGATCCTATTTCTTTGGAAGAATTCTAATATAAGAGCTCAGGTCCTTTTATTCCATGTACTTCCTTTAAATGATTATTTTTACAGCCGACTGTCTGTTTACTGCAATGAAATTATACTTAGGATGTAAACCTTGTCATACTGGGTACAGAAGAAAAGTTTCAGTAAACAACTTTTTGGAGCTGCTGGGGATACTTAGGCCTCTCAGAACTGTGAGTCTCAAAAAAAAAAAAAAAAAGGTAAAACAGTGACATGAGAAAATTGTCCCTTCTCTGGAAACTCTAAAGTTAAATGTTCTAAAACAGAGTTTCAGACTTACTGTCCTGCATGACAAGAACACTCTGAAGTTAGTTGGGAATAAAATAATTCTATCTTTGCATGCTCAGAATAAGTTTATTGACCTTTCAAGTATGAAAGAGTGATTTTTACAAGGGCGTATAGTGGTAAGATATGGGGCATAGGCATTAATATGAAAGATGGCATGTTTAGACTAGATTTTGGGAGGAAATTCTTTACTGTGGGGGTGGTGAAGCACTGGCACAGGTTTCCCAGAGAAGTTTTGACTACCTCATCTCTGGAAGTGTTCAAGGCCAGCTTTGATGGTGCTTTAAGCAACCTGTCTAGTGGAAGGTGTCTCTGCCCACGGCAGAAGGTTGGAACTCTACGTTTTTTAAGGTCTCTTCCAACCCAAATCAATCTATGATTATATGCTTTATGGGTAGATACAAAGAATTTTGAAATTCTAGCTGCTTGTCAAGTCCTTCCTGTCATCTGCTTCAATGTACTCTAAAGATGATGCCAACAATCCTAAAAGTCAGAAGATCAAGAGCAAGTGAGAAGGAGTCAGACTACATTAACAATCTGCCACCAAACCATGAGGACACTGCTCTTGATTCAAGAGAGGAGGCAATGCACAGACCCTCCCTTGAGCCATCATCATAGCAAATGCTGTGACATTCAGTACAGTTTGAACACTTTAATTTCATCTGTGATCAAAGTCTGATAAAAAAAAAATACCTCTTATTTTCTCCAGATATTTCTTCCTGTTGTTTAGCGCTGTCAGCCAGGGTACATACCGATGTGACTGCTTAGACGACAGACAGCACAGCCCTTGCAGCTGCTCAAATCTCTTCTGGCAAATCAGAGGTATCTGCAGGAGAATCAAAGGTATTTAACTCAAATAAAACTCTTTTTGAAAACTCCTGAGATTTGTATCAGGAAACCCTTAGATCCTGAAACAGCAGCTCAAGCACTTCTAGTAAACAAGAAAATACCAAAAGGCTATCAGCAACAAGAACATTGCCATTCTCTTTCTCAACCTTCTGGCCACTGGTGGCATCACTCATCTGTCATGCCTCACTGTTAATTTTTATTCCATGAGCCAACAAAACAGGAAATATTGACACACAAAAAAAGCAAGCTAATGATTGTGAAGTAGATCACATCAGCTGGTTTTGCCTTGGAAGCAAATTTCTCCTCTTGTTTGGTGGAATAAGGCCAGCACAATCTGAAATTAGAACTGGAACTGGAATGTGAAAGGACGGAGGAATATGAAAACATGTTCTGGTAAGACATCTATCTAATGAATTTATAGCAAACAATGACCTAGGCTTATACTTTGGGATACTTCCTCTTTCCCAGAAAATCTTTAAGAAAACCTGAGAGGAAACAAACCAAAAGAAAACAAACCTATAAACAATGTCAGTGGAGTTTTAACAGTTTTGAGGGCCACTTACTAGTTATTATAGAATAAATTTAATGTGCTACCTGTATGGCTTTGGTGAATTGTTTCTAGCAAAGCTAATTCTAGTAATTAATAAATCTTTGCATATCACACAATCGGAGCCCTACATCTGTGCTGGGCAGTCACTGTTCAATTTTATGGTTCTTGTGTATAATCAGCCTCAGTCTGATTCAGTGTACAGTAGTGTAAATCAAGATTAATTTCAGAACATCTAAAGATTCTCAAGACTGCTGTATTAGTCTTCTTTCAGTCTTCCTCCAAACTGTCCTGTAGTTTTCCAGATATTCAGACAGTGAATGGCTACAGAGCTGGACTCCGTTTAGGGGCAATGGACAGAAAACATTTAAAGATCAGGGTCCCCTTCCTTTTTAAATCAGCTTTTGAAAAGAGGCCAGTTTTGTTCCCTGCCAAGGGGTACTTCTTTCTCCCACAGATCTAAAAAGGAATCAATGTAGCTACGTCATGTTCAACCCTCCACACAGCAAAGCCCCAAAAATTAGATGAAATGAGTAGTTACTTGAATAAATCACGTACATCTGCATCTTTCTGATGTCTGTCATTTTAGGGATATTCAACTATTCTTACGTAAATTCTTTGGGCCACAGAAAGGTACCTTTGTCTGCGGTGGCTGACACTGGGATCCTGTACAGCATTAGAACACAGCACCACCATGACATGAGTAGTAGCAAGTTATTTAATTGACAGCGATGCAAAACTAGATAGACATTAAAAACATTATCAGTAGGATCATAATGGAAAACAAGATATAGAGAGCATAAACCAGAATTACATTATTTCCCTTACTTTTAACACAGAAACATAATCACTTTCCTCCAATACATGTTCCCCCCTCCCAAAAAGAAGATTCTTATCTAAAGTAATCTAGTAATACAAGCAGCTAGCACTTGCATGCCACTTTTCCACTTAAAGTCCTTTTGTCAATGTTAATTAGTTAATATTCTCCTGAGAAGGAGGTACAGGAGGTAACATTGTCAGTATTAAGATGTTCAAATAATAAATTTTAGGTTATATTAAATTTTTGGCTTTCAGCTCTAAGCAGTTTTTAAATAAAAACATCCCAGTTTATGTCACAGGCAGTATGATTATCTCTTGATATTTGAGTCAAAAATTGTCAAAAGGAAGATTTTTAAATCATCACATTCTTTATCATATTAAATGTATAAACTTTCTATTCCTTAGTCATCATCTTTATCCTCCCAAGATGTCTTGATCAAGTCTTATAAACCCTTTAACGAGAAATATTCCTAGCAAATTTAACATGACTTTTCCAATATGTGAAAAACAAGAAAGATTAGGACAGAATACCAAGGTCAGTAGAAACCCTCTCAGCTTAGTATCTCATTTGAGAGAAAGATTCCTCTTGCACAAAGCGTGGATTGGAAGCCTTATTATGTTCTGGGGAATATTTTGGTAGCCATTTTCCTCCAGACTAAAACAATGCAGATGAACTTCTGATTCCCTACAGTGAGATCTAAAGGTCTGTATTTTGCCATGGCATCATGCTTATGTCTTTCAAATAAAGAGCATTTAAGCTAAATTTTCTTCTCAATACAGCAAGCTTATAAAAAGTTTATCTGGGAAGCTGACGCATAGATGGTGGCACTGTCTTTTCTTTATGCAGTGTTGCACCACTTAATGACAACCACAGCATCTATGAAATTTATCAGACTTCTGACTACCACAAATGGTAAGCATACACAATTCGATGAGAATTAGAGACTTATTTTCTCAAAACATAACCTTTGTCGTTTTCTCTTTCACAGCTGAAAGATGCTAAAATGTCACCTAAAATCGTTATTTGCCTTATGGTTTTAATAAATCCTTACAAAGAAATTAAGCAGCCTACACACTGAATCACAAAAAGCTTTTTCCATTTATTTATTAACAGATGCCCAACGGTGTTAAATAGAGACTGTTCTTCCTTCTCTCAGCATAATTTACCATATGCAATAATTCTGTGTTTTGTAGGAGATGCTTCTTATGGAATAAATCTCACCATGATATTTAAAAAAAAAACCAAAAAACATACCCAAAGTCTAAACTTTATGCAGTAATAAGATTTTCATAGAGCTTATAAAATTTGTGTGCACTCAACAGAGAAATTACTAGATTGATTTGGATAAATTCTGGAGTTTTAAAACAAAGAAAAAATCATTTAGTGTTTCCTTGATAGTATCTATGGACTATATCATGCTTGGTCAAACAGGTTTCAGTTTGTTGACACAAACCAGAGGTAGAAATAAGATTGTAACTAAAAATATTTTACTCAAAAAATCCCATTCTAAGTGACAGCTTGGTAAAAAGTCAAGACATTAAAGAAATAAAAGGCATATCCATGAGGAAGAATATTTTTTTCTCTTTTACCAAGTGTCTTATAGATATTTAGAGACATGCGGAAGAGAAAGACCAGAAATGTTAAGTTATCTGCATGGTTGTTTTCCATATCAGGAAGCTTACAGAAGAACAGCCAAACTCCATTTCATCCAGCCCACAGTCTGCAGAGCCAGCCAAAATATAAAACATCACCTTCATTAAGAATTCACAGGCGTAAGAGACATATGACTTTTACTTTTCTTCCTCTTTTTTTTTTTTTTTTTTTTTTTGGTTTAAATATGAATTTTCAGTTATTGTTGAAAAATGTTTTGGAAATCATCTTTCACATTCTCTTTTTACCAAATATCATTTGTCATAAATGATAGTTCCATAAAAAAGGTTCAATATTTTTTGTTTATTTCTCAGAGGCTTTAGGGAAAGTAAAAATCTTAGATGAATTGGAACACTCTTAAGAGGGAAAAAAAAAAGTATTTCTCAAAAACCTTTTCTCAGAACAAAGGGTCAGTTTCTAAGAGGAATTGTATTTGATTTGCATGGTCAGGTTTAGTAGCAGGGCAGCTGCAGGGACAGCTTCTGTGAGAAGTTTCTGGAGTCTTCCTCCATGTCTGTCAGCACCAGTCCCAGGAGGCTCCAAGATGGAGCCACTGGCCAGGGCTGGACCAATTAGAAAAGATGGCAACACCTCTGTGATAACACCTTTAAATAATAAAAAAAGTTATTGTGCAGATGTAATTGGGGCCAGAGAACAGCAGGGTGAGAATATCTGAGAGGAGCAGCCCTGCAGACCCCAAGGTCAGTGGAAAAGGACGGGAGGAGGTATTCCAGGCAGCAGAGATTAAATTCCCCTGCAGGCCATGGTGCAGACCATGGAGGAACATTTGTACCCTGCAGTCCATGGAGGTCCATGGGGATGCAGAGATCCACCTGCAGCCCATGGAGGAGACCCATGCTGGAGCAGGTGGATACCTGAGAGGAGCTGTGAACCAGTGGAACATCTGTGGTGGAGCAGGGTCCTGGCAGGGACCTGCATACCCATGGAGAGAGGAGCCCATTCTGGATCAGGTTTCCTGGTAGGATTTGTACCCTGTGGGGGACCCATGCCATATCAGCCTGTCCTTGAAGGAGGGCACCCCATGGAAGAGTTGGCTGTAGGAGGAACCCCATACCAGAGCAGTGGAAGGACTCCTCTCCCTCAGCAGAGAAATAATGACCATAACCCTCTTTCCCCATCTCCCTATCCTGCTGAGGGGGAAGACTTAGAGCTGGAAAGGAGGGAGGGGTGGGGGAAAAGGTTTTATAACATCTTATAAGGTTTTGCTTCCCATTATCCTACTCTGATTTTGTTAGCAATAAATTAAATTAATTTCTCTGATTCACGACAGTATGTGGTAAATGATTTCTCTCTGTCATTAACTCATGAACCTTTTGTTAAATTTTCTCCCCCTTGTCCAGTGGAGGGGAGTCATAGAGAGACTTTGGGTGTTGCCTGGCATCCAGCCAGGGTCAACACATTATATGTAACTGGATATTTTCCTATATGTAAAAAAATCTTGCCAGTCACAGCAGTAGAATCAAAACTATTGCTAAAAAACATCTTTTCACCTTCCGTGCAGTGAACCCTTATTTTTAGTTCATTATTTTTGTAAATAACTCTGGCCTACATTTACCAAGACACTTAGTAAAAATATTTCCTCAATTCCTTAAAAAAAAACCCTGGAAAAGAAACCATTCATTTGGTGTTCAGGAACCTAAAGTTTCTTCTGGACCAGAAATTGTTCTTTGTTTTATAATATTCAAGGTCCTTTCAGGAAAAATGTGTACACGTTCATGTGTCTGGTATTGAAATACTTTTTGGCACAAGGAGTCAAACCCCTTCCCACATCTCACTCACTTCTTTGTATCTGCATTGCTTGCTCCAGCTCTGTAGACCATGACAGTGTCTTCAGCTTATTTGTGTGGATATATCCAGCCACACAGATTTTTAACCATATGATGAGTAGATGGGTCATTTCCATCATGCTTGCATGGTGCTGAAGTGAATCTGTAATATCTCTTAATGGGAGTTGCGTGTCCCTTTTTCTTACTTCCACGCAGACACACAAAGACACACAGGCATCAGCATGGCCTGCTTGCTCTGTCGATCAGCCAGCACTCCTGACACCTATATAAATATTTGTGACAGGCTGTATTGAGCCTCTGCCCTTGCCAGACCGGGATTTACATGAAGGAAGGAAGGAAAAAAGGAATACATATGTGTCTCACGTGCAAAAACTGTCTTGTTTCACATGCTGTGAACACAGAGCAGAAGAAAGGAACTCCAGGTGTAAAACACCATGCAGTCACCTCAGGGTCCTGCATTGCTGCAAGACAGAAAGGATTTAGAACCAATCCCAGGCTCATGTGGAGCACAGCTCTTAACAATGCATTATATATTCATAATATAAAATATCTATAAACTGTTCACAAATTGCATTTTCAGTCCCAGAGTCAGTTTCTAGGAATCAGCTGGTGAGCCCACTGCAGTATTCCCATGTCTCTCTAAAGGTGAATGCACCTTAAAGTCTAAAGGGCACAAGCTATGAGAGTCAAGTTATAAATGAGTGATAAGTAGGAAACTAAAGTTAGTTTTTGACTTATAATTGTGATGTAGTTGAGTATCATCCCTGCACAGCCATGCACTGAGGTCATAAATTCCCTGGGTTGACCAGGAGCTGATCATCTAGAGGGATGAGCCCATGGAATGTTTTGAGGCAAAGAACCAGCTTGCTGATTGCCTGAACCATCACAACTGAGTGCTGTTACAGGTGGCAATTTCAGACACTTCTAGAGATTCCCTGGGCAGCTCCTGCTGTGTCCAGCCCATGCTGCACACTTGAAGGAAGTTCTGGGTGGACAGCTGGTGCCTTCCCTCCAGCCACATCCTTATGTGGCCCTTGCCTCTGGAGAGGTCATTTTCAGCACACATAAGACGTCTCTAAATAGCCAGTATTAACTGTCCTTGTACAAATGGTGTGTTGGCTCTGTCTGGGATGGTGTTAATCTTCATGTAGGAGAGTATTTGGTAGGTGGTTAAGCTATTTAATACAGACAGAATTAAGATATTAAATGCATAAATCTTCAGTCCAGCTGGAGATGTCACTGTGAGGATTCTGTGCAAGAGAATCCCTTTGCCAACTCGTCAGCTACCAACCGTTCTGAAGCTTCAGGAAATTTAATCACTCATGGAAGTGTTACCTAAGCCAAGATCTGAATTAAGGAGGATTTTCTCTCTAACAAACACTCTGCCATGATTTCCTCTGAAACAAAAGGCAATTTGCATCAAAATCCCTGCCACTCATAGAAGCTCCCGCACTCTCTGTTTCATGGGAGGTCTCACTATCCATGTTTTAAAATTTATGATTAATGCTGTGTCTTCTTCTGGAGTGATTAAAGCCAGACTATCCAGAACTATCAAATGGAAGGGAGGAGAGGCTCAGCAGCTGGGGCTACAATAATACAGCCAAACCAGTGACAGAAGAATTGTGTGAGATGGGGATCAGGTGACTGTGGTGAGGGAGGTGTGTGATCAAATCAGGATGACAAGCCAACAGGTCAGGGTAAAGAAGCCACCTGCAAAATGGTTCAAACAGAAACTGACAGGGAAGTTTGAGTATAAAAGTGCTTCTAGAAGAAGTGGGACATCCTCCATTGAGGTTCCTCACTGCTCATCAATGCAAGGGCTAACAGCCCACTACCAAAGCTGGCCCTAAGCTCACGTAGCCAAACCTGAACAAAGAAGCATGTCTTCAGGGCCCCCAAAACAACAGTAAATCCCAAAAGGCAAAAAAAAAACCCCTTCTATCCAAGGTGCTTGGAAACTCCACCTTAAATCATTAATATTTCCTTATCAAGTTAATTAATAAGCATTTTGTCTTATTTCATTCCTAATCAACTTTCAAGCCATTACCAAAGGCAAAATAAATAATGATCTTAATTATTCTCTGTTGCACAATAATTTACTAAGAATAACTCTTGCCACCTTTTATATCCAGTAATTTATTATGAATTCTCTCAGCAACCACAATTTTCTGTGTTATTCAGATGCTTGGAGGTTTGCTGTAAAGATGGAAAATAATAGATGTCCTGCTATTTGAGACAATTCACTACGGAGAGACAAGCCTATCTTACCACTCCCCCTTGAAGCAGTAACAAAAAAAATCATTTCTGATTTCAGTATTGCTAGCTCTGTCAAAGATTTTTCCTTTTTGTATAAATCAGAGCAAGCTCTTCTTCCCAAATCTTGTAACTTAAACTACTTTATTCTCAAACCGATCACCAGTGGCAGAGATCCTAAAATATAAAAATAGCTACTGGTTTATCTTGACTCAATGTCCAGGCAGATTTCTACCACTTTTGTCTCAAGATAAATAAATAAAGTTCTGAAAAAAATCCAACAAGTGTTAGGACATACATCATGTTAAACCACTGTAAATACCTCAAGTGTTTAATCCATAATAATTTAATCCATAATAATTGCACATTGCGATCATGACAGGGTCTAAAAATAGAAATTTTTTCATATGGTTCTAGATCGGTGATTGTTTAACTGATACTTGAAATACTTGATTTTTAAAAAATAGGGTTTAGTGTGAATAATTATGTGCAGAATGTAAGAACATTACTCTAGACATGTATGTGTAAAAACAATTATTCCAGATTTATGCACTATTATATCTTATGATAAATACATAACTATGCCAGTTAATTTCTTATGTGTTTAAGAGACACAAAAAGACAATGAGTGGAGGCAATGTGCAGTGTTGGACTTTTGTCTCAGCATGCAAATAAGTAGCATTGAACTAGGCTGGCAGGATCCCAGGTGATCAGTAGTTTTCATCAACCAGCCCTGCTCCATCATCCTTTGGGATTTGGCCACCATACTCCCTGTACAGATGCCTGGTACCACTGGCACACCCAGGGGACATGGAGGGCTACTTGCACCCATCCTCTGGAGGGTCACCAGCTGCTGGATGGCAGGAAAGTAGGGTATTTATTCAGTTATTTTTTACTTATTTCTTTCTTTCTTTAATAAATTGCCTTCTCCACACATCTGTTCCCTACCCACCCAAGGCAGCAATAAGTAAACAATTTCAGGAATAATTTCCAAAAGCCAGCACTAGAGAGGGTGATATTAAAAAAGCAGCACTCAAAAGATTGAAGCATTCCCTGTGTCTCCCTCTTTCTCTTTGAAGTTATAATACCATCCTGTGGTCTAGCATTAAACCTGAAGAAGTGCTGGGGTTAAAATCCACTTAATTACACCAGGTAATTTATGACCCACTCTCCAACTAGGCTGCTGTATGTTGGTGTGGAACAAATCTTAGGAATATCAGTCTAAATGTCTTTGACTTTTCATCAAAATCTATTGTAGTGAGGACTTAGATGTCCTCCTGGGTGGGGGCAGCTGAAGAGGATTATACATCTTCAGGGGTCAGGAAAGCCTATGTGTGGGCAGCAATACCGTCCATATGCACTCCCAAAAATTGAAATACTCTGTCCAGCTGGGCCTGCTTGCTTCTTATATATGGTCACTGTATCTGTGGGCAATCATTATCTTGTCTGCAAATGCACTACATAGTTCTGAAACATTTTTAATAACTTGTTCAGAGCAATATTGAGTAGTCAATAGGTTCCCCAATGCATTTCTGCTCTGTCAAACAGACATTCAAACTTGTTCAGTATGAGGAGCAGAGCATTGAATTAAAATGTCTGTTGGAAGTAAAATAAGGAGAAAAAAATGTAATGTAGAGGAAAAAAAGAGAAAGAAAAAGCAGAAGGAGAAACAACAGTAAAATTGAGAGAAACAAATGCTGTCAAGAGGAGCAAGAGTATTTGCTCTGCTGCTGTTCTGTTACATTATCTGCTGATTTAAATTTTATTTAAAATGAATGCCATTTTAATTCATCATGTGGGAATACAGAAGGCTGTGTATCTTTAGTTCTTGTAGTCTCAATTGTTATGTAATTTCAATCTTTCCCTGGAAAGAAAGAGGCCCCCTTCCTTTTGGCTATATTGGCAAACTTTTTTCCTTGCCAGTAAGAGGTGGACACAGATCAGAAAGCAGATAACGACATTGCAGAATGCCTCAGAGCTGTCCATAAGAAATACGCTGGTAAAGCAGTTCAGGAATCACTAACTGGGCCACAAAACTGTAAGGTCAGTTAAGAGTTCATGAGATATAGACCTGAGAGAATTTGTATTTTTCTATGAGGTGAAGATGTCTAGGTTTGAATTCCCGCAAGGGGAAGGTGATCCTTCTTTTCTGCTCAGCACAGGTGAGGTACATCTGGAGCTCCGTGTCCAGTGTTTGGCTTCCCAGCACAAGAGAGACTCAGACACACTGGAGTGGCAAAGGCCAGGAAGAAGATTCAGATCTTGCAGCATCTGTCATACAAGGAAAGAATGAAAGAGCTAGGTCTGTTCAGCCTGAAGAAGAATTGAGCTAAAGAGGATCTTATTAATTGTGCAGAGATACCTGGTGGGGTGTGTAGAGAGAATGGAGCTGAACTCTTCTTTGTGGTACCCTGTGACAGTAACAGAGCAAATGGGCACAAATTAAAATACAGCATATTCTATTTAAGTTTAAAACCCTTCTTTTTTTTCCTATGAGAATGGTGACACAATGAAAGAGATTGTGCTGAGAGACTGTGAAGTTTCTATCCTTGCAGATATTCATAACCTGACTAGTTAGAGCCCTGAGCTATGTACTCCACAGAACCCTAGCTTTGCATGCAAGGGCAGACTTCCTACCCTAATTCCATTCTGTGATTCCATTAAAAAACCAAATGAAAAGAGAAAATCAAAATTATATAGAAGTAACAAGGTTACAGCTGCAAAAATCTCACAATAAAAATGTGAAATACGAATGCTGATATTGTTAATCCAACCTGAGCTGCATTAGCTCTGAGACTCACATGAGTAATTCTTGAGCACAAATTGCCTATAAATGTACCAGTTATTATGTAAAGAAATATTTCTCACAAAATCTGGGGATAATATCCAGACAACAAGGAGCTTACCCAAGCATTGGAAAGAATCTGGATGAGCCCACAGTTTACCCAATGGGAGTTTTGATTGACAATATACATATTGAAAGTTTAATAGAGGACTTGATAGTTTGAGGTCTTTTCTAGTAGGAATCACTCAGAACTAGAGAACAGAAAGGATCTCCTCTTGCTGGAGACTTTCATGTATACATTTGGAAGGTAAATTTAATCTGAATTACACTGCTATATTAATGCCTTTTTGCTTTCTACATTCTCTTCAGCCAAAATTACTAAATGTGCTTCTTTTGTTTCTGAAGGGAAGCTGCTATTCAGTCACAAAGTTAAGGGATCATTTCTGAAGAGTTACATAAAGGCTGTTTAGCTGTCTTTGTTTTAAATCTAAATGGTCTTTAAAATAGAAGAAAGAGTATTATATTTTCATTTAAAAAGAGCTTAAGCGAAGTAGGAATTGTAGAGCTGAAGTGTTGTACAAATCACACAGCAGCATCTGCTATATAAGAAATCCTATATAAGATCCCCTTTTCATCTGCAGTGAAAAAATCCCTTCATAACCATGGTGAAATGTTGCCATTTTTAAGAGCTAATCACTGAGGTAGCTGGTACATGGTAAAGCCAAGAATACAAAGGTTAACCCAGTGTATGTATAAAGTAAAAATAAGAGTCTGATTCTTGCTCCACTTACACCAGCTTTAATCAAGCATGAATGACACCTTTGGTAGTAATTCCTCTGTTGGTCTGGTGAAGGCTTCCTATCTTCACTCTCCCACTAAACACAGCACCAGTGTAAAGGTAGGACAGGGACAGCTCTTGGTTCAGCTTTTTCTGAAAAAACTCAGCTTTCGCTTTTCACAAGGCTGCTTAGGAAGGGCCAGTTAGGGTATTTCATTGCAAGGTGGGACAGTGCATATGGCACGCACCTTCACACCAAAAATTCAAACGCTTTCCCGGCTTTTGCAGACTGAACCTCAGAAACAAGCAGAAAATACCAGGCCACACTTGTGAATGCAAATACAGATGTCACCAGGCATCTAAATAATCCCACTGTGCCGTCAGCTTTGAAATCTGTTTGTCAACACTGTGCCTTAAGTTTTTCTCAAATGCCTTATTAGCATTCATACAGCCAGCATGGTAAATCAACCTCAACACAAAAACAGTTGCTCCCCAGAGGACAATAGAAATTAAAATAAGCTACCGATGTCTTTAACCACAGTATCACATTGAGGAAATGAAGCCAAAATCATTTTGATTAAAAAAGTCTCATCAGATGCTTCACCTTCACTGGTTTCTTCAATGACTTTTTAGGACAGGTTTTACTGATTCATCTTAGCTACTTTGTTGAAATAAGATATTTCTGGATGTATTTTTCTTACAAGTTACATTGTGCAAGTTAATTGAGCATATTGCTGTCTCTTGATAGATAACATAATCTGAATTTTACTGGAAAAATTGAAAGTTTAGTGCACTTTTAAAAATAGTATAAGACATTAGAACCTACAATTTTACCTGGTCTTAAGTATTTTTTGCAAATAGTCAACAAACTGTGTAATTACCTCATGACTTGCATTTGTTATCCATGATTCCTTTAATAATGTTTCTTCTATTTTCAGAATTCATTCAGAAACATCAGGAAAACAAACTGGATTTTTATATGTATATTCTTTAAAGGCACAAGAAAATTAAATCTGTTCAGGCAAAAAAAAAAAAAAAAAAAAAAATTTAAAAGAAAAAGTACATCCCTGAATTCTTAAACAGAACCTAAAGAGATTTTAGCCAGATCCAGGAAAATTAGAAGAAGGTCCTTAGTGTTCCCAATAGTGAGAATCAGTTTCAGTGTAAAAATAAGGTACAGAAAGAAGTACATGTAGGACTGTTTGAAATTAGTCCTTTGTGCAGAAGCGATTAAAAATGAGTGTGGATGGATGAAATGAAATGAAGAAGGAAATCAGACAGAAACCAGGAAGCAAACAAGGTAGGATGGAGAGACATCAACCAGCTTCAGCAATTTTGATGGGCAGACCCTGGCCGGAAACCAGGTACCCACCAAAGGCACTTCTATCCCTTCCTTCCTCAAATACACAGGGGAGAGAAAATACAAAGATAGGCTTATAGGTCAACATAAGGACGGGGAGAAATCACTCATCAATTTAAAAAACCAAACTGACTCCCCATTTTCCCTACTTTTTATTTTCTCTTCTTCCTCCACCCCTGCCAGAGGCGCAGGGGAACAAGTAAGGCTGGCTGCAGTCAGTAAATCACACATTGCCTCTGCTGCTCCTTCTCCTCCGGGGAAAGACTCCTCACACTCCTCCCCTGCTGCGGAGCTGGGTCTCTCCCACAGGAGACAGTCTCCACCGACTTCTCCAACGTGAGTCCTTCCTACAAGCTGCAGTTCATCAAAAACTGCTCCAGTGTGGATCCCTTCCAGGGGGCAGTCCTTCAGGAACAGGCTGCTCCAGTGTGGGTCCCCCACAGGGTCAAAAGTCCTGCCAGCAAACCTGCTCTAACCTAGCTCCTCTCTCCATCAGGACACAAGTCCTGCTCCAGTGCTGGCTTCCCATAGGGTCACAACCTCCTTTGGGCATCCACCTGCTGCAGCATGGGATCCTCCATGGGCTGCAGGGGCACAGCTGCCTCGCCATGGTCTGCTCCAGGGGCTGCACGGGAATCTCTGCTCTGATGCCTGGAGTAGCTGCACTCCATCCTTCTGCACTGACTGTGGGCTCTGCAGGGCTGTTCCTCTCACATGTTCTAGCTACATTTTCCCTTTCTGCACTACTACCATTGCTGACAGGCTCAGCCTTGGCCAGCAGCAGTTCTTGGAGCAGTTCTTGGAGCTGGCTGACATTGGCTCCACTGGACATGGGGGAAGCTTTTAGCAGTTTCTCACAAACACCGCTTCTATAGGTCCCCCTCTACCAAAATATGGCCACACAAACCCAGTCCAACAACACACGTAGATAGGAATGAACAGTGAGGAAATCAGAGGCACACACTGACGTGTGGTGGAAGGAAAGAGACACCACCTGGATCCAGAAGTGGGAAAGGTAATAAAAAAGTTTTCAAAAGATGAAAAAAAGGATAGTTCATCTAAATGGAGGTAGAACCAAAGGTCAGATGAGAATTCATCATTCTCTTAAAAGTACAGTACTGTTGCTTATGTCAAAATCTGCAGGCTTCTGTTTTCTGAGGCAGAACTAGCAGAATATCATTTGGCTACTGGGAAGAATATTAAGTGCTATCCTCCATTCTACTCTTTTACAACATATGCCAAGAGAAATTAAAACTGTTTGGAAATTAAGGATAAGTTCCGTGGGGGAAAGAGGCAATCAATGTGTAGTGTGCCTAACTGGCTGTAAAATTATACATGACAACTAACATGGAGCGTAGGAGACACAGCAGAATATATTTCAGAAAAAGTCACTTGCTAGTTTGAACAGGTCCAGGCATGATAAGAACATACCAGATATACAACTTTGCATACTGCTTGAAGTGTGCATATCACAGAATGGAATTGCAGAGTGGTTTGGGTAGGAAGGGAGCTTACAGGTCATCCAGTTCCAAACCCCCTGCCGTGGGCAGGGACACCTTCCACTGGACCAGGTTGCTCCAAACCCCATCCAACCTACCCTTGAACACTTCCAGGGGTGGAGCATCCACCACTTCTCTGGTAAACTTGTGCCTCGCTACCCCTGAGTGAAGACTGTAATCTAAAACTCTGCTCTTTTAGTTTAAAACCATTCCCCCTATCACTACGTGCTCTTGTAAAAAGCCCTTCTTCATATTTCTTGTATGTGTGTGCAAATTTGCCCAAGACAGACCTAGAAATGCACATTGCAAGTGTCACAAAGTCAGCACAGTGCAGTAGAATGTGCTGCACACATGAAGGAAGACAGAGCCATTTTGGTTTCGAGGCAGAGAAATTGCACACCACTTACTCTTGGAGGAGTACTAAGCTGGTATTGTGCCATGTTGCTGCTTGCCAGTCTGCCCAAAAAAAAATCAGCATGGATTTGTGACTATGTTTGTGAATTAGGAGGAGAGGCCGATTTTGTGGTGGAGGTAGCTATTTATCATCACTCTTGTAGACATGTCTAGCTCATGTCTACTGCAGATCATGTATATCAGACGTAGATTTTAAAGCAATGTCTGTGATTCTGAGAGAGCACAAAACTATGTTACTATTTAGGAAGACTGCCAAGGAAAGTATTACCTGAATGTAATTGATCTATTCTGAATAATTCCCATTTGCCAAGAGGCAAGTTTAAATACAAATGCTTCTGGTGTGCGGCAACAATGACTAGTTTATTTTCATCCCTCTTGTAGAATGGCAAGAGCTCTCTTTATTGCTCACATATTTTTGCACATTCCAGGGTCTTCTCACATTATTACATCCTCCCATAGGTATGGGCTTATCTTTCATCATCTGTTTCTGGAGTCCGCCACCACTCCCTTTAATTCCTACTAACGTGCCAGGAGGTCTCTAGGGTTCCTGTGTCTGTTGTAAGTCATAAATTTGCCATACACTGTATTCCTTTCTCCATAAGTGTCAGAGGCATCCATTGCCTTTCCAGACCCTCCTTCCCCTGTAGCCATACATTTGCTTTTCCTCCCGCCATACTTGTTCTCTTCTTTTACCCACAAAACCACTTACAATTCAAATACCTCATTTCTCTCCTTAGCATCCTAAAATCATAGAATCATAGAAGCATTTAGGTTGGAAAACAACCATATTATTATTGAGTCCAGCCTAATTTAACATTAAGTCCATCAATTAATCATAGCAGGATTGGAAGAAACCCTTAAAGGCTATCTAGTCTAACCCTCCTGCCGTGGACAAGAACATTTTCAGCTAGATCAGGTTGCTCAGAACTCATCCAAACTGACCCTGAATATTTTTAGGAATGGGGCATCTACCACCTTTATGGGAAATCTGTGCTAATGTTTCACTGCTTTTATACATTTTTTTGTTCCTTATATCTAGTCGAAATATGCCTTCTTTTCGTTTGAAACCGTCATGTCTTTTCCTATCTCAACAAGCCCCACTTGAAAGTTTGTGCCCATGGTTTTATACAGGCTCACTTCTGAAAGGCTGCACTAACGTCTCTCTGGAGCCTTGTCCCACACTGAGATATCAATGAAAATTATAAGTTTAGAACATTATTACAGCTGGGCAAACCTGGACATTCACTCTTCCTCTTACTGAGAGACCTGTGTTTATGCTGTCTTGACTACGGACCTTACTTAATAACAATCTACAGCCATTATTGTAATCCTCTGTAATCTTCTATTCAAGACATATGAACATATAAATTTATTGTCTTTATATTAATATTTTTATTAAAACATAATTATATTGTATTTACAATAATTTATTTGCCAGGTAACAGGCATTTATAAATGAGAAATACAACTGAATAAAACACCTGAATGAGTGTTTGATGGGTGTTATCAGTGTGTCTGATAATTGACAGGAGGATCACTGCATGTTCATGCTTTCTCTGAGGTCTTTGGGTGATAACATATATCACTTTATGTCACTGCTCAATCATATAGGAAGCCTATAGTACTGAAATAAATATCCTTTAGAATATTAATAAGTAACTAAGATACTAATTTTCATAGAATTAATAATCACAGTCAGAGTGGGATGAGCAGCTGGATCTTTTATGCAAATCTGATTAAATGGACAGTTGGGCATTCTCGGTGATTCTGGTCTCTTTGGAAGAAAGAGCAATCAGAGCTCAGTTGCTTGCTCTATAGCCCCTCATAGTCTGCACTCCCCTCACACCATGAATATACGTATCTCCTCATATACTTATCCAACACTGACTTTTCATATTTTCCTCCCTTTAATTCTGTTGCTATGGAAATCTTCCTCCATAGTGTCTGCATTGACTCAAAAGTGCTGAACGCCTTTGAACACGCAGCACTCTTCTGTATCTTCAGGACATTTTGGAATAATGCAAACAAATGCAAGTGAAAATTGTGTTTATAAAGAAATCCCTTCTGCTCTTATGCTCCTTTCAATGTTTGCATGTTTATTTTAGGAAAAAATAAACAAGCACTGAGTTTATAACCCTGCTCATACCAAATCTTCCCAAGGAACTGAACAAATGACACACAGTCTGCAAAGATTATTTGTCAAGTACTGGAGCACAAGTGCCCCTGGAGAGCAATTGACAACTTCCTTGTAATGCCAGCTTGTTATTCTTTGTCTCTTGCAGAAATGAACAATAACATTTCAAAAGTCAGCACCCAATTACTCTTACTGTATTCAAACAGGACTTGACAAGCTTCCTGAATGTCCTGCAAAGGATTGTGATCTCCTGAAGGGCACAAAAGGACACATGAGAAGTTCCCATGTAATTGGAGAGGCAGTGCCTCCTTCAGTCTCCACTCTACTATCCTGACATAGCAGGATACTTAATTCTATCCAACTGACATGAGCAAAGGAGACCAGTGGAGTTTTATCCCTCTGAGTAATATAACATCAGGTATAAAAACGTGGGGGAAAAAGTGAATAGCTATTTCCAGTAGATCTTAGAGGATGTCTAAATGGAAGAATCAGTAACTATGATCAGAGAACTTCACTTTAAATAAAATGGATTTTTTCCCACCTGGAACTCAAGCAATAGTTCATCAGTTATCTCTATAAAGGGTTTCCACAAAGTCTTACTCTTGCTTATGATAACACATTCTCCTCCTTTCCTCATTCAATCATGGCATCTTCTACAGAATACTTTTAAGTATAGAAATTCTAAATGTATTTCCCTAAAGATTTGATTAATTGTGCAATCTACCAAGCTGTTAAGTTAGCTCCCTTTTGGGCTACTTGTGCTTTTCACTTGTTTGGTGTCCTTTTTTTGGACCAAGGGTCTGACATATTATCAAGTTTGACACTCACCTTCATCAAAAATGAAATTCAAAAAAGGCACAAAAACCAAATAAATCACAAAATAACATAATAAATAATAATATAACATAACTTTACATACAAAAAACCCAATCAATCTAAAAGTATTCCTCATGAAAATGCCAGGAAATATGCTTCACAAATGTGGTAATGACTAGAGTGGGGTTTAGAACTACTACCATTTTCAATTTATTCACTTAAAGTCTCTCTCTAGTATGAACCTCTCTCTAGTCCTTCTGAATGATATTGGAAAGGACTTCCAAGATCATCAAGTCCAGCCTTCGACCAAATACTTCCATGCCCACGAAACCATATCATAAACTGCCAACTCCACTTGTTTTTTGAAGAGTTCCAGGGGTGGTGATTCCACCATTTCCCTGGGATGTCTGTTCCAGTGATTAATCACTCTGTCAATGAAGAATTTTTTTTTTCTAATATCCATTCCAAACCTCCTCTGGTGCAACTTCAGTCTGTTTCCTCTTGTCTAGTTACCTCACCACAAACTCCTTTCAAGTACCTGTAGAGAGCAATAAGGTCTCTCCTGACACTTGTCTTTAACTCTTTATCTGGGCCATTTTTTGGATCTCTCCTCTTAGTGCTATGCCCAGTTATCATTGTAACAGTGAACTGGGGAAGGATCCCCACTGGTATGATCACATGTGGTACCAATGAGGTAAGCACCAGCAGAGGATCCAGTCCATAACTTTTCCTAAATTTAGTCCCACATTATTTCTTTAATAACGAGATAGCTCAGTGCAAGTGGAACAGTCTTCTGTGGCTGTTACACTCATTTTACTATCTCCTGGATAATTTTGAAGTAATCTGCAGATAATTCAAATCCCTTTACCGATTTAAGCAGCACGTGTGCAGATGCACTACAGAGCAAGGCAGTTAATGTGCCCTTGTATTTTACCACAATCATGGCTGGAATACCACATTCAATTCTAGGCATCCCTGAAGAGCTCTGAGGAAAATGAGATATTGAGGGCAATAGACAGAACTCGTCCTTGGTGGGGAAAATAGGTGACTTGAGGCATGTTCCAACTGATATTTTATCCAGTTAGTTCTCTTCCTTTACAGGATCCCAGGAATGAGCAGATTCGATTACCAGAGAGATGGCAAGAAATGGGTCTCAATTACAAATCGTCCTTCCCAGTAATGTGATAAAAATGAGGTAGCAATCAGAAGAACATACCAACCAAATTTCCCTAATTTATTAGAAGACCTGTGTTTTAGATACTCAAAATGCAATACTGACATAAGAAATAACTTTCTTGATAATTAAGAAAAGTTTTCTTTTTTCTTGTTTTCTCATGTTTCAAGAATGATGACTACTTACAGTTTTTACAGAAGGATGGTCATTACTGCCATAAATCGAATCATGAAATATGGAGAATTTTCATTGATCTTGAGAAAGTGGCTTCAAAGAAAGATTATTAAATTCCCTTTGCTCTGATAAGATCTGATCCTGCTTTTCTGAAGTGAAGGCAGTGAAAACCCTAATGGGGCAGTGTCTGTCCTTTAGACAACACTGTTAAATTCAATCTAGGTTAGAAAATATCAGTTTATTATTGCAAAGTGTAGATATTTTCTTACTATGAAGGAAAACCATTTTTTTTTCTCTTTCATAGAATTTCTTTCCAAACAGAACATTCAATTTAACTTTTCAATCCACAAGCAAGTAAGCACTGTACTGACAATTCTCAATGGGATAGTTCAGAATCGGTGATGGACTGCATAGCTATAATTTTAAAAAGATTAATTCACTGGTGACCTAAATACCAACACAGTGGCAAATTGAAAAGTGTTCCTAAGCAACAAGGACCTATCAACACAATGAAAATTCCTCCTTCAGAAATTACTACCTGAAGCGAAGTAGCAAAGAATATGTATAAGATTTGAAGGAGGGTAGAGAAAAAATGAGCTAGAAACAACCTTTTCGTTAAAAAAATCATTATGCATATTCATATGATTTGGGGTTTTGGTTTTCTCCAAGGTGGGAGACTTTCAGGAAATCCAAAAGGGAGGTGTTGCCACATGTGATTAGGGAAAAAAGAAATATCATCAGGAGAGCAGAACTGCTCCAAGAGTGATAGGTAAAAGCACTACTGTATCAGAAATGTGGTCCTTCTCACAGAAAATTCCTGATCCCCTTGAGTTATTTAAGATCACACGGCAGTTTCTCAAGGCCAGATATATACAGCCTTCATAGCTCCTGTAGAAAGAAAACTTTTCATTATTGCATTAGTGTTGTACACCCTGGCCTAGACATGCCAGTAGTTGACTGAACACTTAAACTGTGCAACTGGAAGCATCACTGGAGAACAGAACTAGCCTATTTTGAGTAGCAAAGTACTTTTCTATAATATCCCAGTCCTGAGCCCTCAGGGTTACCTACAAAATGGGCCTCCCATCTCCTTCAAAAATACTTGGAAGTTGAAAAATGTGATTTTTCTGGCTGCTAAAGTTCATGTATAGGGAGACACAGCTTTTCTGTCTAATTAAAAGATAGACCTGCTCACTCTACCACCTTTCTGTATCTCAAAGGATGCAATAACTGCATCACACCCCCGCTTACATAACACCACGTTCTCTTTGGAAATGTATCACATAGCTGTTTCTTCCCATCTCATGCATTACCACAAGAAAGTTAAATTTAGAACTATTGTTCTCAGTCTCTGCTTGAAATGAAATGTCCTCCTTCTTGCTAGATCTGAAGAAGAGCTTTCATGTTTAAAGCTCATGTGTTCTTCCACCTCTCTCTGTTCATTACTTCCCATGCCTTATGATGGGAGCAATGCACATTTCCTGCCATAACTTTTTGACTTCAGAACGCTTTCTCCAAGGCCTGCCAAATTGAGTCGTCTTCCTTTACAGACCTAATGCACTGAGCTATGGATGACATAGTGGAAGATTTATACTTTAATGACTTTACACTGTCTTAATGGGAGAGTTATCCAATAGAAATTGATGGAATAAGCGCCTCTCGAGATGTGACAGTTGGAATGATAAATGGGTGATGTTGGAAAGGATCGTTAAGTTCATCTAGTGCCATGGACAGGGACACCTTCTGCTACACCAGATTATTCATGGCCTTGTCCTGTCGGAACGCAGGACACCCCTCCAGGTGCCCTGGATGACACATGCCCCTGGCAGGGGGCTGGGGAGAGGTGGCAGGAAGCCAAGGACACTTGTGATTTTGATCCTAACCCATGAAGCAAATTACGAACCTTGTATGAAGAATCACAAGTCACAAAAGTTTAAGTGGAGTGATAATGAATTAATCACAGGGTGAAAAATGGAATTTTGGGGATTTTACTATACAGGTCTAGGAGGCAAGATGAAGGGATTTGGGCGTTGTCCTTCCTTCTTCCTTCTTCTTCCTAGCCTCCATCTTCTGGGTGATGCTGGCACATTTGGATTGGTTTAGAATAGAAGTAGACAGTCTAACATAGGTGTTAGATACTGGAAAATAATGATAAATAAAGTACACGTACTTCATAGTATTCATAGTATAAAATAGTATAAAATGAGATATGAATAAGATTCATAGTATAAAATGTAGACACCAGCCTGGGGGCAGGCAGTGTGGCCTTGACAGACCTGCAAGACAGAACTCTGCCGGTCTGAAAAAGAATGTTTTAGATAAGAGACAATAAACAACCTTGTGAGCCAGATCCAAAGAATTCCGAATTTCTTCAACCATTGGGCTGGGAAAAAAGGACTTTTGGGGTCATCCTAACCGCAGGAAACTCAGGATTGTCCAACCTGATTTTGAACATGTCTGTGGTGATCCACAATTTTTCTAGGCAGCCAGTTCCAGTGTCTTACCATCCTTCTCATAAAATAATCTTCCTTATGTTCAGTCTAAACCTACCTTCTTTCAGTTTAAAACAAAACACCCCTTCTCCTGTCACTACAGGCATTGTTAAAAGGCTTCTATATTTCTCATAAGCTCCCTTTAAATATTGAAATGGCCTATAGTGGTAGATACTTTACACTAATATGGTGCCAAGGAATGCACTTGGGCATTCAAACATGCTTATCAGTATTAGTAAGTCACTGACAGGCTTGTTGGCAGAAGTCAGGAGTTATAATTTGTACAGAGCACCTTCAGCAGGCATTCAGCACACAGAATCATAATTTGAAGGCTAGGAGGCATAACATTGTCATTTCTTTGCCCAGGCATATTCTAAAAGGCATTTAATATGCTTTCAAATAAGTTGCAAAAGAGAAATCCATAAATTACAAGTGAATGAAAGATCACAGTAAGAAAAAATTACTTTTTATATCTGTATTTTTTTGTTTAGTTGTTGCTTTTTGCAGAACTGTAGCTGTGTTGCTATGACTGCATATTAGCACTTGTCATTTTCAACTTCAAAATTCTGTTGTTTCTCTTTTTCTTTTAAATCTAATTGTTAATATGGCAGAGTAGATATATTTTTACCAGAATTTATATGGAGATTTTTTCAAAGAAGAAAAGCTGTTACTGGCAATCAGAATAGGTTCACCCTAGTTACTCTAAACTGTAGATGTATGAGAAGGAAAAGATCATACAAGAACGATTTCCCCCAGAGTAACTGGTGTCTTTCTGTATTCTGGCATTAGAAGTGCTGTTTGACAGTACTAGAGAGACATTCCACTACAGGTGACTAAAATTCATCCCCGTGTATATAAATTTCGAAAAAGCATTTGTCTCCCCTTTCCAGGGATTGTATGCTTGCTGAACCTTTTGCTAAAATCAGTGTATTTATCTGAAAGAAAAGTACATTTTCTGTAGTAAAAATGAGTGAGGCATTTTATTCTGTCTAAGAACACAGGAAATTTGACTCAGATGGAAATTTTGGAACAATTAGTAGAGGATGGAAACTCAACAATTTATTTTTAGCAAACAATGTATTAAATTTGTAAGCTTACAGTGGTTTTACATTGACCACTGAATGAGTACTAGTTTGTCTGTGGAGGAATTCTCAGTTATTAGCTTACTTCTGTAAGTGAGCTTTAGCATTGCTCAATATTGAAGAGCAATTTTACATACAGTATATACAGGACTGTTTCTAGAAAATGGACTTTATTCAGTCCTTGGTCATTTATGGGGAATTAAGTCAGCAGTTAATCATATTGCCTTTTCAATAAAATGGTAGAAACAGTGTATTGCTATACAAAGGGACTACATAAAAGCAGAATGAGACTGTCCATAGGTGCTGTGACCTTGTCAATCTTTTCACTTCTGTGGGAAGTAGGTGTGTTGCTTTAAGCTGATGTTTTTTTAAAGTGCTTTGGAAAGAATTACTTGGATGTCCCAAATTTCGTTAAATAACTGGTATGCCTACCATATTGCTTCCTCTCAGTCTCTTGGCCTGCAATATTTACATATATGCCCATATTCTTGTGTTTCTCAGCTGAGATAACAGAGTAAAAAATAAAACAAAATATTTAGACACCCTAAGGAGATAACTCACATATGAACAGCACCCACTGCTTTTGAGATCATAAACTTATGTAACCATTTAAAATCACAGTATCACAGAATCATTAAGTTTGGAAAATACTTTCAAGATCATCAAGTCCAACTTGTGACCACATACCACTCTGCACGCTGAGCCATGTATCTACTCATTTATTGAACTCTTACAGGGCTGGTGACTCCATCACTCCCCTGGGAAGCCTGTTCCAATGCCTGACCACTCTTTCAGTGAAGATATTTTTCACTAATATCCAGCCCAAACCTCCCATGAAGCAACTTGAAGCCATTTCCTCTTGCCCAGTGTTGTAAAAGACCTCTAAGAGATATCTAATGCTCTTGCATCCACCATGGTCTCAGCTGCCATAAAATCGAAGGAAAATTGTCTTGGGGCAATGGATTTTATCTGCTCTGGCCTCCTGTGGACACCCCCTTATCCCCAGGGGGGGCTTGCTCTCTGATGGCCACTGGGCTCAACTGGGGCTCCTTGGGCAGGGTGAGGGACATTGCTTCCCGTGTGCCAGAGGCTGACAGCATTTCTGGACTAGAGGCTCCAGCAGGGAGGGGTGGGGAGCATGGCACATCTCACTTCATGCCAGCTATGATGGATGGACCCAGACTTTTCATTATGAGCAGATTTTTGTAATTTATGAACTAAAGCAAGATGTTCCTTTGACCACTAGCACAGCTGGGACTCAGCATGGCTCTTGGTAGGAGGAGGATGGGAGGGATCCCTAGTTACACTTTTATTCTCTTTTCTACAGGTATTCTTGGTTTCCCTTTATTCCATTGTCTCAGTCTGCTGCTTCATTATTTTTGGTTGATGACTAAACTGCTACCTTATATTTTTCTGTGTGGGTAGGGTTTTTCTAATAAAGGAAGTACAGTGGCATGAGCTCTCTACTCAGGTCTCCAAAGGCACTTTGCTGAGACTGGGACTGTGCAGTGATTAACAGCAACTGTGCACAGTTTGGCCTCCTTTTGGTCTATTAACTTTCCATAAACAAAGGGCAGTTTCCAAACAGTCATTTTTCTCTGTTCCAAATTATCTTCTTATAATGTTTTATGCTAGTGCAATTCTATTGGCATTGTTTGCATCTTATGAGAAGAACACCAGATTTAGAATCTGTAAACAATATTAAAATGCTGCCATTTTCTAAAGAATGGGTCAAAACCTCTCATTGTGATATTCAAAACCTCATACTTGTGCTATTTAAGTTAAAAAATACTCTTTTTTCCCAATTTCTATGAACATATGCTCAAATGCAAAACAGTTTTTAAAATTTCACTTTCCAGGACAGGCTATAACAGTTGTGCTACTGGGATGGATATTCAGGTAAAAAATGAGAAGCTTTTACTTCATCTGCAGTGTAAAACTTAAAGCCATGAAGCTGCCAAGTGGGCTAAGAGTTTCAGATTCAGTTTTCCCTCATCATCCAATGCACATTAGTCCTTGAAACAATGCCTGCTCTGGCACCTTAAAGGCAGAAAATGTTGTTTGGTTTGCTCAGAGTATTCCATAACTAAACCCAATGAAGCTTTCAGTGAGAGTTATTAACTTGGTGGTAGAAACAGACATTTCTTAAACAAAAAACAATTATATCTGATGTGATTCATTAAATTTTTAAGCACACAATATTATCTTACTACAGTAGTGTTATATCGCAACGTTGTCAATCCCAAGTGTTAAAAAAATGCTTCCATTCATGTTACTTTAAATAATACATTTGAGAATCGTATGCTTGCTCTTTCATAAGGCATTTTAATATTTTCAGTCCTTGCTGTCCTGGTATTTAGAAAGAGGCCACTGGAGGACGGAATCTAATGGGTTATTCCAGCTCCTGCGGATGGACAAGGAGAACCTCCATTTTGCCACTAATTCCATGCTGTGAGTGGAATCACCACCTCTCGGGTCTGCTGCCTCTTAGCCCATGAGCACACCCTAAGCCTTACCAGTCAATAAAACTAATTATTTAAAGTGTCACAGTTCAGTGGGAAATGTATGTGTGAACATGATGGATTTTCAGCATTATGAAGAGTTAGTTCTATGCTGATAGAGCCTCTTTACTGGCATAATAAGTTGCATGATCTACAATGAATAAAAAAACATTTCATACAGTTATAGTCTGCCAGGACTAGGACTCAAACCCTGTCAAATTCTCCTTGCTTTAAGTTATGTTGAATCAAATCCTTTTCAATAGCTGAACAAAAGCCATTGCTATGCTTCATTTTCCTTTCCAAAATAAGTCTATTGCAGGCAAAAAAAATGAAGACAGGCTTGTCAATGATGGCAAGCAGAAGAAAATTACGTATAAATCACTGAGAACAACATTTTTCTGAGTAGCATGAAGCTGATTTAAAGCAACATCTGGCCAAAGACAGTGGCTATGAAATAGGTCTACTTAATGAAGAAGAGGTGACAGATTTCAGAATACAGAAAAATATTATAGGATAGCTACAGTTTTGAAATATTTCACAGCCGACAAGAAACACCATTTAATTACTATTAAAACTGACCTTTATTGGAAGACATATGGCTAACTGGATTTGGATCACGGTTTGAGGATAGTGTAAAATTCCCAGCCCCTATGAAAGGTAGACATGATCTGTCTGACATAAGGCTCTCCATTAAGCAGCAGATACTTGACACATCTGAGGAATTCGGGCTCGGAGACACTACTCCAGGAGCACAGTCAGCTTGAGACAAGTGAGCATCACAAACAGAAGCTTTGCATATGGCCAAATTCACTTTCACTTTTCTGTTCCTCTCTTACACCAGAAACCCTTCAGGAGAAGCATTAAGGCCTATGCTTATCTGAAAACATTATATTTATATTTATATTTATATTTATATTTATATTTATATTTATATTTATATTTTGTTTTCTTTTTATTTTTTATATTTTATCTTTTTTATTTTTTTATATTTATATATAAAATACCTGTTTAAGGAAAAGCTTTAAAAATTATAGGGCTAATTTCTGTTCTGCACTGGGAAAAGCAAGGAACAGAAACAAGGTCTTTATTGCTGTCAGGTCTTCTGTATTCACTTTTCCCAATTTCCATCCACTTCTTACTCTTCTAAATTGATACCTACTTCTTTTTAAAAATCCTTAGTCATAAGTTCATCTAGACTTTTCTTTTGTGTCTCATCCCCCTCTTTTTCATTCCCAATTACGATTATAGTGTTGGCTCTCTAATATATTATCTAGAATAGAGTCTGAGTTATTCTGGTCGGTCCATCAAATCTCACTTTTTGTGAAGAATTTTCTGAGGAGCTGATTTTTTCATATTGTTGCATCTTGGTCACAATAGCTTCTGCCTTGTGGTGAAATGAACAGAAAGTTGGGATAATGTCATCCTTATGGCAATTTGAGAGAAACACCAGAGTTGAATCAAGAAATAGTTTCGATCAGGATGTTCAACTCAAATAAGCAATGATTACAGGGACTATATTAAATGAAAAAATATTTGAAAGTAGTGAAATAGCGTAAAAACAGGACACAAAATAAATGTTTTGGGCTTTCCAAAACACAGTCCAGCATTCTTCCCATCTTAGTTCCTTGCCAAACAATGAAAACCCTCTTTTCTTGAAAATTACTGTATAATTTAAATGTTTTTCTTCTTTTATCTTTTTTTCTCAGTGAGACAAAAACAACAGCAAAGGACAGAGAGTTCTCATATGAAGACGTATCTTTTATGTTTTAAAAGACAAGGGGAAAACAAGGGATATTATGGTCACAAAAATATATCTAGAAGGCACAAATTTAGAAATTTGTCAGCAGTGGTGATACAGAATTAAGTAACCTTAGATTTCAGTTCCAAAAAATGCTGTTGTCTTGTGGGTCAAGGGTACAAATCCCTGAAAAGCCCGATCATTTTAAAACCACGCATAAGGCAGCATTATGATCATTGACTGATTCTTGCACTCTGTTGATGGAAACAATGAGATCAACCCTGAAAATAATGCCCTAAAGATTTCATGCTTGAAAAGACAAAGACAGAGAGAGAGAAAGAAAGTTTCACCTTGCATTTGAATTTTCCACCCAATTTTGCAGGAGTTCAGGGTTCGGACATATGGTGGAGTATGTGCAATCAGTGAAGTGACAGCTACTCTTTCACCCTTGGGCAGCAAATGGAAATGTGGCTTGTTTATAAGCCAAATTCTAAAAATAACAAGTTTTTCTTTTAACATGGCAGAATAGTGTGACTCATGCATCATTCTGACATAAACATGACATCTGTTGCAGCCAAGTCATTATGTCCAAATGCTGAAGTCAGATGCAGTTTGACCATTTTCAAAACTACTTATAAATCTATCAAAATTATTTAAGCATCAGTAGAAAAAATAACAGCAATCTGGAGATCATTTCCCAAATATTGCATGCTGGTTTTATTAGGACCTGAAATCTGAGCTATTAATTCAATTAGTGAAGTTATAAAGATGTTAAAAACAACCCACAATCACTCATGTCATGCTGTTATACAAACTTAGATGCCTGGCCATCTTAATACTTATTAAGGTACAGAATTTAATGGGGTACCTATTACTGCCATAATACAGGACAGGACACTGAGTAAGCAACTAGCAGCCTCTTTGCCTAACCTGTCCATCTCTAAAATGGAGATGAGGATAATGCTTCCTATGTGGCCAATGTCTTTCCTTCTAAGCAGGAGCTTTCAGCATTAGCTTTCCAAAACTCACATCTCTGAGATGGGTGTGAGCAGTTACAGCTGATTGCCCAAGATTGCATTGTAGTGGATGGAAAGAGATAGGTACTTTCAGGGACAGCTCTCTGAGCAAATGAGATGAATCACCTGTTTTGAAGGCTTGGTCTGCATTTTGCATATAAATCACCTTCTCTTTGTACACTTTGGTTATTGATATTGTTGCTGTTACTGTTTCCTTAGCTCATTGCTGTTTCCAGTAAATTGTTCTTGTCTCAGCCTGATCTCTGCCTTTTGTGTCTCCCTCTGGAGGGCAGGTAGGGGAGCAACTTGAGGATTTCTTTGTAGTGGGATTATTAAATTGGGGAATACCCTTCCTAAACCATGACATTTGTCCCTCTGAAGTGTAAATGCACTTAGCATATTACTAAGTGTAAAAAGTGTAGATGCACTAAGCACAGTAGGTTTTATTACTGTACCAACAAGACTGTTTTACTGAGTTGTTTTTAGCAGACTGACATAACTGAGAAATTAATATACAGAACTACCAGCCTTTCATGTTTCCTGTTCCACTTCTTATAACACTCTCTGAGCTGTTTCATCATGTCAAATTTTTGCTTCATAAAGATTTTTTTAAGAAAACTTTCTGTCTTTGCAGGTGGAATTTGACAAGTCAGTGAAAGTCCATGAAACTAGATTAACTTCAAGTAAAGTAATTTAAACTTAAAGTAATTTAAGGAAAAGTGAAGTGGACCTATAGCAGCAGCTGTTTTAATTTGGACTGAGCAGCTCAATGCAGCAGCGAAGAGATGCTCCAATACCCTCCCACAGAAATACAGACATCATCCAGTACCATAAAATAAGTACCAAAGCATCCTGGGCTGGATGTTCCCTGTCAGCTCATTGCCAAGGTATCAGTGCCTTCTGCCAAGGTCCAAATAAAACATGTAAAACCAAGGTAAGCAGGAATGAATAGGCCATGAAATGCAGGGCTTTCGAGTGCAGGTGGAGCCTGAGAGGTGAGTCCTGTGTTCCTCCTCAAGGACAATTTAGAAATGCGTGCCCTCAGGTGCAACTTTTATTCAAGTAGCCCCAAAAAGTGTATGTGGGGAAGGTCAGTCTGAAACAGAAAGACTGAAATCTACTGTTTTCATAAGGAGACATTTAGGAGAGCTGACTCTGTTATCGACTGCACAGACCTCTTTTATGTGAACTACTGTGCAAAATAATAGGATGGAGTTCTTCAAAGGACTCTCCAAGGTTTCCTGAAATTCTTTCAGAGGTCTTCTAAATTCACTTTCAGAATCTGTGAGATGAAAAAAACAGGAAAAAACTGTCAGCTTACAAAGGAGATCAATAAAAGTATTAGGAAAATAAAAGTAAGCAGTCTCCTTATTTACATCTACATACTGATTCTCATCAAATATTTCCTTCATACTTATGTTAAAGTGACGACTAATTTTGTATTTGAGGGAGCAAATCATTCACCATGGGATCATTCTGTGAAGTTCTCAAAGAGTCAGATGACAAAACTATTTGGCTGGTATCTGTCTTTAACCATCATTCATGCCTACAGAAAAAACCAACAGTGGAATTTTGGGCTGCACAGCATTTTTTGGCTTAAATTTTGGCTATTGAGTTTATGGCAAGTAAAGACCCAAACCTTTCCCTTAACCAACTGTACATATAACTTTCTGAATCCCACATATGAAGAAGAGCAGCTCTCAGTCCCATTCCCAGCTTGAGAAGCTAGATGTTTTTCTCTGTAGAGGTGACAAAACAATAACAGCACCAACAACAAAACAAAAAGCCCATTACATAGTAAATAAATTCAAGCCCAGAATGAAAAGGTGCTTGCACTCTTCTGCAGTGCTGCATCTTATTAAATTTTCCAGATGATGCCTTTCAGTGTCCTCTTTTATAGGAAAATTAATGTAGTTTCTTATTAAATCCATACTAGTTTTTGTGTCAAGCCACAGCTACTTTCATGACATCTAGCTCACCAAGGTAAACATTTAACTATATTTCCATCATCCCCTGGAGTTTTCTGTCTGATGGAAATTGTGCAGCTGCACACAAGGGCTAGATTATGCACATTATAGAGACAGTAGGGTTGTAGGAAAAATGGACTAATAAAAGTTTCAGGTCAGAAAGATGAGTGAAGTAAGGAAGAAAGTGTTGATTACAGGTGGTTTGGAGTGCAAGAGGACTGGGACCCACGGGGCACATCTACGTGGATCTAGGGTCCAGATCTAGGCCTTTATTCAACAAGGAGAGGGGAAATATAAGACCATATGGGCAATGAAATTTAAAAACTTCAGCCGTTGTAGACAAGCACTTCTTTCCATTGTTTGAAGTGTCTCCAAGGACAGTATTTCATCACTATTGTTATTTGTGTTGGGACTTTGTTCACCTTATCTAAAATATTAATAACTAGCAAGTGATCCTGAGAATGCTTGAGTCTGAGGTGTTAATTGAGACAGTGAAATGAAATCTCCTCATCTAATAACAATACACAGGGAAGTATCTTGTCTCCACATGGCTTCTTCTAAAAAAGGAAAGAAATCATCCTCTGTTCTTCTACAAACATTTACTGTTTTGTATTTTCTGACACACAAACCCAGTGGGAATTTGATGCTAGGAAAAAAAAAAAACTATTTTTATGCTCCATATTTGGAAAATATCATATTCTTTCCAATCCTTTGCATTTTATCTAGCAACAATATTTTTTAATTTCCCTTATCTAATTTATAAAAATAGTTCTTTAAAATAAAATTACTGGCAATGATTTTCTTGCAACCCACTGTTAACATGATTTGCTTCATTAGAAATGATTAGCAGAAGTCCAATTGTTGCTCAGTAAGCAATAAAATCTAATTTATCACTTCAATAATATGACTTTGCGGGACACTGAACAGTGGGAAATTTTTAAATCAGGGGGAAAAGAGCACATTTTCCTCATATAGATAATGACTGACACTTTTGATGTCATTTCTGTAGAAAAGAAAAACATAAAAATACACTTGAATTGGAGTGCAATTTTAAAGCGTAAGTATCCCAGATGTCTTTTGTCTTTGATGATTATTGGTCTTTTAGATTGCAGATATAGAAGAAAAGAGCTTGTCTTTTATTTATTGATCAAACTACAAGGAGATATTTCATTCTATGAAAGCAGATCATCCAAATAATCTGAAAATCAAAATATTCAAATTTAAAATTAATCTTCTCTGTGTTCATGTCTCATCTAGGAGCATCTCTTTTCTCATTTTTCTGATGTGTCTTGAGGATGTACAAAAGGTTTATGGTTTCTCAGCAACAAAAATTTTAAAATTGGAAAAAAAATGAAAGCATGAAGTTTTTCTGAGCAGGTACTGGAAATTCTTGTCAAGAACCTAAAAAATTCCAAGCTTCTTGCTTGCTACTGAAAGAGAAACGTCTCCTACCTGAATCAGAAGAGGTCATAGTAAACAAGGCTTGGCTACTGTGCTAATCAGAATATAATTTTAATTTCATGAAAAGCATTCAGAAACACTATACATTACTATTCATCCAGGATTTATTTGAAGTGGAGAGTTTTATTGCTATGAGTGTGCTGGTTTATTTAAAGTGATACCAGTTTCTCAGCATGGAATAAAGCACTTATCCCAGTATATGTTGGTTCAATTTATTGATATTTTCATGCAGCCAAGCACTAGAAGCAAAGTTTAACAGTTGTCAACACATTACATTTCTATCTCCTAAACCACATACCACCACTATCTAATAAGTCACTGTAATTGCCATCAAGTTTAAGATGGTAGTTTCTGTACAGAAGTTACTATTTCTTAGATTTTTTTGCCTTCTGTCTGTCCATGATTTTCAAAGGTGTATTGAGCTGTAGTCCTGTGAGAAAGGGGCAGGTAACATGAGAACTTTTGAATCTTCCTTCCCAAATGTAACAGGATCTGTAATAAAGCAAAGTCCAAACAAACTCTGCCATTATAGAGGAACTGAAGGTGCAGGGGTTGCCTCTGACAAGGCACTGGGGGAGAAAAGAGTGAGGGATGCATAAAGAGGGAAAGGAAAGCAAAGGAAAGAAGCCCTGCTCTTCTAATCTTTCTTCTCCATTTTCTTCCATATCCTCTGTCCTGCTCAGAAAATGTCTTTCTGAACTTGAAAATTATTAAGAAAAAAAGAACATCTGATAAGAGTGAAATTTGGAAAAGGTCAAGGAGCACCAGCTTAGTTTTATTAGAAACTAGACTAAGACAAACTGTTGGAAATGCTTCTGAGACCCAGGCTGGGGAAGAGGAGCGGGAAGAAATAATTGGGGTGAAGGGAATCCCTTTGGTGTGAAAACTTCTACCTAAATAAGAGAATCAAAAGCCTGAAGATAATAACAAAAACTTTCACTCCCACTGGCTGCCCTTTGACTGGTTAACACAGTGCATTGCTACTTCGGATACTGAAAAATTTAGTCCTTAACTTGAAAGCCTTTGTCCTAAGAGCAAGATTTTAAAATAAGAATAAATCTGCCCAGGAAATCCAGCCTTCTGCATAGCTTGGGGAATGGATACTGATTGTTCTTTGATGTTCAGTCTCTTGGAAGGCAACTTAGATCGCATTTGTCCTTCCTCCTGCCTGTGGCATTCACTTCTAAGAGAGTTGGCCTGCTTAAATTTTAGCTTTGAATTAAGAAGTTCAGTGAAGGAGCTTTAAAATTTGTTCCCAATCTGACTTTGAAAGTCAATGTTCAGCTTCAAAAGGAAATCTAGCTGTCCATGAACACTGCCAAGCCAAACAGCTAGGCAGATGCTGAAAGAAGTAAAAAGGCACTTTGTCTCCTTTTTGCATGTATGGAAAAAGGAAAAGAGGAATCAAATAAGAAAATGAAGAAGGGAATGAAATTTTGAGAGAAAATATGAAAAAAAAAGAAAAAAACAAAGGGAAAAAAATGAGAGGAAAGAGAACTGCTGTGATAAATACAAATGAGCTGCAAAACAACCATAAGAAAAGAAAGAAGCTAAGAGGGTACATACAGTCAGGTGTCCCCTTTGAGGCACAATGTATCAAACTGCCCTTCACAGGACTAGCTTGGTTCAACTTTGTGGAAGGCTGCAGTTGAGTGAGAGCCAAGTGAAGAGTTTATTATCATTTTCTCTTGTTCCTCAGACAGTTCTTGCCCCGCTCTCCTCTTACTACTAAAAAATTACATGACACTTTGGTAGGAGACTGGCTATTTATTGCCTCCCAGGTGGGTTGTTAACATTGCTTTTAACTTGAAATGCTCTGAATCACCTACTTTTCACCCAGAAAGCCACCTTCTCTGAGCACCTTGACTGTTCTCCAAATGTGCCATAGGCTGGACGCGCTCTCCAAACCATGAGATGGACACCTCACATTTTGTAACATTTTGCTTGTCCTTTGTCGGGGTCATCCTTCTGCTGACAGCAGGGAGCACTGCAGAACATTTGCTACAGCTGGAAACACATTAGTCTGTTCTGTGCTTCTGGGTTATTCCCCATGGATGTAACTAAGCAGATGGATGATTGGAAGAGTGTGAAGACATTTTGTAGTTTTGTATTTAATGGGTGTTTATGCAGTTGGAAGAAATCTGTACAGTAAGCATGTCATCTCAAAATACTCAAATCAGTAAATATTTAATCCCAAATACTATACCCCAGCTAAAGATTATTCCAGCTGGGACATCACTTCTTGAATACTTGAATAGTTAGCTATATCAAGACACTTTAGAAAAATACAGAACTAGTGCAGAATTAGGATTTTTCTTCCAAATGATCTCTGTGTAGTCTCATCCCTTCTCATCAACATGAAACGCAACCTAAAATTAAAACAGTGAAAGACTTGATGGTTCCTATAAGTAGCCAGTGTGGCACTGCCTGAGCCACTTCAACCATGACAGAAGCACATGGGTTGGAGGTAGCACCCAATGAGCACAGCCATATCACTTCTTGACCCAAATAGGTACTCAAATGCAGCATTCACTTTGTCAGTAATTGTGGTTGTGTTCGTGGGCCCCAGGACAAGGGAACAGATGAATCTGACTCCATATTTCTTCGAAGACTGATTTATTATATTATGATGTTATATAATATTATATTATATTAATAATGCTATACTAAAATAATAGAAGAAAGGATTTCATCAGAAGGCTAGAAAGGAATGGAAAGGAATGGATAATAAAAACCCCTGACAGACAGAGAGTCCAACACTGCTGGACCATGGTTGGTCATCAAGTAAAAACAATCCACGTGGACCAGTGAAAGATGCACGTGTTGCATTCCACGGCTGCAGATAATTATTGTTTTTCTTTTCCTCTGAGACTTCTCAGCTTCCCAGGAGAAAAAAATCCTGGCAAAAGGATTTTTCAGAAAATATGACAGTGACAAGTAATCTGTGTGGGTCAGCTTTAACTTGTGCTCCTGCTCTTCTTCCTGTACAGTGCAGGCACATTGTGAGTGGTGGAGCACAGTTTTAAACGTGTCCTGTCTTGAGGACTATTTAGAAATACTCAGAAAAAAAACACTACAGAGGATTTTCTAACAGAAGCAGGTATTGCCCCTGTTTTGGCTCTATTGCAATTATCCAAGCCTGACTTTGCAGAAGTTTCCCCGAAGGACAAGGTGTAGCTAAATCACTAGAACATGAAGAAAATGAAAAATGGTGCCTCTCCTGACAGTGAAAATGAAAGAGAGAAGAGTCATTCTCAGGGGAACAGGGAACTGAAGAAGGTTTAGGAGCGAGGAGAATTAAATAAATGACAAATAATGCTCCCATACTCATCCACCACAGACCATGGGGCAGCATAAGAAACAACAGAAGCATCAGTGCACAGTGTGAGGTGACAGGTAATCGTTCTGTGAGACAATGGTCCAATCAGTTTCTACCATAACGTGCCAAGGAAGAAGTAATATGAAATGGAAAATAACTATAGAAAATCACCATCACAGGGACAAAATTTATCATCTTAATTTCTTACTTTTAAAATTTTTGAGAAAAAATAATATTTTTATTTAAAATATTTGCCTTGTCTCAAAAAAACAAGTTTTTTCATTTGGAGCTAAATTTAAAACATAGATTTCACCTCATTTTATGGTATTTCTTGGCAGCAGGCAAGTGAAAATATTTCAAGATGAACATTTTTAAACTTCAGCTATGTCATACTTAAACATGAAATCTATAAGTAATTAAATATAGGAATGTCTGTATTAAAAATTGAACAATGGTAGCTATGGAAAAATTAAAGTCAGGAGATTTTTTTTCCTTAACAGAATAGAGTATTAAAACATGATTGTGTTTTGCAATACAAAATGACTGAAATGTAATTATCTTCTATGAACCTTTCAAATCTCTCCTTTCATACTTCTTCCCAGTACTTTTCCATTTGTTTTTTTAATAGCACCATATTAATGGAGCTCCAATTATTTTTAATCATCATCATCATCTGAATAATTTACCTAAAATCTTTCAGTCTTATTTTCCTGTTCAGACTATTTATAAAGAGTATGCAAATGCTCGGGGAATTGAAGAAATACGCCGTGTGCTAAGAGCTAAGCACAAATGTCTTCTAACTGTGTGTACATAAACAAAGATTATAGATACTTGAGGAAATGTGTTCTTCAAGGAATTCATTACAGAGACCTACCTTCTAAATGATAAAACAAGTGAAAATAAAGAAGGCTTTATATCTTTTTGCTCATTTTCACTCTGGCACACATTACTCAGAGGACTGAACACCTGGTTTCTGTTTCCTGTTGCATAAAGGCAGGGAACGGATTTGGCACGAGGAACTCATAGGACATGGAGGTGGCACATCATGCACACCTCCTCTCCCCTGACATGGAAATCTCTCAGCAGCACAAGCCTCCTTTAATATTTCCCATGGGAAGGCATTGATAAAGTCAGAAATGGAGAAACAAAATTTTTATGTTGCCAGGAGATGTGCTTTGCACTGTGGCACCAATTTTTTTTTCTTCTGGCTTTAAGCACTACTATCATTAAGAAATTAATGTTTGTTTTAAAGTGCAAAATAAAACACATTGATTGCCAGCCTGCAAGTCTGGCATAGAGAAGTAAAAGTATTTTTTGGCTTCACCTTGTCCAGAAAAAGGAGATAGATCTCAAATATGGTGATGTCTGAAACATCACCTTGGCAAGTGTTCACAGGGAAACCAAAATTTCAGCTGGACTGTGTAATTCTGCAGACAGACCTGATGGAAAAACACAGGCACCTGTGGGCATAAAAATCTCCCAGGACTTCAGATAGCTTTGAAATCACTATAGAAAAAGACTGGCTCACACAACCAAATGCTAGAAATGAAAAATGTTATTTGCCACAATCCACACTCACTTCTAACTGGGTGCAAACATTTTCTGTACAAGAGAGAGGTGCAAAGTTTGAGACTTGCAATAGATTCAGGGAAGAAAACACCCAAACAAACACCCCTGGAAATAATAAATAATGGCTACAGTAGACCACAAAGGCATAATTTTACATACCAAATCAGGAATTTTCTGCCAAAGCTGGCACAAAATGCAAGGGCCTGAGCAAGGCAGGAAAGACATGACCACATCAAACACACTTGTAGTCTCTACTACAGGAGAGCAAAGCTCATTTCTTTAAATAATAGTACCAGGCCAGATCATTCTCAAGCTTTATCTTGAAATCCAGCAAACTTCTTGAACGAAGTGAGCACATGACAAGGAAACAGAAAAAAATGCAGAACTAAAAATATGCAATTATCCCATTTGTGAATTAAAAAACACATTAAATTAAATATATTTTAAAAAAAATAAATATAATAGGACATGTCAAGTTTCCCCTGACCAAGAGACAGTGACATATAAAGCTTCTTTATTATTAACAAGCCCCAGATCTACTCGAACTGCTGTATTTGGAAACTTCAACCTGTCTTGTCTTTGTCATCAATTTACAATGAGTTATTACTGACAACCCAGGTGAAGAGCTCTTCTCTTTTTTTTCCTAACATAGCTTCTACCTTTGCCTTGATTGCAATTCTGAGGGCAAGTACTAGCACGACAGGAAACTGCAACAATAAATAATCACAAATTTCAAACTGAAGATTTAAAAAATCCCTATTAATTTAGTCTCAGAAGAAGCTATTAGATGAAGATAAAATATAACCCCCTAGCTAAATATTCTGAAATTTTTCTGTTCACAGACATGATGAATGTAATGAGAATAGGCTTAGAAAATTTAATTTGAAGTCCACTGTTTTCAGAGCCTTTGAGGACTAGAAAATTAACTTACACTTAAGAGAGCTTCATTATAACTATGCTGTTGTAAAATGAAAATAATGTTACATTTTTTATCATTTTGGATTTACATGTTGGAACAACTTGTCAGGACTAATTCTGATTCAGGAATAAATGCATCATGCATGGTGTTTGAAAAAAAAAAATTACACATATTTGGCGCAGATGGCCATATATTTTCAGTGCTTATTCTTCATTACAAGAGTTCTGCTGTTCTTCTAACATACATTTTATTCATAAATAACCTACTGGAATTTCACATGTGCCACCACATTACATCTTATTAGAGTCAAACAGCTAACAATAGTGAATGCTAGTCCCTGGAAGGGGAAAAGGCAGAAAACTGGAAATGACAGAAGAGATATTTCTGTCCATCTCTCTTTTTGCTCCCCTTCTCAGTGCAGTTCAAGGGACTGTGCTCATCAAACCTCTGTCTTATAGTAAAAAATATATAACATTAATGTTACAAATACTTCACATGATTAATAAAGAACAGAAAAATCTTTTATGAATGCCCCATTGTGAGGATTTTTTTTGTGTTGTTCAGTTTCCTGATCAGGCTTCAAAATACCTTTTTCCTCCTTTGACAAGGTCTGTTTGACAATGGTGGAAAATTGTCCTTCAAGCTAATAAATCACACAACCTCAAGCACAGGGAAGGACCATGTGTTCTCTGCTAGATATTCCTAATCAGCATGACACTTCAAATAAGTTACTCTATGCAGCACAAAAATGACCTTGGACTATTTCTTTGACTCGTATTTTATGTTGTCAGCCTGCAGAATTTTAATTAGAATTAAGAGTTCAGGAAATCACTATATTCAATCCATCGGCTTCTTACAACCCTGAAAATTATTGTCATTTAAGTAGTATTGGAACAGGAAGGGGGGATTTCATGTATACTTTTCAGAAAGTTAGGTCCACATTATTTATAGTAGGCAGGGGGATACTTGTCATTAATTCTCCTCTCAAAGTATTCACTGTTGACTGGACCCTTTAAGAATCTGAAAAGCATTCTACAGCTGTCACTGCAAACACAGAATGGCTAGAGAATTAATAGAGCAAATGTCCTGTCCCTTTTCTGTCCACAGGGCTGAATGTATAACTCCCAATCCTTCCTGTTTTGGGGTTCAAATCTGCAATTTGTTTAAGACGCCATTTGGTGGAGGTTGGAAGGCAATGCCTGAATCTTTTCTTCCTTGATATGATTATTTTCAATTTTGCAATGTTTTACAATGAGCAATCCCAGTAAACTCCTATCCCTTCAGATAGAAATTAGTGTGATTTTTACACGAGTTCTTTTATGTCTTCCAGTACATTCCACAGGAATTCAAGCATTATCATCAGAGCAGTTATGCTGCTAGTCCAAAATTCTGTGCTTGTCAAAGACTGCGGCCAGCTGTGGTAAGAAACCCTGCAGGCAGCCAGCAGTGGAGAATATGCACCAGGGACTCTGACCTCTGAAAAATTAAAAATCAAGACATGCCTCATTAGTATCCTGTGCTTATTCCAGCTTTGTCTCTTCCCTGCATAAACCCTGCAAGAAGTAAGCCTGCCCTTCTCATAACTTGCTTTAAAAAGTATGGTCTTCTTGTTGTCCATTATAGCAATTTTGAATAATCTTATAATCCTGAAAAAGGATGGGGTTTTATTTTTCAAAAACCACCTTACTCTTCTCTGACTTTTAGCTTCAGCATTATATAATAATGAGTTCTACAGACGAGTTGCAGGTTGTGGGAGAAAGTAGAAATGTTTTTCAGTTTTTCATCAACATTTTTAATAACATCATACCAGGACTGGTTTCAAGCATCAGTACCTAAGGTGTATGTCTGAGTGTACAAAACATAGTGTTTGGTTTCCTCTCCTTGTATTGTTAGACACATAATCTTTTTTTTTTTTCTTAAGACAGGAATAAACCCAAAACTTCCTGCAACAGGAAATGAAGTTTAAAAAAATCCTCCTCCTTAGCTACTAGGAACTTCTAATTCCAATCCAAAGGTGCTCCTTTTCTGGGAATATGAAGCAATTAGCAAATTAGCAGCAAAAGAGAAACAATGAAGGATGGTTGTGTGTGTCTTCTGACAGAAGGTCATTCCCCATTCGTAAGTGTTTTTTAGGGCACTCAGATCTAGCCAGACTAATTTCTTTGTTTTATTAACAAAGACAGGCAAATGAAGAGGAAAATGTTTCTTTGCTTAAGGTACAGACTACCACTATAAACCAGGTCAGTATTTCTACACTGTTTGTCTTCCAAATCATGTCTAAAAATATCCTTTTCCTTTGTGTATATATATTGTTCTGCAGTGTGGTAACTCAGACAAAGGGTTTTGTAAGAAAAAATTTGTTAATCTTGAAGTTTCAATCTATTTTTTATTTCCCAAGAACAAGGAACTTTGCTTTTATCTCTTAACTGCTTTCTTGCAGCCATTACAAAAATATTAGAAATTAATTTGCTTTTCCATTGCCTCAGGAACGAGATAAGTTCCTTTAAAGCTTCAGTACTGCCTACGCTCAAAAAGTGTGTGTATGGCTGGGAAGATATGGGCAGGCAAGATATCACAGTCCACTGACCATTATTCTGAAAGACTGTAAGAAATGGTGGGAAAATAGAAAGCAGTCATTTTGACACTAATTGACATCAATTGGAGAACACCCAGATCAAAAGGAAATACTTGAAAAGCAGTCCTAAGAACAGCCGGAGTGGTTTCTTCTTCTGCAAAACAAAGCCAATCTGATTTGTTCCAATTATTCAAAGCTGTACAAGAGGTGGGCAAATCTTCTGGATTTGTGAACTTCTGAGACTACTTTCTAGGTTCATAAAAAACAATTAAGCCCTATGAATGGATTTCTTAAAATGTAAATAAGCTGAAGCAATTGTTTTTGCAGACTAAGTCCAAATGGCAACAGGACTAAGAGGTTGCAGTCTTCAGCCACTGAATGCTTGCAGATTCTGGTTGTGTTTCATCTACAGGCACCTGCTAGAGGCACCACAGCTCATTAAGCTATCCTTGCATTCCCTCTGTTATGGAAAATGAAGAGTCTTATTTTCTGCCCAGTCCAAACTACTCTGCCCCACTCCACAAATTTTGTGAAGGTACCAGGTTATTCAGAAATTAAGTACTGCATGTCACTGTGTATAAATTATGTTGATAGTTATTGAACTAATACAGCAATTCCTAGAGCACAAATATTATGAGGAGCAAGTGAGGGAGCTGGAGGTGTTTAGCCTCAAGAAAAGGCTCAAGTGTGACCTTATCAATCTCTACAACTGCCTGAAATGAGACTATAGCCAGATGGGGGTCAGTCTCATGTGACTGTCATTATTAGTCTTTCTTTTGGTCTTCAGGAACACAGTGAAAGTGAAAAGAAAGTTAAAGAACAAAATATCACTGTGAACTTCTATGAGAGTTACACATAATCTTTTAGTGGGACCTGGGTGAAAAAAGTGTTACTACATCTATTTATCTAACCAGTCTCAGTTCCTAATTCAGCAAGACATGTAAAACCACTGACTCATTCAGCAGTCTAGTTCAGAAGAGCATGTGAGGGCCCTCTGGTTCAATCCCTGCTCAAAATAGGGACAGAGTTTTCAGGGTCTTGCCTGTTCAAGGACCTAAAGAAGGACTATTAATGATAACCATTTCATAGCTTTAACACATATTTCAAACCACAACCCCTTTCAAAGTGTATTGTCCTTCTTGTATTTAATTTCTAAATTTAATTATCCTTCTTTTTTCTCATGTTCTGAAAATAATTCAGAATCAGAAATACTTGGCAGTGCTAGGATTAACATAATTTACAATCATCTTCCTTTCCCCACCAGCATTCAAATAATATACAAGGAAAATTAGAGCACTTCAGGATATTGTAAGCATTATAATAATGAAAAATTCACCTAGAGCTAAGTCTATTAAGGAGTCAAATGCCCGTGTCCTCACTAAGAGTCTTTGTGCGTAACAAAGTCCATAACTTATTATCTCAGACTTCAATCACTCACATGCCAGGCCATGCTACAGCACCAATGAACCAGAAATAAAGTGTCCTGCAGATCTGCTCCAGCCCAGGAATTTCAAGGTCTGAGGATGTCCGAGAGACAACCCTGCAGAGCCACAACCAAGGCAGCGACCATATTTCCCATTTCCTCACCACAATGGATACTGCAGACTCCTTCAGGGACTAACAGCCAACCAAACCCACAGCAGACAAGAAGAGGTGTTTGCCTTTTCCAAAACAACCCGTGATTAAGACAGTCTCCTCAGAAGCTAAAGGTCTGTCTCTTTTCTCCCCTGAGGCAAGTAGTCTAATAACCCAGTTCAGTGTAAAAGTAGAGGAACTATCACATAAAAGCTGTTCTGCTTTTATGGTGTAATTAAATATTACTGAGACACGAGACAAGTATGAAAGTAAACACATATCTTTAGTAAAGTGTTTAGAGTGATTCTTTGACCAACGCAATACAATAACTCTATTCCCTCCTCAACTAAAACATAAATCCTATTTCTGCCTTTTTATTGATTGTGAGCACATTTGGGCTGCATGCCATTTTAGGTTGTTGTCTCATAATGATTCCAGTCCCCTACCTTGATTCATCTCCGTTGTAGATGGACTAATGCATTTTTTCGGTCATACCTGAAGATGCAAAATGCTCATCAAAAGGCATGGACTGACATAATTTCCATCAGTTTCTTCTATTGCCTTCCCATCTGCACATCATTGACTTTGACCAGATGCCCTGACTGCATGAAACCACCCAGCACACATTCATGACGTAAAACAAGATCTCATGGCCTGGCACTTTATTGATAAAAGCAAATTTACTAGGCATTTTAAATATGTAGCATTTGCCAACTATTTTGGTGTTTTGTTATGAGCTTCAGCTGCGATTCCTGCTAAATGTAATTCAGATTTGAAATGAGCCAAATTATATATATGTGATTTAGCTAAAACAATGAAAACCTGCTTGAGCAATAACCTTGGAACTAAGAAACAATCTGTTAGAGACAGACTGTTTTTATGCTAAATTTGTGTAAGTGTATAATTGGCATATTTTCCAAATGCATTTTCCCATTTTCTCCAAACAAGATATAACACTGGGTTTGTGTTACCTTATTTAGGTACCTAAGTTAACAGCAATTTTTCATATTTTTCATATTCAGGAGGATTATTCATGACATTGAACTAGTTTCCAGACTGACTGATCCTCAATCCTAATGAGGAAATGGATGAGTATGATTGCAATGTGGGTATTAGGCAGACTGCCCATTTAAAGTCCCTAAACCATCTGTCAAAACTCCTGCTCCCAGGTCATCACGCATCAGTGGAATCAAGTTTTCTCTTCAATTTTTTTGCTAGAACTTCATTAAATGAACTCTTCATCTAACTTTGTTAAGCATACCTCACCATATGAGTTAGCAGTCTTATATGACACTTTGAAAATCAAAGCTACAGGTTATGTCTTCATCCTGGGAAGCCTATATATGTTTACTGGTTTTGGCTGAGAAAGAGTTAATTTTCGTTATAGACTGTGTAGTGACATGTTGCAATAAATCAGGCAGGACTCAGTTTCTTCATGCAGGAAAAGCCAATTCTTTATTCACGTAACTCATTTTTATACAGTTTTCACAGACCATGTTCAACTCCAATTGGCTGGTAGTTTTCTTACCACACAATGCATTGGTTAGAAGGTGTTTTTGTGTGTATGTGCTAAGACTCTCACTTAAGTGTTTACATTTTTGCTTTGTGGATTCTCATGGGACAGAGTTTTTGTTTACTATAGGTGCAAACACTTTTCTTAGCAGAATAGCTTGCTGTGCTAACTGCTTTCATTCTTATGATTTTTCACATGGGAAGTTTGCTAGCTGCACTTAGAAGAAGTAACAGGCCAGCTGGTAATTTAGCAGAGCAAGGCCTGATTTCATAAGGCCTTTCTTTTATAATATCCCTACCTATATGCAACAATGACACATTTTGTATTTGTGATGAAAACAGTGTTGATAACACCGGGATGTTTTAGTTATTACTGACAATCCCCCAAGTTGGGAGGCTGGGGTTGCACAAGGAATTGGGAAGGGACTCAGTCGGGAGAGCTGACCTCAGGTGGTCCAAGGGGGCTTCCAGACCATATGGCATCATGCCCAGGAATAACAGCCGTGGGGAAGAAGGAGGGAGGGGACTGTTCGGAGTTATGGAATCTGTCTTCCCAAGTTACCATTGTGTATGATGTAGCCCTGTTTTCCTGGAAGTTACTAAACTTCTGCCTGATGATGGGAAGCAGTGAAGGAATTCTTTATTTTGATTTGCTTGGGCACACAGCTTTTGCTCTATCTCAACCCATAAGTCTTTACATTAACCCATGAGTTTTCATGCTTTCACCCTTCCAGCTCTATCCCTCACCCCACCTGAGTTGTGGTTGTGTGAGCAACAAGCTGTGTGGTACTTCAGCACCTACTGGGATTAACCACAGCAATACGCTATTTGTGGGAGTTACACAAGAATCATGTTTTATATGTGTTTCTTCACAGACTTTTGGTGTGATACAGTACTCTCGTGTTTTAACATTAAGTACAGCTTCTGCTAATTGTGTGGAAAATTACACAATGCCCACAAAAGCCAATAAACTGAATATCTTCTGAAGCTTTGAGATTCTTATGGGTAAGGAATTCTTTCTTCCTTTGAGTTAGGTCTGTGCCCTAGTCAAGTGCAAGTGTTTCCTCTCAAAAGCTTCAAAGTGCTCTTACAGAACAGCTTGGACAATCACTTCTGTCCCTCACCAACCATGAAAATTGAGGACATTTGCGCTCTTAAATCAGGAGACACTATTTGCTGGGGGAATCTGAGGAAGCAAACTTAATCTAAGTTTCTTTCTCTTCTGTCTGTGCCTCATACTTTTGGACATCCAGCTGTCTTCATAGGGGTGAAAATTAAAGTAGCTCCCACATAAAAACTGTGTGTTGGTATGAGTAAAACAGAAAGGGGATAAAATTTACAGATCTATATTTCATTTTCTAATGGAATTTAAATCATCCTAGGAACTTGGAGCAGTACCAACAGTCACTTCATTACCTGCTTAAGTGTAACATTCTCCTGTATGACATTAGCCCCTAAACTCTCAGCGTGTCACTCCTCATATTCCAGAGGTGAAGCCATTGTGTTAGGCTGCCCTAGGTGCTAGAGAGGAAAATCACTTCCTGCACACTATAACTGAGGAAAAAATTCCGACCATTTCTTTTGGTCTCAAGATAAATGTACAGCAAAGCCACATTGATACGCTATGTATCACATAACATTTCCTTGCAGCTTGTTTCCCTTGTATTTAATCTATTTGGCTAAGGTGTGTTTTCCAAACAGCATCCATCTCAACCTGAAGACTTCAAGTGATAAATACAAGATTCCCCAGTCAGTTTGTTTTGGTGCTCAATTGATGTCATTGGACTTCATTTGAACATAAATATGCCTCCTTTCTTCTGGCATAGAACTGGTTTCCATTTAACTTTGTGTCCTAGACAGAAAAGTAATTTTATACAAGACAATTCCCCCATTCATTTACTTATACAGTGAAGTGACTCTTCCATCTTCTTTTTGATGCATGAAATGGGCTGAGATCTTTTAATCTCTCACCACAAGGCATCTCCTATGTTTTTGAATCATTTTAAGGACTCAGTAAATGCCTATGACCAACAGGAAGGGTCATGTTTCCTTGCTCCTTGTTAACTGCTTTCCCTCTTTCCTTTGGCTGAATGGCATGGGCAAACAGTGTAATTACTGAAAAACCTAGCCTACAGCATGCTTTTCTCTTATTTTCCTCTTGTTTTTAGTTCAAGCCAGGCTTGAGACTTGAACTCCAAAGGAAGAAATTTTTCTTAACACAGAGGCAAAGGCAGTGGTTGCCAAGCAACAAGAGCCATAGGATTTTTTTTTTTTTCCTGAAAATTTCTTCCTCCCACTCAGACTACTCCCAATTTGGAAGCTAATAGGTACAGAGGATTTGTGTGGAAAAGCAGCACCTAATGTCTTTTGAATCAAAGCAACGATCAAAGGCCAAAAGACTGTATCACTGGAGAGTTCAGAGGCATCTGAAATTTAATGTAGTCAGATTTGGCTTGGTGGCAGTCAGAGTACTCTGAATTTTTAATGTTTTACCTATCTCAACATTAGCCAGAAAATAAGACTCAATTCTTGAGACCTTATAGGTACTACCCAATACTGAATTTTGTTGATCCTGATTTTTTTTATTCCTACAAAGAAGCTATAGTGCTTAAGTAGTGGAATCACTACAGGACTCTTATGTATACCTAAAGATGCAAAATGCAGTTATGCCATTCCACAGATGGACAATTAAAGAACAATTACATGTTTGAACTCTGTCATTTTCATTGTTCCTAATTTTTTCCAGATAACTATTCAAGGTTTGCCTCATGTGTAAAAAGCATAAGCTGTGCACGTGGAATATTCTGCACTTCTGGACCTATGTTTGACTCCTAAATTCCCATGCAGCCTTCTGTCCCAAGGGAGCCAGCAGGCTTTGTTTCCTCCAAGTTCTCTACATTCCCCAGTCTCAGCTGAAGCAATACTTGTGCCTGCAGGGTTATGGAAACACTTTACTGCAGCAAATTAGGCATTTGCAATTCAAGCAAACAAGAAAATAGGAGACTTTTAAGACTTAAAGGCTCTAAAGAGATGTCAAACTGTCCCTAAACAGTCCAGCCATGGCCAATCTGCTCTACAGGTCAAAATCTTGAAAAAGATAGACATAAGCCACTCAATGCCAGCACACTGCAGCCAGGGATTGCTTGCTTTTGACAGACTGCTTCATTAGATAACCAGAATGTCAGTGAAATTCAAAAAAATCAGTTTTTGTACTTGGGATCCTCAGTGCTAAATGGTTTGTCGAATATCACCCTAAACTTCTCACAGAGGCATGGCAGAATAGTGACTTGAATTCAGGTGCTCAGAGCCCCAGTGTAATGAAATAGCAACTTGACATTCCTTGCTAGCCTCAGCTACCCGTGCTGGCTGGGTGGTCAGGGAATTTTGCAGGCACTGCTCCTTTCTAATCCCATTAAAACTCTAACCGTGATTCTAACACTCCTCTGTACAGTTCAGCAGAGGAGTCATCCAGATATTACCTTCAGAATAACCCAACTGCATTTCACCCTGCAGTCTGCTCTCTCTCCAGGGACAATCAGCTCTTGTAGGACATGATTTCCATTCTGCAGCTATAGAAAAATTTCATTAATTCTCAGGAAACAAGCTGTCTCCTGAAGGTCATATTCCCTGAAGTCACTTTGCAGACACAGCTGGAGCTATGGTGAGATTTCTACCTTCAGCATTCACCACACTGAATACTGGTTTAAGAGAAAGTAACTGTATTTAAACAACAAGTAGAGTTCATTGTCATGAGGTGAAAAATTATTTTGCAGAAACAAGGTTCTTAGAAGAAGCTTCATCTTTTTTGAGCACCAGGTGAGTTAGCTGGGAAAGTGGATGGCCTTCATCCAGTATAAGGAATAAAATCCAAGACAGACAGCATATAAATGCTATTAGCCCAGCCTCATTAAGTTAATCAATTACACAAAGAAGGATGCTTAGTAGCGTTGAGGGATTGGCAAGGGAAGAGAGAACATCAACAGCAAGAAGAAAGCATCATTAGTGATTGCACAATAAAATGGGGGCAGGAAAAAAAAGACCATAATGAATTCTATAACTGGTGTTGCTGCTGAGACCATAATTCTAATAATCCTGTGGTTATGAATTCCTTTTCTAGGCTTTCTTTAGAAGTTATTCTTTACAATTCTATTGCATTAGGAAGTGCAATGCTTTTCCACTGATAACTGCAGGTTTCTGTCCTTCACCAGTTCCCTGTATGAGTTCTTTGTGATGTATAATGGTTGTTAAGTGTCACCCACACAATTTTCAGGAGGACATTTTGTGCACTGCATGACCTATAGCAAATTCTGGAGTAAAAGTGTATGAACCATGTGTTTTGCTGGTTATGTTGCAAGAGTGCTAATTGTCATGGCTGTGAAGATGCCTTGGTCACTGCAACACTTGTTTTGGTATGTGTTGGACTACAGCAGGGTTGCTGCTGCTGGTGAATCTGACAGATTGGAATGTTGCATGAAAGTTGGTGCTAGGGTGAAAAATGTTTGAATCTTTTAAAGCAGACTGCAGAGGTTTTGTTTGGTTTTGTTTGTTTGCTTGTTTGTGGTGGGGGGTTGTGTGGATTGGCTTGGTTTGGTTTGGTTTGGGGTTTTTTGGTGTATGTTCTGGTAGGAAAAAAAAAGAGAATATTGAGGGATGACAGCACAATTCTTACCCCTCTTTCTCAAACCAAGGATCATCTACATTTTCACTGAACAGTACTTCTCATTCATACACTCATAAAAGCAAGATGCAGCCACACAGTTATTGACCATGTAAAAATGTATGGGGGCACCTGCCTCTGCTTGTGCTTTCCAGTTTGCAGATCCGAACCAGGAGTTTGGAATTTCCAGCAACTATGTCCAGTCCTGTGAGAAAAATACTCAGATAGTAATGTCTTGCAATTCTATTTTTTAATTTTGTTCTATTTCACATAATTAATCTGGGTAGAGTTTGCTGTTTTCACTTAAATATTTCTGAAAGCATATCCGTTTACTCATTTACAGTTAAAAAGACCATATAGGGTATTTATTACTGTTACCCTTTTTAAAGCATCTAATAAAACTCAGTTATTCTGGGGAACAAAATCAAATCAATGTAATAATTATCTGCTTGCTTTGGTCTATTGATGATGGAAAACTTCTAGAAGGGAATACAAAGTAAGAACTCCAAAACAAAAGCCTAAACAAATATACGTCCATGGTGCATTGTCAGAGTATCTTGGCGTGACACTGCCTGTCATAAAGTTGTTTTACATTTAAAGTTCTATCCTAAGCCTGACTTTCAACAGGGAACACAATCACAAATTGCTGCTCTCTGGGACTAGTAGGAATAACTTTTGTATTGCACAGATAAAATAAATGCAATCTTTTGAAAAGTGATACAAGGAAATAACTTGAAATCCAGCTTACAGTTGCATCTTATTTACATCAGCACATAAGCTTAGATATGTGTGTTTCCCACTCTCAGTTTGTTCTTAACAAAGCTGCACAGCTGATGATCAGGTAACTGGGCATTACCTTTGTCCTTGTCTCTGTCTTCTGAGATGATGATGTGATTAGAGAATTCACACAACTTTGGGTATTCTAACAGGTCTCACAGGTCCATTCAGACTTACAGCCTTCAGGTCCTCCTGCTCAGAAAGGATTTCTTCACAAATAAATAAATAATTGTTTTAATCCTTCTGCCACCAAGTTAATTGCTGTTCATGTTTTGAAAATGCATTTCCATTTCAATATATTTTTTGCTATCTGTGCTGGTGTTCTGATCAAATATGGCAACTTATAAATGGTCTTTTTTTGAGTGGTCAAATTAGACTCCCTTTAGAGATAGTGGGGAGAAATTGATATTTCAGAGTGTAGTCATTTCACAAAATCTTATGTGGAAAAAACTTTCCAGACAAACAGCACCCAAAAGTGCCTTTACTTTCCTTTGATGATGTATTAACTTATGTTTGCAAGGCCAAGTGTAGATATGCAGCCCAGATGTAGAAATTTAGGAGATTAAAGCCCTGGGCTAAGATTCTGTTGAAAATGCATATTTAGAGGCACCTATGTAGGAGTTCATGTTCTGAGATAGGTGTCTACACTCCCACTACAGGAACTGAACATCTAGAGCTCACAAAAATTGTTGGTCAGGATACTGCAACCTATCTGGCATCTCCTGCTTCTGAAGTGCACAGGTGTGCAGTAATTCCTATGTCTTCTTAGGCAGGCAGCCATCTCACATACTTTAAATTATCTCAAATGCTAGGTCTTAGTACTCAGGCAACTGAATTCACCTCTGAATTAGCTTTCTTCTTTGACTCCAAGGGAGTCCTAAGCACAAAGCATGCATACAGATACCTACATTTAGGTTCCCTAATGTGGAAACAAATCCCAGTCCTACTGACAGACATCAGGAAGGGCTGAACCCTCCCTCCCATCCTGATGATGAATAGATTCTGTGAAGAATTGTACCAGTTCTTAACTATATTGTAATCAGGTCATTAAGAGCTTTTTCATTTGGCACACCAGCACTCAGATCTCAGCACGAAGCACTTTGTCACATTCAGAAATATATATATCATAAAAACGCATCATTACACGTACAAATTTATATAATCATGTACAGTGCACAGGGGGATAATGCACTATGCTTAGTACTGGTTCTTGGTTGCAATTTAACACAATGACAATCAATTTCCCTGGGATGATAATGACTTTAGGGTTACTGAGCACATTTGCAACTCCGACACCAAGCCTGCAAGTCATCTACTATATTTGAGGACTTAGTCCCAAATTCATCTGTCCTTAGTTTAGTTTCACAACTGGGAAGCATAAGCAAGGAGCTCAGAAAATTTCTTCAGACTGTGGTTGCACCCAGGGACTGTGTTTTGCTCTCCATTGACTACTGGACATTTTTCACTGCCATTCAGTTACTGTGTGTATAGTTGCTCAACATAAGTGAGCTAAGCCTTACCTTAAAACGAGGATTCTCTGCAGCTGATATTTATTTTTGGGCTGTCTAGAAGTGCAGCATTAAGGGAACACAGCTGTGGCTGTTCAGCATCACTGCAGTAAAATAATTAATAATAATAAAGCAGCAATTCTGACACAGAAAAAGCTCCCATTAAAATTAACTAGGAGCTTGGTTTTGGGTGCTGAGAGAGCCAATTAATTCTGACTATTGACTTGGCCCAGCATTAAAAATACCTAGAGTACTGGAAATGGATGTCCTGATTTCCAGGACATGGGGAAAAAAAGTAATTTGCTCTAACAAGAAATGGATAATCCTGCCATTCAATATAACACTAAGGGATTGAAGCATATGACTGCTTCCTAGAAGATAAAGTACTGACTACCAACTTCTGCGATGTGTGCCTTCATTTGATTTCCCTGGACTTTTCCAAGATCTCTTAGCTCCCTAGGGTAGGACAAGACAGCTGCTCTCTGTCATTTCGTACTCCATAAAGCAGCCAATTGACTTAAATCACAGGTTGTCCTGCAAAAAAAACCCCCTGCAGATAGTCTTATACTATATTAAATCTGATAGTCATAAGCATTAAAATTGTTGTTAGTGATGACCATTTCTGATTGCTGACTAAAAAAAGAAAGTTTTATGTCTACAATCAAACAGACAGTCACAGAACCTCAGCTGTATTCTTAGCTCTGATACTGACTTACTTGGTGACTTAATTAAGACCATTATCACTCAATTTTCAGAAGTGCTGAGAGCTGTTGTTTCTATTGACTATGTCTTTAAAAAGTGGGTTCTTAATGCCATGGAAAATTAAACTACTAATCTTTCCTCGTTTCTCTTACCCTTCTGAAACTGAAGATACTTAGTATTTACCTAACCTTCAAGACTACTTGGAAGCTAAATCCATTAGTGATTGAGAAGTTCGATCTATTCAGCGGATCAATCTGTAAATAAAATAAAGATATAATGTCAGATTTCTGACATGCAGCATTTTCTTCCAATATCAGATTTACAGAAAATTCTTTCAGTCCTACTATTTCAAGACAAAACAGAGAGCACAAAATTCCCAGTGAAGCTCTGAGGGATCATAAAAGCTAAAAAATCCTTGATCTATAAATGTTTAGTATATACAAAGAGGACTTAGAGCAGCCAATGTGGAGAACAGAAATGCTGGTGTTGTTTCTGATAGCCTTGTTTTTTTAAAAAAAATTATTCTTTTTCCAGTTATTTATACATATTTACAAAGCATTGGCAAATATCTTTTTCCCATTTCAAAAGAACAGAATAAATCTTCATTTACCTTCAAAATTTTAACTGATTATCTTTCCCCTGACTTCTTTCTTTATTTCATGTGAAAATATATAGTTTCCTGGACATTCTCCTTTTGTACAAATGCCATTAGATTTCTCATTACCGTGAACAGTATCTGTTATTTTTTATTACATGAAGTATCAGAATGAAGTAAACAGACACGGTGCAGACTCGTGGGATATGATGGCTGCTATTGAGTGTGACAGACTGGTTTGGTTGACTTCTAGGAATTTCTATTAAAAGCTCATGGGAATCTGCACCAGGGAGGTGGTGCAGAAAAAGAGAAAAGTGAACCCGTGAGACAACATAGCAATTATTCCCCAAATTCCTAGAGCTCAAAGGCATACCTAATGTGCTTTGAGTGATATGGATGAATAGGTCCAGCTGACTGAGAACAGATAAGGTTTTTCTTTTCATTTGAAAATTGCTTTATATGACTGCAAATCTGGGACTGCTAAAGCAGTAGCATCAGCAAAAACAAAACTTGGAAAGTTAAGAATTACAGCTTTAGGTGTCTCTTTTGTCATTTCTGTACTGGTAGATGATTCCAATGTCATCACAATAATAAGCAGGAGAAAAATGTTTTCTGACTTATTGCACAAGTTTTGAACATGATGTTGGTGTACTAGGCAGGAGGAGGAGAGGGGAAGTAGTCTGAAAGTTGTCTGGTTTTTGTAGAAAAAGAATATAAAAACCCACAACAAAATTTTCATTAACTTTTTAATGGTATAGTATTTTTCTAAGTGTTTGGACCAGAGGGATACAGTCATGTTTTACAACATTAAAATGTACAGTTTACAGACGAACAATGCAAATATGCCAAGAAATGTTTACAGATTTCTCAAAGCCAGATAGAATGTGATTGTACCCGTATCACGTCCATGCCATCTCCCTGAGAAAAGGCCATTACACAGTCTGTCCTAGATTCTCAGCAGAGCTAGCAACATGCCTTAGTTAGCAGGAATAGATCTGTTTTAAGAATTCTAGAAGTGAAAACTGATTTACTTGGGGAGGAGGGCACAATAGCTCTGAGATCCTAAGCTTCTACCTAACAAAACTACCATTACAACAAATCTTGGGTGATTTGGGGTGTAGTCATAAAATAGTCAGAGCCAACAGATGGATTTTTTCAAGGTACTGACTATCTCCTGGAAGAGGCTGTTGAAACAGGTCAGAAGATGTAAGTGTTGAGCACCTTGCCACCTTGCCTCATCAGATCTTTTTTTGATGACATGAATACGTAGATCACTTCTAGTAAAAAATTCTCTTTTTGTTGTTGCTCAGATACGGGGGCAGAGTCCATAATTCAAAAGCAGTGACCTGCCTTCCCTGGTTATCAAGACCATTTCAAACTGTATAGAAAATTATATTCATCTCCCTTCAGTGAGTGAACATCAGATATCCATCCATCCATCCATCCATCCATCCACCAACCCTTCCATCCTCCATAGGAAGCTAATCTCACAGACTCACAAATGACCACACTGAAATCTGAACAACTTCCATGTCTCTGAAGTTTCAACGACTTGCTCCCAAAATATTAACTTGGACAAATTCCTTATTCCAGCAAAATTATCCCAGTCTTTACTTAGCCCATGTGGCTATCTTAGGTCAGGCAATTAGCCACCCTTTATAATTGACTAATACTTTTAAATGCAAAAATGTCATAGAATATTTTCCCCATTTTTCTGAAGTTTAGCTGGTTACAGCAAATGTAGGCCATTAGAAAAACAGTATAACCTCTAAGATATTTTCTTGGACTCAATGTATTTATGATTCTTAAATATTTGACAGAAAAAACATCTATTAATTTACAAATTAAGCATTTCACACCCTGCCTGTCTTTTCAGCAATGGGATAAGTCATTAAGAAAAACTATACCTGGAAATATAAGCAGCTTTGGGAGGGAAAAATCTTACTCTCAATATAAAATGAATACAATGAAATAGCATAAAGTAAGGAAAAAATAAATGGTACTTTGCCAAAGTCCAGTTATGCACATTTAATATGATATACATAAAGATAACCTAGGTTTAAATAATTCCTATGCCTTTCACTTGCTTCCAAATTACCCAATGCATTACTAAGCAATACAGAGATTCACTCAAGTGAACATGTCCACAGAACAGAAAATTTGAAAGTTGGATAGACTAAGACTGAAAAGAAAAAATGAAGGGGGAGTTAGCAATTCTTTATTAAATGAATACCTGTCTTCAAAGAGCTCTGTTCTTTTCAAAATCAAGTATAGGGCAAGACCAATAGTGTCCCCCACCAAGTAGAATTTGAGGGAGACTAGAAGTCTATACAGCTAAATACAGCAGAGTAAAATAATCAGAGCTCTTCTATCCCTTACAGACCACAGAGATGGCATGCTTTCTGTGCCTCAAATAGGAGATGAATGGCAGAATACCACAAAATCTTCCTCTGTAGTTGCTGTACTTCTAACACAAAGTTGCATCTAGGTACTTCCATTATCCTTGTGACTTGATAGGATTCTCAAAAACATGCACATCTCAGCAGTATGAGGAGCATCATGACTAAGTCAGTCTATTTCACAGCTGACCAACTCTTCAATACAAACATCTGCCGCCTTCCTTTTAAAGAACAGACACTTTTTTGTAATTAAGTCACGACTCAGGCATCATTCTGGCAAAGAGTTCAGCTTTGGAGAGCTTTTCACCTTTCCAGTAAAGAAATAGGGCACTATCTGAAATAATTTGTCATATGAAGAGGTTTGCATCATAAAACATATTCCTGTCATAAGATTGGTTGGCATTTTCACCTGTTTTATACAGACAAGGCATTCATCTATTAGCAAACTTGAATTTTGGCCAAAGAAAATTGAAATAATACTTTCCTCTGAAATTAGGTTTCTTAGTTATATTTCTATATAAACTCCACTTGTAATACCATGTGACTGTGTAGCCCTGTTTTAGTGGAAATCTAAAGCCCAGATACAGGCTCCACAGAACCTCAGAACTGAGGATTCTCAGGGTTGCTTTGTCCAAACCTTTCTTGACCTGTCTACAGCTTGTATCACTTGATTTAGCTGTAACAACAATTTCTCTAATTGATTAGGTCTCTGTGGGTAATTTCTTTTGCTTTTGTTATCTCCATGCAGTACAATGGCAGTTTTGTATAGACAGATATAGACAACAGTCATTCTGTGTGGAATGAGATATTTGTGACTAACACAGTGATACAGTACACAGAAATACAGACCTGGCAAAATAGAAGAAGGCTCAAGATGTGAAAGCGCAGGATGGAGCAGAAAGGAGTACAGGCATGGGATGATATGAGGTGGGGTTGAGCCTGGCTTAGCAGGCCCCACACTAGAAACAACTTAGAAATGGGCAGTTAAAAAAATGTCCTGGACCTGGACAAACAGGCCTTACTGGTAAAAAAGAGAGCAAAAACATAGTATCTAACATAGATAAAAGACGTGTATCTTACATGCTGAAAGTGAAATATTAGTTTGTCTTATTCATGAAAAGTAAATTGAACAGGATCCTGTAAAAATGGTGCTCTGAAAAATATAAGCCTAGCTCATATTTGCAATTATTCAGCCAATACTAACAGTTGTCAAGAATTCAAATACTGTTTAGGACAGAAGAGATCTGCAAGCTGCAGAGACAGGAAGGTGCTGGGTACTCAGTACTGGCCCAGCTTCACTTGCTCACTATCAATGTATCAATATTACAGACTATTCTATAAAGGTTTTTAAACCATAATTTTCCTGATTTCCTCATAAATCTCTTCCTGGTCATTATATATCTTTGCCTAGTGTCCTTGTATCCTTTACAAAACATCTTCATAATAACATTTTTCTTCTAACTTGTGTCCATTCCTTACTTTCACTGTCCATTTGACCTGAGCTTCAAGCCCTTACCTCTCCAGCTGTTTATTGCTCCTTGATTCTTTATTCTAGCCAGAAGACCTTTAGTCACAGAATAGCATTTCTAGAACTATATGACAAAATACCAAAGTAGCCCATACCAGCTGCTCCTCTCATCTCACCGGCTGATCATCTTTCTTCTCAGCATTTCTGTGACTGGAGATAACATTTTTACTAGGTTTTATGGGAGAAGACACCTTCACCTGGTCCCTTACTCACAGATGTTCAACCGCACAGAGCGAGCAGATAAGGGTGACACCATAACTCCATCATGTCTCTTCATACGCTTTTTCCAGAGCCATTGGCATCTGAGAGTTTCCCAGTTAGGAGAGGAATGGGAAGGATGTAGGAAATTGGATCAATGGAAATATTTTTTCCAGGGATTGAAAGTGAAGGTTTAATTTTCCAAAGGTCTCTACTAGGATTTAAAACAAACCTGGAACTGAGAGAATTCAACCAGGAAACTTCCATAATGAAGTTATTATTTGGAAGATTTTGTTTTAAAGGCATGATGAATTGGACTTAAATGCTTAGGGCTCTCTCTTTAAATGTCCCTTTCAAATATTATTGATATGGTACTGGCATTTCAAATTGCAAGTAAATATTTATCAAAAAAAATGTCAGCTGCAAAACCCCTTCATATATAAATTCTCCTCTGTATATAATTTTTAAAAATTTTCAGCAGCTTTAAAAATCAGAGGGGGGAAATGGTAATACCAATGACATCTACAATGCTTAAAAATCTTGGGATCACTAAAGAAAACTAGCACAGAATATTTTTGCCATGGAGTGTAACAATGACATAATCCAGCCAGCTAACTTTATTATCAGTTTACACCCACTCAGCACAATAGCACTCTTCAGAAAAATACAGATGTAGAAGTGGGGAATATAATTTTGCAGCAATGATCAGCAGCATAGCTGTCAGACACTCAGTGCCAGGGCACCAGGCTGCATGACCTGCAAAGTGACAGTGAGGCAGAAATCAGAACTGGCAGCTGGATAAAAGACCCAAGTGCATCCAACTGCTTTGCTGATGAAAACCAGTAGCAATTTCACAGGTGCTTTAATTTTATCTAAAATTGCAGAATCTATTGCTATCTCTCTCTCTGCTTCATTCTTCTTCTGGGTATCCTGAACTATTAGCTTGCAGTACATGTGAATAGGTTTTGAAATTTGGAATTTAGTCCAGTCATGCTGCCATTTGTCAGAATCTGACAAAATAATTCACTTGGATTCAAGTAACTTCCAAACTATGGCAACATGATGGTCTTGCAGAAGTCATGGCATTCAATTGTGTTTCATTTGCAAAAATTCAGATGTCATCATTTTTTACCTCAGTATAATTATACTGAGATAAAAAATGACGATGTCTGAATCCTAATCTACCAATCTATACAATAAAGTCATCACAAACTATCCCAGACTTGACAATCGAAATTTAGAAAAATTAATGGCAAATTTTTAAAATTATATCTCAGGAGCTCTTTTAAATCCATAATTAGCACTGTTTTCAGACATATCAAATCTGTGAACTATTCATTTCCATTGTGTGTTTGAACAAGTCAGAATATACCTCCTGCCAAGTCAGAATTCACTGCACCTTGTATCCACTATTTTAAGATTCGATCATCTCTTCCAGTTCAGTGGTTTAAGTCTCTTCCAGAGTCAGTCAATTCTACAGAGTTCAGTCTTAAATTGGAAGGATAAATTGTCATGTAGAAGTGCCTGTCTCTCTCCATTAACAGCTAAACCATGCTCCTTCTTCAAACACATGAAATAAAATGGCTTTAGATATTTTTTCTTCCACTTTGAGGATTATCTAAATTAACCTTCTCAGAGAAATGTTATGCAATATCACAAGGCTTTTTTATATAGCAGAGCACAATAAGATCCAATAGCTAGGATATCAGCAAAATTCAAACTAAATTACCTAGATATTAAACAGTAAAATCAAATTGAAAAGAAAATGAAATGTGATGTTTCAAACACAGACTCACGAATTTTCTAACCAGAAGATAAAAAATAACTCATTAAAACCTCACAACTTATCCTAAAGAACTATACCACAGATCAGTCATCTTCAGTGCTGATACTGCTAGTTTGTCTTATTACTGTTTTGTAGACTGTACCCTGATCTTCTTGGGTTTTGTCATTACATGTGTTAATGTCTACTCTTGTCTTCATTTCTTCTTGAAGGGCACTTTCCTGCAATAATTATTTTATTGCATAAATGATCTTGCTAATCTTTTCTCCCATTTCATTTTAGGAAACATTTAAAGTCTTTATTCTTCTAACCTATTTTTAAAGCTCTTTATTATCTGTCTTATTATGTTATACATCCATATTATGTTTAACATATAAGATTATCACGAAATGGGATAACTCCCATTTGGGATTTATTTGAAAATTAAGTCATACATAAAACACTCAGAAATCCTTCATTATAAAATCACTGCAACTATGAAAAGTTAGTTGGAATTATGTATATTTATTTGTGAAATGGAAAGATGCAGAATATGGGAATGATTGCCTTATACAAGACAGCAAAGACGTGAAAAGGGATTATAGGGCTGTTGAAACAGAAAAACTTGCATAAAGAAAAAAGCAGAGTTTATTTTCTTAGTGTGAACAAACTCAGAGGAGACAGAATTATTAAATGCAATCTTAAAGGAAAGCAGAATGACATGTAAGATATAGAAAAGCTCTGCTTATGCTTTTAAAGTGTGGAGGATGAGGAACAGAAAGAAACAAATGTACTGTAAAGCTAAACTGTGAGAATGGGAAGTTGAGGGCTTTCCCCGGGGAGTTAAAGCACCTGCAGCTGCAGGAGAGCCCCAGGATTGCATGGCAGTGGCAGTCCTGTCGAGGCAGATGGCCAGGCTGACAGTGTGGCTCTGGGCACACACCAGAGCGTGTCCTGCACTGCTCTGCTCCTCACCCTACAGCAAAGGCCACAGGCTGGGAAAGAGGCACCCACTATCCCTGCTCAGGCCATGGGCAAGCATGCTCCCCTCCACTGGCTCTCTGGGTCATTCTTCAGAAGCAGTAGCTTTCTTCTGGTCTGCTGGGAATGCTGGCACCCTGCTTTCTCCCACTGCTTGGGAGACCAACTATTAAAGTGATGCACATGTGCCATTCTCAAGGTTGGTCCATATATTGGGCAGATTATATATTTTATAAATATATATATTTATATTATAGTTTATATATTGGCCTTCTCTGCTCGTCCTTGTCCTACACTGAAGCACATCACCTCGGTGTAGTTCTGCAAGCACAGCCCATACTGAGGTACTAGACAGAAACTCTGCTCCTGCAGATCTGAAGGAGAAAAACTAGCCAAGATTTCACAATGTTGCAGTAGTTTCTACAAAACTTAATTGGACCAAAGCTTCGTGTCTCCAGCTTTTATATTGACTTTGGGATAAAATTGTGTTCTTTTAATCATGTTATTCCAATATAAATTAGTGAGCCAAGCTGTGCTGAATTTCTCTTTGTTCATGGTTATTGCTCCAGCACAGACCATTGAATGAGAGAAGAAAACTGAGCCACATATTAAAAGATGAGCTATCAATATCCTGGTGTCTAATAGCAACCTTTTTGCACCATATTCACAGTTTTCCTACACAACTGACCACACAGGGTCCTACACAACTGACCACTAAACTGTTAAGCTGAATTTTTCCAGGTCTCAAAACATTGTGATTTGCAGTTTCTCAAGAGTTGAACAAAGTCCATGTTGATATCAATGCCTGGGAAAGTGGTAGAGGCATTAAAATTCATTACTCTTTACAGAGGTATAGATCAGATAAGAATTTCACCAAAATATTTATTTTACTTGCTACAAATAATATTTGGGTCAAGCTCACATGCAGCTGACTAAAATTTAGTGAAATGTATATTTCTGTAGGCTTGTAAAGTAAACCAGTTTTAAGTGTAACCAAATTATAAGCAGAAATGGACTACAGTGGGAAGGGGAAGTTATCTACTCAAGGCTCATTTGCATTTTGTTTGATTATGCACACTGAAAAGTGAGAGGATTAATTTTTTGCTGAAGTTGCAGTGAGACTCAGAAATAATTTTTTTTTGTTTTTTTTTGTTTTCATACTTCATTTTCTCAAATCAAGACGTGTCATTCTTGTTTGATTTTAAGAGGAAATTTGAAATATTTGAACCCATTTGCTGTAACTAACAGTAATTAGTAGAATAACTAGTTAACTGATCAGTCAAAACTAATCGGCAATTATTAATGACCTAGTAATTACTTACTGTCAGAGAGGTAGGAGATTATTTAAGAGTGGTTTTAGACCATGTGTTTTGCTGCCTCTTGTTTCATGAGTGTTTTGGAGTGCGAAAGAGAGGCTTTCAATTGTCTGTGGAAAATTACAGATTTCTTTTTCAAACAAGGGATTTCTTCAGGCAAAGGAAGGGAACCTTTAATTACCTCATGTAAAAATAGCCAATTTATATTTCTGGGTGATCACATTTCCATCCTCAGCTCAACCTTGGTCCATACTGGCATGGAAGATGATTCAGCTGGATGGTAGCATAGCCTGATGAGCTGACATGTGTGCTAAAACATCATTCTTTTCCTGCCCTAGCTGTTAATTTCTTGTGTGATCTGTAGGTCAGCCATCTCTCTCTCAGCTTTCTAGACTCTCTCAACATATACACTCCCTGTGGCAGCTCGGCAGGATGCTGATCCTCAGGCCACAAAGAGAAATAAGATCCCCGTGCCTCCTGTGGTGTACAAAAGCCCATCATGGCCCATACACCACTTTGGATTATGGACTGTGATGTTGATGGAAACATTGAGACTGTTGCAGGGGTTGAGCAGTGTGAGCATTCAAAGGGCTAAGTTAGACTAGGGAAAGTGTTGTGGATGACACTTCGCTGTTTGCATTCATCAAAACACATACTTTAAGGCTGTCTTCTGTAATTATATTGCAGATAATTTTCATGTTGATTGCAAGCACTTTACAGTGACTCTTTTGCAGTCATTGATACCATTTTTTAAAATCCATTGTCAATTTCTTGTGAAAAGCTGTCTGAAGTGCTGATTACAACATCCCCACTCAGCTCTCTAGGGGGGAGAAGTAGGATTGCAGGATTGCGGCAGGATTGCAGCCTAATGGACTGCAGAGATGGAAAAAAACAAAACCAAAAAAAAGGGTTGGGGAATGGCACAACTAGACAGGGGAAAGCAAAAGGATGAAAATCTACATTCCAAATGTCATTGTCTCATTGGAAAGATTTCACCAACACCATCCCAGGATGATTTCATGATCCGTCATCGTACCCTGGCCGTGGTCCACATCTCCCCTCTCGTAACCTATGCTGTAAAACTGCTGCCTTCTTTCTCACTTAGTTGGTTTCAAGAATAAAGGTTCCCAAGGTGGTCTGGGTACAAGAGGAAAGGACGTGGAGTCCAAATTACGTTGTGCCATGGGTTGACTTCTCATGGAGTATTCACACCTTTACTGCCTAATTATCTGCTTTGGGTGGTGCCCGTATTAGAATGCTTTTGACGCGCACTTAGTGGGAGGAGCACTTTAATCAGATGCCTCATACCGTCTAAAGAAGATATTTCAGCCATGGATGAACTGGAATGAGTAAAATACTCTAGTCTACTTAGCACTTCATGTAAAAGGGACACAAATATTTACTACATCGTGCCCTTGTGCTAAGGCTTCCTCAGTTTCTGAGGGCAGAATCACAGCAAACAGACCTTTGTCTGGATATCAATGTGAGCACCTTTGTTTAAGGAAACTTGTGGAATTTTTTATTCTAGTCTACTTTAGTTCCTATTATAATGAGTTTCAGTGTTTGAACTTGAATGTTTCATTTCTTATCAAACCCTTCCAAATCCTCATGCAGTGCTGTCACAGAAAGTGACAGCATCAGGAGCACCAGGACAGAGAAAACACAGTAATTACAATATACTGATTAATATGAAGGAAAACAGTGGATGGGATCAATGTTAAGTAGACCAACACATGAACTAAATCTTCTTTTCTCCCTTCCTTTCTAATTGCTTTCTACTATATTATCTGATTCTAAAACGCAAATTAAGAATTGCATTTAATTTTTTCCCTGAAGTACCATAATTTATCTACTTCTTCTTTCCTACTCTTTTGCTGGTATTTCATTTTGATGTCAGAATTTCATATAGAAAAATATTGCAACAATCAGGGAAATTCAGTGGGGGAGTGTCCCAATGAAATTTTGCTGCTGCATGTGCTATGTTTTGCTGTTTTACTTCTTAAAGTTCTCTGCAAAAACAGGACCAATTCAATGGTTTTTTTCTGAACTTCAATAATACACAGAGAAACAGTACAGATCCAAATCATAATGGAAACAAAGTTCATACCAGGAACGTGAACCTTCCAGCAACTTGTCCAGCTACTGAAATTTCTGCTCTGAATTATTTTCAATGCTGCACCCTCATTCACTTCAGTTCAGTAGAATAACTCCAATTCCCACAGCACTCTGAACAGATTTTGAAAGCTTTGAAAATGGCATTTTTATGCTCTCAAATGGTAATGAATTTCCTTTGGCTAGTTCCCTTAATTAAAGGGAAGACACAGAGCCAACAGCTGGAAACGGGCGGGGCTATGGCTGCAGCAGGGATTGCAGTGAGTTGCCTGGGCACAAGGAATGTGTGCACAGCAGGGGGAGATGGGGCACTGCTGAGTCCAAAATTCTTGTTCCACAGTTACAGGTCTGGAAAAGAGTTATTTCTATATGTGAATTTTGACTACTGTCAAGCTTTTACCCAGATTGTTAACCATGCCTCTGACTTTCCTCTGCTGTGCCCCTGAGGTCACAGACTGAGGATGTATGTGGGAGAAGCCACCTGAGAAAACATGGGGGCAACTCCAAGGTGCAGTGGGTCCAGAGTAGGTTGAGTATCAGATGGATGCATTGGAAAGGGGTTAAAAAGAGGCCAAAAGCATGACTGGTGTTAGATAGAAGTATTGGAGAGGGAAGGAGTTGGTGTCTGAGCTCCAGACCAGGTACTTGGGCATGGGTTGCTCACTCACTCATCAGGTTTTGGAAACTTGCTACTGCAAAGGTCTTTTCTGATTGGCATTCCTCATGTTCCCCATGAGCTTGTTACCAGGGCAGAGCAAGGCCTAATTACACTCTCCTGAATATGCATCTTCACACTGTGCTGTGCTGTGCCAGAGAGACGTACCCTTGAATAACCCCTTCCCCTTCTACAGACATTTGACAGCTACTAATGCAGCAAACCTGGTGCAGCAGGGAGGAGGTTATTATTAGCCCTGTTGTGCAGAGAGAGGGAGATGAAATGCAGAAATCATATTACTTTTCTCTAGTTACAGAGAGAAAATGTGTCAGTGTTACTGCTACTAAGCAGTAACTTGAGTCCTGGCTGTGAATTAAGAGGGATTTGGACATGACGACACAGGTGAAATTCCTTCTGCATCTCTTTCTCATACTGAAGGCAGCTCTAGGTTTGTGCCAGAGGGTTAGTTTGGGCTTTCACTTCTCTCTGGCCGCTTCTTGGGAGACAAGAGGGTGGTGGAGACTCTTTTGATGCTGTACCCTGGTCCTCCTCACCCATGGAATTGCCATGGTCTGTTCAGAATTCCTCTAGATAGAAATAATCAGGCAATGATCTGTTTTTCAATGGAATCATTTTGAAAAATAGTCTAAAAAGACAGAGAAAGGGCTGATAACCTTTTCACAGATTAATTTTCTTACTCTTCTGGCAGGAGGCTTTTGGCTAAATGTCATCCAAGTGATGAGAGGACCTTTGTGGAGAACGGGAATTTCTGTGCTTCATACATTTCTAAATAAGACCTCTGAAATCCCAACTTATCTCCAAAAGAAAGCAATTAATAAAGAGGACTCCAGCCACAGAACAACAGCTTCAGCACCAATAGGCTGAACTGTGAACTCTATTTCTACCTTTTTTTGAAGTGAATCAGCCATTGTGGCTGGAGTTGTGGACTGCCTGTGAGGAACGCTGGTGCCTGCAGCTGCCATATGAATTAGGAAAAGGCTAAGGAAAAGTAGAGTAGGGTATTGGTCTGGCACCTCACATCAGTTCTGTGTTCTCCAGTAATCATACACATACCGATATCAAAGTTGAGAAAAGAGCTGAATCTGGGATTTCCATTTCATACCTGGCAGGCACAGGTATCTCTCTGCTCTGAAATGGAGGTAAATCACCATTACACCTGAAGGATAATCCTTCCTCAGAAGCACTGGTAAGATCCCAGTGTAGTGCTTCCCCTCAAATTTCTAGCATTTAAAAGGAAAAACAACATTTTTGTTATAGCATGTGTTAAGCGATGAAAGAAGAAGTCATTCTTGTCTGTGTAAGTCTGTGAGTTTTTGCCTGAAGCAAAGTTACAGGATTTATATCCATCTTAATGCAGTTACTGGGAAGTTGAATCACTCTTTTTGGTGAGAACAGAATTGAACTGCAGGCTGGATTTTAGCCTCATAGAGAAGGCAGTGCCTCCAGCATCCACACTAATATATGAAGGAAAATTCATTTTAGTTAGAGTGCAAAAGAAATTGATTTCTTTAGTACTGTGAGAAGGCAACAAGGGAAGTGCAAGAGAATAGAAATATTTAGGAAATTAAATATAAAAAGAAATTTTCTGCTTTAATATCAGCTATTTACTGCTTTGGCTCAGTGATTATTTTATGCAAAAGGCAGTAATTTAGCATACTAATGCTCCACAGTGTGACTCCTATTTCTAGCATCTATTGTTGTGACAAATTACATCTATTTTAGCAAAGAAATGGTATCATTGCATGAAACTTGCTGTAGGTATTTTTATCTTGCTTTTACTGACAGATTCAGACATAATGATATTTTAAAAGAAATCTATATACAATTATTAGAGCCTACTCCCAAAATAAATAAAAGTGCTGCTTCTGAAGATGATTGGATGTGGTGTCTTCGGGAAGCTGCTATGTGTGCTTCAGCAGTTGCACACTGTAAAGATCACCATCTGAATCCAATTGTAAAGCTAAATAAGTACAAGTTTCTTCTAATCAATTAGTCTTTTTTCCCTTTACAGTCATCAGAAGAAGGAAGCATATAAGCCTGCTGGATGGCTGCAAGCTCTTTCTTCTGTAGTCTGGTCTGCATTGGAATGTTTGTAGTTTAGTAGGAAGCAAGAGCTGCCCCTGGCCTAGGCAGCCCAAGCCTCTTCCTGTAGAGGCAGCAGGAGGTTGTGTGGCAGAGGGAAAGGGAAGCCCAGATGAAGGCAACCAAGGCTTATCTTTCCTGTAAAAATCTCCTTCTATTGCCAAGACACAGAGACAATTGCTGAAGGAGAGGGAAAGGGAAGCCCAGATGAAGGCAACCAAGGCTTATCTTTCCTGTAAAAATCTTCTATTGCTAAGACGCAGAGACAATTGCTGAAGCTCTATTTCACATTCTTTCATCTTGATGCAACAGCTACTGAAGAAAGGAGACAGAGGCACAGGCTGATGGAAAAAGAAGTCCTTCAGGGCATCAGAGATGTGACACTGACAAACAGTGGGACATCAGAGACTGCAGATGACTGGTGGGAAGCAGGGAGCCTTTATTACCTGTGTTGGAAGGCAGAATCACTTCTACACATCTCAAGGTCAGGTCTGGACAATGTCTTGTGTAAGCAGGTGGGAACCAACCTGCACCTTGTGTACTGCGTGACTGAAATGTGATGGGTGCTAACAGTCACAAAGGGAAACTAACAAATCAAAAGCAAAACCTACCAGAGAGAGGAAGGAAGAAGACAACAGAAAGATGTACAGGATCTCCAATCTGTGTCTGCTGCTTTCTACAGTAACACCTTAGAGTTTGCAATACTTGGGGTGAATCTTCACCCTTTCCTGATGGACAGGAGGTGTCCATACAAAGCTGCCCCAGGGGCACCTTGTGTCCTAGCCAGTCACAATCCAGTGCTCACTGCTCTCATCAAACCCATAACAGCAAGCTCTGCCCCCATTCCTTTGGGCTGTCCAACTTTATTTGCTACCTTATGATGATTGATGATATTTGCTGCCTTATGACGTGATTCTTAGCTTGGTGTGAATGATCACAAGCAGGCTGATGTTAAGGGTGCTGAGTTTTGTTTCAATACTTCTTTGTTTTGGGGGTTCTGAGGTTATTTTTACAAAGCTATTTTTCCACAATATAATATTATGCTTACTCAAAGTAATTTTTCTTTACTCATGGTAATTGGCTGAGGTTTTCTGTATATGGTAAGGCAAAATTTTACCATATATACCCATGGCAAACCATGATCATACAATTCAGTTACACTAGATGGAAATAATTCTCCATTGAGACTGAGGGTTCAGGGTGGTGTATAAGGTTAAACTGCAGACACCTGAACTTTCCTAATTTTGGACTTTAAATGGCCAACTGCTTGCCAAAGCTGCACGCAAAATGGCTTTATGACAGGATAGATTCTTGCAGTCTGTGGCCTCTTACTAGCAATGACAATCACATGTGTCCTTGGCCATCATGCTTTACTACAGTGTCAGTGTCTTCAATAAATTGGGCAGAAATTAAACTTTATATATGTCAGTCCAAACACTAAATACCTATTAGAAGTTGAAGATTAACTGGAAGCTGTTTTATTTGTCTTTGATTTACAGCTTTCAGAGGGTTGATAATAGCTTTCCAATAACCCCCGGTGCTTTGCTTTTGCTTTCACATGCACATGCACACACAGAAACCTTCCTCTGATTTCTGAGACTACTGGGATTCATTAGCAAGAGTACTCGTCTTGTTAAGCACGCATTAATAGCATCCACTGTAAGTATTAATCGGCTGCTGTCAAGTGATAATTGCAGAACATGGTGATTGCATCAACCTTCATCAAGTCCAGCAGATAGAAAAGTCCTTGCACTCTTGTTTTAGGCACTTGCAGCTGCAAAGATTAATTCTGTACTTTCAGTCAGGTTCAAACCTGTGACACATTTCTGATTACAAAGAACCATAAAACTTTTCTTGCTTCCGAACTACTGATAAAAGTAATTATTTAGAAATTGATCCCATCCAGCACAGGTCAGGTGGGCTAGAATACTTCTAAATCCAAAGTAACAGAGGAGAAAACTCTGGGTTGTCTGCATCCCAACTAACCTTTGTTGAAGTCCACAGTCAGAAAGGCACTCTCAGAGCAAGGTCCATCTCATCCCGAAGAAAATAACACACCAACACTTTGGCTGCTGCTGAGCAGTGATCCCACAGCAGCAAGATGACTGACTCCAAAGCACAGTAACCTGGAGATAGGCAAGAGACTGGGAGGGAACATAGTCAGGACAGTTGATCCAAACTGGCCAAAGCTGTGCCATATTTCTGCTCAGCAATAAAAGCTAGGATAAAGGAGGGAAGCAGTGGGGGAAGTCAATAATTATTAACACATTTGTCTTCCAAAGCAACCACTGCACATACCAAGACCATACTTCCCAGGAGGCAGATAGAAATCACCTGTTGATGGGAAATAGAGAAGAAATTGAGTAATTTTTTTTCTGCTTCCACATTTGGTCTTTGCTTGTATTCATTAAATGGCCTTTATCTTGACCCATGAACTTTTCACTTTGTTTTCTCTCCTGTCCTGCTGAGTTTAGGGCGTAAGAGAGTGGCTTGGTGGGCATCTGGTGGCCAGCCAAGATTGACCCACCATGAAAATTCAGACTAATTTTGCCCTAGAAGTGCCCATTTCTTCTAGGAGAGAAGGAGCACAGATGTGGGCATTCACGGTAAGGTGAACACCATCATCTACATCCCTTCCAATCTCCTGACTGAGAACTGAGTATCCTCATCTCTATTATCAGCTGCTGATATGAACAACCCTTCTGCAGGCATGGTAGCAAACCCACTTAAGTCAGAAGGAGTGTTCACTTGCTCAGAACCACATGAGCTTTACAGCAACATTGGATCCAGATAATGGATCCATTGTTGGGGATAATTAGCACTCTATGCCTTAGTTTCCCTCTGTGGAATAAATTTTGATTCATACTTGCCAAACACTGAAGACAATGGATGAAAAATTACTCTTTAATGTCACTCTAACTCTTCCCATCAAAAATTATCTATGTTTGTCCAAGGCAGAGAATCTCATTTCTTCTGGATATGTTATCGTCATTCTCACACATTTTTTGTTTTCTAAAAGCCAAGTAGCCTTTTCAGTTAAAGCTTAGGAGGGAAAATATTTATTTTTGATAATTCTAACCTGATTGTTTTTTCCAATTTCTACCTGACGTTATTTCTCAACAGATGAATCCAGTCTGTCACAAGGACCTTAGAAAGAAATAAGCAATTACTAATTTCTGACACTCAAATAGAAGCTTTCTTTTAGCTAAACTCCAGAAAAAAAAAAAAAATAAATATGAAGAAGAAGAGCCTTATATGTCAGCAAACAGAAATCCTGTTTATTGACAACTTCCAGGGTCTCTTTGAGCAAAAGAGCAGTACAAGGTCTGGTCTCTGGAGAATGTTTCTGGTGATGCTCAAGCCTGAATAGAATTAAAGGATAGAATTTTGCAATTTCTCTTATGCGGCGAACTGTGAAGTTTTAATTTCTAAGTTATTTTTTTCATCAATTCCTTAATTAAAAGTAATCAGCAGACTGCTAATTTCTTTTTTCTTTTTTGTCTCAGAAATAGAAACTCGCATGCAGATTTAGCATAGAATAGCAATTTCATTTCTTCATTAGACAATAGTTGACTTGTAATTTCAGGCTGGGAAGCATTGTCATTGTAGGTTTTTACAGGGGTACAAAGTAACCTCCTTGTCAGAATTGAACACCTTAGACACAACAGGAAAAATTCTGGTACAAATTTGTTTACATAGATGAATTTTTATACAATGAAAGTTGCCACCCTACAGAGTTAACTAAAGCTTAAAGCTGGATCTAACTTCTGATCCCACTTTCCTCCATATGCCAAGCTATCTCACTGGAGCCTGATGAAGTTTTAAGTCAGGTTTAATGCCAGAAAACACTTAGAAAGGATGTAGGATAAAGGTCCCACTGTTTATTTCAGCTGTCATATGCCTGTTTTAAAGTGTAGATAAAGTCCCCCAGTGACATCTGATACTCCTCCTTCCCCGGAGAACACACAAGGAAATATTCATACACATACCCAAATTTCAGCATGTAAAAGATCCTTCGGGTACATCCTGAGAAGTTCTACTCACATGGGGATGTGAACCTGGAAATATGAAGATTTGCAAAATCATGCAGAGATAATGGCTGAGTTTAACAGAGTGTTTCACTCTGCTAACTCTGCTGCTAAGACGTAGTTTAAGAAAGAGCCATATAAGTATTCCCTAGGTTTGGGGATGGATAACTGGATTGTATCCATAATAAATTCAGGAATTTGAGGAGTTGTTCATAGCAAAGCCCTCTTGCAGAAATGCAGGATGACTGCCCACATAAGGTTTGGTGCTGGAAAAACTGGGGTGTAAGGTTCCTACTGTGTCTCAGTAAGGACCCTGTCCTGATAACTAATGGATAATTATCTGTTCATCCTTGTCCAGTGCCAAATCCCTCAAACATACTTAACCAAAAACCTTCTGAACCTGTAACATATTCTTGATTGCACATTCCAGCTTGTACTGGACCTTGAACAGAGCACTTTTGGATGAAGTGGTTTTACACCCAGCAGATCTGCTATTAAGGCTGGAGCAGGCAGCCAGTGATATCCTGGTCAGCATTTTGAGATGTACTTTGTGCTCAGAAGTCTAGCTTCACGTCAGGGCAAAGACTGATCACAACAACAAAAAAAAAAAAATCTAAACTAACTAATTTAAAGCTTTTAATTTTAATGGGGACATGAAGCCAATATGGGTTTGAAAAGAGGCTATTTCAGGCTATGCAAAAGAGTCATCTCTCTAGTGAAAAAGAGAAAGCAAATTTTCCAAACTAGTTTCCACACCCTCTGTCACAAGCTCTGTCTCCTGCTGGCTCCACAGGGAATGAGAGGTTGGCAAGTTTATCCTGGTTGAAAATCACACATACTGTTCTGAGCAACTCTTGTGCAAATAGCTCTCCTCTGACTGAAAGGCTGTTCTAGCACTTCACAGCTCAGCTGGCTGGGGAACTCACTTCCATCTTAGATAACTTAGGTAACTCATGGTCTCCCACCCACTCTGGCCTCTTACCTTACCCACCTTCCCCAAGCACAGAGGTTTCCAAAGTGAAGCATTTGGACTTCCAGACACCTGACTTGCCTCAAACTGTCCTCAAATTGCCAGTAGTTGAAATATGACCAGCCTGGGTGACAATGTTGGTCTTTATCCCACCATTGTGACCAAATGACAAAGGCAGTAGGGAGATGAATTTATGCTTGCTCTGTCTAAAACTCCTGACACTCTGTCAGCCTCAAAACTATCAGGATTATGCCTGTACCAGCTTGCAGGAGATAATCAGCATGATCTCACAGAAGCATACAGAATGTGTTTATCCACTAAAACAGCTTGTTTCCTTCAAGAAATATTTAACCTATGGAATTGCAGACATAGTGCAGAATATTTCCAAAACTAGATTTTTTTCTTGCATTTGTGAATCATCAGTGGTCTGCTTCTGTGGTATTACATATTCTATACAAGAGCAACACATTATATAAGTATATACCCCATTTTTGTGCCATAATTGATATTCAAAATTAAGTGGGATACAAACCAAATAAGTTGGAACAAATTATGTTAATATTTCCAGTTAGGAAAAACATATGCTAATGAGTTTATAAGCTAAAGACAGAGAACTTTTTCTTCTCAAACATATACAAAATTCTTTTTTTATGTAAAATGATCTTTCAGAGGCTGTGATTGAAAAAGACATCTGTTGCTCAGGCAAATGAGCACATATTTAAGTTAAGCCACCAGCACAGACTGAATTTAGTGTCTCCACTAATAGGTATGAAATGTAAGAGAGTGCTTGTCTACTCCATGGTTGAGGACCAGTATTTCCATATAAGTATTTAAAAGGAGCTTTATCCAGGAAAAATGAATGTCAGTCACAGATGCTACCAAGAGCACTTCTTCACTTTGTGAGAAAAACTGCCTGAACAGCCTACAGCCCTAAAACCGAAGTAGAAAAAAAAAATTTTAGTTATCTAAAGGATGACATTTTTATTATCTTAACTACAGAACTGAAATGTGTGGCCAAAAATACAAATCTATATGTATCAAGCTCTTTAGTACCTTATGGCATGGAAATTACCTACCTATCATTTCTAGGACCCTTTCTTAGAATAGCATGATGGATTTGACCACAGGGATACAATTTCCGGCTTTAAAATAATGCTGCACAAACAATTTTGGCTACTTCTGAAGGAGAAATTGGCAAAGAAAATATTCTAAAAAATCCTAAACAATTGAGAAGGAGTAAATAAAAGCTGTTCAGAGGGGTTGTGAAGTTTCCATACTTGGAATTAATCAAAATCTACATAGATATGGCCCTGAGCAGCTTGTACTAGAGGACACTTATTTAGGCAGAGATGGCGGATGGCAGCCTCCAGTCTCTTTCAACTTCAGCTATTCTATGATAATATTCTCTTATTATATTCACGCCTGTTTTTCATCCTGATCTGAACTTATTTTCCAAATGATGGAGCAAACAGATGAGAAACTGTTTCTTTAAACTCAGAATTAAGCACAGATGAAAGAAACTGAAAACCTCAATTATGACCAATTATGAAATGCCAGTTACAGATTATTTCAAAATCTAGACTACGATCATTTAAAACCTTCTATCTGGTTTTTAAGCCTGTGTGTTTCTTTTTTTTTTTTCCTTCCTTTGTATTTGCAAGAGGAGAAACTTAAATTGTTTGTGTTTCCAAAACTTGTGAATGCCATTCTTTGCCTCTGAATCTTGTCTGCTGATAGTCTTCTCATAGTCTTCTCAAAGAATTTTTTTTACTGTGAGGTTTTAGCTGTTAAATCCAAAAAGATTGTCTTTGGATGAAATCTTCATATGCATTTTTTTACAAAATGGAGATTAATAAGTGTAAAAAAACCCAATAGCACAAAAAATTGTTTGTGCAGGTTTTTGGGTTTTTTGTTTTTTTTTTTTTTGAGATTTGCTTCTATTTAAGATAAGTCTTTTTATAACCAACAGTTAGACAACCTGCTGTTATTGATCCCACAAACATCCTGTTTACTTTTAGTGGATTAAGTCTGTTACCTGACACAAATGTACCAGAGCTGAAGGACTGTAGGAACAACGACCTGCAGTCTTACAAGATTCGTCATCAAAAATTGTGTCATATTGCTTCTCTTTCCTAGGGGCAAGAGTTGAAAATTATCTGAGCAGGCTATGGGAAATTAAGTTTCAAGATGATTAGGGAGATATTTTCACTTCAAACACTCTTGTGAATATGTTAACTGAGCTTCTGAAAGATTTTCATGGCACTCCTTCAAGGAAATACAGTCACTGGCATAGACAGTCTTCTATAAACATAGGACCACAGATTCACTGATTCACAACTGGAGATTTAATGTGGATTACAGGTGGATCTTGTCTATCTCAATTTCAGCAAGGCTTTCAACACTGTCTCTCACAACACCCTCATAGGCAAACTGAGGACCCATGGATAAGCAGACAGTGAGGAGAATTGAGAACTGACCGAACAGCAGATCCTAGAGGGTGGCACAGAGTTGGAGGCCTGTCACTAGTGGTCTGTCCCAAGGTTCAGTATTGTTTAATTACTCATCAATGACTTGGGTGAAGGGGTAGATGCCCCCTCAGCAAGTTCTCTGATAAAGCTGGCAGGAGAGGCCCATACCTGATGCAGACAAAGTTCCTCCTGGTTATGAGGAAGAACTTATTTACTGCGTGGCTAACCACACACTGGAACAGGTTGTCCAGTGGGGTTGTGGAGTCTCCCTCACTGGAAAAATTCAAGAACCATTTGGATGCAGTTCTGTCCCATGTACTCTAGGAAGACGCTGCTTGAGCAGGGAGGTTGGACCAGCTGACACACTGCGGTCCTTCCAGCCTTATCCATTCTGTGATTTGTCAAAATCTACCTGTGCCTCAGTAGTAAGATGTTGCTAGTAAAAATCCATCTTAGGCTGTATGCTAATTTGTTCCAGATATATGGACATTTAGAAGTATTTCTATTGCTAACAGAGATCTCATACATTAAGTAAAAAAGCAGATTACATAGTAGAGCATAAAATTTCTGGGGAAAATGCTAAAAAGACATGGCTTGATCAATTTATTTCCCCAAATGAAAGACAAAAATAAGAATTATAGAATCATAGAATCTTTAAGGTTGGAAGAGATCTCTAGGATCATCAAGTCCAGCCACTAAACAAGCATTTCTGTGTCCACTACCAAATCATGACCCTAAGTGTCATATCTACATGATTTTTTTAACACTTCAAGGGACAGTGATGCTTTTCTGAACAGCCTGTTCCTGTACTCAACCACCCTTTTGGTTGAGAAATTTTTTCCTAACATCCAACTTGAACCTCCCCTGATAGAACCTAAGGATATTTCCTCATGTTCTGTCACTGGTTGCCTGGGAGAAGAGGCTGACCCTCAATGGGCTACCACCTCCTTTCATTGTAGACAACAATTAGGTCCCCCCTGAGCCTCCCTTTCTCCAGGGTAACCAATCCCAGTGCCTGTTCCTCATCAGACTTGTGCTCCAGACCCTTCCCCAGCTCCGCTGCCCTTCTCTGGACATGCTCCAGCCCCTCAATGTCCTTCTTGTGGTGAGGGACCCAGAACTGAACGCAGGATTTAAGGTGAGGCCTCATCAGTGCCCAGTACAGAGGACAATCCCTGTCCTGGTCCTGCTGGCCACACCATTGCTGATCCAGGCCAGGATGCCATTGGCCTTCCTGGCCACCTGGGCACTGATGGCTCGTGTTCAGCTGCCAGCCAGCACCCCCAGGCTCTTTTCCACCAGGAAGCTTCCCAGACACACTGTCCCAGACCAGTAGCATTGCATGAGGTTGACCCAAGTGCAGACTGGGCACCTGACCTTGCTGAGCCTCATACAATGGGCCTCAGATCATCAGTCCAGCCTGTCCAGGTTCCTCTGCAGAGCCTTCCTGTCCTCCAGCAGATCAACACTCCAGTCCCACTTGGTCTTGTCTGTGAGCTGACTGAAGGTGCATTTGACCCCATCATCCAAAAAATTTTAGCCCAACACTATTTCCAGCTGCAGGAGTTCCAAAGCAATTATGTATTTCACTTACAGAATATACCTCCTAAAATGTTTCTTTTTCCTGGTAACAATTGCATGATCTACTGTTTTTACTAAAAAACACCTGAGGAAAAAATATTAATTTTTAAATATGTTGAAACAGAATTTTAAACAGTGTTGAATTTGACTTACTGTTTTTTCTTGCTCTACAAGGAAAATTAACAGCTGCCAGATGGATTTCATCTGGATATCTGTTTGTCTATATCTTTCAATACGAAGATAAATCAAGGTTTTATTCAAAAAAGGTTAACTCAACAAATGCTGTTATATAAGGTAGTGTAGAAGGAAAACTAGTTACTAGTGTTCATAGGTTTTAGAATATTGAAGGAATGTCCAGACTCGGTCTGAGGAGATTTAACTACAATGACATACTACATACTACAATGACAATGTAGTGGGCTTACAATTAAATTATCTTATAATGAAAAACAAAACATCCTTTTTTGTCCTGGAGTGAGAAAATATCACCCCTTAAGTGTCAGGTAACAGACTGAAGTATGTGAAAAATACAAATGACTCATAAAGAAAAAGTACACTAGGTAAATCTAGCCTGGAACAGAGTATACTGCAGACAGAGCAGCAGCAACAAGGCTTGCCATGCTATCTTCTACAACATTCTCGAGGGCGAGCTAAGGCAAAGTGACCTGGATGAAATGCTTGTCACACAAAAAACTCATTTTGAACCACAGTCAGAGTATAATTACCAGGAAGTTACACCAGTACTTACACTTGACTGATTTGTCAAGTGCACTTCCTTCAGGAGTCTGTCCATGACCTAGTACTAACCATATTTCTGCCCTGCCATCCTTGTCATTAATAAGTGTAGAGATTGAATTTTCAGCTGATAAAAATGGAAGGAACCAGGACTTAAATTCCATGTGACCCTAATAAACTGAAAAAAGTAACCCAACAACATACAACAAAATTTAAAAAAAATATTTCACTCTCATGAGATTGGTTAACTTTGCAAGTACTCAGTGGGGCAAAACTGCTTAGGAAACAGTTGTTCAGTGCTGCAGAAATCTGAAAGAACCACAAGTCACACAAAAGTCAACAATACAATCTGCAGGACACATGAAGTAATCTTGCTGCTCTCTGTAACTTATTAAAGTTCTCAACAGGAGTTGTGTGAGCGGTTTTAGGCACCACAATGAGCCACGCAAAGTCCATAAGAAAGCAGCAGAGGTAGTAATTAGAGGACAGCAGAATGTGTCTCAAGAGGAAAAGGTGACGAGTCTGGGATTTTTGATGCAAAGAAAAAGAGGAAGAATCCCACAGGACTAGTTTTAAAATACATGAATGGTATTTTCAAAGGAGAAGGAAACAATTTTTCAAGTCCATTGAGATTGGGAAAATTGTCAAGATCTAAAACCCACAAAAAGGAAAAATTTAATTTGACAATAGGAAAAGTTTGTTAATAGGTAAGGCAGTAAAACATTAGAAAATATGGCCTAAGAAAGCTGTGAAATTGAGCATTTCTGAACGACATGTTTGACAAACTTCAGTCAAATAGTCCACATAGGATTTATTTGGGCTGAAAAGTAAATAAAAGAAAGTTTTTGATGCTTTCCTGCTGTGTTTTCTATGATTCTAGGAAGCAAAACACCTCTTCCTCTATTCTGTCATTTGCCTCCAAGGAAAAGACTCATAGAATACACTCAGCGCACTGTAGGTTGTGCCACAGTACTTTTGCTGTGAGCTACACCCATGCTATAGTCTCAGAAACCTAAAACAAGGCTGGTTTTTATACAGGTCCCTTAATTTGTACATCATGGAGGCCTTGACAAAAGGAAACATCATTGTTCTCATAAGCAAAATAGAAAAGGATGAAAGTTGCCCAAAGTCAGTCACAGAGACAGTGACAGAAAGATGAAGGGACATTACATTTCTCAAGTTCGTATTCTCTGTGTAGTGTAATAGACAGACTGGTTCATTCACAGACTCATCCATTTAATTCATGATGTAATTGGACATTTTTTGTACATCATCTCACCTTTGCACTGTATCACAAGCACAAAAAGAAGACCAACAGTTCCATAAGCATACAAAGAAGACTAATGTCTTCTAAGACATCTTTTAAGACTAAGACTTAACTGAAATTTGGCCTTGCTTCTATTGGGGAAAGGTGGACCAGAGCACCAAGAGTTCTCATCTGGCAATTTAAAATATTCAATATGTCTACGGTTCTCTGACGAGACAAGAAAATTCTACATACAGACTCTTGAGCAATAGTATCTTGAATGCACCTCATGAAAGCTAAAGCCAGTTTAGAGGGAAGCGGAGGTACTCTGACCCATGATGGCAGTCACATGCACATCACTGCAAGAAGAGCTGGAGAAGATGTGCCAAAAAAAGAAGGATGGACTCCAGCACAAACACACCCTCATCTTTCCTTCTGGAGCCAGGACTAGCTGGATCATCCTGCCTGCAGAGAGAAAAGACCATACCATGCCTATCTGTAAAGAGGAACCATCCAGACCAACCAGAGGTACTTGTTTGTAGAATAAAAAAGTCTTGGTTATCAAACTCTCATTCTGTCTCACTTTCTCTCACCACTGGGTAACGTAGTTCTACTCTTAACCTCTTGTCATCACATCAAACACAAGGTTCTGGCTGGGAACCAAAGAGTTGCTTGACCTGGCTGGATAATATTTCATACAGACTCCTGCTGAGCCAGGACCTGAACCACAGTCTTGGTGACAAACTGGTAACACTGAGGTAAGTTTGCCTAGATAGATTCCTTTTCCCTAAACCCTTTTTTCTCTCTCTATCTTCTTTCAATACTTTTTTTTTTTTAATTCTGGATTTCAGCTGGGTTATGCACATACAAAAATTACCTGTTGAAGTACAAAATAGGTGAACATGGTGACACATTTTCTCTTGGCATAGAGACAATTGAGCTAGAAAATAATAATAATAATAATAATAATAATAATAATAATAAAAGATTGAACAAAAAACAACAGCAACAAAAACTGCACAAGTATATTTGTCATTTTTTACTTCCCCTCAAAAACTGTCCCTAACTACTTTGTGTGTTTCTGAAGTGTTCCTCTTATTCCACTTGCCTTGAAAATGCATTGTGCAGAAGGCTGAATAACCTTGCTGTGAAGATGCTTACTTGGTGCTGGCTATGTTCCACACAAATAAAAATTACATAGATTACACAGGATTAATTTTTTTTTAACTTTTCAGTATTGACAAATAAGCATTATTTGCAATAAGTAAAAGATATGTAGTCCATCAGCATGCACCTTCTGTTCTCTATACAATCATATAAAATTTCTTGTCTCAGACCATGACTGTTTAAAATCCACCCTGCCAATTTTTTAGCTGTGGTCAATTAAACACTGCTCTGCCATGGGAGGGATACCATTTCTCACAGATGCTCAGCTGACTGCAAAACAAAAGCAGACTGTCACAGACTTGTGGGTGTTTGACAACCTGCTCTGCACAGCTGCGCGCTGAGAATGCAGGACTGAGCACAGTTCAGTCCAGCTCCTGTGATGCATAATTACTTTTATTCTGTTATAATAAAGATGTCATCTTCTCTGTAATTAAACCTGTGAATCATTAAATAGTCACTGCTTTAATATTTACAGAAGCAGTGAGTCTAATTTCTCATTATACTATTCTCTGGAAGTATTTTTATGATTTGACATATTTTAATAAACTCCAAAACACTTTTTTTTCTCTTATCAACTCTGACAGAGAAAAGTTCTTACATGTAGTAGAGTGGCAACTGTCTGGGACTGCATGGGATCAGTGTTTATCTGTCCTGTATATTCTCAGCATATCAAAGATATCCATTTTATTTTTTGCAGATTATCAAAAATTACCTTTACTCAGGAAAAATGTACTTAGTTTACCCTTCAGTTGCGGGTAGGTCTTCCCACCAGATTCACCAGAGGTTCAAAGCCCTCTTTCTTTAATTCCTGAAGGACATTTGGAAGGTAACTGGAGCATTTAAGCAAAGTCCATCCATTTATGGCAAAAGCAAATCAAAGCTGCAGCTTCAAAACCCTCTGATTGTAACATCAGCTCTCTGTTGTCACCCCAAATCAATGCCTGAAAATGGCCAAGGATGGTCAAACCTTTTCATCCATAGTCTTTCTGGCTATGACCTTCAGGAAAGCTGGTGGTGAAAGCATGTACAGGGCACTTAGCTGGGCTTGTAAGCCCAGATGAGTCCATCATGCACATCTGAGTGCAGCTTAGGTAATATGCAAGCACAAATTAAACATAATGCTTAGGTCAGACAGAGATATGGCAACCGTTCCCTGCTGTCTCCATCTCTCCCTCTTAAATGAGGTTTTGTGGTTAATCACTGCCTGTAGATACTCTTGATCACAGAAACTGAGGTTGATTTGGATTGACAGCAAATCCAAGGAGATGAAAGTATTTCAGTAACATTGCATCTCTGTTTATTCCTACATTTATTCATGCGCCTGTATGCAAATATTTTGCTCTCTCTGGCTTTGCAGTTTACTAGCCTGTAAGAATGCTTTTAGCTTTCTTACAGCTGAAACCACTGTGAGGTTCCCAGCCTGGGCACTGCTGCAAGGTGCAGAAGATGCTCTGGAGTGCTACAGACACTGCTCTTGGGCAGCTGAGTGCCCCCTCCTATGGGTTTGTGGGCAAACAGAGCTGGGGCACTGCTTTAACCACTGCCCCAGGGCATTGTGGTCCCTACAATATGAAATCAGGGTGCTTAAATGCAGGTTACTGTAATCAGAAAAGAGAGGCTTTCACTCAAATATCAGACACTTTCTTAAATACTAGGCCACTGCTACTGGTAAGTGTCCCCATTTCCATTGCTAATAATAGAAACAGGTATTAAAGCCTGAGCTCTAAAATAAAACTCGTAAGGCAGTAAGTGCACATCTGAGAAATGTTGTTTCTCTATCATGTAGCATTACACAAGGCAAGGGAAGTCAGTGCTATCCAGCCTGGTACAGCAACACAATTCAGGGTTCAATGGGCAGGTCTGCCCAAAAATGCTGGTACAGTGCTGTATCCTACAGACAAGAGATGCCCACAGCATCCATTCCTGGGGTTCCCTTCACCAAGGGCCACTGAGAAGACATCAGCTGCTGGCAGAGTAGCCCAGCATGTGGCCATCCTGGACTTGTTGCTGTTTCAAGTCTAAAGCCCTTTGACAGGAATGCCATGACGAGCACAGATACTACATTCCCACATAACTAGGACAGAAACAAAGGAACAGGAAGAAATTTCAAAAAAGTGCCCTGACCATCTCTCTGCCCCTATCCTCACCACTAAAGCAAATACAAAACAAACAAACAAAAAAAAATCCAAACAACTAAAATCCTTTTTTCTGCAATTTATGAAGACAAATTGTGACCATTGAAGACTACATTCCAGAACACCCAAGCACGGAGTTTTTGCATTGTTTTAAATGCAAGGAGGAGCAGCAGTTTTGGTGCAGTTTAAGCCACACATCAAGATATATTAGACCAGAACCTTCCTTCCTCCTGCTCCATCAACTGCTCTAAATGTTTCTAAATAATACACATGGGCTGCTCTGACTCTGAAGTAGATAGATAGAGCACAATTTGGCATGTGGTAAACTGCTTTGATGATGCTGCAATGATTTTCCCTGACTCTTGGGGCCTAGTTGAAAGCACTGAAAAATAGTAGTTTAATTTAGTGGAACATTTGCTTGCAGTTTCTATTTCTTTATCACCAAGGAATAACTCAATAAAATTAAACCAAGGTTTTTCACCCTTTTATACCCTGGAAATTACATTTAGGAGTGTGTTCTTGCTGTTCCAGTTCAGGAAAGGATTCTTTAATTCAAAACAAAATGATGCATTTTCCAGACTCAGATCCCCAACCATAATGGGCAAGTGACACTACCATCCATGCATTTGCACTCTTAAAAAGGCACCAAATAAGCCAGCTCATACTGACTGAACCAGAACAAGGTAAAGAGAGGGAGGTGTACTGATGGGCAAGAGAGAATTAAGAGCAAAGAATGGGGAAAAAAAACCTCTAAGATTACAACTTGCGGCAAAGGGAAATGGGATATATACTCTGTAAGACAAGCTGTATCAATATTGGTCAGTAAAAGACCCTCAAGTCACTTTGAGAGTCATGTCTCTTTTATCCTTAACTAAAAAATAATTCCTCTAGTGTCTCTTCTATTTTCTATCTGTTCAAGAGTCCTTTTGAAACCTGCCTTGGAAGGCAGCCAACAAGTCTCTGCCACTGTGCAGAGGATCTGCAGCTGAATACCAATTGATTTCACTGTGCAATACACTGAGGCTTGATCTATGCACCCAATGCAGAAGAGGAGACTGAACTCTTAGTAACTTGCTTTGATAAAGTGAACACCATGAAGTAGAAGACTGGGACTAGTTGATATGAATTATCTTTGCCATCCAAATGGCACAACACAGACATTCTGAGAGCTCTGGGAGCTCTGCTGTTGCCCTGATAGTTACAGTGTAACTCAAAGCAGCAAAAAATTTAGCCTTTCACAAGCAGAGGGCTGCAATACATAGAAGATTGTAGAAAAGATCTTATAAAACATAGGAAAAGGTGGACTGTAGATAAGAGACAGAGTAGAAAGTCCTTCAGCTACCTTTTCTTCTTCAGTTTATCATGGAAATTTTCTTGCCTGAATAGCAAACTCACCTTCTAATAACACTAACTGTCATGTAAGATATAAATGTGCCATGCTGAGACCACTGGGCATCTTCTCCTTTTGTAAGATCAAGGCTCTCTGAAACACTCTGTCAGTTCATACAGATACAGGTATCACTCAGCCATATCCAACCACAGAGCAAGGGGAAACACCACTGAGCATTCTTTTTCCATTGTATGTTCAATCCACATATGGGCTACATAATGCCTTGCAGCCAGGGGTTGTCTGTTAATAAAGATCCAAATGAAAAAGAGAACATAGGGAAGCAGAAGGTCGCTCTTCGGTCAATGGGCCCAATCTAAGCTCATAGACCTTTCTGCACCTCAGGTTGGATATCTAAGCATAGTATTTCTCCACCTGAGGAAGGTACTAGAGTGAAGAGCACAGAGGAGGGTGCAACTGGAGCAAGGTGCACATAGAGAAGCCCTGTTATCTTGAGGAAGTCTTAAACAGGAGTTTGAACACTGATTAATCATCATTAGTCTTTGCCAGGGACTTCTTAGTCTCTCAGATTTTGTTGAATGTTCTGCTAGCATTTCCTCCAAAATCACTAACATACAACTTTCAGTTATAGAACTGTTTAAGCCACTTTCTCTTATTTGCGATTATTTATGAGTCAACAATATCTGTTCATCCTGGAATGTGCTTAGATAATAATTATAATTCTTTATTTAGTTTAAAATCTGACATGCAATTCTAAATGAAAATCATAATCCATTTTGTCCATAATAAATGTGAGACATGATAAAGAAAAAAAGTTTACAGAAATGCACAGAGACAGTTTCGAACTTCAACCAAAAATTGGAAGCTTTATAAACAAAATGGCAGACACAAGTTCCCAAGGAAAAGTAAAGAGCGTTCTATCCTATTGTAGATCACTTACAGAAATTCATAAAGTGAGACTCATATTTCTCATAATTATGCAACCCCAAGAGCTTCCCTGCTATTCATCATTCCAGTATGTCAGAATGTTAAGGCATTTTATAGAAAGTGACTGGCGGACATGTGCTTTCCTTTGGGTTTATCAGCAAACAGGATTTCTTCTTCATTTTGAGGTTGCCTAAGGTAATTCCTAAGTGACACAGGGATTTCCCAGTGGCTCATCTCAGTTTGCATGCTACAGATCTGCTTGGAAGAATCCCAGGTAATAGAGTCCTGGAGAAAAGAATGGTGGAGAGCAGATTCAAATCGAAACCTTCTCCAAGCTCAAGAGTGGTCCAACCCAACACACAAAACCTAGTCAAAAATGTAATAGGAGGCCTACATGCATTAACAAAGAGCTTCTGACTAAAGTTAAACATAGAAAGGAAGCATACAAGCAGCATCAGATCAACCAGGAGGAATATACAGGTGCTGCCCAAACACGCAGATAAGGATTGAGAAAAGCTAAAGCTGGAGCTGAATCTGGCAAGGGACAAGAAGAACAGTAAAAAAAGTTTCTACAGCTCTATAAACAGCAGAAGAAAGATTATGGAAAATTTGTGCTTCAGTATTACTGGTAGAAGTGGATTTTGGGAATCTCAAATCCTGAGACAAGACAAAAAGTCTAGATAAGGCAAGACCCTCAATGGAGGGGAAACAGGTCAGGTAACACTTAAACTGGACATACATAAGTCCATGGGAACTAATGATAGCTGAGAAGCCCTTTGATGACATCGTGAGGGTACTCTTGCTGTGGAAGTCCAGGCAACTGGAGAAATTTCCTAAGGACTAACAGAAAGCAAATGTCACTCCTATCTTCAAGAACAGCAAGAAGGAGGATCCAGAGAAGTACAGTCAGCCTCAGTTTGATCCTTGGGAAGGTGATGGAGCACTTCCAAATTTGTTTAGCACAAGTAGGTGACTGTGGGTTGTCAGCACAAATTTATGAAGGGAAAATCATGCCTGAACAAAAAGAGCCTTCCATAAGAAGATGAGTATCTTAGTGGATAAGGGGAGAGCAGTGTATACTCTTCATTTTGATTCTAGCAAAACCAAGCCTCGCATAACTTAGTCACAAACAGATGAAGCATAGACTAGACAAATGGACAGCAAGGTGGGCAGAAAACTGTTATCAAGTGCCAGGCTGAAAATGTTACGGCCATCAGGACAGTGTCCACTGGAGGCCACACATTATTGGTGCACCACAGGGCTGGTGCTGGAGCCAAAAACTGTTCACCATCTTCATGAATGACCCATAAAATGGGATGGACTGCATCCTCAGCAGGTTTTTAGGGCATTCAAAAATTGAAGGAGCATTTGATGCACTGGAAGGTTCTGCTTCCATACAGAGAGACCTCAACAAGCTGGAGAAATGAGCCAACACATAACAGATTGAAATGCAGCTTTGCAGAGGCAAGACATTGATTATGAACCAGAATTGGGTAGTTGTGGCAAAGAAAATCAATAGCATAATGTGATGCTTTAGGTAGAGCATTGCCAGAAGGTGAAGGGAGGGGATCTTCCCCTGCTGCTCAGCACTGGTGAGACATCTGGAGTGCCGGATCCAGCGCTGGGGTCCCCAACACAAGAAAGACTGGAGTGAGTCTAGTAAAAGTAATTCAGGAATTGGAGCACCTGCCATGCAAGGAGAGGTCAAGAGAGCTGGGACTGTTCACCCTGTAAAACAGAAGGCTCTGCAGCATCTTTTCAGTGTCTATAAATACCTGATGGAGTGGAATAATTAAGATGCAATCAACATCTTTTCAGTGATGACCACTGTTTTTCCGTTGTTTTGTTTTTGGTTGTTTTGTTTTGTTTTGTTTTACATTGAGGAGAGTAAAGCACTAGTGCTTGTTGCCCAGACAATCTGTGTTTCAATAATATTTTGGGAGATCCTTTGTTTCTTACTGTACATGGTTCTGTCCAACCTGTTCTGGTTGACCTTACTTTAAGCAGAGTGTAGGACAAGGCTATCTGCAGAAGTCCCTTCCTACATCAGCAATTTTTTAACTCTGTAATTCTATATGAAGTCCTATTCACACCACCAGCTTTTCAAGGCATTACATGGCTGTCCCTAACAACTCAAGGCCAAGCCATTTTCACAAGTACCTGTACAATACAAAACCTGCTATGCCCCTGGAAAAAAATCAGGCTCACATCTCCCCAGACAGGTGGGAACTGAACCTAGCTTTTCCACATCCTATGTGGTTTCCTAACAGATGGGCCAGAAGGTTAGTGCCAATGCAGGAAATTGAACATAACAGAGTTTATTCCCAAGCCTATTTCTTTTTGCCCTTCTAAGTGGAAAGAGCTGGACTCTGGAGGGTGATGGAGAACAATGGTAAACAAGTTGTTGCTGTGCATTGCCCTCTGAACAAAAGTGTATTTTTAAGAATACACTTAAAATGTTCTGCTCTGTCCCCAGTAGTACATGGGGTACTCTAATGAGTTTTTCCAAGAGCTATTGTTTCTGCCAAGCTTCATGTCCTACATTTGCATACCCTGGCATTTACAACGCTTTGAAAATTAAGAAATAAAAAGTATTGCTCTTTGCAAATCTTAAATCTGGCTATACACTAACAGCTTTCAGCCTGCAGGCTCACAGCACTTTCATGGACAGAAATAACGAAGGCAGGTAGCACCCTGATAATTTAGAGAAGAGTCAAATCTGATGGGCTGCAAGGAAGAATCAGCTTGATGGGCTTTTGGGTGCTGTTGAGCTGATGGATGACAAGCTGACTTTAAGCAGAAGCACTAAGGGAGGTGGAGTAAGGAAAAGGGGGAGGAAATTCTGCAGCATAGGACTGTAACCATACTGGTGACTATGCAAAAAAATGTTGGTAGAGATTTCTATAACCTTTTTCTCTTCTCTGGCTATAGAAGGTAGAGGAAGGGCAAAAGGAAATGAATTCTTCAGTTATAAATAAAAACAGAAAGGTAGCATGAAGATTACATTACTCCAATGTAAAATTAAATTATCTGCCCTGTTCTTACTGAATAGGGTGTTCTAATATAGAGCCCTGACTCAGATTTTAAAAGCAGTGTGTACCAAAAAAAAGGAAGATAGCAGTCAATTATTTTACAAGGTCATTACAGAAAGACTTGGAAATACCATTAAGCTCCAAATGAAAACAAAGTAATTTAGAAGATTGCTGTGCTTCTTGTTCTTTTAAACGCATGCCATTGAGAAACTTCATCATGCACTGGCAGCATTATAAAGGTGATAAACAGGCCAGATTACACCGAGGCTTCTGCTGGATTTCACAGGTGTCAATGAAAAATTCCTTCACTTTCCACAGACATAGTGACACTCTACTTAAGCTTCAAATGCACTTTTGAGCCCTTCTTTTCCAAAAGAATTTGGATGGGCTGAAGAGATTTTAATGGAGCTCAGTGAGAATGATCTGTTGGATTGGTCAGTTGTCCTCAAATACATGCGAAAGAACTACAAATCAGATGAACTGTTGGGTTACAGAATGAATTGCAGAATGGTTTGAGTCAGAAGGGACCTTAAAGATTATCCATTTACAGCCCTCAATGGCATGGGCAGGGGCATATTCCATTAGATCAGGTTGCTCAAAACCCCTCCAACCCAGCCTTGAACACTGCCAGTGATGGGAAAGACCCAATTTCTCTAAGCAACCTGTTCCACTGTTCTCATGATAAAGATTTTTTTTTCCTAATATCTATTCTAAATACACACTCTTTTAGTTTAAGCCTTTCTTAGATGATCTAAGACTTCCTCACGTCCCCTATGGATATTACAAAACAATTCTTTTTTTCCCCTCCCCTGCAGACATTTTCACATGCTACAAAATTTAAAAGTAGCATTTAGTTCACAGTCCAAAAAGAAAGCTTCAAAGTGCAATTCTGTAAACCAGACCTTAATTTCCTTGTAAGATCTTGCTCTATAGGTTATCTGTATATGAGCCCTGAAAGCAGTCTGATGTTCACCATTACTAAACCAAGCAGCTGATACCAACAGTCAGCTCAATGCCACCAAATCCAGTGAACTCAGATAACAAACACATAAAATATTTTTCGATTTTAAATAATGATACAAAAGTTATTCAGATTGTTTTATCCAGTTCTCTGGCAGCCTATTTTGATCTTTTCCACCTCATCTTAATGCACCAAGATTTATATGACTACAAGGAGATTTAAGCTGTTACCAGACCCACAAGACAAATGTTCATTAAGCTGTGGAAGCTTTAAGGCATGGCTATCTTCCATGGACAAAAATGTAACAGGATGATGAATTATCCTGCTCAGGGGTTTGTGTTTGTGTTCCCAATGAATGCACTTTAAATTGCTGGTAGGAAAAGGTTTTGCTGAAACAGATGGGTGACATTAACACAACAGAGTACAACTGTCAGTGGTGGAAACTTTTGTCTTTATCTTTGTACTCTATTCCTGTACAAACATTTTTGTACAGGGGTTTTTCCTCTTTAAGTAGCTGGCAGTTTTAATTTAAATAAGTGCTGTATTAAATAAATATTTCTACAGGTTGTGGAGAAGTGACCTTAAGAAACAGTTACAGTAGTTTTGGTTTTACCTTCACTGCATAAAAATATTTTGCCATGGCATCATTTTCCCTACCTAAAATTTAAATTAACTTTCCACCAGAAAGTGGAAAAGCTCTGCATTTTCAGGAGTAAAACAGGACTTTGTTTACTTTTTCCAACTGGATAATTAGATGGGGTTTTTTTTATTAATTCCTCTTCACTTCTTACAACCCCTTCATTGGGTATGTTGGACACAGTTCAGCCTCATTTCTCAGCCAAAACCTGGCCTGATGCCTCAGGTGCAGCCCTTTGGGCAGCTCACTGCCACCCTCAAAGAGCCTCCCAGCATTCCACACAGGTTCACACTAAGGCAGTGTGAAGCAGCTTCTGTCTCATTAGAAAGGCTGCTGCAAATAAAAATGATGCACTTATTGTAACACAAAATCCCATAATTATAAATTTGATGGTGTGTCTGCTGGAGAATACCTGAAACCTTTAAAAATTGTCTTCTCACCAGGAATGCTCTTTATGACCTGCCACAAGCTGGGTGTCTTTAGAAAAGTGGTTCTAAGTCCCTCTATATCTCTCTTGCCTGGATTATTTGAACTATGCTCTCCTTGTAAGAAAGGTTGTCTCCTACTGTGCTATTGTACTTGGCTAGCAAAGCAGCCACCTCTGTGTGCCACTAGGTTGAACTCTGTATTCAGCTGCTCCTTGTCAAGGCACAGTCTACATGTCTGCATGAACTGCTACAGCACTGAAACAGGCTCTTTGGTACCACAGGCACACATAAAAACAAACAGAGGCTGAACTGCCCCCCACAGGGTTTGTGCTTTATGGCTCTGTGCATCATTTTGGCTAAACTGTTGACTGGAAAATATCTCTGAGCCTTCAAGATCCCCTTGAAAAGCTTTTTAAAAAATAAACTAACTGGAACTCATGATCTTTCCTCACAGTGCAAAGCTCTTCACTTTAAAATACAGCCTACAAACAATACTGAAAGCTACTTTTTTCAGGTGAGATGCACAATCAGCTGGCAGTTGTCAATTTATGTGATTTTCATCCACTACATGGTACATCCAGGTGCAAGCTGGGGCATAGGTCATCTTTAGGATCATATTTTAAAAATGCTTGAATTTGACTCAGAATTCTTGACAGATGTAGTTTTGGTAGAATCTTTACCCAGGAAAATATCCTGTAGTTTGCTGAGTAAGAGCTAGTCCATGACAAGGCTTGTGGCTCTACTAACTCCTATTCTCCATCTCACCTTTTTTTATTCCTTTAAATTGAAAAAGACCCTCAGCTTCAATTGCTCAGTGGAGCAGGACCTGATAAGGGTATTACTTCAAGACGAAAATGACCCCAAGAAGGTCTCTCCAGTCTTGAATGGGGAAAGAAGGACACCCTAGTTCCATGAAACCCATAGCTCAAAGAAATTCCCTGCAGAATTTTACTCCTAAGGTAGAATAGGTGTGGTGATAGACAATATTTCAAAAGGCAGTTGGGCTAACTGCATTCAAAGGCTCCTTTTACTAAACTTGCTAGAATTTATCTCAAGATTTGATTAGAAAGAAGGCTAAATAGGCCTTCTTCCTCTAATCATATCAATATGAGAGTCACAACACTCTCCATTACTGTTTGTGGGTAGAGTCTGCCCTTACATTTTGCCATAATTTTAACTATTTGCAGTTCATTCTTAAATGAGAGAAAAAAGAAGAAGTATTGTTACATAGCTGGACACAAAGTGGGTTTTTATAGCTCCCAGAGCAGAAGGCAATTGCTTATGGTTTTATAGTCCAAACAAACATTTAAATAAGAAGACAAAACAAGAAGACACTTTTATTGTATGTCCTCTGTTGATTCCTAACAGTAGCATTTTCAAAAGGACCTATTTTTGGTCAGCAGCTCCGAGAGCACTGGAGACTCATTCACATTTCTTCTGATCTTCAGTCATAGTATAACATCTCCAATATTACAGAATTCTTTCTATTAAGGCCTTTCTTGCCTTTTAGATCACTATTTCAAAAGATTAATGTCAGGGTGAATTTTTCCAGATGAAAACCTGCTCTTGTGCCCTTACAGCCATAAAAAGAAGGCCTGGATATCATACACCATGATTACAGTGTCAGCCCCAAAGTGCAAGGAATCTCGTAGCAAAGTAAAAGGAGTGCTCTTAACCTCTGGAATGCTGTGTTGTGGGTGAGAAGCACTCTCCAAATGACTTGGAGAGCTTTCAGTTCCTCCCTGTTCCTGGGGGATAGAAAACATGGCCACTGCTTCATACATAGGAAAGAAAAAGCTATTCTATTCCAGCGAGGACAAGAGAAAATACAAAGCTGCAAAATTCAGACAGACAAGGAAACAAAGGTAAAATGAGAAACCTTAGGAGGTATCACCCATTGTTGAGGTGCTCTTCAGACAGCTGAATGAAGAAAGTTCTGCCCACCAACAACCTTTCTGTATGTAGCTCCCTGGAAGAGACCAGGGAGGGTGGCCGGGACCACAGACATGGTTACTCACCTGATTCACAGAGCGTTTATCTGTCCTCTTCATATGTCTTTTTTAAGAGACATATTAAAAGAGACATATCTCTTCATATGTCTCTTTTAATCAGCTGTGTCCCTGGGATATTTGAAGCAATAGTAGGTACATTGATAAAACTTCACTGAGTCTTGTCTTCCTTTCTTTTTCCAGTTAAATCTAGTAGTAAACATCTCTGGTATATCCAGGCTGCTAATCCAATCCTTTACCTGGATTGAACAGCTGCGTAACAGTGACTTGGGAAGACAAATGTCATAACTCTGAATGTCCCCGTTCCTTTTATTCTTTCCCCAGCTCTACATGCTAAGAATGGTGCAATATGGTATGGAGTATCCCTGTGGTAGTCTGGGTCAGCTGTCCCAGCTGTGTCCCCTCCCAACTCCTTGTGCACCCCCAGCCTCCTCACTGGTGGGGTGGGGTGAGGAGCAGAAAAGGCTTTGTCTCCATCTGAGAACTGATCAGCTGTAATGTAAATACCCCTGTGTTATCAACACTGCTTCCGACATGAATCCAAATCATAGCTGCAGCGCAGCTACTGTGGAAAAAAAAATAGCCCTATCCTAGTCAAAGTAACACACTAAATAACACTTTTTCCTTTAGTTTGCCATGTGTATATCTTCTGTAGTGCTCAGACAGGCACAGGAACAGGGTAAAATGCACACATACATCCTAACAGCTAAGTAAACTCAGAGACAAGCCAGAAGAACTTAAGACCTTAAGAACTGTAAGACAGAAGGCAGATAATGTTCCCACATCTCTAAGACAAATAGAGTTTTGGAGATCATCTCCTAAAATCAACCTTATCCTTTAAATCTGCTTACAAAAGCAAAGAGAACAAGATTTTTCATGCCATGACGCATTGAAATTGCACAGTGCCCAGCAACTTAAAAAAAAGAAAAGCAGTTGTGTCTGAATTCTAGTCTCTTTACAAGACTAAGCCCTGAAAATTCAGTGACAAAATCCTGCCAAATATCTGTGGGGTTTTTAGCCTTACCCCAGTCACTGCAGGATGTTTCAAAGTAGCACATGCTAAAAGCTGTGAGTAGGGGATGGAGGATTAAATCTTCCCTCAGCTCATACCCACTGAAATGTCCTGGACAGGCAAGCAAAAAGAAATGAACAGTCTCAGAAAGGTACAGCTTCAAATCCATTGAAGATGTTACACCAGTAAACAGTACATGGTACTGGTTGAGTCTTTCAAGTTTCTTCACTGTCTCCCCTCAACATGAAAGCAAAATCCTTCCCATGACTCACTGGGCTACTACCTTGGGATGTGAGGGTTTCTTTGTATATATAAAGCCTGACCTGGGGGGTAGTGCAGGTAGAAAGGTTACTTTGCTTTCTTTGGAATTTTGGATTGCCTCTTGTAGCTCGCTTTTTCCAGTCACGGAACTTGGCCTCAGGCTGACAACAGAACAAGTTTTCTGAACAACCTCTATATGTCTTGGATGTATATATATAAAATAGAATCTATTTTTTCTTCCTTACAGAACCATGAAATGCCTGTTTTCATTACTAAAGAGGTCTGGTGGGCCAGAATACGTTAAAATGAACTTTGGACTTTACACTAGAACATTCCAACTGTGTCCCACAGGTCCATGGTGTATTGCACCAGTGTTGCTGGCAGAGATTTGACAATGGCTATTGGAGTACTCACATTTCTGCCAGTCCATTTAGCTGATCCTTCTGACACTTGGCCCCACCCTTGCCTCTTCCAGGCACAGAGCACTAAGATAACCATTTTTTCTCTCAAGTCAAAACTCATTCCCCAAAGTAGAAAATACAGAGTCTCTCCTAGACTGAGGATCTGGAAAATTGCAGAATTTCAGCTTGTCACTAAGTCTCTTTGTACAAACTTTGATCAAGAGTTGTCATCAGTCACTTTTTAGAATCACAGAGTCATAGGATACTTTGGGTTGGAAGGGATCTTAAAGGCCATCTAGTTCCAAACCTCCTGCTATGGATAGGGTCAGGGACTCACTCAGGGCCCCATCCAACCTGGGCCTTGAACACTTCCAGGGATGGAGCATCCAAAGCCTTTCTTTTAGACATGGATACAAATCTTTCTGCCCCAAAATCCCACCACAGTCAGATCATCAGCATTCAGATTTTACCTCTGTGCTTTAAAGGAAATGCTAACACGCAGTAACATAGGGTGCCCTGCAGCAAGACAGTGGCATCCATGGGATCAATTTTCCATGCTCCAACCATGTGCTGAGAAAATTCATCCAGTTCACTGTAAAACCACCCTGTGAAATTAGGATTAAAAGCTCATGTCAAGACTCCCTACACATTCCCAGGCATCTGGGAAATCGTAGGTGCTAACAAACTCTGGGTCATTGGAGCGACTGTGTTGTTAACACACCATTTGATAGGCTGTGTTTACGGAGCTACACGGCAATTTCCACCGCAACTGCACCAGCAAACTCCTGCTGTGTCTCTGCTGTGATTATCCACTCTCCTCAGCTGTTAGCCTTGGCTTGTAGTTTGGGCCCATGCCAACCAACATTCTTCCAGACATATGCAGGACATAGTTTGGGGAATAGCACAGGACAGGGACTGTACCCAGTGGGGAGCAGATAGGTTTTTATCCTGCTCTGGATAAAAGAAGAAAGAGGGCATGCCATAACTCTTGTTTTCCTGAGACAGTATTCTGGCCCATTTTATTTTAAGCACGAGACCATGGGTACATGGACCAAGCATAAAACTTGACACAAATTGTTCCAAGTTTACTCAGAAAGAAAAAAGCTATGCGGTCCAACCTCCGTCCTTCTCCTGTAGCCAAAGAAGGCCATGTCCTAAAGTACCTGGAAAACGAGATTATTTTTCTCAAAAGCAGAACAGCAAAACACACCTGACAACCATTTCACCCAATCAACACATTTCTGTTCATATCAGCTGAGGCTCTGCCTTTTTTAACAAATCACATTTAAAAAATTAGAACTTCAAGTATTTTTTCACTTGTGACTGGCCATGTTTTATGGTCACTTCACCTTCTTTGTTCCAGAAGTGTTGTCTGCAGTGTTTGGTGTGCTCCACTTTCTCAGTACGCAAAAACTATCCAATACTGGACCTACTCTGGTTATTGACACATCTACATTGACAAAGAGGCCTTTTTTTCCCAGACATTCTCTTTTGGAACCAAAAATGATTTTTTACCAGCCACCGTTCAGGCCCTTTTACTCCAAAATTTCATTAACAAAAGCTTTATTGAAAGTTTTCTTTCATGTCCCTACGGTAAAATCATAGAATAGGCCACACTGGAAGGGACCTTGAAAGATAATTTCATCCAATCCTTTGTGGGAAAGGAAGCCTAATTGAGATTATCTTCTTTCTTGTCCAATCATGTCTTGAAAATCATGTCCAGTGAAATACATGGGATAAGAAGACCATGCTAAATGATCAAAATCTGTCCCCTATCCTTAAAAATAATCTAAATTCCATGAAGTAGCCTAGGGGAGGTTTTCCCACAGAAAAGCCCTGGAAATTTGTTGTAACACACCACGGGATCTCCCAAAAAACTGCACTGCCATTCAAGGCTCTAGTAAGCCAGGCCCTTGTAGCCAGTCTCTGGAGCTGTTTTTTCCACCACAGCAGCCCAGAACCATGGAAACACAAAATTACCACCTTCCCTTTGTTGTCTTTTAGCAGCAGCATAGTATCTGCTTACATACAAACCTCGAGAAAAAGAACAGCAGCAAAATATTTATGACTCTGGTAAAAAGTTAATTAGCCATTTGTCTGCCATTCTATAACTCCCCGTTTTAACACAATTTAACACAATTTCTTTGGGAGATGATTTGGGACAATATTAGCTGGAGAGCCCATAAGCCTTTTGTGAATTATCTGGTGCAAGCACTTAGCTAATATGTTTTACCTCTAACTCAGTTATGTCTCCATAGTAATTGCTGTTTACACAGCATGTTTGCTAACTCAGGATAATATTATTTTCATGTGATTCTTCAAAATTAAGCTAATATGACACCGAGATCATTAATATTCATTGAAATGCTACAAAAAGCCTATTAAAGTACTGGACATCAGCCTAATAGCAATAATATATATTCCTTTGCTCTCTCAGGACCTGAAGTGGACAAAATGGCCATCGATAATAGATGCTCTATTGAGATGAATAACTGAATGGGGCAGACTTTTAAATACAAGAGAAATCTGAAGTGATACAAGTGTTTTATTCATTACCATAAGGGCTGGATTTCTATCCAAGTGATACTACTAAAAGGAAAACAGAAATCACGATAGACTGCCTCCAGCAGTGTGATATCCACCTGGATCTGACCTCTGTGGACAAGGAGCTGCACCACCTGACTGCTGCTGAGGTCTGAGGTTCTGAGCACTCATTTAAAATAAAATATTATCTACTACACAGAGGTTCAGCTGTGGCCTGATCCTACTACTCAAGACCCTCTACCAGCACAGAGCTGGAATAACTCTTGTCCAGAAGCAACATACTCCCTGCAAGGTATAAATAGCTTGGACCTCCATCTGCCATTAACTGGCTCAAGTTCAATGAAGTTAATGGTAAATGGATTTATATCCAAGGATGGCCTGGCCCTGAGTGTCTTAGAAAGTCACACACAGTCTACCCAGACACAATGAATTATCTGGTTTTCTCAGACATTTTGATTGAAATGGATAGCCACTGTTGTGTTCAGTCTGACTTTAGATTAAAAGTTGTTCAGGCAAGGACACAAGGACTTTACCATCAGTCCAGGACCATTGAAAGGAAAGAAAACAGCTTATATTGCTAAAGAACAAAATAAAACTGCAAGGGACAAGGCTCAAGTGACTGTATTGTGAGTCTGGACAATGCCTCAAGGGAGAGTTCCAGGGATGGGACAAAGGAAGCCCCAGGGAGGGGACTGGTATCACTTTCCTTAATTTTCTGGTGCCTCAACCACTCCTGAATCCAAAATGAGAGAAGGCTTCAGAAGTTCTTGTTTTCACAACCCACATATTTTAATGGAACCTCCTGAAATAATTTTATATTTCAAGAAGATTGTTTATTTTGATCTTTGAAACAAGAGATTAGTCAACAGGATTTTCTGCTCGGCAAGTTATCTCCATTAGCTATTGCTACCTTTATTTCCAGCCTTCACAAACAAGCAAGCAACAGTTTAATTTATGCACATTGATATATGCTTTTTATCCTTTAAATCTCACCTAGAATTATTGAAAGGATTGCCTACAGTCATGAAAGCTTGAAAAACAGCCCTTTTTGCGTAGGTATGTAGTATAAGAGTAAAAACTTAGGGCCTCAGTAAAAAACATGGACATTTTTTATAGATTTTCTAAGTGGAAAAACCTCAAAAACTATCTGCATAGGGCTCATTATATGTAAAGATACACAATAAAAACATTTGATTAATTATTACTGTTTATTATTACATACTTATATTCATAACAAATACTTTTCCTAGTCATCCGCTTTCTTTAATGTGCTTTTTCAAGACAGTTCTGTATACTCTTAGTCAACTATTCCCTTTTTTTAAAATAATTTCTTTTTAAATGTGTTTATTTATTTTAAAATAGAAGATTATGGTTTATAGTAGACTCTGAAGGACGTGGTTTCACTAGGGCTGTGGCACAGCTAAAGCAATAGATTCAATAAGGGTAGAGTGGTGAGATACCTACAAGAGTTCCTTCAGGGATCTCTAGGTACAGACCTGGTGCATGTTAAAGAAAAAGATCAGTTCATTTCATTTTATGATCTCTTTCCAGTTTCATTCTGTTTCCATAGGTGTGGTGTTAAATAGAAAGGGAATGTTGTGTGACTTAATTTAAGGAAATTATCATGTATTTGTCTCTAACCTCAGCAAGAATGGAATGAGTACGGAGCTCCTGGTGTGCGCCTTTCCTGCAAACACCCAAACTCTCTACAAATTTTGCTTCTCAAGGTCTTTTCACATAAGTAGATTTTCAGATGGTTTCTTTCCTCTTGTGACTTGCCTTAGGCAAAGAGCATTTTCAGGTATTCAGAGGCTTCAACAACAGCACAGAGATTTCCTATTCATTTATTGCCCTTATCAGCACAGATACATAATCTCAGCTCTCTATCTTAACCTCTTGCCTAACACCTTTTTCTTATTTTAGGTGCTGTAATCCACAATCTGAGAAATAATTAGTCCATCCAGGAACCAGTTTCTAAGAAGCTGGACTTTGGAGTTCTAGCTCATGTTGCAGCCTCCTTCTGCATCTGCCCTGTAGAGTCCTAACATCAGCTCTGTGTGCTTTGGACACACATACATTACTACACTATTAGATTTTCTTTCTCAAGAGAGTCACAAAAAAAGAAAGCCTATTTTCAGACAAGGATTTCTCAAAATTTAAGGAAAACTATAAAAATTGACTTTTTAATATCTAGGAATCCAAAGCAGAGGTTAGAATAAAGCCTAGTTTTTCAAATTTGCATTTTAAAAAGGAGAAAAAAATCACAACAAATAATTCCCTTGTCACATTAGATGCTAGTTAAAATGCAGAGTGTGCAGTTCCAAAGTGTCGGCATTATTTGTATTTTTTTTCCTGTATAAATTCCCCTTAGGCAATTCATTACAAGGTTTGGTACTCACTTTTTAAAATGCTGTGCAGGTTTATGTTGCGATTATATTCAATGTTGCTATGCAGCTTAAAAATAATACCTTGAAAGCATGAAAAGTTCCTTCCTACCAGATGCAAGCTAGCAGAAAATGCTACATCATCTCCCTAAATATCAGTTTTGCACTAGGCTGCCCTTGGAGACTGCAGCTGAGTGGGTGATGTGATCCCTAAGCCTTCCACCTCATGGACAAGTTGTTCAGCTAAGAAGCCATTTGTGAAATGTCTGGGGGAAAGAACATACAGCTCTTTTGGCAGCTGTATGTTTTTAATCTGAATTTCAGGTCTGGAGGGTCTTGTGCTTGCTGATAGGGGCCTGGCACTTGCTGAGGAAGATGACTGGACCCAGCTGCAAGGGAGTGACATGCCTCTCCACTTTTCAAAGGTGCTTAGGTAAGTATAGGTAAATCTCTAACCACTCCAGAGTGAGAAACTGTTTAAGCTTAGGGGAAGACACAAGCACACAGAAAATTTTCTGGCTGGGAAGTGTTCAGTGATTTTAGAGTACAAAAATCACAAAATTAAGTCATAGTTAAGTCTTTCTTTATCATCAGTTCGGTCATGGACACCTACTCTGTCTTCAGAAATCAGTCCAGCACCCTGCAGTGCAGTCTCAAAGCATCCCTTTGCTTTGAAGTCAAACCCTGAGGGGAAGGGGGGCTAAAAAACCTGCAGAAAGAAGAGGTCATCTCCCTCCTTTTTTAGTAGCTCAGCAGCAAGGGAACTTGCTGAGATAAGAACTGTGGTTATTATCCCAGTCTGTCTTCACGGATTTGAAATTTTCACCTTCTAGGCAACTGTTCTTATCACTGGGATAAACCCTACCTGCAGAATTTGCCAAAACCCTCTAGCAGACTGTTTCACTTTGATGATTGTATAAATGCACATTAAAGAGAGAAACTGTGTGACATAAATGACACATAAATTTGCTACATCGGTAAATAAAACTTCTCTTCCCCTCACCCCTGCCCCCAGGTTACCCTTCTCCACAAGGCAATACCCTTGTTCATGCTTCTCTAGCTCATTAAATATCAAACTACTCTACTAAAGTAAAATAGTTTTTATGGACTGGATAGAAAAAAAATCCCCCTTTGGTGCACAAGGCTGTGGTTCAGGCTGCTGGTGATACTGCTTCCTATCTGAGGCGGGAAGATATCAAAATCACATATCCTCATTACTAAGAACTGGGAGGAAATTCCACAACCACCTCCTCTTGCAGCTGCAAGCCTGACCCAGTTTCCCAGTATGCATCCAAATCCTTATGAGTGAAATGGATTTCATAGGTACCTTCCCCTAGCAGGTGGTAGGGTCAGACATCTCCCTCTTTACAGGGCTGGCTCTGGTGAGGTACCATATCCTCTCATGCAGCTTCTACTAGATTAAAAGGCTGATGAAAGCAGCAGAGTAGTACTTACCAAATTGCAGCATAATTCCTCTTGCAGATGTAAGTCCTGCCAGGATCCCTTCTGCAGTTTGGTCTTACCAATGAAATCTGCAATCTGTTCCAAAAACACCCCAGGTTTTACCAGACCTAATCAGTGGTCTGTGTCTGGTATCTACTGTACCTGGTTCATTCCCTTTTGTCTTATCAGGATGCTGCTCCAAATGCTTTCAAGACCATAAATTTCATGGAGGATACAGATGACTACATAAAACCATCTGGACTTGCCAGGTGGTATAGTATGTATCAATCAGCTATAGAGAGTAGTTTCTTTATGACCATTGGCATTTATCAGCAGCAAACTTCATATTCATCATATTTTATCAAATAAAATTTCTGTAATTCTTTTCCTTAATCCTAATTCTTAGTCTGAAAGGCTAAAGCATATTCACAAAAAACAACATGAAACACCAGGATTAAAATTGACTGTGAAATTGAAATTCATCTCCTTATGACTTTGTTGAGTTTCTAACACAAAACTTACACTATTTTTTCACCTATATCTTATTTGCTGTCTACTATGTACAGCACTCATTTGTCAGATATTTAATGGTCTATTTTTCCTTCCCTCTGAAAGGTAAGCAGTCCCATGAAAGCTTTCCTTTTAGATCACCTGAAACTAAAGAAAACTTTACTTCTCAGCTGAGCTTGAGCAGCTGGCAAACACTTTTTGACATGCAGACAGCAGCAGTTTTCCTGGAGGGCAGTGTCAATAAAAAACAGAGCAGGATATTGTTTCCCAATAAACAAGCTCACAAAGAAGGATGAGGTAAGTTCCCACTTCAGCCTCCCTCGTACCTTCTTCTGCTTCATCCACTGCTTTGACCAACAAAAATCAAGAGCATGGGCATTACTGGTAGATAAATCTACTGTGAATGATGCAAAGCCAAAACAGGACATTCATTATGGAAATCATGGAGCTACAAAGCTACTTGTACACTGGAGTGCTGCTCCCACTCAGGCAAAAAGGTAAAACTTCTTGATTAGATAGATCCCTTGATTGCTGTTCTTGATTAGATAGCTGGGGGAGAGAGGAGAGGAGACAGCAAACTTTTTTGCTCAGCTGAGGGCTATCTGAGCTCTCCTTATACCAGTGTTTATGAACAGTTGTTACGTACTTATATCCCAGCTATCCACAACACCTTACCTAATGCAAGGCAGTCATGTATTAAACTGGGGGATATTTTCCTATAGACCATAATGGCTTTCTACCGTTTCTCTAAAAGAGCAAAATCTCAGAACCAAAAAGGCAAGGCACCACCTTCTCAGCTCCCAGTACAGTTTGATCAAGGATTGCACACACCCAGCTTCTGCCTGTTTTGCTCTTGTCAGTATTCTGGGGTACATGCACCAAAAAGAGACACATAAACATGCAGAAAAAGTTATGCATGCCAGGTGTGTATGGCTAGGAGCATAAAAGCTGATATTCCTTGGTGGCCAGCTTCACACAGGCTTCAATTACTGCTGATGATCTGCATGCACCATTTGCTCCAGCAGGCATCTCCTTACAGATTAGTGGTGTTCAGGTTGCCTTAGGAGGCAACCTAGAATAAGGATATGGCACACTGAGAACCCAGACCCCAATTTGTTCTCCACAAGATCATCCTTGAAGGTATGTGCTATCCCTTGTAAATCCTTTAGAAACTTCCCTGTGTTTCCTTGCCCTGAAAGTGGGTTTTCTCCCAGAAAAGAATATAGAAGAAATATTCCTTTGAGAACTGGTTCTGTTTGAAGAAATCTACAATTCTGACAATTTGAGCTGTATGTAACAGGCTGGAAACATGAGAAATGGGAACTTAAGATGTCTTTGACCATTAGAACCCACTGGCTTCCAAGGCAACATGATGCTGAGAATAAAATTCCTGCTTTGGGTGTTGCATGTACCTGTTCTCTTGTGTGTGCGATGGGTTTATCGTATGCTTTGATAACCTTGAAGAAGACTGAACTTCTTTCATCCAATTTCACATCTAACTGAAACACCATCAGTCCAGAGGCACAGCGAGAGCTGAAATGTGTCTGAACTCCTCTCCTGCTGAGAACAGAAAAGGCTTGATGAAGGTCTTCACAAATTCCAAAAGGCAAGACAGTCTGCTTGAAAAGAAGCATTTTCTTGAGATATTGGTTTTGTTTTGAGTTTGCTGTTTTTTTGGATTTTCTTTTTGCTGCAGCAGACTAGAAAGAAACAAGTTTTTCTAGAAGGAAAGTTTTGTCAACAGAAACAATATATTTTATTAAGCCAAATGTTATAGCTAGAAAAAAAAAAAAGCCAAGCACATTTCAGGAGTGCAGAGAACTGAAGAAAGTTTATGTACCTTAAAGCTTGCCATCTGCTCTAATACAAGATATTTCATCTCCCTACAATCTTTCTCTTGTTTATAACCTTGGAGCATCATAAGCATGCAAAAATTTATATTTATTTGATATGAAAAATCTCTGTGTAATAGAATAGCCAGTAGGCCTCTGGGAAATAAGCTGAATTGATTTATAGAGAAAAAGTTAATGCTTTTTTTATTATTATTTACAGAACTAACTTGGGCTCAGGATCTAACTATTTGTTTGGTTGGTTGATATTTTGCAGTGGAATGCTTGCTCTTTCTATGATATTAGAGTCAAATCTACTCAAGGTTGGAGTTATCACCCATTAAAGCCCTGCCACAAAAGCTGCTTTCTCACAAATAGACAATTTTCTAAAATCAACATTTTTCTGACCAAAAGGAATCTCTCTCAAAAAAAATTGCATCCAACTCTTTTTCTGTCTGTGGAGGCAGACAAAAATTATTAATAATACAAAAAAATAACAGAAAGCTGAAGAAAAAATAATGCTAGAAGCAAAACATTATGATGTACGTAATAGTTTCTGTAAGCCTGGACTTGGGAGTTGGAAGAAAGATTCAATAACAAGGAGAAAAACAGTTCTCATTAGTGAGTAGGCAATTTCCATAATGAAGGACTCTTGAAAACAGCTGTGAAGTGTTGACCCTGGCTGGACACCATGTGCCCACCAACGTTGCTCTGTCCCTCCTCAGCACAGTGGGGCAAAAAATATAACTAAATTCTTGAGGATGGAGATAAGGACAGGGAGATGGGGGCTGTGGTCAGTCCATCACACATTGTCTCCGCTATTGTCTCTGCTTTTCCTCCCTCCTCAGGAGCAGGATTCCTCCCACTCTTCCCCTGCTCCAGTCTCAGCTCCCTCCCACAGGAGACAGTCCTCAACAAACTGCTCCAATGTCAGTCTTATGAGCTTCCCAAGGGCTTACAGCCTCCTTTAAGTTTCCATTTGCTCCAGCATGGGATGCTCATAAGGACAGGGAGAAGTCACTCACCAATTACCATCATGGGCAAAACAGACTTGACTTTAACTCAATTTATTGCCAATAAAATCAGAGTAAAGCAATGAAAAATAAGAGCTAAATCTTAAAAACATCACCATGGGCTGCACCAGGGGCTGCAGGGGAATCTCAGCCCTGGTGCCTGGAGCTCCTTCTGCACTGGAGCTCTCTCGTGCCCCTCCTTCTGCACTGACCTTGGTGTCTGCAGGGCTGTTCCTGTGATATATTCTCATTCCTCTCCTCTGGCTGCTGTTGCCCAGAAGTTTTCCCCCTTACATCTGTCACCCCAGAGGTGCCTCCACCACTGGTGCTAGGCTCAGCCTTAGCTGGTGGTGGGTCTGTCCTGGATCTGGCTGGCATCAAACAAGAGGGAAGCTTCCAGCAGCTCCTCACAGAAGACACAACTGCAGTCCCACACTACCAAACCCCAGTATAATACCTGGCTTGAATTAAAAGGGGAAAAGGGAGATTTAAATGAGATCATGACTACAGAGTTCTCTCATAAAGGATCAAATTGCATAAGGCTGTTGTAAGAGAGGCATAAGGGAATATTGGTGTTATTTTTAAAATAGAGGGAAAACCCACACCAAACAGAAAAAGTGGTGTTTAGCCCTCCAATAGACATCTTAAAGACACTCCAAGTTAACTTTTAGAATCTCCTTTTCTCCATGGCTCCAAAGTACAATTTCACTTTCTTTTCAAGAATCGAGAATATAAAAGCTGCACTGTCACACATTGTTTAGATACCTGTAAGGACTCTTCCCATCTGCTGCCAAGTTTTCCCCAATGAGTCGCCTTCATAAATCAGCCTCATTTTTCATTTAACTTTTCACCTGTCTGATTGTGACAATAAGCTGCATCTGTTTTTACAGCTGCTGCCAGGTGCCACAGAGGTACAACTCTACCTCTGACTGGGTGGGGAGTACTTTAGGGGTCAGTGGATGTGGCTAAGCTCTCAGGTCCAGGAAATTTGTTTTGAAATTCCTGTCATTAAAATAAGGAATGAAAAAAGGAGAGGAGAGGAGGGGAGGCTGCAGAAGTCGAAGAGATGTGACAATGGCACAAAATTTCCTGAGGATGACAAAGGGAGGGATTAGAAGTGTCAGCCTCAGCTAAGGGGAAAGAAGGTGCTCAGGCACCCCAAAGACTGCAGTCCTAACGTGTGGCCATGCAGAAAACATGATTTTTGCCAGGTATCACTTCTTTTCCTTAGCTTTGAGTACTGAGATGTTTTAAGCAGCATGACTCCCTATGGTCAGGGAGATAAAAAAAATTAACTTCTTACCTTTGACTTTGAAGTAGGACAATTTTCCTGAATTATCAAAGTCACTATTAAGCTTCCCCTTTTATTCTGTTTCTCTCTGAGGTTCACACAGATAAAATTCTTTTATTTAGTTTTATTTAGCAATAATGAAAGCTTGTTTTTTTTCCCAATATTTGCCCTTAGCAGACATCAAGCCCTGTACACTTAGCCTTGATTCCAGGGCCAATTTCAGGAAGTGAAGCTGCAGCTGGCTGTTTCCACATGCCCCATGCTGCTGTGTAGAGTGCAAGGTGGCAGCTATGGAGAAATGTGTGGGTCAGCTAGTGTCACTTCTGCAAGTCTTCTCTGCCCACTTGACCCCTTTTTCCTTTACAGTGGCAATTTCCTCTCCAGCATGTCAGTCTTGGAGAGTTTTGAATGTCAGCAGGAGCTCTATGGAATATTGCACATTTTGATACATCCATGCAGTGCACCGAGCCTCTTTCCATCTGAGGTCAGGCTGATTCCCTTACTCATTTCACAAGAAATTCTCCTAATTACTGAAATTCTTTTGGTCTGGTTTTCTTACTGTGGTTTTTTTTGTTTGTTTCTTTTTTGTTTTTCAAGTCAGTCATCTGTATTTTGGGTATTGATTGGAAAACATTCCAGAAGGTTTTTTAGTGGGCACATAGTTGCCTCCCCCCACCCTTTTATTGCTGCCTGAAATGCAAACGGCAAGAAACACCAGCCTGTCATATGGAACAAGACATCCCAGATTATCTCTGCTCTTGACTCCTTATTATCTGACATCCCACAGGCTGGAAGCCTTTTCTGTTATTCCAGTCTATTGTAGAGGATGCATCTTCATTATTATTTTGACTTTTCATCTGTAGTAGCCCCCTACAAGCTCAAACTGGCAAGTTCTTTCTGAGTATAAAAATATGGTGTATGCATATGTATATTTTAACACATAGATTTCTTTAACTATATTCTTTTCTCTTTGTCTATTTTTTTTTTTATTATTATTACTTCATAGGATTCATTCTATCTCACATTCGCTGGCAAGATACTTCTATAAATTGTCTCTACAGGTAAGAGAAGGAGACGACAGTTTTTCCCATGCAAGCACAGACTCCTGCTCAGCCCTCATTTATTCTGTATGGATTACAAGGAGAGCTGAGACAGCCAGCTCGGTCTGCATGTCTGAATCTCAGACTGCTAATGTTAAATGCATCTCCCTCTCTTCCTGGTAAAACCAATCTCAAAAACTGAAAAATCAACACTTAACTAATTTTTTAAGCTAAATTTTATCTCTAGTGGGGTTTTTAAATTTTCTTTAGTGCAAGTCTAGGGATGCATATGGATAAGTATTCAATTTGGATGAGTTCTTTGCTTAAGAAGGAGCTTAGGTACTATTCCAACAGAGCCACAAGTACTTGCATAGCTGCAATAGGATGAATATTGTCACTTTAGCTGCTGCTGATAGAGAGCAAGAACTCCACTGTCTGATTGCTGATTGTTTTTAAAAACAGGCTGCAACCAAAAAGGTAAAGCAGAATAGGCTTTACTCAGCGTTCCTATTAACAACACCTAATTCTAACCATCTTCAAAGTAATCATCAAGGTTGAAACAGCAATTTAAGTTCCTTCTACACTTGCCAGAGAGATACAGGTATCTCCATAAAACATTTTCCCAGCACTAGTCTTAAGAAGAGATGACATAGCCCTCATACACATTTGCTTTTCCACCCTAACTGCAGAAGGAGGCACAACGGCTTCTTCAGACAAACTATCCAATTTTTTTAAGTAGCTAAAGTTAGAGAAGACAAATTTTAGTTTATTTAACTAGCAGGCATAGTCCATCAGTTATACTTTCATTGAAAAAGTATTTACTTAATTCCTTTAGTGCAGCATCTCGTTAACTGGAATCCATTTGACCATTTTGGACAGACATTTGAGCAGCAACAAAAGGAGAGCTCAGGCATCAAACGTGACTGAATGGATTCTGTGGCAAATAAACTCAGAAAGTGCCTTTCTACAATGAGCAGCCTGAGACAGTGGCACAGTCCTAGGGTGTTGAGCATCACAGCATCTCCCTTATATGTCAGCAAGTAATATTGGGATATTTTCATATCAATGTATTCAACTTTAAAGTCAGAGTACATAAAAGAGCTGATGGTTGGAGCATGTTGCTCAACAATAATTTATCTCACGCAGAATTATTGCTCTGTGGAATACTGGGAATACTGTACAAAAATACCTAAGTTGCTGCAGTTCCAAAAGACTGGAGAGAAATCTGCTCTTTTTGGGGAAATTGCGACATCTGCTGGTTTTTAACGACAAACCCAGAAATGCTTCATCGTGACCGGTTTCAGAAGAGGCACACTGTGTGACGGCACAGATGTGACTTTGGAGACACAAACGGTGGTGACAGCCTTGCAAGGCATCAAGACAGGAGCTGAGGTTTGGAAACACAGTAAAGTCATCAAGGGTTAAAAAAATTTGAAGATCAGCTTCACAAAAATATTTCAGAAAACATTGCAGATCACTGGAGTCTGACAGAATTACTCTCAAGACATGGGAAGTCAATATTCAGAAAGAAAGTTTAAGTTCAATTTTATGTGTTTCCTGTTGCTCTCCTACAATTGCACACATAAATATAATTTAACACTGCATTCAAAACATAAACTCTTCAGTTCTGCAGTGAGAAGAAAAACCTTGCAGGGAGAAGTAATAGAAACCAACCAATTGCTAACAACTTTTGCTAGTAAACATTTACTAATTAGAAAAATAATATCACAATGGATTAGGAGTGCTGGCCTGTTCTCAGGTGCCTGTTTTTCAATAAATGGTAAAAAAACAGAACAATCATGAATGCAATCTTTAGAGATATGTTACTTTTCACAAGAAAGGGAGTATGAGTTTGACAGGCTCTGAATTGCTCTGCAGAACTCTATTCACAGCTAAACACTTGCACATCTCCCAGCAACTGCTGCTTTATTTCAAACGTGTGTGGAGCAATCTATTCATAAACTGTGTGCACAATCAGAATCACACACCACTTTTGAACATTTACAATGAAAGGCGGCTCATAAAGACAAGAGGAAGTTGTATTTTTAAGTATGGAAATTAACACTGGAAATAAAAGTTTTCCCTTCCTCTTGAAGGCCAAATTCTGGACCCATTCTTCTCAGATTAGAATTAAACTTAAATAGCATTAAGTGCTTTTTTAGTTGACCTCCAGATTGCTTTATTGTTGAAGTATAATATACCCGACACGGCAAAGGGGAGCCAGGTACAGTCATAGAAATTTTCTACAGGAAAATAGATTATTTTCTTATCCATTCAGGAAGTATGTTTGTCACTCTCGGCAATGTGCCTGGATCTGGGGTCCTTAAGGAACAGAGGGCTTTTGCAAAATCTGCTACTGTTTAACAGACCTCAGCAGCACTGATTTCTAAACCAGGAAATTAACAGAAGGCTGCAAAGAATGAAATTACTCCAACTGTATCCTTCAAACATTCCAATAAATTTGTCAGCATATTCTTGACATAGACCAGATAAAACATAAAATTGACAGCGACAGAGTGCCACCACCTGAGACACCAAAAGAGGGTTTTTTTTCCTGCATTCTTGTCAGCAGCTTGTTTTAAAAATCCCAACAACAGAAGGAGAAAATGAGAAAGACTAGAGAAAAAATACTTTTCAAAATGTCAGTACACAGAATTATGCCCAGATGTTCAATAGGAAACCAGTCACTAAAAACGTGGAATTGGCATCATTGTATTTTGATGCACAGCAGAATGAAGCATTTCCAAGGCAGAACTGGCAAAGGAGCAGCATCTGCTACCTGCTAATTAACACTTTAAAGACAGCGTTGCAGGTGGCTGAAGCAGAAGAATGCAAACCCGGAGCGTACGGCACGCCGAGCCCCGCTCCGCTGGGAGGGATCTTGCTTCCTCCTCCTCGCCGCAGAATCCTTTCCAGGGCTGCCTGCAGTCTTTTGCATTTGTCTGCTTCTTCACTGCCTTGACAGCCAGTATTATAGTTATTTAGATGTTGTGTAACTGTATTACTTAATGTTTGCACAGTGCTTTGAATATGTGAATTGCTATCCAGCTATTCGGTGTTATTATTTCCATTAGGATGAACCATAAAAGCATACTGAAAAAGACAGTGCTTAAGATGAATGACCTCCTTTAAAAAGGAATAGCAAATCCATCAGGTCTTGTCAAGATGTTCCACTACCTAAATATTTGAAATTATATCTGTATTTGCATTACACACACATGAATATGGTTTTATTTCAAAGATCAATATACTGGTTTAACTATTCCTTTGGTTTATTACTATCAATAAGAAAATATAAAACCCTACACTATGAATATAATAAAGATTTGGTTAAAATTTAATAGCATATCTTAATGACTATTAAGAAAACTAACCTTGGAAATCAAAATTAGTTATATTCTTTGATGTTGCTCTGTCTCGACTTTGTATCTTGTACAGGTCAGACAGTTTTATCAATTTAGAGAAATAAGACAGAAAGGCTGTACAAATGTAATTATGCTATTAACATTTTAAAGACAAAAATTGTAATGTGCATACTGTAATCAAAGTAAAATTACTTTTCCAATTCCAGGATAACTGTTAAGAAGAGTCATGCCTCTCAGTTTAAAACTAAGCATATGATGAATTGCATCAGTATGACTACAATAGTATAGACTAATACTTTATGGCAGCTTGATTTGCTATATCAAGAATTCTGTGGGTTTGAAAAGCTGCCTAGTCAATCAACTGGAAAAAAAAAAAAAAAAAAACCACCACAAACAACTGTTTTCTGACCAAATAGGCATAGATAATTCCAGTCCTCCCAGAGATTTATTTCAGCAAGAAACACTAGCTAGAATAAAGTTTCCTAATTCCTAATTTCCTAATTAAAAGTAATTAGGATGGAATTAATTGAAAAACACTCCAAAGAAGACTGGTAATAGTTGTGGTGGATATAGAAGCATCTATGTTTGCACAGAGAGATTTTTTGATAATGCATGGGAAAAAAGAACAAACCTACTTGTTAGAAGCCAGTCCATTTCTTCCAGCTGCAGCTTTTCATTTCATGAGTTAGCCTTCTCTTTACAATGCCTGCCTCATTTAAAAAGATTGATAGATTAATATTACTGAAGTGATAGCTTCAAAGAACATGTCACGTCTGATGACAAGGTATGTTTTCTTTAAAGATGAAATCAAATGAAGCATTTGATTTTTAACACACAATCTGAGGGTCTCAGTTCACATTTGCTGGTTCAGAGGAAATCTGGAAGTACCCATGGGTTCAGCATTCTAACAAATTGTCAGGCAAGCTACAGGTTGTGAAAAAAAGGTTGGGTTTCATTAGTATATAGTCCAAATTTTTTGGCCTATAGGCTTAGAGAATTAATCAATGTTTGAGAAAAAGGATTAATCTGAGACTCATGTTGATATCTCCATCCTGCTGAACCAGTCACTAGAGTCTCTGTTATGGCTGATAAAGGAAAATGGGCACTCTTAGAGATAATTTATCCCAATGTAGATTGCAAAATGAAGTAGACAGACCTCCATATGGCGAGACTGGAATGAATAGTAAAATTATGAGACAAACAGATTCCACATTGGCTCCAATACTGTTATCAGTAATTAATTGTCATGGTTGTGTGTCTAGAAGAGAAAACAAAATGTCTTGAACATTTCTGTGTTGCCTTCTTCTCACCACCTCAGTTAATAGAAAGAAGAGTCTTAGAAGAGGAAAGGCAAGGACCTTAAATCCCTATATGAGGTTGTCTTGATGGCTGCAGATTTATTCAGGAAATAGAAGCTGCAGTTTAACATCCCATCCCTGGTTCTCCCAGCTGTCCTCACTTAGCTACTTGGCACTTCCCTAGGCCAAGAACCCTTGGGAAACTGCCCTGGCTAAGGGAAGACATCCAGGAGAACAGAACAGCTTCTCCTCTTTCATCATTTTGAAAGAAAATAGGGAAAAAGTTCCCGTAAAGGTCAAAGCAAAATAGTTTATAAAAACCCAAACTCAAACACACAAAAAAGAGCTCTGTAGTGAGCAGAATCTTCAGATTTTCTCCTCCAGCCTCGCCTCTGAAGTTTCCCTTCATCACACCAATGAGATGGTTGATACATAAACACCATTGCTACCTCTGTCCTAGCATCCTTTCAGCCTCCATTTGGAACTTCTCTGCAGATTCTCCTTCTGTTATCACTCTGTTAGGTTTGTTCATTAAACACATGCAGAAGGAAAGACAGAGTGAATCAAGCCTGTGCCATTATGAGGCTGTTTCCAGCCACCCTCTTCACTCAGCTTGTTGGCTCTGCTTTCTGGACCTCACTGTGTGTTTCTTCCCTAATCACTCTGTTGGCCTTTGGGCATGGACTAGCTCTCACAAGTGATATCCATATTGTTGGACAAATGGGTAAAATGGGGAAAACTCAAACCCTGGACCTGTAAACCTCCACATCACCTACTATTTATTCCCGATTCTTATCTTCCTTTCAGTAGCAGTATAGATGTAAGCACAGTGTCCATGAAATCCTTGGTATGACAGTACAGATTGCTTCATAAGCTCTGCCTGAACAAATATTCAATGATGCTTCTCCGTGCAGGGAGCTCTGAAGAGCTCATCCTTCCTTGCAGAGCCTTACACTTTCACTTTTAAATGAAACCCTTGGCAGCCTTGCACACCTGCCAGAGGACCTCTGCACAACACAAAGCACATTGTGGTTTCTCCCACGACTGAAGGTCACACCTCAATTGGTTAAGGAAGAGCATGCATGTTCTTCCAGATGCTTTTCATACATAATTTCAATACGGGCTGAGGTAACCTCTGTCTTTTTCTTAGACTAAATACTCTGAAACAGCAATAAGCTGTTGAAATTCACATCATATCTACTATCAAAGATATGACTTCACTGTGCTCAGAAATGCTGTCTGGGGACAGCCAAAAAGGACAAGCATTTTGCTGATCTTCTGGCACCTCCAGGAAGACTAATGAATCCATCACAGGAAGGTTGGAAAAGGCAGCACCACAACACTTCCAAGTCACTGCCACAGGAGCACAGGAGTTATTTTAATCTCAAAATTTCTCCTTCAGCTTTTCAAATGAGCGAGCAGCTGCCTTTGGCAGGAACCATGCAAGAGAGGTTTGGGCTGAAATAATTTAGCAGTGTGGAAGGATGGAGCAAAGCAAGTACAGGGAGAGATGGAGGGGGAAGCTGTAGTATAAAGTATATAAAGTTACACACTTTATTTCCTCCACATCCACCATGCAAGGAAGTTAGAAGGAACATCCTTGTTGCAGAGAGAGTTCCTCTGAGAACAGATAATCAGAGAAAGCTGTCATTTATCAAGTCACTCTGGCTGTCACTGTGCTGCTATTAACTCTGACTCAGTTCCAGCATTTCTGCATCAATTGATATTAACACCAGCCTTGTGGAAATTATCATTTCTCTGTTATATCAAAAAATTATCAAATACATGCTATTCTTTTTTTCTAAAGAGTTTCTGCTCTTTGGTTTAGAAGCAAGCAGAAAATAAAGGAAGCAGGAGGAAGACAGTTCTGAGAGCACTGAACTGCAAATGCAAATGTTTGTTGTAGAGAGATGCTTATGTAGGGTGGACAGGTATGAAGAAAAAGTGATATTTATAAAAAAGCACTGATGGTCAACTTGAAGATGCCCATTGCAGAGGAGTTGGACTAGATGATCTTTAAAGGTTCCTTCCAACCCATACCATGCAAGTATTCTGTGATCAGTCAGGTGGTTTTGAGGTAGCCCTGAGGTGGCACATTCTGCAATGCCCATTTTACTTTTAAGGCAAAATGAAGGAATGGTGTCCAATTACCCCTTTCTACAAACTGTCACTAAGGAGAGTTGTATACCTGCTTTAGAGTAATGTTTTCAACAGCAACACAATCTCCAACATTTTGGGGCTCAGTAAAATAAAATGCATTTTTCACTAGATAACAGTAGGATTGGAATAAATATACCCGTTTCTTCTCAGCATGCCCGTGTGAGTTGAAGCATAAAACAGATTCTGCCTAGATTCCTAATCTGGAATGCATATTAAAACTGTTTCAATGTCATCAGTTACTAATATAAATTATAAGTCAATGATTGGCATAGAGAGCTTTAAAATCTTAACTCATAGAACAGATTATTGCAGCCATTAGCCTACAAACAAATCTTACAGTGAAGAATCAGCCAGGTATTCTTCCAACTACTGATATGTTTAAGGTAACCTGATGAAGGGCTTCCTGGTGAGGCAAAGTTCAGCTTGTTGAATGACAGCTGTACAAGCAGTTTTTTACACTAGCTCTGCAGAGGAAAGTACTAGACAGGTACAATGCCAAATTTTGGAAGACATGTATCAGCCAATCTTCTACCTTTTTATATTGATGCTCAAAACATCTCACTGAGGTACCTGTTCTTCACATATTTCCTGTTCTTATTGCCGCACCCTAGTACCTCTACTTCAACCTATGAGCTACAAGAACCAGAGACTTTCAAATTCCAAGGTGCATCAGAAAGCTGCAATTTTGCAGTGATGCCTAGGACTTCTGCCAGTGCAAAATAAATTGTATTCTCTTTGAATGGCTGCTGAGGGAGAAACACAGTCCTTTACCACACAGAAATGCACTGAGCTCTCTCCTGGCAGCCCACTGGTTTACACTGTATGTTGCACCATTCATCTTGTCTTCTCAAAACACTCAGAAAGGAGCAAGAGTGAATTCCGCAGTATCCAAAGAAATTTTACAGACAAACAATTGACCTGTTGTTAGTGTAGATGACATTCACATCCCACCAGACATGTGGTTGTCAGTAGGTCTTAGCAGGAGAGCAGCTGCAGTCTCCTTCTTTGGAGCTGGCACATCCTGTCCTCTCTGGGAGCCCGGAGTACTCCTTTGCCCCTGAAAGAAATCATTTCACTTCTGTCAGATAGTTAGGATGAGAAAGTAATTAGGAACATTGTGGGTGTTTCACCACATATTTGGTTTATGTGAGATATTTCCGTATAGAAGGAAAAAATATGGCTTAATATAGAATTTGTTAAGGAAGGTTATATAACCTTCCCACAGATATAACAGTTCATTTTATCTATTTTCAGGCTTAAGAGAAATACTTTTGTTCCTTATCATTCATGTCTCTCTATAAATTTGTCAGTGGGAATGTGACAGTGTCACTCACTCAAAGGCAGCACTATCCCAAGGAATATTTTGCAAATGTTACATCACAGGAAAAATAAGTACCCGACAAACCCCATCCTTAGAAAGGTCACTTGCTGTGTAGAAGCAGAGACAGATTCCAATGCAATCGGCTATCTAAGGACTTTTCCAGAAATAAGTCTCACAGAGCCCTGACAATATTTGGTGCTGTAAAGCTGAGGTCTAAGATGTGGTCTGTGTCTAAAAACATTAAGGAACTTTGAGATAAAAATTGTGTTCAACGCTTAATGCTTTAGAATTCTGGACAATCTTGAGCTCTATTGTATATTTTCCTATTTCATTTTTATGAAAATTTATGGCTGCTACATAGTATATGTATGTATACACATATATATGTGTATATATGAGTATATATATAGGGTGTGTTGGTACTGACTACTTACTTGCCGAGAATCCTTCCTCAGCATGTTATGATTTCAGCAAAGCCTGTGAAAGGAAGACAAAAAGATAAAGTGACAAAATCTCGTGAAAAGACTTTTCTCTTGCAGAATGAAAGCACAGGGAGTAGATTATTATGAAGGCTGGAAACAGAATTCAAAATAAAATAGAAAGAAAGGGATGGGAAATTAGATTTTTGAGCTAAATATGCTGTCTCCTTTTCTTTAAAGGCTACCAGACAAGTTCACAAGATGGATGGTTCATATTTCAGATAGTAATACTTTTTACAGTTTCTCCAAAACACTCCTCTACCCCGAAGTGAACCTTTTCTCTCTCTAGTATCCTAATATGAAACAAAATTCATTCTGACTGCATGAGTAGAAGATTACTGTAGTGGAAAACTCCACTGACAGTAAAACAGCAATCTTTGAGTGCCTCAACATATTAACAAACTCAACACTTTATTTTCTCACAGATTTGAATTGGTCTCGTTGCTATTATTTGTGTTATAGAGCTTCATGGTCATTTTTCAAGGCAAAAAATTGGTGCTGAGCACTGTTAGTCCATAATCCAAACATCAAAACAATAAAAGACATTTCTGAAACAGCCAAATGCCTGCTCAAGGAACTGGGAGATTAAAACAATAATCCAGGGTGCAGATGGTTCTTAATTCTGATAAAGCTGTAATTTCCATGTTCCTTTCTCCTCTGGTGATCTTGGAGCATTTTTGAGGGGGGATTGCCATCCTCTTCTCCACCTTTTACACATCTGGCTACAGCGTAGGACAGTTTTGCGGAAAGTCATCTGCCAGTTTCTAAGTAAAAACATATTTCCATGTCCTTACATGATAATTTAAGGATGGTGAACAACACTCCCTATATCTTATCCCTGCCTACATTTCTAGTTACAACACAAGTATCCAGAAAGAGACAGTTGTTAGCATAGTTAAACTGCACGCAGCAGTAGACTGGAACTAGCTCTACTAGAAAGATACTTGAGTGAAATTCCTTATTCCTGCCCCAAATTGCTCCTTTGTACAGAATTAATTTACATAAAATTGGAAAATAATCTGAGGAGAGACTTCATAGACATTTTGGTTAATAACCTTTATCTTCACTGATGGCGTATTCAAAATTTTCAGTAATGTTTGGCTTACATATTTGATAATAACTTTAATGGAACGACCTTTCGCATAATGTGTTTGAGTAACAAAGAGAGAAATGAAGCACATACAGGGCAAACAATAATACATATTTTTCATTGTACTTACTGTATATTTAACATTTTCTGTCACTGTTTGTAAAACTCATAGTACCAGGGCTGTTTCAACAGTTGAACTTTACTCAATGACTTTGTCAACTTCATTGTCTTTCAGCATTAGTCAAATATTCTCAATTAATTTTAGAGTAATGGGAATTTTGGAAAGCAAAGATTGTGGTGAATATTTGACGAAGTAATGGTATGTCAACAGTCTAAGCATGGCTTGATTATGGAAATGAAATTTAGGCAGGGAATTAAACTATTAAAGCAGAAAATGTCTAATTAAATGGAAACCATGCATTAACTTCACTTATTCTTTACACAATAATTATTTTTCAAGTTCTATTTAAGTAGTATTACACAGCAACATATAATTAAAAATCTAATACAACCTTCAAATTACAAAAGGCATCCTACTTTTAAGAGGAAATAGCAGCCCACTTTTAACAGGAAAAAAACAACCTATGTGAGTGATTTCTATTAACTGAAACAAATATTTTCACTTTCAAAATGTATTTGATGTTTTACTTTCAGCATACAGAACACAGAATGGTTTTCAAGGAAAAAGAGAAAGCAATAAGAAAATGCATTCACAAGTGTATGAAGTATTTACGCATCTTCTAGATAGTAGAGGAAATGCCCTCAGCTCCTGAACATTTCATAAACATTAGCATGCATATTCTGTAAAGTTTATACCCAAAAGCTTATCATCTGCATAACCATTGAGTTACTTACTGAATGTCACTCTCCCAGTTAACACATTTCAATAATTCAGTCCCAAATCAGAAACAATTACACAAGACTGGCATTTACAAAAGATCTTGAATAGAAGAAAGTCAGTCTGCAGACAGCGCAGGCACTGATGGCAATGCTTGCCAGCCCCTAATGCCAGTGACAGGGATGACAGATTGGTCACCTTATTTTCTAGCAGAAGATCATAGAATCACAGAATTGTAGGATCATAGAAGCCTAGAATGGTTTGGGTTGGAAGGCACCTTAAAGATCATCTCATTCCAACACCCCTGCCAAGGGCAGGGTCCCCTTCACCATAGCAGGCTGCTCAGAGCCCCATCCAGACTGCCCAGCCAGGGATGGGGCACCCACAGCTTCTCTGGGCAGCCTGTACCAGTGCCTTACCACCCTCTGATGGATTCCTCATTATATGCATTGCACCCTCGTATATTTAGGATGATTTATCACGATGCCCAGCTTTGTCCTCAAATGAGACAAACAATTCAAATATTGTATCAGCAGTCCTTGTGTCACCGTGACACCTCAGAGGCCAAATGACAGGGTAGGATGGTGGTGAGGCTGACTAAACAAAGAACAGAGACAGGTTTCCTGTCTCATCCTCATAACTGAGTGTATGATCACTGAAAGAAAAACACAGGGACAGTTTGTTTTGTTAGGAATAATTTTTCTGAGGAGAACGAACCTTTGTTCACATTTGGTAATTGATTTCAGGTGTAAAAAGATCCCTGAAAAAATGAAAATTATTTGTTTCTTCATTTTTAGATGAAGATATGTGATGCTTTCAATTTAAAACCCTTTTTAAAAATTCTATTTTTGTTTTTATATGTAGTTTTATTCCCAAGTGGAAAACTTGATTGCGTGAATATCAAAGCAAAAATTCTGTTAGAATTACATACTTTTAGTCTACTTACAATCTAACCACCACACTGGCCACTCAAACTAGCTAAAGATGGGAGACATAGGTAGTCAGCAATTGCAGTTTCCCAGCAGTTTAAATTTTCCCAAGCTATTTCCAAGCATGCACACAAGTGATTGAAAAGATCTTAAGAGTGAGACCTCTGACCAGGTCATGAAGATGTCCTACTCAAACCTGACATGTCTGAGGGAAACCTCAGAATAATTTGCTTGAAAATTTAATGCTTGCTGAAAAAAAGCTCTTATATTTTTAACTTCAATTAATTTCTCACTGGTTGGTTGGTAATTTCATGCAACATCCTAAATAACATGACAATACTATATTCTTGTTAAAACTACCTGGAACTCATCCCACAGCACACACGGAAACCAAAGCTGATGGAAAATTCTCCCCAGAACACCTGTAAAATCAGGAACATTAATAACTAAACATCAGAATAGCACACTTATTTTAAAAATTGTTCTAGCTGGCTAGTATAATTGCCCATGTCACTGCAAACCAATTGTTACAGTGGAGTTTGCATCTCCAGATCAGCACTAAAGTGCTGAGTATAGTTAACACATTTGGGGCATCAGGGAATTTAAAGACTGAGAAAAGCTGTTAAAGAGAGAAAGTAATGGTGTTTAATACCAAATGAGATCAAAAGAAACCCATCAGTATGAAATGGGCTGTGTAGAATATCTCCCAGTATGGCAATTGCATTAATGAGCATGCAGTTTCATGAAGCCAAGTTGTTACAGACACTGGACTGTGGTACTAATTACACCCTATGAAACATAAACAACTCATAAGTGTAGAAAAGCTGCCCTAAATCCTGCAGTCAGCTAACACGTAGATGCAGATTCTCTAGGAAGACAATGGTGTAAATTTCCTTGCTCCTTAGGTTCTGACATGGGAGAGTTAACATGCATGGATCAAGAAGAAAAGGGGGCAATGAAATACCTTTACTAATGTGGGGAAGAGTTCTTCAGCTCTGGAGCAGAAAGCCAGGTCAATCATGCATGATTCAGGACATCTTATGATGGTAAAAGGACCTGAATACAGGAAATTCAGACCCAGGATTCCACAAGATACAGGTGGGAGCTGCAACTCATTCTCTGCAAACTGTAAGACTTTCTAACACCTCTGTACATGGCCCAGCCAACATCTGCAAAACAAACCAAATCTATCCAAAATCTTCTGTGAGTGTAACACACTTCCAGCAGCACACGGCTGGAAGCTGTTACAGCTGCATGGTCCCAGCACAGCCAGACTCAGAGCTCTTCTTAGAGCACTGAGGGAAGATTGTTACTCCCTTAGACCCTTCTTTAGTGACACTTTGAAGTCCCAATAGACCTTTGCTCTTGCCCCTTTGAGGCTTTCACATGGTTTCTGGACTTATAGAATAGAGTAATTGTTTTAAAGTAAAAAAGGGTCAATTTAGATTAGACATGAGGAAGAGGTCTTTTATAATGAGGCCAGTACACATTGTCCAGGGAATTCTGGGTGTCCCATCCCTGAAGACATTCAAGGTCAAGTTGGACTGGGTCTTGAGTAACCTGTTCTAGTTGATGTCTCTGCTCCTGGCAGGGGAGTTGAACTACATGGTCTTTAAAGGTCCTCTCCAACCCAAATTATTGTGTGATTCTACAGCTCTACATTGCTCCAGATCTGTTTTCAGCTGTTTGAGCTCAACAAGTACACAACAACACCAGCAGAACTAAAAAATATTCAGAACAAGGAGTCAAGACAGAGGAGATCAGACAGAAAGAAAGATAAAGATTTCTCTAGAATTATTCTGTCACAGTTCATTCTGACGTAAGGCCACAATTTTCTCCCTTTCTTGTAATTATATTAGTTTTGCTGGTTATTTTTGTGGAGCAAATTACTTCCTTGCCCATTGAAATAATTGGCAAAGTATATGTAGTCTATAAGTAGACTCCGTCTCCATCCACTTCCCTTTTTTGGAAAGAAACACATCACCTGTTTTCTCTTTGCATTGCAACAAAAATGTTGTAGGAAAATGCAAAGGGAAAAGAAGAATCTTCTCTGGATAAATATCCATATTGCATCCTTAATATGACATATTAGATGCCATGTACATAATTTATAGTTCTAAAAGCTATCCTTACATTTCAGTGTTGTCTTGCTGTTGCCAAGGAGTCTTTTTGTAAATACTTGCTTTTGGAAAAATGTAGTGACAAAACACTTCCCAGGTTTCCATGACTGCTGCAGTGTTTAATTTATTTTGATTAATTCTGTGTTTACATCTGCTTTCAGTCTTTGTGTCCCCTCCTTTGAGAATCCAGCTAGCCTATGCTGGTCTCCAAAAAACTGATTGGGAATTTCATGTTACAGTCTTCATCTAAAGAAAAAAAAAAAAAAAAAAGTTGTGGGGGCCAGGGGGGCATTTGATTTTGTCATTCTTCCCCCTGAAATATTTGTGAAGTACAGGATATAATAATAGCAGATGTGAATAAGAAACAGATCTCACAAGTCATCTATGTTACACAGCTATTTCACTGGAATAAGAGGAGTTTTTCCTTTCATTGCCTCATTGTAGCTTGTTCCAGCTCTTGGCTAGTGTTTCCTGCAAACCTCATAGACCCGTTTGAACCACAGAAGAAAAGACACACAGTTTTAACCTCCATTCAGCAAAGCACAGAGTGCCCTTGCTGCTAACAAAATTAAAACATGTGATTCAATTCCTTTGAACAACTTTCTCAAAGTTATCTTCTCACTTGATATCTTCCCTTTCATATTTGACATTTGACATCCTTTTAGTTGTAGATCTAATTTCAACTATATGGATAAAACACTGGGTGTGTCTTTTTAATCAATCCTTGGTCATGAGCAAGCTGAAAAGATTCCTACAATGGGTGAACCACACAAAACTTACACCTGCAAAAATGCATGTTCATTGCAGACTTCCTCATGAACTGGTCAAGCATGTGAGTACAAATCCATGTTAGCAGATGCTGTCCCTGACAGCCACATAGTTTGAAAGCTGCTTGAGATTTCCTAAGACCATTTTCTTCAAGGGAAAAAATAAAAAGTAGAAGCAAAGAGAAGTCTGTTGTCTTCCTCTCCAGTCTGTTTTCAAATGCAATGGTACTCAACTATTCCTGCACTGAAGCATAGTAGTGAGGAGGCTTCTCCCATCTGTCCTTGGCTGATTCAGACATATCTTTCAGTCTTCTGGCTTTTCACCCCAGTTCATGGTATGAGGAGAAGTTGTGCATGTTACTACCTTTCCAGTCTGATTTTTCTGTGAATTTTGACAATGGATAAGGATCTGCCTAGGCTTTAAAATTGGCTGGAAAAGTCCATTCTCATGTGAAGAGGGCCAGCCTTTGCTCCTTCTATGCATTTTTACAACAACTTTTGGGGACATATAATCCAGAAGGAATCAATTCACTGATTTTTACAAAATTTAACACATTCCAAAATTTTTGCTGTTTTAAATAAAATCTCATTTGAAAGGCAGAATATGCATAGTTGCAATGATTTCTGGTTTTTCTCTTTACTACTTCTGGGTTTCTTCCTTTACTGCTGTGTCTCCTCCATTTCCTATGTCCCTCTGTTTAAATATGAAGTTAAATAGTTTCCAGATGCAATTTTACTGCTCCCTTACCCACATAATGAAAACTAAAAGACACTCTAGAATCCCTGTTGAGGCACCACTATCAATAAGTTTGGCAAATAACTGCTATAAAGCTTTTTTATTGCTCTGCTGATTTAAAAAGTAAGTCATGGAGGACCAAATGGCATGCAATAATGGTTTAATAGTAACAGATTCACTTTGGGGGTGTCATGATATGTCTTGAGAACTTTTGTTTAAAATATTCATAAAAACACACAGGATACAGTTTGGCAAGTGAAACCTTTCATAAACTATAAAGTTCAATTAGTCTGTGGCTTAATCCAGTTGTATTCGTGTGATAAACAAGGCTGCTGAAAAAAATCACACCATGTTTATTCCTAAAGCAAAATACTTATACAAATTAATTTTCTTTAACCTTTCAATAAAGTCAGTTTGTACCTTTTTGGTTTGTAATAACAAGATAAAAACAAACCTTCCAGATTTTGCATTTCACGTTGAAATTAATTTGATGCTTCTGTCAGAGATTATTTACACCTAGAACTCAGAGTAAAGTGACAGACTCTGGAAGGCTAAATGAAGGAGTTTGTCTTTCTAATCCTAAATTTTAAATGCAGGAAAAGTTTAAGATTCAAAGTCACCCATGTGAATCTAACAAATTGTTAGTCTCTCTCATAGTTTTTTTTCCATTAGGACTTTATTCCTCCCTTTAAACAAAATAGAAAAGAATTTGGGTTTTATGGTCCAGACACACTATATTTTTACTAGACATCAAATATTCTTGAAGGTTACCTTGGACCAGGTAATGCATTTGGAAATAGACTATGAGCCATAATACCAAAATTGATGGAAAACATTAATTTCTGTATGCAAAATTTTTCATGTAAGCCCCATATTCCTGCATGTATTCTTAGAATGGTAATAAGTACACCTGATCAGTGTAAATGAGGTCAGAACTCAGGTCAGGGAATAAACCAGTTCCCTTCAAAACCATGCAGTACGTGAGGATTTACATAGATGAAGAAGGTTATATTGGCAAGTAATTTTCAAAACTGGGGAGAGTAAGAATGACCTAAACATGAGACTTTAAAAGGGGGAAAAAAAATAGTAGAAATTAGCAAACTGATAAAAAAACATTTAGTAACAACTTCAGCCCTATTGAAATCCCCATCTGTGTGCACAAGGAAGGGCAGAGGAAGCCAGTTACCTGCCCACAGCTCCTCCTCAGGAAGGTTGCTGTCTAGACCTGCACTCCAGACCTCTTGCCTTGCAAAGTTTCACCCCAACCAGGACATGCCAGCCCCTTGTCCTCCAGCTTCACTCATGCAAGAGCATATAACCTGAAAAGTCCAGATTTCTGCCTTTCCCTTCTCTTGGTTCTTCAATTTACTTTCTTCCACCCTCAGTCCAGTCTCAGGTCACTGCAGCTGTTGAGTATTCCTTATTGTCCAGATGAAAACCAGCACTTGCTGTATGACACCAGCTGGATTCTTCCTTAACAAGACCATGTGACAGCATCCACTTATTCTGTGGTGCAAGTTCAATCAGCATTGGCTTGACCCAAGGTGAAACTTGTAGCAGAAACTTGTAGCTGCTGTCATAGGAGAAGCATTTCTGTTATGTCAATGATGCTTTTGCTGCTTGCTTTCAGGAAGGATCAAGAAAACCCTTCTCTTCAGTCTGAAGGTTTTGCCTTCCCTTTTGCTATTGCATTCAAAAATGCTAGTTTTTTTAAAGAAAGGAAACACAATGTGTTTCTTTTTCCTTGGAAACACATTCCTAGCCTCCCCAAACACTCCTGATTTTCTCATTTGCAGTTGTTTGAATGAAATTAGCCACTGGTACAGGAATCTTTCAACATCCAGCATTTAATAAAAATGCATAGCAGGAGACAGAAAACACTTTTTAAATTTATTTTAGAGTAAAAAACTCTGGTCTTTGAAAGAATTGCTTACCATGTTGAAGATCAGATGAGGTCTCAGCTTCCAGTATAAGTCTATATCCTTTTCACTGGGATTATAGACACCTGTCTTAAAATCTAAATGCTGCCATGGAAACTGTCTACATTCTTTTACTCAGTGGGAAAAGTATTCTGCAAAAATTTCTGTTCCAAATATATCTTTATTCTATCTCAACCCATTGAGGCTGTAAAATGGAATGGGCACAGCTCCTTGAGATGGTCATGAGGAGTTGCAGTAGCAGGATGCAATTTGCTTAGGCCACCTCCCATACTGAGATGTAGAGATACATGCATTTGATGACATCATTTTGCATATAGATGTCTATATGGATAAGTCACTAACAAATGATGTAATGAGAGAAGCAGGATCACAAAATACCCACATGGTTTGTAAAAAATTACAAAATTCGTATATAAGGCCATGCCAGGTGGAGATTTCCCCATAAGACCCTTAAACATGTTTCTCCTGATAGTCCCAAGTCAGACCACAGTAGAACATAGGTGAGAAGAACACCTTCTCATTTCTCATCCATCAAGGCCCGTGGAATTAGAAGAAATAACATAATGCAATAGATAAAGAAGCTATTAATAGTCCACAAAAGAGAAACACACATTGCTGAGTGGACAGTTTGGCATAAATATTCTTTTCCATCTCTAATTCCTGGGAGCCTGTGGAAAAAGTTGTTGACTAGATAGAGATGAAGTATGAGTAATTTCATTATGTCACAATTTTATGCTTAGCATCTGGAGATGATTCCTTCTCCAAAGTAAGAAATTCATATATGACAATAATGAACAATGAATCTGATTCGCATCTTCATTAAATTGTGTCTTCATTGATATGATTTCAGTCTATTTTTTCTCCTAATATTCAATCATACTAATATCAGCTGATTCAGGATGTGAATAGCTAATTAGATTTGCATGATTTCATGCATTTCAAAAAAGAAGCTGAAATTTGCCTGAATTTCGCTTAAAAAAAAAAAAAATAAAATAAAAAAAAAAGGTAATGCTAAAATAGTTAAGATGTACTGCTCTGTAAATAGAACTTGTTTTCATATTCTAATAAAGTGGAATAGACAGTTTTGTGCCTCCTGAGTAACTGTATGATTTAGGTTACTGACTAGTTTCATTAAAGGTCAAGATACAACTTTCTTCTAGTGGCACTGAAATATTAGAGAAGTTAAATTGTGAATCACACAGTCTTTGGTGTGATAGCCTCCATCACCAGACCTGTGGAGCAGGTGTGTTATCTTCTACAGACACTTGTCCAGCTACCCCACCACCCCATTGTATAAAATCTCTTGGCTGCCTTGCTGATCAGGGTCTATTAAAAATACAAGTAACAGTAATTTGAACCAGAATTAAGCATTTGGAGTGACAAGGCAAAGTTGGTTTGGACCTCAAGGCATATAGTGACTGTTGAATATCACTGCCAGGTGAGACAGATGCTTTAATCTGCTAACTCAAGACATGTCAGTGAACAGGTCAGGTCATACACAGAGTCAGTTTCATTCTGCTTCAGTCTCCCTCTCTGAACAGTTTCACAAATACTTATTTCCTTTTCCAGCCAACTGACCTCAAATCTTATAGTCAAAGCAAGTACAGAGCTCCCAGAAGTTTGCACTAATTTGCCTTGAAGGGTGGTGTAAATTTATTTGAAAACAAAGACTTTTTGGAAACATTTCTCATAGAATCACAGATCTGTTAAATTTGGGAAAGACGTCCAAGATCATAGAGTACAACTTCTGTTTTCTGAAAACACTGTCTTTCCTTGAGCTAGGATAAGGATTTGCCATTAGTTCTCTTTGCCGCAGACCTTAAGATATGGATCACTGCTAATTGTGTGGATAGAAGACCTTCTGCAAACATATCAGCATCATATTTTAACTGCTTTGTTCTCACACAGACAAGAATCTAATTTTAAGAACAGGTGTTCCAATTACAGTATAATTTATGTGATGATACTTCAATATTGTTTTGGATTATAGCACTTAAATTACAATCTTAGTTCTTCCAGTGGTCACAGTGGTACTACCACTGACATCAACAGAAGTCAGATGAGATCCAAAGGGAATGGCAGAGCCATTGTTTGCCTAGGCATCACTTCTACCACAAGAGGTTTTCATACTCATGCCTAATTCATTTCCTGTAAACAGTCAAAGACCAAGGCAAAATGGAAAAGTTCCTGATTCCATTTACTGGTGTGGTTTGAAGGTGAATAGACTGCATTTAAACTCATATAAGATCCATCCAGGGCCCATTTTTTGGAACCTGGACTGTTCCCCCTCCACAAGCCTAGCACCTTCTACACTACACAGCTCCTTTTTTTGAGATGCAGTGACAAGGGACATGTTGTGTCAACTCAGCCATCCTGCTCCCAGGACCATAGGCTGAGCTGTGGCTGAGTATCTCAGCCTTCCCATTTCTGATTTACAGTGCATCCCCTAGGTCTGCAACCTGACAGTCATAAATAATAAGTCAAAAATAAATGTCAATATCAGTCAAAACATATTTCAGTTTCTAATCACATATATCTTTCCCTCAGCCATCTTCTTCCCCACATTTCCCCTACCACTGATTTTTCCTGAATTGAGACTACACACAGCTGTAATGCTAACGTCACTTCAGACTAACCTCAGCCCATTCCCCAGAGACCTTGCTTGTTCCTTCCCTGTCAAGGCTGACATTACACAAAAATGATAGGTCTGAATTAGATTGAAGGTTCATCCCTCTGACACTCTGGCAGGTACATGGCCTCCAACAATTTCTCAGATTTTTTTGAGACACTCAGGGATGGCATTCAGGCTCCTAAATATGAGTGCCTGCTGCTACTCAGATCCCTGTGTGCATCCTTCTTGGCAGCCAGCTGTTCCTTCAGGAGGTCACTGGTCTTCCACAGATCCTGTGACATATCTTTCAACTCCAGACAGATGTGTAATGTATTTTAAGATATCTATTTCTCTCAATAAATCCCAGAAGTCATGTGTCTATGTTCAATACTCTTCAATACATTTCTGGTCTATGTATTAGTCTACTCTTTTTAATTACACAGTTTTAGCTCTAATCTCATGACAAGGAGGTTCACAAGTTTTAAGAAAAATTGCATGCTTCTGTTGGTTATGACTTTGTTATTGCAGTTAACCTGAAGCTGAAGCAGAGGTCTCTTGCAGCCATAGGACAGATGCACACAGGTATAGTTAATGCTTGCTTCCTTAAACCCATACCTAAGCACACTAAAATACCATCACCATCCTCAACAAAGCATATTGTCACATTGCAGTGTACTATAAGGCAAGTTAAAATTTAAATAATAGCCATAACTGCAAAACACAAACGGTGACTTGAGATATGGCTTCAACAATGAGATATGTGCAAGTACTAAATTCTGCAAGAGGAGAACTAAGGAAGTACAGTGGGCAGGAAGGGTATCCAATAGAACTAGAATTCCTGTACAATAAGCAAAACCACTACAAGACCTGATCCCAAAACCAAAATATCAAGAAAAGAATATCTCCCTTTTTGTTCTGCGTGGGGCAGAAAAACCTAAAACTTCAAGGATGGATGAGAAAAAACAGGAAACACAGCCCACTTCAGTTCTGGCTTCCCACACCAGAGAGCTTTGAGGACCATCAGAAACTATAGCCATCAGTGTGGACTGAAACAGCATCGGTTCCGCATGTATACTCACAGATACAGCTCAGGATAAGTTTATAAAAGAAAATTTTGCTCTGGATATGGTGATAATGAAATTATTTTCAATGTCATTGATTATTATACAGACCTCCATCAATTCCCACTCTTACCTATGTGTTGAAAGAGCTCATGCCTATTTCTCTGTTCAAAATATGGAAGAAAAATTTTAACTTTAAACATCTGTAACCTTTTCCTAAGCATCCAGAGATGAGATATCCAGAAAGGAGCACAGCTTTTTGAGAGTGTTCACATAACACTACAGAGAAAAAGGTGCTTGGGGGTTTTTAATATCATACTGGCTGTACATTGGGATACAAACAGTACCACATCCCCTTACAATGAAAAAGTAATTCATGTAAGTGAGACCAAGAGGTGTGTTTATGTTCATTTTCACTGCTGGTTTTAATACACAGTTCCTTTTGGGGTTTGCTTGGTTTCTTGGAGTCTCAGTCCTCCACACACTTCCCAGGACTCAGCACTCTGTTACAGCTTATTTTATTCTTCCCACTGCTCTGCTGGCTGTAGGAGTTCAATACTGTTAACTTCCAAATTATTGTTCATTATGGAAAATGCATGAAGGAAAAAAAAAAAAAGAACTGATCACAACAGAGATTGTAGAATACTGTAGAATACTGGATTGTATGCACAATCCCTTAATTCCATTAATAGTGTATTCTTGCCCTTGATAGCCACCATGATATCAAGTTACTCTGGATTTCCTTCTGCTCCGGTGTCTTCGCAGTGTTACAGATTTAGAGTTTAGATTAGACAGGACAGATTTAGACAGGACTTTTTTTCCTGTCTTTATGCTTCTGCAGTACTAAGAAGTATTGGTACCTTGTGTTTAACTTAATTTTAGCTATTCTGAAGGTTTATTTAGCAACAGCAATAAAAAGGTATACATAGATATGTCAAGATTATAATCAAACATTAGGAATACTCATGAGTGTTGAGATTTTATGGATAAACTGATATAAATATACATAATGATGGGATACTGTGGAAATTGAGTTTAAACAGCCTGTTTCTCCTAGAGCATAAATTGCTGCTATTCAAGCTGAGTGAAAAAAGAAGATATCTATCCCTAATAAAAAAAATCATCAGTTCTTCAGGATCTTATTAGCATAATTTAGGTTTCAATTCTATGAGACTTCAGGAAGATTTAGATAAAATATCACACAGTAAGTTCCCTGAAATTTAAATATTTCTATAGTGTTTGCTTTGCTTCTCTTTACCAGAGATGAAAATCAGTTTATCTGCAATGTTTGAGTGGAGTAGCTTATGACCTTGCTCCCTGAGCCAGACAGTCACTGACATTCTAATTTTCATTTTCGCATAGCTGAAAATAATTTACCCCATTTGTCACCCTCATTGATTTTACTAGCTGTGGATCCAATATTTCCACCTTGATACAAGCAGAACTCCTCCAGATCACCCAAGTAATGGCTGATAAACAGAGTCCTACATAACTTCAGGCATAAAACAGGTTTTTCATGTATAAATAGTCATACATAAATATACAAAATATTATATATATACAAGTCCCTGTATTTTACTGGAAATGGGCATTTTTCTCCTCTGTATCAGTTTCACTACCAATCAGCCTCTTAGCTAGAACAGACCAAGTCCATTTGTCTTCTAGAATTTGTTTTCAGGGGCACAAAGCAGCTCTGTGCTGCTGAGAGTACACCAATGTGTTGGCAATGTGCACATTTAGCCCAGTTCAGCACAGTCAGCGTGGCCAGCTGGGTGTCCTGTGCCTTGAGCAGCCCTGAGAACTTCAGCCATTATCTCAGAGTCTGATTATTTTACTGACCTTTTTTTGTGGAGCCTAGAAGAAGGCTCTTTGATGTGGGAAAGCATGGACTGCTGCCAAGGGATGGGCCATGAGCCAGTTTTTATTCTGTCAGAATGGGCAAGCCCTGGTGAAAGCTGCCCAGAGAGTCTCCATCCTTGGAGATACTCAAAACCTCTCAAGACACAGCTCTATATGACCCTACTTTGAATGGAAGGTTTGGACTAGACAATCTGAGGAAGTACAGACAATCTGCATCAACAATTCTGTGATTCTATTAAACGCTCTACAACAGCCATCCCCAAAAGAGCTACTGCACCATGGAGTGCACTCTGGAGTAGGGGTTTATATTCCCATCCTTATTCCCAGGAAGGGAAAACATGTGATGGAGCTGGATGGAAGAAGTACCACAACACTACACCAGGCACTACTGAAGACTGCTCACAGTCATAACTCAGTAATTTTCTGCAGGGAAATGAGATTTCTGAAACAAGTCAGGATCTGATCTGAATGAAAGCAACAGGAAGAAATTTCTTTCTTCCTCTTTGGTAATCTCACCACATAATAGAGTGAGTGGAAACACTTCAATTCAGGTTGTAAACACTTAACTTGTCTTAGTCTCACCTCTGTGTTTATCCTGTGTCTTTATCCTTACATCTGTGCAACAGTTCTAAGACACAAGGAGCTCTGAATAATGTAGTCTTTGCCAGATGACAGAAGAACAGTGGGTTTTTCTGCCCTCAAGTGCTGCAGTCCCATTCTACAGCCTCACACAATATTCATTTCATGTCTGAGCAGCACCTCATCCAATCCAATATTATGTCAGATTAAAAACCCAGATTTTTGAACAATCAACATCTACCCAATATCTCTTCATAACCTTTTCTTCACTCCAAACTGGACTTTTTCATATTAACACAGGAGCAGGACACTTAGAACTATCTGCCAGCATCAACTGCTGTTACCCTAGAGATGGTGTCTTATGATAGCAACATAAATGTGTCACAACACTAATGGAACTGCTGCCCTTCAGTCATGTCTTTATAGATACGCAGCAGCCACTGACCCAACTTCCATAGCTTTGGCTTTGTCTTGTGCACTCTGTCTATACACAGGAAGGTCATTTCAGTAATGACAATGAAATGTCTTCAGTAAGCTGGGAGGATTTGGAGAGCCTTGTACTCTCTCTTGCTTCTGCTTTTGGGGTTGGTTGGTGCAGGAAAAGCAGGAGGAGTTCCTTCATTATGCCTTTCATGGGTAAGATATTTCCCTTCATGCTACTGGGAACTGAGGTACCAAGTGAAGGAAAACTTGTCTCTCTTGTTCACAGATGAACAACACATGCACGTCCTGTCTTTGAGTATTTTCAAGCTCTTTATAAAAATAAGTGATAAAACAAAACATCTTGCTTGCTTGCCTTAAGATTAAACACAGGCACAGACAGAATTTCACAAAAAATTATTCATACCATCAATTTTTAACTGAGATTAATTGACCTTTCAGTACTGTGAACTAATAAGGCTTTCAAGGAATGGTACAGTATTAATTAGAAAGGGGAGCTCTCAATGGTTGCTAAGAAACAAGTATATATTTGTAATCACTTTTTTACCCTTGGCAGCAATGCCTTGTCATAGATTCAAGAATGCTTCTCTCAGAACAAATCCCTGTCGTTTTCAATTAGTAGGCTAAGAATTTAAAATCTAGTTGCTGATTAGTATAACAAGACAGGAGGAGGTATATGTGCTTAAGTAAAGATAGAGAATCACAAGTTATATCTATATTAAAGGCCTGAACATGACATGCAGGTCTGGACATGCCAAATTAGCAGGTCCACAGCATGGTTTTCATCTAGGTAAACTAACAATCTCACAGGGAAAAACAAGGCATGGTTATGGGGGTACCATCACCAGGCAACTCTTCCAGCATGCAGCTCAGATTCAATCAGCCTCCCTTAGGACACCCAAGAGAGCTTTGGCTTGCTGACCAGCTTCGGGGCTAGCAATGGTCACCAGCCTGCTTTATCTGCAGCTACAGGATAGCCATAGAAACCTGAAAGAGTTAAAGAACAGAGAAAATCAAAAACCAAATCAACTATTGAAAGATGGGACACTTTAACACCATTGCAATTTTCCCTCAAAAATGACTCTTATTTTTTTTCAAATGACGTCTCAGATATGATTGCCTTTGTGACGCATAATTGCACTTCTTTATTTTAAATATTCCCTAGTCCGTTGCAATGTGTGCCTTGGAAAACAACCTGCTAAAATCCTGCACAGCATTCTGTTTATGAGAATTGTTGCCTTTACTGCCATGTTGCCACTTCCCATGGGTGAAGTTAGGAATGTGCTGAAGCATTTACAGAACTTAATGGACTACACAGGAATATGGGAAATCAACTGCATCCAGAGCAGTTCCAAAACATGAAGACTAATAAAACCAGAAAACCCTAGAGATCTCTTTTTCATTTTCCTTGGAAAGGCTTACTAGTAACAACAGAGCAGGATTTTTAAACAAAAACATGACATTCATAGTAGTGTTCCTTTTAAAACAGTGTCTGCATGCAAAGAATGACCTTCAGCTTTTATGAAAGATATTTTTTCAGGGCCCTGCACAGATTGGTTTTTGATACAGAACCAAAAAATCCAAAGTTTGAAGCTAAACTGAAAATAAGCAAGTTATAAATCACACAGGAAGGTGATGAGAGGGAAGTACCTGGATCGTTTGGGAAGCTGGTCTTCAAGAGTCACAAGAGCTTGAGAACAATCTTAAAGACAGTAATTCAGGACCTCACCCTGGTTAACTTAGTGATAAAAATACCAGATGGATTATTTTCTTAATCAGAGGCTGGGAAAGTTTGTATTTTTAAATTACTGGAGTTTCTAAAGGGGATGGAAAAAGTTTTGTTACTGTCTACTGATTGCATCTGGGTTTGCCATATTTACATAATGGATTTATTTTTGTCTCAATGCACAGATTATTTTCAGGAATGGAACAGAGGTGTTGCCTTCCTCTGAGGCAACAGAGAAGTAGCATAATTAGTTATGCTGAGATAGATCACAGCTAGGAACAAGAGATTGTGTCTCAGCAGATCTTGTCCCAAGGTTAAACCCTCCAGCAGATCTGCCAGGATTGAAATTTTACTTGAATAAGTCTGGCAGATTGTTTTTCTAGGATTTCTTCTAAAGCACAGGATCTAGCTCATCTTGAGGACTCTATTTATTTGTTTTACATAAATGCCATTGAGGGAGGATGGCTAGTCTTCATCTTTCTTGCTATCTTCTTCTTCAATTTACAATGACAGATGCTCTTTGTGCTCTGTGGGATGTCCATCTATGACATAGCTCCCAAAGATCATGGAGATCTGAACTTGCTAGTCCAGAAATAATTTCCCATCCCATACTTTCTTTTTCTTAAGTATTTGGGAATAAGACATTGACTCTTCAATGTAACAAAAAAATTATGCTTCAGAGGGTAAAATGGAAAGTAAACTATTTCAGACTAGAATTAAGATAATTTTTTTTCCTAATATAAGAATATTTAACTTATTGGAACAGCTTTCCCTGAGCTGCTATAGATACCCTTTCATAGTCACCTTTTTGTATATAATCTTTTAAAACTTCAAAAGGAGTGAACTTAGTGTGGCTGGATTGGCTGTGCATGGCAGGCAAAACTGGCAACAGCCACCTATTCTCACTTTATAACATCTACCATTTTTATCTTGTGAAACTACAAATGTAACAAACCCAGCCCAGGCCTAGGGGGAGGTGTAAAATACACACTTTTTTTGCTTTCTCTTACGTCTTTTGATATATTCTCATAAAACCAGGCAATGTCAAGACATAAGTAAACTATAGGTTTTCTAGGCTAGTCAGACTTTCAAAGATAGAAAAATACCCTCACTACCTACATGGAGATTATCATGGCTTGGAAGAGCAGTCTGGCACCTGATCTGCAGAGCAGCATCTTCCTCCACCAGCAGTCACTTCCCAGCTCCAGTAAAACCCCAATGTCATACACTTGGTACTTCTGCATAGAAGTCTAGATATTTTTTCTGTTATCCTATGCAATTTGTTTCTTTGAAGACAAATATTAGCAACTATTTCTATAACAAAATTTCTGAAGACATATTTTTTTTGTGGTTAATTATTGGCCAAGAAAAATATTAACCACCATCTATTGTTATCTCAGACTATGATTCCTCTTTCAACATTAAGAACTTGGAAACAGGTCTGTAGTCCTTAATTAGCCCTTCTTTATTATCCTACCAGCATACAGACATGGTATTAATCTGAGCAGTGCCAACGACTATTATCTACTGCCACAATTGATTAATCTTTGCTTGTGAAAGAGAAGCTTAAAGGAAACATCTTGCTAATTTTGGAGAAAAACTAGGGAACATATTTTGTCCTTTGAAAGGGAAGTTTCTGTTAAACACAGTCATTCATTCCTTTTCTATCTCATTATTTCACACTGCTTGTGAAGAACATCTGGACCAGATAAAGAAAATGTGACCCTATTAAAGTCAGTATGCTTATTGATGGGATACCTAACTTACCAGTGTAGTTAAAACCAGACATTTATTTTTTAGCTTCTAATGTAATCCAGAAAAGCATCCTCAAAACTCCTCAAAAAAAAAAAAAAAAAAGAGCAGACAGCAACTTTGTCCTTTATGTAAGCCTTCTTTATGTAAGCCTTTCATTTTCCATTTAAGCTGTGAACCTTCCCCAAACATTTCTTCTGGCTCCTTCCCATTTCTATCTCAGTGAAAATCTTCAAAAGAATAATGTTTAACTACTGGGATACAAGACACTTTTTTTAAGCCAAGTTCTTTTTCCTCATGGCCATTTCTCCTCACTACTCTCCTCAGTCACCTTGAGTCACAGGGTAGCTGTCACTCAAGCATGCAGAGAGGCCAGGCATATACAGGGAGTAGAGCATCTGCTCAGATGCAGCAAATCACTCCTAAGAATGCATCAGAGGGAGACCTGAGAGGAGCAGTGAAAAGCCAGCATGGAGGTTATACTCCAGTTCAAGAGAATGGGGATAATTGCTGGTCTCTCAACACCCAAAGCAGAAGGTGATCAAGTACAGCCTTGGTCTGGACAGTGAGGCATGTCCCATTCACAGTCTGTGGGATGCTGGTGGCACACTGGGTAGTCCCTGGAGCAGACCCTGCACTTGCTCCTGCCTGTCCAGAGCAGGAGCTGTGAGTCTGGCCTTTGGTCCTGTTGTGAGTACATGCTAGTCCAAGCTGTCAGTACATCCTTTTCCCTTCTGCTGAGTGTTCATGAGTCTCACAATCTCATGTAGGAAAGCAAATAGTGTGTGGGCAACGCTTTCATGCCACAGCTTCTGCTGCACTCCAGAACAGTTGTCTGGCACTTGGAGCTGCTAAAGAGATGCTGTTTCTGACCATCTTTCTTTTGTTTTGCCAAAGAAGACCAACAGCCCAAATCAGACCCTACTACACATTGAGAGCCAGGTGGTCTGTGTTGTTCAGAGGAACTTTCTCGCCCTAATCATGGGGACCATAACCCTTTCTTAATCCCTAGACACATGCAGATATGCACAATTAGGCACAGGAAGTTTTTTCTCCAGGATGCCCCTGTTCTGATGATGCTCAATGAACAGTCATTGGCAAGAAAAGCCTGTAGTGAGAAGTTTGCCATGCCATGACAGCCACATCACATTTACACCACTGCTTTATGGGAGCAGCCATCATCATCCCATAGAGCATATAAGGCAAGGTATTGTTAGGTCACTGTCCTTATGACATCACAAGTAAGGTGGTCCATGAAATTCCATCTTGGCTTTCCTATCCTCTCTTCCAGAAGGTCTGTTCAAAAGCAGTTCTTGAAATACTTGTTTTTTGCAAGAATCAAAGGACAGCCTTTCCCAAAGACGTATTGTATAGCTTTTATACGAATGTCAGAGTGGCTCAGGTCACCCTAAAAAAGGTCACAGCAAATCATTCTCTGATGTTGGTGTTCAACTTCCTATGTACCACAGATGCCATATGAACAACTTAGAAACTCTATTAGATTAATATTGCAGTTATCTTAAAGCAGAAGCATACTGAAACTAACACTAAAACACAGAGACATTTTTTAAAAGCATCCTATTTCTTATTGCATTTTATTACACCCTTTTCAGATTTGTGGAATTTACTGTCAATACTAATGTAGAGTATTGCCTTTTTTCTAAAGCTCTGTCATTGTTCTGGAATAGCACTCCCCAATTCAGTGCCCCTGCCAAGACTCTCACCAATCAGATGTCACTTGCTCACTCCCTCCTCCTTTCCTCCCCCTTTCCCACTCCAGGGATGGGGTTGAGATTTGGAGGCACAAGGGTGAAAATTACAGTTGAGATAAGAGCAATTTGCTGGAAACAGCAACGAGATAAGAAAAGGAACAGTAACAGCTGCAACACTAATAACAAAAGGTATAAGACAAAGAAACTATTCACATGGAAATAAAACAATAGCCTTCACCTTCCAGCATCCCGTGATTTGTCCAGAGAAGACACCTTTACTCACAGCCCTGGCAAGTGATGAGATGGTATCGAATAACAACAGGGTCTGTTCCCTTCCAGTTACTGTAAAAATCTAACCCTGTTCTAGCCAAAAACTAGGACACACTCATTAAATATGCTGACAAAATTGCTATTAACCAGCACAACAGGAGAATAACAGGTACAACAAGCAGTACTTTAAAAAATGTCTGTCATCTTCCCTCTTCTAACCAATCTTTTCCATGCCCTTACCAACCCAGCAGCAAATTCAGCAGAGAGGGTGAAGTAGATAGGGATAGGCAGGTATTAAGATCCGTGTAAACCGTCTACAAAACTGCTGTAAAATACTGTGACTACAGCTATTATTTTGTTGTTTTAGCAGTAACTGAGTGGAAAAGTAATTTCCTAGCAATCAATGAACATAACTTTGCCAGAACAATCAATCCCTGTCCCAGAATCCATTATTTAGGAGGAGAAGTGTTTACAAGAAAAATCCTGTAAGTGGTTTGGAAGCTAAACTGAGGAAAGGAGTTGCCAAGGGCCATCTTCTCAATGGATATGTATTATCCATTTAGGAAGCCCATGGCTCAGCATCACCTTATACCTTATAGCTGAGATTAGGGATGCATAGGCTGAAAAACTAGGGAAAATACCTCTCCCTGCCACAGGCACAGCGGTCCATCACAGGCATTTAACCTAACAACTCATAACTTCTCCATAAAATGTGGATATCACTTGAAGTAATTTGCCAAGTTTCTAACATTGTCACATTACCTCACATATAAACCTGCACTCCTGTCAGTGAATTGTACTACAAAGGTCAGAATTAGATTTCTTGTTATTGAAACATGAACCTTCCTATCCAAGTAGGTTACTTATTCTCACAGGGCAGCATTTTGATCCCCAAAAAGGCACAGTGAATGGACTTCTACAAAAAAAAATAGAGTGAAATAAGGACCCACAGGTGATGGGAGATTCCACAATGCCATATTTAGAAGTCAAGTATTGTGCTCAGAAGTCAGGTGTTCATTTTAAGAGTCAGCCAAATTAGGCACCCTGAACACTGCATTGGAAGGAAAGGCTCTGACTTCCCACCCACCAGCACTGGGATGCCCTCCTGCCTGAGAGAAAACATCACAGAAACACAAACCATCACTCGGACACACATCTTCAAAACTGAGCCCAGGCACCTCTGCAAAATAGGGATTTAGAGCCTCAAATTATGTTTACCTTCTTATCAGTACCTTAGTGGTACAAGGAAAAGAGAGTTTGAAGTATTGCTCCGTTAACATATTCCACTGTCTTCAGCAGAGAAGGGCAGCAGAGTGGAGTCTCTTGTAATAGTGTGCACAATACAGCTTTATAAATGTTCAGTGAAATATTAAAGTGGCTTTCCTGGATCATCTATCCCTGGGATATCACAGGCAGCCACAAGGTATAACACTTCATATATAGTCATAGAACTTGCACGAATTAAACAAAGTCTGTCCTCCACAGAGTATCTTATTCTCTTTACTGCAAGAAAGTTGTAAAACCTTAAACCTTGTTCTAACTAAACCAAAAACTAAATTCATGGAAAATTATGTTATACCCGTTTGTTCTTGTGCCAAGGTTGGCCTTTAACTGAAACATCTAAACTCAACAGGAGATGCTTTTACTCCTGCAGTACTTGTTGAGAGAAATATATCTTCTCTTAATCCTGGTTAAACTCAAGTGATTAAGTCAAAATCTCTTGTGTGAGGAGACATGAATGCCTTCTCCTTCTTTTCTATGGAACTTAGAGTTGATCTCTTTGAAGAATTTTTACTTCAAAGCTCTTTTTTCTTGATGGTAACTGTTTTAACTGTATCCCCCATGCAAGGAGCTCAGGACCTTATGCACTTTCTACCTGAAGTCCCTCTGTTCACATTCCCCAAACTCACATTTACCTTTTTCATAATTTATTTTTATTTGTGCCATAGCCATTCTGTTACAGGGAGATGTATTTTTTTTTCCTTTCTACTATTTCTTTCAGCTGCTAAGTTCCCATTTTTGGTTTGTAACAATTTCATTACCCCAGCCCAGGTCTCCTGTTCTAACCCTGCTCACCATATACCCTTTCCTGTGTGACAGTCCAGGTTCCATGTACTTCCAACAGCTCTGTGACAGATTTGCTACTGAATTCTAGCAAGACTGAGGCATTGCATTTCCACTGACTTCATGCTCCAGCTGTACCTGTGTAGAAGGGTACAAAATCATGACATATTTGATGATGATAGAGGGGCACATAGTGCTCATTATTAGTGTTAAGCTTTTTTTTTCCTTTGTTTTCTGTAGTTCCTATAGCAATTTGTTAGTTTTATGATATTTCAATTTCTGTCTCTTTGCCTGTCTGTGGGATTATTGAGCCCACTTCAGCCATTCACAGTTGTGGGGCAAACTGGGGTCACTCATAGGACAGCTACACCGAGGGGAAAAGTCACACAAGAAAAAACAGAGAAGTCAATAAAAGGAAAATATGAGTATAACCTTGGTAAATGGTGCATTGTGACATGGAAAATGGAAAAGTATTAATGAGGTATTTTCTTAATTTCTTGTTGCACATGCCTGTCTCACTCAAGAATTTCAAATAAGGCCTATTACCACCTGAGCTGAAAGGAAAGAGAACCTCTTAGCATTCAAAGGCTTTTCATAATTTAGGACTAAGGGCAAAGGGCTGATCTTGATATGCATAGAAAAACTCTTACTCCAAAACATGCTGGCTATGTCCATGCTTCTTTCTGCAGGACAGTCACAGTCTCAGATGATCCCTCACTTTCTCATGGGTTGTAACCATGCCAAAAACGATGCTAGTGACTAAACCACTGCCTGCCAGTCTTTTATCTGCATTTTTTTTACTGACACAGACTAAGGAATCAGCTCTGTTCCATATTCCTGCAAATTCAGAGGCAAATTGCTCCAGAGCTGACTCTGCTCCATTAAAATGCCTCTGATTTTAGCGGGGATGAGCTCTCCACTTCTCAGTTCTCTAGCTGTAAACTGGTTAAGTGTTGGGAGGAATGGATTAGAAGTGGAAGACTGGCAAGGAGGACTGTAAATCCCTTGAGTGACTCCTGATAAGCCTGTGTGAAGAGCAGGCCAGTCATGGACCAGGTTTAATGGTGCCTGTGTCTCCATTGAGCACTCCTGTCCATGTGTTGCCTTGGGGGTCCCCTGCTTCACATGGCAATGGAAATAAATTTACTCCATGTTCTAGACACAAGCTTGTGCTTGTGCCAGGTGTCTGCCCATATCGACTCACACAGCACCTACTACTCCAGTGTTTCAGATGAAAAAATAGAAAACCTTTAAAACCAAAGATGTCCCTTTTTCTAAAGGATGGGGGGAGGGAAGCTGAATTTCTTTCTTCTGCACTTCAAATTCTGTTTCTAAATGAGTTATGAACATATCCGAGATAAAGATTCCCTTCTGGTACACCTATGAGCATAAGACTGATTTAGGTATAAGCTAGCGAATAAATCTGTATCACATTTGTTTCTTTTTTGCTTTTTTTTTGTCCTACTTCTTTCAATTCCTATTTATGAGGATCTTATTTTTCACCTGAGACTCGAAAAAGCCATTACCACTATGAAATGCAGATAGGAGGTGACACTCCTACATGTGTTAGCTCTAGTTTTCATTTGCAGGTACTGACCATCTGTCCAAACAGGCTGGAGTTAGAATAGAGAATGAAAACTTGCAAATTAAAGTCATCCCAATGTCAAAATATAATCAAATTTTGAAGAGTCAGGAATATTGTAAAGCACTAACAATTTTTTTAAAGATATTGTACTCAGCAGACTAATATTTTATGAAGCAGTGTGGTGCCTGGATGAACACATCTCTGATATTCACTCCCTCCCCCAACTGGTTTCCACATTTTGCAAGCAATAAGCCATGTCAGATGGAACTTTGAGTAACCGAGGCTTTTTCTCATAGAATGTAATTCCACAATGCCCAAAGGTTTTCTATTAAAAAAAAGAAAAAAGTAACAAAACTGAGAGAAATAGTTTTTCAAAATTAAAAAAAAAAGAAGATTGTAGTACGTGAGGGAAAAAAGCCAAAGATTTTATACCACTTTTTCCCCTACTGTCTGTACCCTCACAGATGGGTGGTCTCCTCCTACATTTGGTTGCAACCAGTTAAGTGCATCTGGCAGCAAACTCTAACCAGTTCCCTCTGGTACTAAAAATTCTCTGATCACATTTGTATCCTGGTTTCTTACTCTCCATTTTTGGCTGGGTTTTGGTTGTGTCTACATCAGCTTCACCTTGTCACCTCTTCCCCGCTGAACCTATTTTTCCTCTGAAACCTACTCAGCCTCAGCAGCTCCCTCAGGCATGACACAATCACCCCTCCAAAAGTTCTTTTCTTAGCCCAGACACCTAAGGGAAGATGTACAATTTTGGGAGGAAAGGAGCAAGATCAGTCTGTTAGGGACACGTGGCTATGTTTTACCTTCCCTGGACAGTGAGCAGTTGTGCCTGTGCTGTTTCATCTGCACCCACCCTGGTGCTACAAATAAATACCACAGAATGTCACAGAACACTCTGAGTTGGAAGGGACCCACAGGGATCTTCGAGTCCAACTCTTAAGTGAATGGCCCATACAGGGACTGGACCCACAGCCTCGGTGATATTAGCACCAAGCTCTAACCAACTGAGCTACAAAATTTCACTAACCAGCCCAGAAACTGGCTGATGGGATGGTTTGCACAGGAATTTCTGCAGAGAACATGTTTTCTTGAAGTCCAGAACCTTTCTTTGGTGTGCTGAAATTCTGAGCTCCCCATCTGCCTAATTCCCTGAGAAAAGAAGGGGAGCTCTTCAGCCCTGACACATCCTCAAAGCTGCCCTTTGGTACTACCCCAACCCTTGACACAGGTTTGTTTCCAGCCTGCCTCCAAGCTGCCCACAAAGCTGTGGTGACTGGCAGCAACAGGACACCACCAAACAGCAGAAGGGAAGAAATTCCTCCAGAGGACAATTTGCAGAAGGAACATGCCTTGCATGCACAAATTGCCTGTTGGAGGATATTTTCTCTCTCTGTTGACTGTGAGGAGCCTGGGGAGATCAGCCTTCTGACTCAAATACTGCATTTAGATGCTTGAAGCTCAGTAATATAATTCACAGCATTGCTAAGCATATATAACTTTCTAGGTTTAAACAGATAAGAGATGTAACTACATTTTGAAGCCTGTGATAAAATGCTAGAGGTAGAGGGAGGCACTAATCAGTCATCAAGTACATCCACCACCAAATTTTATTACATTTTACAGTTTGATTTTAGCAACCCATATAAGCCCTTCTACTGATAAAGGAACTAGAGCAGACAGTGGTTTTGTGTCTGCTACAGACCAGCAGGACAATTTCTGGAGCTGTGTATAGAATCACAACAAATTATTTGCATATGTCTGTTCAAGAAGCCAGACTGTCCCAAGGACCTTAGGGAAAGCCTTTACAGAGACTGAGGGGACAGACAGCTACCAAATGTTCCCAATCCAGTGCTTGATTAGTGCAGTCATACAGCCCTGAACACAGAGCTGAGCATTAAATCTCCGCAGGAAAAGACGGAAATGGAGTCTTCCTATACCCAAATGAAAATTCTCTCCTATCAGTCACATCAAACACCTTTCTCCTTCTCAGCTCTGGAAAGGCTTCAGCTGCCTGTGAAAGCTGCTGCTACTTTGCTTTATCAAGTTGCTGCCCAGTGCAGCAGTGCCCAAAGCACTGTGTCCCAGAGCGGTGGCACTCTGCAGCAAAAGAGCCAGGTCAGCTCTAAACTTATTCCCACTTGACAGGAGTGGAAGGCAGAAAGAAAAGGCTCTGACAGCTCCCAGTCAAGTACATAAAATAATTTCCCTGCATACTCAGTTCTTCATAGGTTAGCTAATAAAAATGGTGAACACTACGTTGTCAGTAAAAGCAATGATTTTCAGCTACCCAAAGCAGAAAAAACACACGTGTTTCTGCTCAGCCACAGAAGTCTTTAACATGATGATGGCTTGTTTTCACCTTTTTTTTTCACACCTCAGTGCTATAATTCCTCAAGGACCTTATGACAATCGAGGTGTGTTTTGCAGTGACTAGAGTCGTTGCATAATTGTGAACAAAATGACACATATTTCTTTTATCTCATTATCTTAATCGGAGTAGACCAAGTGAGTCACAGAGACAAGAATACATGCTGACAAAAAAAAAAAAAGAAATAATTTTAGATATGATATAAAAGAAATTGATGACTCTAACTATTATATAACATGGACCTTTATATCCTCCTGTGTCCCAGATACAGGTACAGACCTGAAATACCATCAATTCCCCAACAACAGACCAGGTTAAAGAACCTTCCCCCCCTTGTCCCAAACATGAAGCCCCACAAAAAAAAAAAAAAAAAAAAAAAGACATCATGGAAGCTTAGTATACATGCTGGCTCTCAGTGAAATAAACAACTGGCAGGAGGGAGCAAGCAGCAAACTCACTGAATACTTCATTACCCATTTCAATTCTTTTGTTCCCTAAGGGAGTTAGTAGAGCAAAAGCACTCTTACACTCTCCAATCCAGTCCTCAAACTTATAATCACTTTGAGATAGGAAAGGCAATTTGCATGGTAGCTGACTCGCATTTCCCAGTGATTTTATGCACTTGGCCACTGTACTTCTGCTGAAGGCAGGAAATCTGCATGGATTTATATGGCACAAGGATCTGCCTCCATTAGCAACCTGTCTCCAAGGATGGTATCAGTCACCAGGAACCACACACTTGAGAAGGCCTCATTAGACAGTTTAAAACAAATAAATAGTGCTAAACAGAAAGAGAAAAGGACCAGCTTCTTCTCCTTGCATAAGTGGAGGAGTGAAAGGTAACTTCCCTAAGACCTGCATCTCAGCCCCTTGCAGAGGGCTTTGGTGCCATTCAGTCTATCCTCTGTGGTTCCCTTGAGTCTATCCTCTGTGCCAGCCCATGGCTTCTCTTGTCCTTGAAAGCTGCTCTAAGCATTTTGACACCTCAACTAACAGGCACAACCTGCCAGCAGAATAACTCTGATGCTCTGCTACTATGTTCAGTGATGTAGCTCAGTTCAAGATGAAAATAATCCAACTCAAGATAAAAATAATCTGTTCTCTAGTCATCAGCCACACAGGGGCTAGGAGTGGGCAGGGGATGGTCCTGTCCTTCCCATTCTCATCCCTGAGGGAACCACTGGAGAGATTAAAACCACAGGTGTATCCTGTCCCAGAGGAAAACAAGTGTTCACCACTCTTCTCCAACCAGTCCTTCTTCAGTGTGAGGGATATTCTGCTGGCAGGAGATGCTATTCATGATTCTCTACAACAAATAAACAGGAATCCCCAGATGCGCCTGGTTCCAACAGTGTGTCTGCTCCTACAAGAGGGAATCCAATTCTCAAAAGGCTGTGCCAGAAGTAGGGATGCTGCCTGGGTAGGAATGGGCCTCATGGGCAGAAGGCAAGCAGGGAACAAAGACACATGGGAGTGGGCTCATGGGTTTCTCCCAAGAAGATCTTGTGAGGAAAGGAAAAATAACAATATTGATAAGGAAGAGAAACAAACAAAACTAACAGAAAGGAATGTGGTAAATGTGAGAAAGATGCTGTACAAACATTCAAGCTGTGGGTGGGGTGTCATGAGTCCATAGAAAAATACACAAGAGGTTCAGTGGGAGGGTGGAGCCCCCGAGTCTCTGAGGACATCTGTAAGCCAAGCATAGCAGCTGGAAATTAGGGCTGCCTGTCAGGACTGAGAGAGAAACAGCAATGCTATGTCCCTCCTGGTCATGAGGTAAGGGGGGAAAGAACCCAAACGACAACATTTTGAAGATCAAAATAAAGGTGTGTGGGATGACTGTACAGCAGAGAAGTAAACATCTGTGGTACACCAAATGTTTGAGGACACGATTATTCAATTTAAAACAGAGCTCTATTCCCTGACTTTGGGTTTCATCAAGATAAGCCTTCAGATGATGTATAGATGCTCCTCTTTCCTGATTTTATTGCCAACTTTTTTGCCTTACTTTAAATAAGAAGGAAATGCAACCATTGGAATTTTATGGACCCTCCAGAGGATGCCCTTTTCAGAACAGAATTTACTGCAAGCATCCTTAGCTTCCACAAGACAGAAATACTTATTAGATCAGTATGGATGAGAGAATTTTCAAATCTAACACCAGAGTATAAAAATTTTGTTCATAAAAAAAGGCAAATTAGGTTTTTGCTCTGGAGAGAAATATTCATAAATCAATCAGTGGATTGTATAATGCAGGATGCAATGTGAAGCAAGAGGCTCACAAAAAAAAGAGAAATTAAGACAATCACTTCAGAAAATTGAAATAGAAGTAGTAATTTGGATTATTAAGTTTTAAATCCAATAACTCATTTAGCATAAAAAGTGGGGGTAGTGTGGGGAGGGGAGAATTTTTAAGACTCAGAGAGGCCACTGGTTTTCAGGAGATGCGACAGCTGTTTTGAATACCCAGAAGAAACCAAGTGGGAGAATAGAAAGTTCAGCTTCACTCCTGGAAATCTGCTTCTTTGATATGAAAATGAAATATAAAGAAATGTCATAGAGGCTGGCTTTCTGCAAAATTCTATTATTCCATATAATTTAAAAACAAACGAAATGGTTTTTAAGATGTTTGTGTAGAGTTGACATTTAAAAGTAGGATTTATTATTTATATGGTTCTTCAGACAGTTTGTCCTTTAGCTATGCTTGAGAGAGATGGCTTCAAAACATAAGTCATGGTTAAATAAGACTGCTGTGGAAAAGAAAGAGATAAGACAGGAGATAATTCAGGCGTGTCTCTTCAAGAGCAATTCTTGGCCATAGTACAAGCTTTAAAACAATGTGACTTTAAAACATCAACAAGCAGGACCTCTATGCCTTCTGGTACTAACCATCTTTTACATCCATACCATTGCCTTTAACTGGCACTGAGGATATTTACCAATTTTCAAGAAAAGTCCTGTGAATTACTACCCCCTTGTAATGTCATGTGAAAAAAATCAAGCCATAATTTAATATTTACTCTAAGCCAGCAAAATACTGTGAATTTCTTTCAAGGTAGATTTCATCTTCCTATTCAAATTTTGTAAAACAATTACCATGTTTTCCCAGAAAAACAAGCATAATGGATTTTCCCCAATTTGCTTTTAGATGGCCAAGCTGCTGGATTTAATTTCCAGTCAGTCTCTCCAAGACTTTACATTGAAGGCAGGGTTATATCAAAAACAAGTGGAAATGCTGTTTGAACAAGGATTAGAGGAGTAGTCTATACACTGGGTTAATTTAAGGGATTCTTCTTCCAAGGAGACAAATTGATAGACTCCATGAATATCAGTGTTAGTTTTTCAAACCATTCTTAAAATTAGCTAATTGGTTCAGGCCAATTAAACAATGTGCATGGCTGACATATGTGATTGTAAGCAATATTGTACTCACCCTGCCAGATCATGGCATCATAAAGGAAAGGAGTTGGAAATTTAGGTCACTTAGGTCTTAAAAAGAAAATCTCCCTATCTCCTCATAGTACGAATCATTATTCTGGCTAATTAGCCACCAAGTTTTTCCCAATCTACTGCAATGCCATTACTTCAGACCTGGTTTTCTATTCTTGAAGGCAGCCCATTGCTGACTCTGAGGTATTGTTGCTTGAACACAGGAAGGAAAGACTTTGCAGAAACAAGACAAGGGCACACATTCATGAATATGATGAGGACCAGGACAAGTGGCATCACATACTCCTTTTACACACAGGTGGCATATTTTTTTTTCCACAGATTCATCACTTCCCAGAGTTATGTCCTTTTAAACGCTGTTGATGTGATTTGCACTAGGACAAGGCTCACATACAGTCATTTACTGCATTCCACTTTTGGATCATTAACAACAAAATGTGACATCTCTGCTGCTTGGACTTGAGCACAGCATGAGAAAAAAAGGAATAATTTCACAATATTTTTCTTTTGGTAACTTGTTCACAAAGTATTAATCTCCATTTGGAGCAGTGAGATCAATGTTCAAAGGATCATGTGTTCTAATAACAAATTCATTCCAAGACTTCATAATCTGCTCTAGTATATTCCCAAAGGAAAAAAAAAATGCCTGAAACAGATTATTCTTTCCATTTTTTCCAAGGATTTAGAACAAATTCTTTACAAGTACCAAACCATTCAGCACTGTCATACCACTCTTGTCCTATAAGGTGTTTGTGGCTGGTCTAATTCCACCATGAAGGTCACACATTGCTTTGTTCTGAGATCCACTGGGATCACTTCAAATGATGGAATAAAAGAACCTACATTCATAATGAATGCTATTACAGGGATATAATTTTGATAAGCTTCAGACAGATTCCCCCCTCCATGGCTGAGTGCCCTGCTCTCAAGGGCACTCACAAATAAAGGGTCTGGTTTTCAGGGATCAATGTTTACATACATTTTTATGAATAATCTTTGCAAATTTGGTGAGAGATTTTTGTGTTGCAATTCAACCACTGTCAGGCCCTGGGAAACTGAGTTCTGCAACAGGAACCAGGACTCACTCCTGCTCTTAGGCCAGCCAGGAGAGCTATGTGAGCTGTGCTATGAGTTGTGTGTTTTATGCTGCTCAGCATGGTATTTTACATGTGTCTCACCCTTGTAGCCATCTTCTATCCACACTTCTATCCATGAGTGCTTCCTCTGAGTACTGACATTGGGGTCCTGAGTCCTCATTTCAGAGTGACCACCCAATATCCAAGGTTTACACTTCAAGACCGAACACCTGGCTTTGGCCTGGACCCACTGTTCCCTCCTGTTTTCCATGTTGTTCTGACTGCCTAGACTTTGATCACTCATCTTTCCCACAGCCACCAATTTAAAAACAGCATTGATATTTTTAACATCAAGCCCTGGCTTGCATTTCTTACAATACCTGACTGCCATCCTCATCCCGGAGTCCAGCCTGGCAGTAGTCACTGCTGTGTGGGATTTCCCATGTCTGTGGTGTGTCCCTAGTGGCTGCAGCTGCAGAACATCCTAAATTGCCCTGACTGTTAAAGATTTGTTTACTTAAAGCTTGACAAGGTACAGTGCAAGCAGACTCTCAGGTATTTAAATATTAAGAGCAAGAACCTAGGCATGAGTAGTCTGACAGCTTTTCTGACTAATGACAGCATTATTCTTTTGCTCAGTGATTATGCTCTTTCTACCACTAGTACCTTTCCTTTTGATTGGCTTGAAAAAAACATTCAGTCTGAGGAAAAGCAGATGCAAATGCTCCCTGAGTGTTCCCTAGTGTGCCCCTGTGGGCCAACATTATCAACACTTTAACCAACCCATGAAAGCGGCCCTCAGTCCTCCTCCTTTTCATGATTTATTAATAGCAAGTCTTTCCTTCAAACTAGTCTTTCCTCTATTATTAAAGTGGTTTTTTTTTTTATTGTGAGCACATCTAGAAGCAAAGAAGTTGAGTCTCTCCTGACTTGGTTGTATCTGCAAAGCAGAAGTGTGTACCTGAGATCGTCAATATACTCCTTCTCCGTATCCTGATAAACAGGTTCTTCCAAACCTGGAGATCTGCCTAAGGATTAAAACTCTGCGGAACTTAAACTGTACTCATGTCTACTCTATAACATCTGACACTAAGAGAGATGAAGATTGCCTGAAGCTTGTCCGAAAAATATAACAAAGTAATGTCAGGTTCCTCACAAGCAGTAAACCTCAGCTTTGACAATACATAAACTCACCTCCACCAACATAACAGCTGTGAGTTCATGGTCACTGTCTAAAGACCTTCATGCTCCTTGTTGCCAGAAGCATCTGGGCATGTTAATATGGTCCACATAGATTGTGCATTTAACTAATGGCAATGCATGTTATGGCTAATTGAGACCACAGGTACCAGAGATTTTCCTATAAACTCCATGGCAAAGGTGCAGAGGGCAACATCAGGACATGGTCTGAACTGAGTCTACCATTAGCCTGTGCAGACAGGCTTATGGAACAAGACTTCTTGTCCAAGATGGAAAGAACAGCAACTGCCAGCTGTGGTCAATTGTTTTAGAGACCTAGCTGACACCTGAAGATTTGCCAAAAGAATTTAGCCTTCTGTGAAGAACTCTTCCATGACTACAGGGAATCTGCCTTCTTCTTGTGCTAGAGTGAAAGTACTTTTGGACCATATTCACAACATGATCAAAGATGCTGGAAAAGCTGAAAAATAATAGTTTAAAAACAATGCAAAACAACGCAAAAAGATATTTGAAAACAATGCAAAACACCTCTGAGGTATGGGTTTTGCCATCCTAATATCTGTGAAAGCTGCTATCTGTGCCAAATTAGTGTAAAAGACAACAGGCATGGGTTTTGAACAAAGCATGAGTGCATATCCGTCAGAAAGGGGGAAGAAAGATGAGATGGGGGAAAATATCTTTCACAAAGTCTGTTTACATGCTTAAATCTCCTGTTGAAAGGCATTCTAAAGTCTCTTACATCACTTGCTTTCTCTGGACTGAAGAGAATATGCATTCACAGCAGAGGCTCTACCTCACCATTTAAAAGTATTTTCTTATCTTTTCAGAAGGTTGATTCTATTAATCAGAACAGAGGAGAGTGTGACAGCTAGAAGAGGAACTAGTGGAAAGCTGGGAATATTTATTGCAGCCTTTTGGAGCTCAGGGTATCCTAGTCTTATTTAATATTTTGACACACTGAACACTAAGCAATTTTTTTATCATCACCACTCAGCTCTGATACATAAATACAGGCATCTATTAATTATACTGGCAGATAATATATATGAAAATGCCTACTTAGCTTCCACTTATGAGAAAATGCATTATACTCATCAGGGCTGCCCCAAGGGCATGAGTGACTTGTTCTTGTGAAGATATGCTTGGCCCCCCAATTAAAATCCTGAGCAGAAAGCATCCACCTTTCTTATGAGATAGCTACTTCTGACAGGCATCAAAAAGTACCTTTCCTTAGCCTCAGGGTATAAGGGTCAGAACAAGCCAAGAATTAAAACATTGTAATGAGAGTGGATTTTCCCTGCTTATGGAGATATTTCCTGCATAGTAAATATAGCTGTTACTTGATATGCAGCAGCCAGAGCTCAAATTGTGTCTTAAGATAGAATTTAAAACGGCAGCACAGGAGGAAACACCCTCCTTTCCAAGCCCAGGGGCCCAGTACATCAGGAGCAAACAGGGACATACTTGAATCACAACTTGATGCCTAGCTACAAAATAGTGTCTCGGAACTGAGCGGGGCAGGGATCCAATAGAATTCCCTAAGATGTACTGGGGGACCCAAACCAACTTCATGTGTATGAAGTTGTCTTCGTTTATTTTTTTTTCTGACCATCTGCTAGCTACAGAGAAATCTGACCCCAAGTAAGACTCATCTCACAGTCCAAAATTGAATCCCTGACTGATTGTTGCTAACACAGTTAAGAAGTTAGCCTGGTGCAAGGAGCCGGCCCAGAGCAGCTCAATGCTTCCTGTGTCCTGCCTACTGCCATGGACTCTGCTCTGCACAAAACTGGACTGCAGGGAGCTACCTGGCATTTCCCCATGGAAGGCACTGACATGAAGGTGGGATATAGCAACCACTTATCTAAGGTGGGGCTGTACCAAGCCTGAAGAGAAGCAAATCAGATCCCTCAGTGGTTTAAATCAGCATGTGTTGAATGGCTTCACTCAAGGTTAGCCACATCCTGGTTGTACCCTTTTCTTTCTAAGAAGACTCTTCTAAGACTTCCTAGAGGCAATTCCAGCTTTAAGTAGATAATGACTTCATTTTGGAAAAAAACTTTGAAGTCCCATCCCTCCCCCACTAAAACAAAAAAAAAAAAAAAAAAAAAAAGAAACCAGCAATGAAATGAAACTCATCCATGCCTAATTGTTCTCATAGTTAATACAGTCCCATCATTAATTTTATTGTAATTTCTCAAGAATCAAAATTGGAATTCAGGTTCTGGATCTCAGAGTAACATTTTCTGCTAGTCTGGTAATCATCTGTTACCAACTAATTTTCCCTGAGCAACTTCTTTCAGAGTATTGTGTTCACAATGTGTTCATATTCTGTTCTTAACATGATTTGCAAGGGGATATAATATGAAACACATAGGAATTATGTGTAAGCATAAAGTGTGTTTTTCAAGTGTTCACAAATTAATTTTGGGAGTGAATTCTTTCTGCAAGAGTCTACAATAGTCTGGATATCAGATTACAAAAAAAAAAAAAATCTATCAACAGGTCAGTCCAGTTCATCTATTCTGCTGCATACTAAGTCTATTTTTTATTGGAAATAGAACTTTTGATTTGGTGGTACAACTTTGAATAGACTTTTCAAAGTCAAATACTACCTGGCTTTACAGTCTTAATATCAGAAGAGATGATAAGCAGCAATTATATTAATAATAAATATTCTCAAAATTGAGATGCAGAACCTGAGTGCACAATGAGATACAGCTTGCCTCAATACACATATCTGTAGAAATCTAATCAAGGCTGATCTTATAGTCAGAGCCTGAGTGTCTCAGATGGACTGGAGGCCGGAAAATGGCAACAAGCTGTTACTTCTTGTAATCCTGGGCAAGGATTAGAGAATGAATAATTAAAGTCCCCTTGCTCAACAAGGAACCAAAGAAAATGTCAAAAAAAGCTATGCAGAAGACCTCTTTGAGGAGAAAACAAATTCCAACTGTCCCTGAAGTCACCATTGTTCTATGTACAACATGAAATATTTAGATGGTGAAGAATTGAAAACTGAATTCTGATGGAGTTCATTGTTGACTCACTTGCCCTAAGAACTTCATCCTTATATTTTCCACAAGTACCTGCTTACAATCAGGACAATGCTTGCTGTAGACATCATGTCTTTCTACCCTTCTTTTATACAGCCATGAAATAGCAGCTGCATCTGTGTCTCCCTGACTCTGCATCACAGGATATGGAACACCATGAGAATCCCTACATGGAACTTCTGGAAGTTCACTGAAATTTTAGGGAAAGAGAAAGAAAGAGAGAGAGAGAGAGAGAGAGAGAGAGATGATCTTTTTACAGTACTGAAGATTCCCAGAAGTTAGAACAGTAAGTTTTACTCTATACACCTCTGATTATATTTCCCCACTTTGATCATCATCAGAGAATAACTGAATATAGGAGGAGATTTTGTAACCTGTAGTGATTTAATGACTTTTCTTCAGATTTTGTCTTCTCAAGAAATGATCATTGCTCTGTTTTGCTATGAACTCAGTTTGGCACCCAAGCAATCACTCACATTTCCTTGGTTCAGGCAGACTGGCAGCAAGCAAAGCAGCACAACCCTGTCCAAGAGCAGCCAGTGGGGCACTCAGCCAAATTTACCACCTCCCCTTTCTGCATACTTCATGCTCTACTACATTATGTTATATATATTCGTCACATGTCACAAACAATTTCTGTATGTATGGATGGATCTACATGTGTGTCTATACACACAGAATTTTCCCCACCTTTTCATCCTGTACAACAATTGCCATCCATTCCAGGGGCCTGACAAGTACATTCTTGGTGTTGGGGACTAACTAGTGTATCTGTCATTATGACCAAGTCCAGCTTGGTTTGGAGGAATTAGAGGCTTCAGTCAACTGCTATCAGCCTTCAGTATTTGATGTGGCCAGCAGTATTTATCAGTCCCCACCTCAGCACAGGTTTCCTATAATAGCTGACAGCTTCTTTCACTAGTTGTCACTCAAAAATTTGCTGAACCTGCCCCAGGCCTGCCCCATTACCTGTATTTTCAAAGAATAACATCTCATACAAAATGCGAGCAAAGCCATCTCGCTCTGCAGAAGGTATCAGCTTTCAGCAGCCATTTGTTATGTACACAGACAAATGCCCTTCCATGGTCTCCCACATCACCTTTCACTGGCAGAAGCTTCTCATAGCCCCCTAAACCTGCTCAGGCTGAATTCCTCCAAATTCCACTGTGGTTAGACATTCTGGGACTCTCTTGTGTGAGTGACAAGTGCCATCATTTCGTTGCTGCTTTGCTCTCCTCACAGCTTCCTGCCTCTAGGCTTATACTGGGCTTTCTGTAGTGGTCACAGTACCAGCTGGAGTCTCACATTTGAAAATACAAGAAGAGGCACTCTCAAGATCTGTTTGGGATTTTCTTTCTATTGAATTTGACATCTTTGACCAACAATAATAAATATCTCCAAGTGGATTGTAAGTAAAGAAATTATACACACCAACAATAATTTTGTTAAAACGTGGAACTTTGCCAGACTCAGGAAGATCTGCAGCACTTGGCAGCAGACTGAAATATATAAGTGCAACCAGGGAAATATTGTGAGTTTACTATCCTCAAAAAGTTTACTGTCCTAGAAAATTGTTATTATACAGAGCACATGCCAAGTTAATATTGTAATGGATTTTATGGCTTGGAACAGCAGTTAGCTAGTGCTTGTAGCCAGATTTTACATCCTGAGATGGTGTAAAATAAGTGAATGTGGAGGCAATCACAGATTTATCAGGAACAGACTTTTAAATGTGGTACAGCTGGCCTGAGAATAAACCTGTGGTTGCAAACCTTCTCTTACAGAAATTGATTCTGTGATTTTCTGTGATTGTGAACATAAGAAATGTATAACTTCCAACAAATTTAGTGGAAGAGACATGTGTAAAGTCTTAAAGACAGATGGATTAAATCTAATAAAGCAGTCTAAGAATTTTTGTCTAATAATAAAAGACAATTATTCCTTGCTGATGAACATGGGACTATTGTGTCTATAGTCATGATTACCTGAACCCACAGAAAAACCTTTGTTGCTCCTACCTGCTCCTTGCAGACATGCTGCAGGATGTGAGAACACAACTGAAGTGGAGAGAGAAGAGCAGACATCAAGCTGTTGCAGAATGGTTTCACCTTGTATTGCTCAGGTTCTTTTCTTTGCAGTTCTGTATCCTGTCCTCTACTTGCAGATCTGTTAACTTTCACCAAAACTGCTTCACTATTTTTAATCTTTCTCCTGTTGTTGTTTTTGTGCTGTTATTTGCATGGTGTTGCACCTGCAAACCTTGGCCTTATTATTATCTCTGATTTCTCATGGGAAGAAACTGTCACCAGAATAAGAATGACTCCTTCCTTCCCCTTGCTCTTCCCCACCCTTTCTTTTATAGCTTGAAGTTTACATTAAAGGAAAAGCATAAATTAGTCAATAACATATTGGCTAACAGAGACTTGAACCTCCAGTTAGAGTTATATACCCAAGCTCACTGTGAAACACTTGGGCTCATTCAGAGCAAACTGTTTTGAGCAGGAATGTCCAGAAGGGAATTTGAATAGGTCACAATAAAAGGCATATATGGTCACTATGGAAAAACATGGAGGAAAATCATCATCATTAGCATCACCTTGAGAGGATCACCCAAAGATACCTGTATTGGAGATTCTGCTGCACCTCTTTTTGGCCATCCATGGGTGAAAGCTTTTGCTTTCCCTGTTCTCTTTCTTTCTCTCCTTTGTATTGTTCCCAACAGTAGAGTGGGTGTGTGCCATCAGCTACAGACTCCATGAATAAAACTTTAAATATTTAAGTCTGTCTCAGCATCCTTTTTGTGATCCTTTGTAACTATCTCAACATCACCAATCTTGCCTAGGGCTGAAAAAACTTCCTTTTGTGTCAGGCTTGACACTGACTTAGCATGCAACTTTTTGCAAGTTATTCCAGCCTAGCTGCTGTCTCCCACAGCAGTGATGTGGCTGCAGCAACTAAACCAGGAGTTCTGTCCATCTCATCAGTGGAGAAACTCAGAGTGCAACCCAGCCACAGCCTGAGTGGACTTCAGTCTCCCTCTAAAACATCTCTATCTTGGTAGGTATAAACTCTACCCTGGATTCTTCTATAGATTTATCTAATACAGAGGCAATCTGAAAATTGCTTTCTCAGTTAAAGCTTAAAATAGCTGTGTGTAGGAGTCCATGCTTTATTTCTCCCATATCTCAGTTCCTCAGCTGTAAAGCACCCTGTGGTGTGGACTCCATATCCTACAACACAAAAACCTTTTTCAGAGGCTTACGTGCAATCATGGCAAAAATTCCATCAATGAAGTCAGTGATGGCATGTCTGGACACTACAGCTATGTCTATATCTGTAAGTTAAAGAGTTGCACGGAAGGCTCAGCAGCGGAAATTAATTGTCCGCACTGTAAATTTGCACTATTAAATTATTTCAGTGCAGTTTGGGCCATGTCAGATGGCTTTGGCCCTCTCCAAAAGACCCTCTGGAAGAGCTTGAGAGCTAGAATGATCCAGGGACAGTCACAGGCATTTCACATGCAACCTCTATTTTGGAGGGTCAGACAGTATAATAATGCATTTTGGGACAGTTCTGTAACAGCTGGTCCCACTGCTCCTGGGTGAAAAAAAACCCTGGAGAACTAAGTGACAGTATGTAGTACAATTAATCATGCTCATGCAATACATTTAATCCCCAAAGATGCTATGCCCCATTCCAAAAGGTAAAACCACTTTCAGAAAGATCATTAATGCATAAAAAAATCTGCCCAGTAATATTAATTTGAAATGTCAAAACCTTCCTGCTCACAGTTTCAAAATCAATATTTAGTCTCTTTAGCAGATGTGGTTTAAGCTCTCGTTGTTAAGCACCTGTCACCCTTGAACACTGTACTCTGAAAGAGCTCAACACTTCTGAAAAAGAGGACATTTTAGTCAGCTGCTGGATAATGGAGCTGCAGCAGAAGAGCCCAATTCCTTTCAATTTTCTAAGCATGGTAATGAAGGGAACTCTTCTTCTAAGCAATGACCTAATTTGAAGGCAAACGTAACTGCTGTGCATTCAGAACAGATGTTCATTTACTAAGGTTGCTTAGATTTTTGCATGGAAATACAAAAATGAAACATTGCATTCTCATTAATGAAGGAATAATGAAGTTGTGAAAAGAAGCAAAAATGTTATAAAATCAATTCTTCCTGTCAGCTTTGGAATAATCTGAAATATCTAGAAGTGATATGCTTGTATGACTTTTCAGTATCATGCAAGGCTGATTAAATGAGTTCATCAAATAGAAAGATAGTATCATAAAATGGTTTAGGTTGGAAAAGATCTCTAAGATCAACCTTTAATCCAGCATTGCTGGGTCCACCACTAAGCCATGTCTATAAGCACCTACCTGCACATCCTTTAAACACCTTCAGGGATGGTAACTCCACCACTTTCCTTGGACAGCCTATTCCAGTGCTTGACAGTCCTTGCAGGGAAGAAACTCTCCTGAATGTCCAATCTAAAGCTCCTCTGGCACAACTTGAAACCATTTTCTCTTGTCTATTTTTTGTCATTTGGGATAAGAGACCTCCCCCCATCTCGATACCTCTTCCTTTCAAGTATTTGTAGAGAGCAAGAGCAAATCATCACAGACCCAAGATAAATTTTCCTATATAAGCTTAAAAACTTCAAAATGAACATCACTACAAAGAAATTAAAGGAATCAAACAGAGAAAGTTGAGCCTTCAGAGGAACCAGGGCTTTCATGATACCAGAAAAGGTTCATGCAACAAACACTGAACGGAAAATCAGTGTAGAAAAGGTTCAAAGACTGTTCAGCAGTGTGCATTCTGGGGCAGCTGAAAATATGCAAAACCACAAGTAACCATGTGGGTGAGCTATGTGCTACGGACTTGCATGGGAATTCCTATTTGCTGAAGCTTGCATGAAGCTTCCTATTTGCTCTATACTTACTTGCTCAGACTCTGTATAGCATCATAACCATTTATAGTTTCCAACAACAATTACCTTTAGTTGTATTTAGAATAATGGAGAATATGCATGTCATATTCAGCTTTCAATTCTCTAGCTAAGCACCAGAATTCATTCAATCTGTGAATGGACCAGCAAAGGAAATACACAAATACACACCTATATAATATAAACAACACCATTTTTCTACTGCCTCTGCTGTAATGTCCTGCTTCTTGTATTCCTATTCACACAGAGTAGTACCTTTCTCTTCAAGCAGCCTCACTGATTTTAAGTTGCTGTGAGGGAGAGTCAAACTCTATTCAGCGTATGTAAGAGACCCTTGTGGGCACGGTGGAAGAACAAGGTTTTCACAAGATATGTGAAGGAGGAAGATGTTTAATGCAAAACACTTGGTCAGTTCTCATCTGAAACGTGAAGAGCATTTTAATAAATGTTTAGCAATAGCCTTTGTCCTTCTCTTGTATCTACTAAAATGAGAATTCAGGCTCAACAAATATATTCCAAGGAATATTAGAAGATAAAGAACACTGGTTTTTTGGGTTTAAGTTTTTTTTTTGGGGGGAGAAGGGGGTTCTTTGGGAGTCCCTTGTAGGGGTTTTTCACAGTTAATCTCAGTAACAATTTTTAACATAATATATAAAATTATTCTTAATGTTTAGTCTTTGTGGACTAAAGATTTAATTCTGTGCAAGTTTATATTGCAGCTGCCATTAAAAAAATCTCAGCATTAGATACATTTTAACTACATTTCTTGCCTTCCCACTTTAGAACAAAATTTGATATCAAACTGAATTTCATCTGTGGTAATATTAGAATCATAACTTGTTATCAGGGACATTAAACAGTAGCAGATTTGTAAGTGAGCCATATTTTGCTAGTTAATGTTCAACCTAAATCCTAATGACATCCTAAAATTTATATTAATTCTCTGTTTTATATTGGGCATCCTTGGTTTATGGGCTTGATCTTCTTCATTTTGCAGTACCCTGCAAGACTGACTCCATTTAGCTAAATGTTATTATACTGTATTATGAGGCCCTGTGCAAATCCATGCCTTTTTGAAACACCCTACAATGACAATTGGCTTCCTTTGTTGTTCCCTGATATATCAGAGTTATGAAGCTCCACAGTGGCACATTTAACCACTGGGTTTCCTTCCATTTTACTTCACAGAGCTGAGTATTATCAGAGAGGGATTGAGGGCAAAGAATTGAATGAAAAGTCATCCATCAGTACAGTGTCTTTTTCCTTTACTTAATTTGATGAAACATGCACTGCTGTCAATTCTGCAGCCTTTCTGTGAGCAGGAGTCTCCTGATCAACAGATGTGGATATTGAATGATTGCAACATTATACCAGCCAAATGAAAAATGCACTTGGCCCCTGAACTGTGTATTTATTCAATGGAAAAGTTATTCTTTCTCTGCAGCTAACAGCATTCCACCAGGCCCAGTTTCCCTTTAATTATACATTTCTACAGTTTTCCAGGACCTTGGAGCTTTTTGTATGTTTTCTCTTTTAAAAGATCTTTGTTATTCCTCCCAGTGTTCATAACTTGATAACATTCATCTGAGCTAGAACAAAAGTTTACTAAGCATCTGTTTGAAGCATGGCTGGGCAAGACACCACTGAGCTTCATGAGAGCAGCAGGAGCAAGTGGCTCCACCCTTTGTAACAAGGCAGACCCAAGTTTGAACTTGCCTGAACTTGCACTCTGAGATCCGCTTGAAGAGGTCCTGAGCCTTTGCTGAAGTCATCTCTACTTACTCCCATAAATTTACATGAAAATTCTGCATAAAGGAAAGCCCTAAGGATTCAAATGTTATTTTAGCAAAAGCATGTCTGTTAGATGGTTTAGCCCCAGAGAAAATTTCAGCTAGAGAAGTTTCTTGTAGTCGAGCTGGATAAGGTAAGTGCCATTATTTTTCAGGCTATAAAATTTCACTCTAAAAACTTCAGGCACAGAATTAATTGCTTTCTCTAATACAATACCTGAATTTAATGAAATAGAGAAGTTAGGGCATTTTTGTGTTCAGCCCTGTTTTCATTTTCTAGATTGTCACTTCCATAGCCCTGAAATAGCCTTAAAGAGATATAGAGGCAAAGACAGAGGACTCAGAGGCAGTTTCTCCATACTAACCTTCCAAAAGACTGAATTGGTAGAGATGGGAAAAGCATGAAGAGAAAAGGAAGGACTCCTGCTGTTTTAGGACTAGCTGAGCAAACGGGGACAGCTACTACAGCTGGCTATGAGGAGCGATCACTGAGCCAGGTGATAATTTCTAGGGAAGAGCACTGGCTTCATTCAGTCACCCTTTGAAACATCAGCTAACATCTGGCAGACACTTGTGCCCTAACAGCAGGGGGGCTTCCCTCCCTCTCCTCATTGCTGTCACAGAAAAGTCAGTCAGGGTTGACTGAAAAACGCTCTGGAGCAGGTTTCCACCCCTGGGGTGCTGTGCTGAATGCAGCAGGATGAGTTGAAGGAATTCAGGAACTGGCTCACTTGTGTATGGGAGGGAAAGTGTCACCACCACCCCTGGGTTTGGGAAACAACCAGAACTTCTGAAGTGGTGGTGATGGTTTCACTCTGTCTGGGGTGCAAGGAAGATGGCTTCAACACTTCTTTTGTCATGAGCATCCTCCTACCTCAGAGAGAAAAGAGTGTGATAGGAATCTTCCTATTTCCCTTTTCTCTGTCAGAGCTCAAATGAAAAGTCAAGGAGCCCTACTTAAAAAAGAATTCATGCTTATCTTGTATTCTTATTGTCCCAGGAAAGGGGACACAGTCTTTCTGTAAGGGAGTCTGACTTATTCTGTCCCCAAAACTCTATTTACATAAGGAACCAATGTTGTTCAGTCCCATTGGCATTCATTGATTCCACTGTGGTCTCAGTAGATCTCAAGATTTCGGATCAGCTTCAGTGTCTCACCAATAAGTAGCGCTCATGTGAAGCCAAGCAACACCACATTAATATTTATGTTGATATATATATTCAATCCATAAAGATTTTTTTTCTTTTTTTTTTAACATTTGATAAAATGATACATTTGATACATTTTGATAAAATGTATTATACCCACTTGAGAATGGTGTACAGCCTCATGGAAATTTTTTCCAGGTAAGGGGCAGATCTTTGATCATACAAGGAACAACCCTATCAGTTGCAAAATGCTGATGTTATTCCCAGCACTGGGAATATTGTCCTTTGCATCACAGGGTTATGCTCCAGTATCCATCCATAAGCAGATGCTGAAACACTCTTATTTTCATTATTTCAAATATACCTCAGTTTGCTTGTAAATCAGACCTCTATGAAAAGAGATATAATGTCAACAGGCAGTTTGGCAACCATTACAAACACCCAGGAGGAACAAAATTTGTTCTTGAAGCTTTAATAGACCCCACAAATCTGCAACAGCCTGAACTAAACCTTTTTCCTGTATTTCATTTTATTGTCTTCAGCTATCAAACACAGATCCTTCAATAATTACTGTTACATCATCCAAGCAAGCCTCCTGTAAGTCCTGCTTTACTAAGTTTACCTGGTTGTATCTGCTCTTGGAATGAGTATCTTGTACTTAATAAAAAGGTTGTTCATGTTTGGCTAAACCAGGCTTCCTGGGAGGACAGTGAGAGACATATCAAGTGCTGGTTAATCTGCCATCACTGAAACACCGATTTTATGTTTTGTCACTTGAATTATCTTGCTTCCATTCTGATGTTTATATTCTTCCTTTCCTCCTGAAGAGCTCTTCTAGTGCCTGTTGTCTGTTTCCACAGAGGCACTTGAACACTGTAACAAAGCCACCCTTCAGCTTTTCTTTTCAAACAGATCGAACTGAGTGCAATCCACTCACCCTGGAGTACTTTCCTCAGCTTCTGTGTAATTTCACAGATTCTCAAGCTAGCTGAGGTGGGAAGGCATCTCTGGAGACCATCTGCTCAAAACAGGGTCACCCAGAGAAGGCTGCTCAGGACTCTGTCTAAACAGGTTTGGAATAAATATCAAATAATAGTATTAATAAATAATTATTCAAGTTGCCTGGATCTATGTTCAGCATTCCACTCAGAGGGTGGAATGGTAAAACAGAGTCAGTTGAAAGGGATCTGCAGTGACCTGCTCTATTCCCCCACACTCAATGCAAATGCAGCACCCAAGTGGGATCATATTGCTCCAAGTTTTGAAAATTTCTAAAAACATTCCCATAAGTTCACTGGGTGCTGTTGCAAAGCTTCAGCACCCTTGTGGTGAAGACTTTACTTCTCGTGTCCAGGTGTAATTTACCTGGCCTCATGTCTTCCTGGTGCTTGCCGTCTATGGATTGGGCCTGCTGTGTTCAAATACTCCATCACCCCTGGAATTTTTAAGTCCACTATAGTCATACGCATTCTTGCTTTTTTAAGAAAATAAAAATATTTAAAAAGTAGTTTGATTTATGTGTTCATCCAAGCTAGCCATAATCACCTAGGAGACAAATAGAGTTTCCACACTTGGATGCTCTAGACTAAAAACCACAGACCTCACACCAAAATGTTAGACAAGAGCTTCATAAATAACAGGAAAATGTGACTTTTTTTATATTGTGTTCTAATCAGCTTTTAAACAAGACTGAATGTTTCCAACACAATATGCAGGCCATGTGGAATAAAACTTCAGATCAACAATTCATTTTGGTACAGAACTAGAATTCTGGAGGAATAGTCAAAGAACAACTAGAGTACAGAATTTGAGATCAAAATTACTTGAGTGCTTTGGTTTCACCTTTTTTTCCTCTTCTTGACTCCAGTACATGTTTGGGGCGTTGCACTAAGAGCCTGTCCTGACAGGGTTGTTACCTACAGCTGCAGAGTGATGGTGAAGAACCTGTATGTCCATGCTACATATTTTCTTCTTTTAGAACCTCCCCTCCACCCGAACATCTCTGCCCAGGTCCATGCATGTCCTCAGGTAATGTCCCGTGGCTACAGTCCCACAGAATGTCCTTCCCAACAGCAACTCAGGTGCAGCAGCTGAGCCAGCACACATCCAGAGGCAGGGAGCTGACAAGTCCTCAAAATTTCCAGGTATGGAAGCCATGAGGCAGAAGAAGATTTGAGGGTGTATAAGATGTCCATAAGATTTATAGGTGTACCTTCATATAATCTGTTACATTTAAGGTCCTGTGATGGATTTGAGAGGGATATTTAAAAAAAGTATTTTCCCTACCATCATCATTTAGGGAGTGAAGTATTAAACACTTTCCTACAACATACAAATCACTGTGCATGGGGAATTTCAGTGTCTGGCATCTGTTAGGAGCATGTAACATACATAGAGTAAGGAATCTGATCCCTGGATAGCTCATTTACTGAGTAAGTACAGGCAAAGTCTTTACTCATTTCCTCCTGCCACGGCACTGAGATGGCAGCCTCACTACTGAGCTACCCAAACAAAGCTTTTAACCCTTAGCCCCAGGCCAGCATGTAGGCATTGAATTTGCTGCTCAGCTGGCTCTGTAATAGTTCAGCCTCATTGCTGAGTGTACTGCGCCTGTGTTGTGCCAGGTTATCTCTGAGCTCCGTGCTTATGTTCAGAGAACAAACTCATTAATAATGTCATACTGTTCAGAAGTCACCCTTGTGCATCATGTCATTCACTGTGTGCTCTGGCAACAGAAAAATAGCCTGTCTGAAGATGCATTCATTCTTGAAATGGAGAAGAATAATGTATAATTCTAGCACACCTCATTCCAGACATGCAGAAGTAACCACCGAAGCTTGATTATTTAAACAGAAATTTATGGAATTGAAGAAACAGAATCATAGAATGATTGACTTAGAAGAGATCTTAAAAATCATCTAGTTCCAACCCACCTGCCATGGGCAGGGACACCTTCCATTAGAACAGGGTGCTCAAAGCCTTGCTCCAGTCCAGCCTTGAACATTTCCAGGGATGGGGCATCCACAGCTTCCCTGGGCAACTTGTTCCAGTGCCTCATCACTCTCACAGTAAATAATTTCTTTCTAGTATCCAATCTAAACCTACCCTCTTTCAGTTTGTATCTGTGTGTGTACATGTATATATATGCACACCATATGTAAATAGTCCTGCTTTGGAAGCAGTCCCATTCATCTGAGTTGCTGCACTTACCCATTAGCCACTCCAGCTGAGCAATATGCCCTGGAAAAGCAATTATTAAGTCCTTACAGGTTGTGTGCACCCTTTTTAAAAGGAATAAGTTTTAAAATTAGGGCAAAATTTTCCCCAGAACTGACTTGGATCCAGCAACACAGTTATATGCATATTCAACTTCAAAATTGCACACTGTAGTACAGCCACTTATTAACTGTACCTCTGCAGAGCTACCAGCAAGCCACCAATGTATTTCTCTCTGGGTAATTTAGCTATGTAAGACACATCCATACCCTATTAAACAAATCAAGAAAGCATATTGAGAAATCTCATATGGATAAACAGATGCCAGAGCCTGAACTGCAGCAACTTTACTGCAGAACAACTTGGAGGCGATCTCCATTAGGCAGTCACTTATATCTCCCAAGCATGTTGGAAATATAAAACAAAATGAACTAATTTATTTCAGAGAAGTAAAGTAACTCTGTTTCTCAGCAGTAAGCCACGGAGCCACACTTACTCATTTTCTCGCAGACATATGTACATGCTATTAAACTGCAAATCTTTGAGAGCTGGAAGAATATAAAACTATCTTCACAAAATAAAATCAATAAGATATATGTTGAAGAATAAATCTCCAAGATGTGCCATCAGTAATAGATAACGAATAAAACAGCATTTTGGAATTAACATGAAATAATAATAATCATAATAATAGTAATAGTAATAATATAAACTAGAACAACACCACTATAAATAAAACAAAGGCAAAATTTTGACCAAGAAAATAACCACCAGGTAAGAAGGAAATTATTGTGTTTCTGTAGAAATTATTGCTGTAGATGGAAAAGCTTCATATTACTGAAGACCTGGCTTTGGAAGAAAAAAGTGTTGTCTGGCTTTTCTCATTCCAAGACTGACACTCCCGTGGCATACACTCTGATGAGATTTCCTGTGGAGGTGGGTGGAGAGGGAGTAAGGTAAACAATCAAAGAATGAAGTGTTATCCCACAGCACACAGCTGGACTTTGCGAGCTAAGGAAAGCTGACAAGCATTGGATCGTATAAATTCTATCCCAGAGATCTGCGGAAAGCCACAAGGGACAACACAAAGCCTTAGAATGAGTCTTTTTTACATAATGTTTTGCATGGAGGAGGAAGAATTAAGTATTGGAGCCAAGTATAATTAATCGGGATCATGGTAAAAGTTCTAGTAGAAGGTTGAAAAAGCAGTTATACATGGAGAGGGAGGAACAAGTGCCACAGTAAAGAGGTTACCTCAAACTCACTTGTGATCCTTAGCCCTTAGAGGGAGGCATTCATGCCTTGACTTTCTTGAGCAAAAATGGCCTGAAGTAGAGACTGCATAGTTATAAATAAAAAGCTGCCATTACCCAAATGACTGCCCCTGCTGAAGTTGTGCATTTCACTTCTCTGGTCAGCAACACACAGATGGGCACTGAGCAGGCAGGGGCACAGAAGCAACACGTCCATGATGGTGACAGTGACAACCAGTTGCAACATCAAACTTCAGATGCTGCTCTGTCTGGAAAGCTCATCATCTAGAACGGGGTTTGCAGGAGAGCCTGAGGTAGACCACCATGGTGTGGTGGACTAGGCTGGAGGAAGAGACAGGCTCCCCTCTTTTGGCAAGCCCATGCATCGTGTCAAGATGTCAGATATCAGCCTGGAGAAGAGAAGGCTCCAGGAAGACCTTCTAGCAGCCTTCCAGAACCTAAAGAGGTCTACAAATAAGTCAGAGATGCACTTTTTGCAAGGACATGAAGTGATAGGATGAGGGATTTCACACAGAAAGAGGGTAGCTTTATATTGGATTAGGAATAAATTCTTAACTTTGAAGATGCTAACACACTGGAACAGGTGGCCTAGAGAAGCTGTGGATGCCCCACCTCTGGAAATGCTCAAGGCCAGTCTGGATAGGGCCTGGAGCAACATGGTCTAGTGGAAGGTGTCCCTGCCCATGGGTGGGGATTAGAACTAAATGATCTATAAGGTTCCTTCCACAACAACCCATTCTATGAAGAGCAGGGTTTTGACAGAAGAGAACAGTTTTTGGCAAGCTGGAAAGAGGACAGGATTAAGAATGTCCTTAAGGGCACCATCAGGGTCTGCAATGATGTTGAGAGGCAGCCAAGCCCTCACTGAGATGAGGCATAGATGCCTGGGGAATAATGCACTGTTGATAACACCAATATTCCTAGAGTCCAATACAGGAACTGTCTTTTGTGATTTACATGGGAAAAGCGTGCTCAACATTTGGCATAAATTGAGCCCTCGGGGAATTATTGCTCCAGTCTCCGTATGTCCCCTGGCTGCCCCCAGCATGACACAAAGCAAATCTGACAGGGCAACGGAGACAAATGTGGATGACTGTGAGGATAAATACCCTATGCCACGTGTGGACACTGCAAGACATCCCAGACAATGCAAGCCAGCCCAGACCCAGCTAATTTAAGAATTTATTCATCATTCATTGCTCTGCCTGAAATAATTTTGTGAGCTAAAAAAGGACATCATTTTAAAACACAGCAATTACATTTGTTTGGGACAGGGGTTTTACATTTCCATTTCTTCCTTATTTTTAGCTAAATGTGCATCTAGTTTTGTCTGAGCACTGTCCAAATCTCTTCTAATGAAACTTGCTTAGTGCACGTCACAAGCCAGATTTCAGCAATGTCTGTAATCAGAATTCAAGCTAAGTGCCTGCTGAAGGGCAGTCAGTATAGAAATGGTCTTAATATTTTCATTTTAAATTGAATTAAGAGTGCACAGACCTTACTTTATCAGAACAGCTACTATTTTCTCCTGAGAAAACCTATGTACATTATTTTTGTAAGGTTAGAGATATTTTTTGCTCAGCTTTAGGAAGGTAAGTGAAAACAGTTGGACTGAAACAAAAGAAAACATCTACAGGATCTTGGAAAACTCTGCTGTTTATGCCTCTGGGCTCCCATCTTCTAACATATACATGTGTCTTGTCAATCATAGTGGATTGTATGCCAAATTTTACAGGGCAAGGACAGTTTTGCACAAGAAAATTTTAGGTTTAAATATCTAAAATTTTTACAAAGGGCAGGACAAGCAATAAGCACTCCTAAATTATGTGTTTAACTGATATTCTGCCTGCTGCTCTTAAAATGCAGCTGGTTTATTCTAATTTTCTTCAGAATACCAAAAAGCACTCAGCAGCCATCTATTCTGCTCAGGCAGGCAGCAGTGAAATCCCAGCTCCCTTCCAATATCATTTTTCATCTTGTTTATAAAGTCTGCCAAATTCCTGAAGAATTAAGGTCTTACTCAGCTTTGCCCTGATTGTAAACAGATAGGGAAGAACATGGGCAGGAAGGAGTCCATATCTGTTTGCATCAAAAGTTTTCGTGTGGGCACAGGATATCAAGAGGCTCCTTCTCTCATCCATCCAATCATTTGGGTCTGAAAGATTAATTCTGTCCATGCTGCAAGGGCAAAGAAGGAGAATTTTTTAGCAGTGACCATCTCTACTGACTTGCTTCCACTAGTGTGACACTGGAACAAATTTCTTTGGTGAGTGAATTCAATGAATCTAAGTAACTAGCAGGGATGCTAAAAATACTTTGGGATATATATTTCATACACACTCACATATATATATACATATATAGATATATGTAAATGTATATGCATCTATATATGTATATATATGTATATATGTGTGTATATATATATTTTTATATATATATATATATATATATATTAGAATGTCAGTTTCATTTTGAATTTTTTAGGAAAAAATTTCAAGCAACCATCAACTGCCTGAAGCCGAAGCCACAGAAGAGTGAGTTGCAGTAATAATCAGTTGTTCTCCATTATGCTAAAACTCCTCTTAAACTGTATCTTACCAGACACCAGGGCAGATCATTAAGGGACTTCTTATCTGTGAAATCTCCCTTTACACACAGCAGCCTGACAGAAACAGAATAATAACTGTGTAGGTTCTTCCAACTCCTTCTGTCATTTTAGACTGTATTTATCAAAAGGGAACAGTGTTTCTGCCAAAGGTAATATTAACATAAGTTAACATGAATTCCTGCAATTAAATCTCCCTGAGAAACAGGGTTTTCTTCGGTGGTTTAAATCCAAAACACAGACATCTGAAAGCAAATCTGCCTGCAAAGAAAGGTGACAAACCACTGTTTCCATTCTCTGAAGAGGGAAAACAGCATTAAATAATTATTAAATTGGTCCAGCCCAAGAGAATGGAAAAAGAAAAAAAAAACTTGTATACTTACTCAGTGATGATACACTGAAGGGAGGGAGGGGTTTCTGTCTGGTGAGGGCAAGGGCAGGTTGCTGATGGATCTGCAGGTGAGGCTAAGGCTCACCAACAGAGAGCCAACCTAGGCCAGCTTCCTAGAACACATATTTTTTTATTTGGGATGAAGAAAACTGAGATCCCATCTCCCAGCCAAGACAGTTGTTTTCACTTGTATTAAAATCAAATTATAAAATGAAGACCCATCCAAAACTACAAAACTCTCCTGGTTTTGTGTTACTGCTGGATGAAGCCTCCCCTCAGCTTTACATGGTTTCCACATAGAAATATAAATTATACACAGGTTTGGCAATAGGAAGAACCATTCTCCATTCAGGGTTAAAATGAAATGAATGAAAGCTGCATGTTTATGGACTTCTTCATAAAGCTTTTCCACAGCTGTATCTGTTTTAGAAACAGAACCAGTCAAATTAGTTGTACAGTAATATCCATTACAAAAGCAGTTCTACTGTATTTTCCACCTTAAAAAAAAAAATAAAAAATTGACTTTTTGTTTGGGAGGTCTTTGTCAATATCTTGTTTGAGCACTTGTACAGTAAAACCCCAGATTCTTTCCAAATGGCCAATGTGATTATTCATGGTTTTTTGCATGTCAGTAACTACAAAATCATAGAGTATTTTCTCCACTCAAGCGAGTGGCAATGGAAGTACCAGCAGCTAAAGGACGCTAGGCTATGAACACTCCTCTGGGGTTACTTTCTGGATTAATTATTCATGCAAAAATTCACAAAACTTTCAGCATTTTTAAATCTTTTCAACTACATGAAGCAGTTTTTCCAGTATTCACAAATACAAATGATTTTTTAAAGCTAATTGTGGTATCATTATTTGAAAGATACTAAGCCATTTTTTCTACTATCAAATTAATCCTACACACAATTGTGTTTATTCCTTAAGCCTTAAAAAAATATTGCATGGTATCCTCTGAGAGTTAAAGTACTATAAAAACTATTTTAAAGTTTTTATTATACTCCTTCAAACTGTAATTGTAAATAGAGAAAATGAGGGAGCAGGGGGATAGCGCTTTTTAGCCAAAAATAGCAGGAATAAGGGAATAGTAAGAGATTCAGCAAGGTGACCTAGAAATCAAGAAACTACATTGCATTCAGGCTGAATAATGTAACTACACAGAGCTGAGGTTGGAGGTGAGGATCTCAGCATTGCATCAGCCTTGAGCTCACCCTTTTCTCTCTCTGAGTGACAAGCAAGGTGGAGAAAGAAGCTCCTACTTGAAGGGGACCCGCCAAAAGGCCACATGGATGCCTCCAGATCTCACAGTGGCTGTCAGAGGAAGGATCTGCTCGGTTCAGATGAGACACCAGACCTTGAGATCCCTGGTTTGCAGGCCATCTGATAAACATATCAGTTTCAAGGAGTGAAACCAGCCTTTGTTTACTGAGAATATGTAGAGACCCGAGTGGGAGGGCACCTTCTTGGGGATAACCCAGCTCTACAGCCAGCATTTTTCTTTCTTTTCAAGGAACAGGCGTAAGTTAGTCTCCAGGTGCAAAGATCAGAGGAGTTGCCCAAAAGAAGCCACAGAGGAAGGACATTCCAAGTGACCCAAAATGCCTTGCTCATTCACGAGCAATGAGGCAGGGAAGGGATTAAACCTGAAAAAAAAAAAAAAAAAAAAAGAAAAAAAAAAAAGGCAGAAAAAATAGGTCCTTTAATAGGTCCTTTCTCTTTACTGTAATAACAATGCTTGCTGAGCCATGATTTGATTTGCTCTCCATATAGCCACAGCTATTTAACAGCCCAGGCTGTCTCACTGCAAATTCAACAGATGCAGAGTAGTGGAGTGTTCATAGGCTTCTATGTACAGGGTTGAGGAAATGTTCAAGAAATTAATAATGACTGAGAGAACTACCATAATCTTCCAGGGCAACTACAGCTGTGGAAATTACATTTATGTAACATGCTCCCCACACAATTATTTGATGAGAAAGTTAAAACATTCCCATATGGGTTTTTCCCCCTAAAACACTTCTCCAAGGCCTAAGGTCTTACACAAGAGTTTGATAACCTCAAAGGTCAGCACAACAGGTCTGGAAATAAACAGACAGAGGAACTTCTCTCTGGGTCATATTCTATCCATGGTGTTGTCTCTGGAGTCTGCTATAAGAGAAAAACTCCACCAGAGAGAGATCAGTGCTGAGGAACACCAAGGAAAGGTGGCTCCTGGCAGGAACATCTCCCATCAGTAAAGCATTGTGAATGCCCCCATGGTGAGATGAAGGATCACCAAGCCAGCAGGGCAGAGATGGCCACAAATGAGGCAAGAACCAAATCAGAGAAAAGGGTTTGGTGAGACACCACCAGCTCAAGACAGAGGTGAGTGAAAAAGGACACGCACCAGAGGGTAGTACTCACACAGGTGTTGTGGAGTGCACACAGAGGCCACAGCAGAGCAGTTGTTCATAATGGGCTATGACTAATTATTTTCATTCACCAGCACATTTGGAACCATAGTTCTCAAACAGTAACCTTGTGAATGGTAATGAGACCCCAGGGTATTTACCACACCACTTATCTGTTATTAGAGCACACTACTAATGTGTCTGTGGGAAGCTGAACATTAGCTGAGGGCCTGGAATAAAAGGGCATTCAAATGCCAAGAAAAATTAAATGTATAAAAGCACAAAACAGTGGTGAATCAATCAAACACCAGCACACTAAGACAGACAAGATAGGCGGGTCAGCTGCAGCAGGCATCCACCCTTCAAATATTATCTGGATCTAGGGATCAGAATTAAACTCCTGCTTCCTAGGGTCCTCTCCGTCTGAGTCCTCCCACTCACACGATGCAGTGGCATGACCAGACATGCTGTGCTGCCATGGCTTAAGAGATTACAGTCCCAGCATGTCCCTGGCCTCTTGCCTCCACCTTTGCCTCTCAGTACATTTGATGCCAGTTATTATCCTTCTATAACCCCTAGCAAAAACTGTGCTCATATCCAGTTTTGTATCTAAGATGTTTTAGTGCATTTTGCTTGTTCAGATCTTTCACGAGAACATTTGGCAGTCTGAATCTTGGAAAAACTATATCAGCAGAACTTAGGGGGATGTGAGGAGGACTGGTCATCAGGGTGGTGGGCTGAGCACTTCTACACCAGCTGAGCTATCAAATCAGCCTGATGGACTGCAGATGAAAACAGGGAAACTCTACTTGTAGCACCAGCCAAGGGAGGTGACATTGCACTTTTATTCAAGATTTAGGCCAAATTCTCCCCAACCAAGGACACAGATCATTTCTCTGTTACTGTGTTGGCCAATCCAGAATGTCAACACTCTTCTTCTTCCATTCCTCCCAACAAAAGGAAGGCATGGAATCTGAGGCGGGGGAGTTGAGCAGACCTACAAGCAGTGAGATATCTTGCACAGAAATCCAGGAGAAGAGGCAGTTTTAAGATGTGGTATTCACAGGTGGTACTTGTGACATGGAGACTGTGCAGTACAGAAGAGGATCTCCTCTATAGCCACAAATGTCCTTCACTGATCAAATCACCCACAGCAGATCCCACGTAGGAAGCACATGTCAAAGTCAGGACAGTGTGACAGTGCTGTCAAAGCTGCTGCTACCCAAGGCTTGGTAGCCCTTGTGCTATAGCTGAATGTTTTGAGACACTCTCTTGTATCCCACTCCACGCCAGCACTTGAAAAATAAATCCAGAAGCAGAACTAGCTATGAGCAGAGGGCATACAATGTCAGAAATTATTTTTTGGGATCTACCATGCAGATCTGGGGGAGGGGAAGCTGTGTCTGTGCCAGCCTGCTGGGAGGACTAATATCACCCAGAAATCAGGACAAATGTGCTGGCAGAACCCAAGCAGAGCATGAACCTGCTGCAGTGCACCACATGGCCAGGACTGCTGCTGGAGGGAGCTCAGCAAGATTTCCGTGGACACTTGCATATCATACAACCCACAGAGGGTCCTGAGAAGGCTCTATTTTGCATTGTAAAAGTATCAAACATGTTTTCACTGCATGTTAAAGAGGACTTGATGTTTGATTTAAAGAATGGTATCTTCAGTGACTAAAATGTTACTACTCTTTATCCAATCACACAAATACTCACAAATGCTGGGACTACTGACAATTGGTGATTTGATTCAAAACTCAAAATGTCAAAATTAAAGTATCCCCCAGATCATCAGCAACTTTGGTTTTATCTGATGAACTTAATGGGAAGTATCTTTTCTTGCATGTTAAAGCTAGGAGGAAACATGACACTGAGGGATCTGGAGCCATTAGATCTACTCAAAAGGCCCAGATCCCCTCTTTAGAAATCGTGTGAAAAATTCCATTATCAATCCTAAACACAAGACTAGTGAATTTGTCTTCTCTGTGCCAAAGGAAATTAATTTTGAATGAACAGCTTTAAAATGTATTCAAGAACTCTCACTTTCCTTGTCAGAGTTTCTACCCCTTGCAGCCGTTACTGCTTCAGTATTTGACTCTGCTGAGGAGGTAAAATATATCCTGGAGAGCAGAGATAGAATAAAATGACTAATGCTAGGAAGAAGACGGGAAAAGGTTATTAGGTCTGCATGCTCCTGCAGGGGACCTGTTCCTCAAGTTGCAACTGTGATTTGGGAGATTTCTGCCCTGCACCTTTCCTTCTCTGCTCTTCAGTCATACCAAGGGCCAGAAAAGCTGTTTCTGTGGCCTGGCAGCAATGTGACAATTGCAAGAGAAAAAGCAACCTCTTAAAGCATTACTGACAAGCTATTTCAGCTATTAATTCCATTTTTTTTTTTAAAAGGTACCAAGCTGGTTACCATGTAGCATCCCTATTTCAAAGTAAACCAAATAAAAGGAAAATACATTCCTGAATATCCATGAACTATTATTGTGCTTGTTGAGCAGGCAATATGTAGATGTTTGCTCAAAACATCTCCAGGAGGTTCTGTATCCTTTTCTAAGAAAGGAATCAGTCATTGCAGTTAAAGACAACAGCTTAAGACCCTCAAAAAAGACAGCAAGTATATCCCACAGGCAGAAAGGAATCCAAATTTGCCATATAAATGAGTTATTGTGACTTTTTGGCTCAGCTCTGCAAGGCAGATTAGCATTCAACCAAGCAGTCACCTCTCATATGTCTGAAACCATGTGATGTTGGTCCCTGTCAGTGCAATGCAGCAATCGCTGACTTGCAGGTTGAACAAATACTTTCCACAGTTGCAAAGAACAGATGTTGCACCATTCACTCTGGCTATGAAAGATTGAAATAATTGGTCTTTGTGCTAATATACTTTTATGACTTCTATTGCCCCATGATCTCAACACTCTCTCATATCCCTACTGTCTCCTATGGAATGGGAACAATAAGCCATTAACACAGCCAAACAGGCTGCATTGGTCAAAAAAATGCTTTAGGAGAGGACAGGCAAGCACAGGAAACTTTTCCTTGGCCAGATCAATTGCTAATGTCTGTTAGTCCTTGCAGCATTCAATTTTCCTCCAGAGAGCATGACTGAATTAGGCTTTTAAAGTAAAATAATAAAAAGTAATTAGACTGTTCTACAGGGTTCTGCTTTTTAAAAATGTTCTGCTAGATTTTTAAAAATATTTTGGTTTCTTTATTTTCATCTTGTGAAAAACATACTGTAAATCACTATCTATCAGAGCCACTTTTCTAAAACCATTAAATTGCTTTAAAGAGTTTGCTTTGTTTAAAACTTAACTAAAATAAAAAATATCACACAACTGTGAGTTACAAGACTGATACAGATCACCATTTCTTTTTCTAATTTTTTTTTTTAAATTTTGGAACATGTATTTGAAAGATAACAAAATTGACCATGAGAAAAATAACCCTTATTTTAAAAGAAATAACTTCAACCAGTTCTATTCCCTAAAAATTTCTAGAAGACCACTTTCGGGTTTGCATTGCCTATGTAAACCTCCTCCTATGTGAGCAGGACCACCAAGATACCTTGGTCTGCTTCTGTAGGTCCCTCAGAGGAAGGAAGGATGGTTTTCTTCTAACACATTGCAAATTTCTAGCCACAATCCCCATACTTGTTTGTTTAGGTTTCATGGATCTACAGTGGGGTGAGTCCCAGGAGGCCTGCTGCTTTAGGTGGGTAAAGACAAATAAATTTCCCATGTTTAGCAGCAGCACTACTAACATGGCATGGCAGTTCAGTTATCAGTCATATCATTTTCTTAGCCACAAAACCTTAAAATATTCTTGTGTGAAATCACTCCAGTAGAAGAAATTTCAGCCTAAGTATCAGAAGTGTATTAAATGCCTAAAGCCATTTCTTGACTCTTACACACTCCAGCATTTCCAAGTATTTATATGCCAGCCTGTAGCTATAAACACAGCTCTGACTATGACCAAAATGAGACTTCTCTTTTTCCCCAGGCTGCACACATCTGCCACTTGTGTCCTTGAGTAACAGGACAACAGTTTGGAGGCAGTCCTCCAGGGCATGGAGCACTCTGTCCTGTCCAAAACCTTCACAGATGCCTATAAAATTGGAGGCTTGAGCTACAGGCTCAACCCTAAGTGAGGCCAGCAGAGAAGGTGCTGCTCACCAAATCACAGAATATTTGAGATAGGAAGGGATGTCTTGGAGATTGTTCAGTCCAAGCCCCTGCACAAAGCAGGGGTCATCAGGAGTAGGTTGCTAGGGGCCAAGTACAGCTGGATTTTTAATATCTCCATGGACTTCATGCTGGTGTCACAATGCTTTTACCGCCGCAGTTCAGTCAGTTTTCAGGCCACCTCCCTATCTGTTTATCTGCCCTATATTTCATCAGTTTGCCTATGAGGATGCTACAGCACAGTGTCAAAGCCATATGGTCTCTCCTCATCCACTGGATTCATCATTTCTTTCAAGAATGGTCATGGTTTGGTCTGCAAGACTCCCCTTTCTTTAACCTATGATGACTGCTCCCAATCACCTTCTTGAACTTAATGTGTTTGGAAATGGTTTTCAGGAGTATTGCCTTCGCAAGGTGAGGCTGAGCAGCCTGCAGTTCTCAAACCCAACTTCTTGCTCATCTGAAGTGACACTCATCTGGGTGACAGGAGTGACACTGGGTGAAAGAAATGCAAAAACTTAACTGAGAGAGTGTGATCACCCAAGGCAACCATCCAGTTTTGCTCACCACCAAGGTTTGTTGCTGACCTTTCTCATTACTGTAAAAATAAGAGCTGTCCCAGATAAGCAAAGTAAAGTATATTTCTGCTTTTTCTTTTTTTTTTTTTTCCCTGCCCTGGACACACTTGGGCACTGATGTCTACTTAGGACACCTACAACTCATTTGTCTGCTGATTGTCTCTCCAGGAGACACCAAGGTACTTAAGGTTCCCATTGAAAATCAGGACTTGTGATTGTGAGACTTTTTCCAGCTGTCTGAGGAAGATCTCAAATTCTCGACAACACCAACTTCTAATCCTGACCCACAAGGCCTCAGTTTATGGCTTACCACTCACACCAAGGCAGAGCTTGACATGTTCCCAATGCTCTCTCTCATACAGGGCAGCTCCCTCTACCTCCTTCTTTTGGAGCCTGTAGCCAATCTTCAGAGCACTCCAGCTGTGTGAAATATCTCACCATGATCCCGAAGAGGTTGTGGCCCCGCTATTGCACAGGGACCTCTCATTCCTTCTCTTTGTTGTGCTGCACTGTCGGAGTGCCAGCACTTCAGGGAGGTGTCCAGTCATAATGATTTCCCAGAAGAGACATGAGAACTTTCCTAGTTTTTGACCAGGTTGTTGAAGACTCCAGTGTGTCAGCTCCAGTCAGTTTTGCATGGGTTCATTAGAGCCCATTTCCCCTGTAGCAGTCAGGCTGATGAAGTTCCCCAAAGTCCTGAATCTGCCCAGAAGGGCTGAGAAATGAAGAGGATTTGTTTTCCTGCCCTGTACCCTTTATTAAGCACTAGTCCAAGTTCAGAACAAATGTGAAATTTTGCCACTTCTAAGAAAAAGCTTCACCTGATGCCTTTAAAGAATTGCATATTTCTGCACCCTAAAGTTTCACCAAGGTGGACATGATCTACTGAGTAACTTTACACTTCAGATACCCAAAAATCTCCCACAATTTACAAAGCAGGTTCATTTCCCCCTGTTATTCGTGTGACCTACCAACATCCCCTTGTTTGGTATTATAAGTATTTCAATCCCATTTACACAAAGGGCTGTTTACACAGTCCTGACGTGATCCTTCAGAGGGACAGCCTACCTCACAAGTGTTCATAAATACAAGTAGGCAGAATTTATTCCAGAAGAGGAATGCTGAGTGGAGATCCACAGAAACTCATTGACCACCTCGGAACTAAACCAGTCATACTCTAATCTGCTCACAAAAGATAAGTAGCCATGAGGCTTGAATTTATTCTTGTTTATATTCTAGAAGACACTGTTGTTTAGGAATAAATATTGTATGTAAATAAAAGACAGATTGTTAGCTGCAGATTTTCAGTAGCAGATAAAACCATAAAGCTTATCTTATCACTAGACCCCATGCATTCCTGTAATGCTAAATATCAGACTACAACAACCAGAGAACAAAAACTAGTGAACAAATCCCACATATTTCAATGAGATTTTCATATCTTATAGCTCCTTTGAAACAGAAAAAGTGCAAGATTTTATATGTATTTATACAATGCCACCTAGTGTTGTACTCACCAACACTTTTTAATCCAGAAAGCACCCAGTATTTTTTTAAAAATCAGTGTTTGCTGGCACATTGTCACCAAAATGCTTTTCAAGTACTGAAAACCACCAGTCAGATTACATGGCCAGACTTCATTCCTTATCTCCATTTTTTCCTGTGTTGTTCTTTACAGTGCATGCAGGAATGTGACTTAATTCTTACTATTCCTAATTAATTAATTAATTAAAGCAGCTACTTTATAAGCCCTGATGTCACACAGCATCAAAAAAAAAAAAAAAAAAGGAAAAAAAAATTGTTTTATAACACTCCTGTATCTAGACCAGCTTTGTAGCCACTGGAGAAAACCAGGCACTTTTTGGGACTATGTCATTTAACCCTAAAACCAATATATAAGGTAGGGCAGATGAATTACAGCCCCAAAGTTTATCTTTCTCTCTCTTGTTTCCACTACTTTGCAGCAGAGAAGCAGGCAGTGTTTACCTCCCACTAGTAAAGTAAACAGCATTTCTGTAGAAGGGGAAAAGTGGAAGCCAGTGAATTCTGGCATCAGGGTGAAGTCTTCTGCCTCACCTAAGGGCTTAGAGTTGCAAAATGGATTCAGCACCATCAAAGATGAAGGGGGAACAGATGTGACTACAAGTAAAAGGCACACAATACTCCAGGTGAGATAATCCCCTCCCTTGCCCTGCTGGTGATGCTGTGCCTGATGCCCCCAGGGCACGCTTGGCTCTCCTGACTGCCAGGGCACTGCTGACTAGTGTTCAGCTTGCCATTAATCAGGAACCCCAGCTCCCTTTTTCAGTACTGCTTTCCAACCTCTCATTTCCCTGTACACACACCAAGGGTTGCCCCCTCCCAAGTGCAGGATCCAGCTCTTTCCCTGTGTGAGTGACAGGGGTTTGGGTTCTGTGGCCATGGGACACTGCCTGCAGAGTAGCATCTCCTTGGAAGATGCTTGCTAAGCAGAGAGAAGTCATTTCCATCATGGCAGCTGATCGCATAAAAGAGGGCTTTAAATTCAGGAAAATGAAGGGTAGGGTAACTAGCAGTCTTGGGAAGGAGAGATGGACAGAATCACTGAGCAAAGGGCGTGAGGAGTGATGTCATGGAAGGGACCACAAAGTCAGCAAAATGAGGCTTAAGTGGAATCTCCAGCATGTGAGCAAGGAAGTGCCTGCAAGGCACTATCATGGAGAAATCTTCCAAACCATCTCCAGAAACTCAGGGTTCTGGGGAGCCTCTCTGAAGTGCCTGTACAGTCATGCTGTAGTATGGAGCACACACAAAACCACAAGAAATACTGCCTGAACATCAGGAGACACTTTGTTCATGTGAGGGAGCACCAGCACAGGTTGCTTAGAGGGCTTGTAGCCTCATCCTCTGGGACATTCCAAAGCCATCTGGATAACTGGTTCAAGGTAGCCCTGTGTGAGCAGAGGGGCTGGATAAGAGAACTTCCAGACGTCCCTTCCAACCCTAACTGTTCTGTTATTCTCTAAAGAGAACCAGAGTCCCTTGATCAGACTTCCACACTGCACGATTCCAAGGTTCTGTACAGGAAAGGAGAACACTGACCACAAAGCCATTATATTTTGAAAGAGGGGATAAAAGATCTTGATGCCAACCAGCTCACTGTTTAGGCCTATGTACTTAATATTGTGGAACACACTTGGAAGGAAAGGATAATTAAAGTCAAAATCTAAAACTGTGTCTTATCTGAGGTACATAGCATTCAGGGAATTGGACTTCTCTCAGGAGATAATGGACTTCTTACATAAGTATAATGCAGAGCACCTATGCTGTCTCTTTTTAAACAAGATATCGTGCTTCATGTCCTAAAATAGGGTCTCCTGAAAGAGGAATCATCAGGCTAACAAAAGGTTGTTAGTGCTGTTTCTCAATATTCAACTGGGGCACCAAGCCAGTTTAATGCTTTTATTTCACTGTTGCCCTGTATCCCATTAAATTCATGATTGCCATTACTATAAAAGACCACAGGCTTCATTCTTTCTCTGCAAGGCCTCAGGACTCGCCAGGCTTTGTTCAAACGTGTCTTGGCTTGCCTAAAGTTTTGCTTTAGCTTGCTCAGCTCTAACAGCACTTTTTCTAGAGACCCCATTATTGCCTCATTTGTTTTCTTTGTCATAATAATGTGGTAAAACCATATTTTTTTATATAGACAGTACTTATTCTGCACTAAATGAAACATTTATGACCCCGGGATAATGATACATTGTATGGGGAAAGCAAGGCTGATACGATAGCAGAGGCCTTGAGAATGGGGACATGGGATGCAGTGCAAGCAGGCAGAGGGTGATAGAGACATTCATTAGCACTGGGGACTCCCCCAGGGCTATAAACAACCTACCAAAATGTGCTGTTAAAGGACTGCACACCTGTGGCTGAGCAAAACAACTTCAGGGGCAACAAGGAGACCAAAGAAGTTGTCTTTGCACTGGAGTCTCACTGATAGCTGGAATTCTCACCAGCTGTCCTGGGCGTCGATCTAGTAAAGCTGTTAAGCCTATGCTTAACTTGAAAGAGCACTAATGGAACTCAAAGCTTGAAGCAAACAGGACTTAGGCTGAAGTTAAAGTAGCTGTCTGCACTGAATGGGTTGTTTATATAGAAGAATTACAGCTCTGTGAAGCTGAGCAAAAGTTTTCCAGTTTCCTCATAATGAAGTAATATTACAAATACAAGAAGAATTACATTCTCAAAGTGTATCTATATTTGTGAGCACAAACTTATAAATACTTTCTTATTTGTCTTCAACGTTACACTGTTTGCTATATACCTACTCCAAATTTTATGGTCTTACTCTAAATGTTTATGATTTAAAAATCACATGGTTTAAACAAGGGCAAACTAGTATGTTAAAGAAACTTGGTCTCAAACCAGCTTCTTTTTTTTTTTTCCCCTGAGGATTTATTGATTTCTACAGTTTGGGGTTTTCTTCTTTGGAAAATGGGCTGTTCTCTCCCCCACCCTTATCAGTACAGCTGTGTAACTTCACTAATCTGAATCATGCTTTTGCACCAGGCACTGCCACACTGAAATGCTGCTGAAGTCAATATTTATGGGTGTGAATTGCATAGAAATGAGGTGAGAATCTGACTGATTTCAGTAGCTCTGATCTACTGAAAACTGGAGGGAAATCCAGGGCTGCAGTTTGCTTAGCCTTCATGTCAAGATAACCAACATCAAGCTGTCTCCTGTGCTCAGACAGAAAGTATTAAACTCAAAAAATGCTAATTTTTACCTGCTGAGAGTTGGATCCAGAAGCACTAATGTCCTATGATGACAAAAGAGATCACAGATCCATTAGACTGGGTCACTGCTGGTTGTCTTAGCTGTAAATTCATAGAATCATAGAATAGTTTGGATGAGAAGGGACCTTTTAAAGGTCATCTAGTCCAGTTCTCTCTGCTATCAGCGGGCACATCTTCAAAAAGACCAGGCTGCTCAAAACTCTATCCAGCCTGACTTTGAAAACTTGCAGGGACAGGGTGTCCACAACTTCTCTGGTCAACGTGTTCCAGTGTTTCATCACTCTCATTGTAAAAAAAATTGGTTCTTATAAGTGTTCTAAATCATCTCTCCTTCAGTTTAAAACCATTACCCTTTCTCCTACCACAACAGGCCACGCTAGAAATTTAATCCCCATCTTTCTTATAGGTTCCCTTCAAGCACAAAGTCCACAAATTCAGCTGTTATAGGATTGGAATGGTGGTGGGTGGGCAGGGAATTGGGCAGTATGACAGCCTTTGGGGCTTTTCCCCATGCGGGTGTTAATTATGCAGTACTTACCTTTGAGCTCTTTCTGGTAATCCTCTACCAATGGCAGAAGACATCTTGCTCTTCTTCTGCCTCTCTGGGTGGTGTAATTTCAGTGCACCAGTCAGCAGTGGGCTGGCAATGATCAGAAAACCTGAGAACTCATCTCTCACAGGCCAAGGATGAATTCTGTGTTGCCGACCAAGCAAAGAAATGTAGATTAATTCTGTCTGGGCCATATTAAAAACAGGCCAACCCTCATTAACTATGTTTGGTTTTGACCACACTGTTACTTGCATTACCATTCTTCTCTCAATCTCAAAAATATCTATTTCAACCTGCATAAAGTAAAGGAGACTAAAGCATGGAAAAGTCTAGCCAGAAGCAGAGCAGAACATTTATTGCCACTGGCAAAATCTCATGGTCATGCAATGACCAGATCCAGGCAAGGAGCGAGGCCAGACAACCTCCCACAATCCCTTCAGAAGTACATCACTCTGTGATGCCCTGACAGTAGAACCTTCTTCTGTTGTACAACTGCAGATTGAAAGATCATTTTGATCCAAAACCCACATGTTTACAGTTAAATGTTCTTTTTTTCCATTCAAAACAGTCCCAGACAGGACATGATGGACACAGACTGAAAGAGGAAACAACAGACAGACATTGAACAGCTTTGCCCGATGTCATAGAATAGACTGAAAGCAGAAATGGAAATAAAACACTGTGTACAATTCCGAATAAAGAAGGAAATGGGAGTTTTGAGTCACTAAATCAAGGAAGATGGAGGAACATGACTGCTGAGGAGGGAAGGTTTCCAGAAATAGCACACTGCATGCAACAATCATTCCCTAATGCTGCCTTCCAGACATGCGTACAAAATCCCCTCAAAATCCCCATCTCCCCTGAGACAAGGACTGTGCCCTCGTGACTAATAGTGGCTTAAGATCTCAACACGCATTGCAGAGCTCACAGACAGCCCTGGCTGAGAGGAAAACCCACCTGACTGCTCACCAAGCCAAAAGGAGAGCAGGGGGCCCACATGTTGCTAATTTGAATGAATTTGTCTGCTGCATGCTTAAGCCAGGATACTCTGCAGAGTTGATCTGGGGACCACACTCACCTCAGTAAACAAAGGAGGAGCTATGCCTGCTCCCTGTGGCTCCTCTTCCAGCAGCTGCATTTCCATACCAGCCAAGAGCCCCAGCAGCTTGCTCAAAGATGCTCGTGCCCATCACCACAGCCCAGGAGGAGCCCAGTGCCTCCCAGCACCAACCATAAGCACAGGGCAGGCTGGATTCTAAGGCAACGTACACTATGAGTGTTTCAAATCTACCATGGCAGGCCTGCATTGCTGGCTTCCCATGTCTCCATGGAGACCTGTGAAGATGTTCACATGTGAAGATGTTTGGTGCTGCTGCTTGCCCAGGTACCTGTAATAAATATCTCATTTAACCTGATTTAAAAAAAAAAAAAAAAAATTATCCAAAAACTTTTCCATTTCCAAACTTTGCCCCTTCTGTGACAAAAAAAAAAAAAAAAAGGTGCAAAATTATGTCTTTTAAGAAAAATGCTTTTCAGCAAAAATAATGAAAGACAGGAACTGTGAGGAAGCCTTGTGCAGCTTCCCATGGTGCTGTGACTCAGAGAACTGCTGTCCTGGTGATCTGAGAAGATGTTCTCCTCAGCTGTCATCCATGACCCTCTCACCTGCTACAGTGCAAGAACATTTATTCCATAAACCTTTACAGAGAAAAATGTGTCAAACACTTCAAAACAAAATCAATGCATCAGACAGCAACACCCATGAAGGAAAGCACGGCTACATCAGTTCTGCAAGTGGAAGGTGTTCTGCTTTCTGACAGAGCACAGCACTTCTCAGATGCTGCAGGGTGTAGCTCGGGTTTCTCGTGGTTCACCCATATCCTAAGGAGGAGGGCAAGGATGCCTGGAACAGGCTAAAATAGACAAGTCAGCTCAGCTGCTCTTCCAGCCCACATGCTCCTGGCCTGGGCTGTAACCTGGCACTCAGGGTCTTCTCAGAATAGATGCTACTGACAGCAACTGGCACAGTATCCCAGCTCACGCTCCTATGCAAACCAAGAAATAATATCTTTCCAATTCTTTCCCGGCTGTATTAACTTTTTATTCAGCGATTGAAAAAAATGTTGTTTTGCAGGGTTTGATTTGTCACAGTGTTAGAGCTGCTGAACATCTCTTTCTCCCCTCTCTGTCAGCAAAAGGCTTGCTCACATCTGGCCTGTCTGGTCTTGCTCTCCAAAGACAGAGAGCAAAGAAGTGCTCTATTTCTATTTCATTTCTGCCAATTATTACTCTCTTTTTTTCCTTCCTCCTTTTCTACAGTCAGATGAAAATGAGCCAGCAGTGCCCAGATGGTCAAGAAGGCCAATGGCATCCTGACCTGGATCAGCAATGGTGTGGCCAGCAGGAGCAGGGCAGGGATTGTCCCCTGTACTCAGCACTGGTGAGGCCTCACCTCAAATTGTCTGTCCAGTTCTGGGCCCCTCAATACAACAAAAAACATTGAGGGGCTGGAGCGTGTCCAGAGAAGGGCAATGGAGCTGGAGCACAAGTCTGATGAAGCGTGGCTGAGGGAGCTGGGGGTATTTATCCTGGAGAAAAGGAGGCTCAGGGAAACCTTCTCACTTTCTTCAACTACCTGAAAGGAGGATGTAGCCAGGCAGGGTTGGTTTCTTCTCCCAGCTGAAAAATGATAGGACTAGAAGAAAAGGCCTCAAGCTGTATAAAGGGAGATTGGATATTGGGAAAAATACGTCCCAAAAGTGTGGTCATGCATTGTAACAGGCTGATCAGAAAAGTGATAGAGTTACCACCCCTGGAAATGTTCAAAATCATGAGGATATGGTTTGGTGGTGAACTTGGTGATACTGGACTGATGGTTGGATTTGATGATCTTATAAGTCTTTTTGAACCTAAACACTTCAATGATTCAGTAATATAATAAAGAATCTTATAAGCATTTCCAGCTGTGCATAATGGTTCATGGTATTTCATTGATTGGTTCTTGACTTGAGACCTTCTTGGGAAGCCTGATCTTTATGCTGGGAGGAGTCAGCACTGGTTGCTCCATCAGTGTGATAAAAGGTCACCCTTGGATTTGTAGGAACCCATAAAGAAACCTTTCAGAAGTTTGGGGTGGGACGTCTTGTATCTTGCCTATTGTTTTTTTCCTTAGTGTAAGTTCAGCTCTGTGAATACACTTTGCTCATCAGGCTGCCTAATTTTGACGGAGCTGCAGGCAGCACAAATTGCAAAAGACTCTTTCCATTGACTTCTCCCACCTCAACTCCAGGTACATTCTTGGAGGATGCAGACAGTTCTTCAGGATGGGTGTAACTATTGATGCTCCTGGAAAAAGTTGCAAAAGATGTTCTGCCCTCTGGGTCATTATCACCTCTGTCTCCCCATGAGGCTGTGCACTGCTCAGCAAGCTGAGACACTTTGGGCCAACTGCATCCCTGCACGGATGAACCAGAGCCCAGATGTGTCCTGCAGAGGACCCAGCTTATTCAGAATGCAGGAGAGGCAGCTCTGGGCAGCTCAGGCTCAGCATGTGGGTGAGAGCCCGTGGTTACATCCTTTGTGGAGCAGTCCCCGTGTCAGGGCTGGGGTTTGCCTCAGCACTCTGTTATGATGAAGTAAGAGAAGGTCATCTTGTACCAAAACCTCACAAATGAAGTGCAGCATAGCAGACACAGGCCTCAGAAACATTTCTTGGGTACTTTTGTTCTCATATGACCTCCAGTTCAGGGGTGCATCCCACAAAAACAAGAAACTCCTCTCCCTCCTCCAGGGATGACATTGTACCTTTGGAACAGTGCATCCCTGCCATGGGCAACCCAGGCTCGTGGTGGCTCACTTCCATCTGGGGGTTCAGGGAGACAAAATGTGGCACTCACTGCACTGAAAAATGCCCCAAGACCAAACCCACCAGCACCCACCTGCACCCCAGTAACTTCTGGTGGGAAACCATCTGGTGAGAGCCTCTGTCCTGCCCCCACAGCACTCACTGACAAACTGCATCCAGGCAAGTCACCTGAAAATGAGCATAGGCATCAAATGAGATCTGTTTTCTAGTGTGTTATCAACAGCTGCAAACCATGAGTTTTTTAGGTCTTCACAGAGTGAAGATTTCTGAAGTGACTTGTGGGCTCCAGGGGCAGCTCATGCACTTGATAGACTCCAGCTCCCACTGGAGTGGACTTCAGCAGCTGCATCAGGCAAAGTTCCACCTGAGTAAACCCTGTTTCAGACTTCTTTGTTCATCTAGAGATAACCCAAAAATCAGAAGGTAAAAGTTTGGCCCCAGGGAATTCAGATACTTCAATAGGACCAGAATTCATGCAAAAAATCTGTTTACAGAGGAGGGACAAGGACCAACCATGTATTGATGGAAGAAATTAGTTTGACCACTGTATATTTGTTAGATATAATTAAGCTCAATAGTTTTATTTTCTGTGGTTAATTTGTAATAAAAGTACCATTGCCAGGAAAAGGTTGGCATTAACCCTCAGCAATAGAGATTTTATAAAGCATTTATAGGAGAGAAATACATACACGCTTCATCTCTATTAAAATGTTTCCTTTGAATTCTTTGATTAAAAAAGAAAATCAAATGTCTATTCTCACTGTAGCATCAAATTAAACCACATGAAACAAAACTAAGCAAAGTGCCAAAACATTTGTACCCTGTGCTGTGCTCATCTGCACATGTGTGTTCCTGTGGGTGTATTTTTATATCTGCCTAAGTCATCTCATGGCATCAGGGCAATTAGGGATGTGAGGGATTCCTGGGTGCTGAGTTTTGGAAACATGTTTATTGATAGGGAGGTATTTCTCGCCTTGGCATCTGAGCACAGTGAGGACTCCTCATCTTCCACGGGGGAAGCTCAAGAAGGAACCAGGGCTGGATCTCAGTGCTCAGGACAGTCACGTAGGCAAGGGCTGTGTGGCTGGAGAGTACAAGCAACTGTGTCTGTAAGAAGAGACAGTATTTTCTTCAGTTCTTTAAAACCTCTAAAAGGAGATGAGAGCAGAGGACAAACTCCATGGCATGGTACAGCATGTTGCAGGTTTGATGGGCGATCTTCTCCCAAAGGCTCTAGATGAGAGACAAGCGATTTCCTCTAAAAAGGGGTAATTTCTCAGACAAAGGAATGGCAGGAGAGTAGGAACCTGCCTACTGATCTGCTGAGGTCCTCTGATCTGCTCAAAAGGTGCCATATTTATGTGCTGATGTCCCCATCTCTCCTACAGGAGCAGATCTTGGTTCCACACTCACTGCCTACCCCATAAAACCGATCCACTTTTTCATTCACAGTGTCAGAGCTTATTGGACAAACTAAAATTAAACCTGAGGAGCAGCATTTCATCTGCTTCATGTGCCCCTGCACAAGCAGAAACTTAGACATGTCAAACACATACAAACAACATGTAGTTGGACTCCTCTCCTCTCCTCCCCACACAATTTTTATGGCCTCATGGTTTTGTTGGCACAAAGTGTACTGTCTTCCCTGTGGATTTTAGCACAGATTCACATAGCTTTTCAGAAATTTTGTATATCTCATGCAGGGCTGGTTTTCCTCACATGGTAGTTACTTGTTTTCCTCCTTCATCTCTTGACTTCAAAGGCAGAAAAAGGTATTTTGTTTAAAGAAGCAGTAAAAGGATGTTGATGAGAGCAGAGTGCGTCCTCTCAGCAAGATTTTCCCCCTGGAATATTAAAATGCTCCTTCTGTGCTGTAGGATATCACCCCTAGGAAGGCTTCTCTGGCCAAGGAGGGAGGATGGAGATGCCCCTCCTGCTCCCAGGCATCCATCACAGCAGGGGATGGGCCTGCCTGGGACCTGCTGGCTGCTCTGCCCTGGAGCCTGGCCGCAGCAGGGACCACAGACAGCATGGGCCTGTTGGCAACACACATGTAAGTCTGTGCACTTCCTAGTGAATTCACAGTGATTTCCACGGAAGGACAAAGGGGGAGTGAGAGGAAACAGGCACATCTATCTCTGGTTTCCTCTCCTGCTTTGTCCATGCAGTAAATTTTGAAGGTTATAGCTATAAAATGCACATCGCAATGCCTGACCCCGGCCCTTGGCAAAGCAGCACCGCTCCCTCCCACATTGACTACCCACAGGAGAAATGTGTTTATGTGCATTACTGGTCCAGGCAATTAATTTGCAGCCATGATAATGAATCTGAGACCTTTTTGCCTGATTTCTCCCTTGCTGCCAGGCGCTCGGCTGTCTGGGCAGAGTCCCTAGTAAGTAATTTCCCTGCATATCTCCTCAGGCCAGTAGGAAACTCCATGAGTCACTTTCCTCCCTTTTAAGAGCAGTAAGCGACAACTGGGAATCAGAAACTTCCTGTGAAAACAAAGGTACAAAGCCTTGCCTTGACAAGTCTAAATCACAACGGAATCTTTGTCAATCCTCCAGATAAGGCTGCCATGCCTCTCCTCCCACTGCTCTGCTCCGTGCAGCAGCAGCCCCTTGGCAGTGCTGGAGGTGTGGGAAGCCCTGTCCCTCCTCAAAGAATCATGTAATGATTAAGGCTGGAAAAGACCACCAAGTTAACCCAGCACTGCCACGTCCTCCACTAAACCATGTCCCTAAGCAGCACACCAGCATGCTTTGTGAACACTTCCAGGGACAGTGATTCATTTCACCACTGTCTTCCACAGCTGGTTCCAATGCTTGACCACACTTTCTGCAAAGAAATTTTAATTAATATCCAATCTAAACCTCCCTTTATACACCTTGAGGCCTCTTCTTCTTGTTCTATTGCTTTTTACCTGTGAGAAGAGACTGACTCCCCACTTGGCTAAAGCCTCCTTTCAATTGCGGAATTGAAACTGTGCAATATGCAATTGTGGAATGTGAGAAGGTCCCCCTGAGCCTCCTTCCTCCAGGAAAACACTCCCACCTTTCTCAGCCACTTCTCCTCAGTTTTGTGCTCCAGACCCTTCCCCAGCTCCATTGCCCTTCTCTGGACACGCTCCAGCTCCTCAATGTCCTTCTTGTGGTGAGGGACCCAGAACTGAACACAGGATTTGAGGTGAGGCCTCACCAGTGCCCAGTACAGAGGACAATTACTGCCCTGCTCCTGCTGGCCACACCATTGCTGATCCAGGCCCGGATGCCATTGGCCTTCCTGGCCACCTGGGCACATGCTGGATCATGTTCAGCTGCTGTTGACCAGCAGCTCCAGGTCCTTTTCCAATAGGCAGATTTCCAGCCATGCATCAATGCTGCATCCATACCTCTAAACTGAAGGGTGCCAGGGGATGTTGCTGAGACAGAAAAGGTGAGGTCTCAGAGCTAATTTGTTTGTAAGTTCAACAAATTGACATTTGTTGGCCAGGACCAACCAGTACACAGCCAGCAGGTCTTGGGACATAGCCAGGAGTTTCCATGGGCCAGACCTCATTCCCTCTGGTCGGTGGCTGCCCTAGGGGACTGGCCTTGGCAAAGGGACCCTTGCACCCTTGTGGTCATATGGGAGGCAGAAGGCTTCCCAGCATTATCACAGCTCACAAAATCCATGCAGAAGTGGCAGCACAGAAGGTCCTTGGAGGTTTTCACAACTGAAAGGAACACACTACTGTCAAGTTAAACTGAACCTGACATGGATTTTGAGAATGATGATTTGAAGGTGAACCTCCAAAAATGGAGACTGATACTCTTAAGTCACTTAGGAATCTAATCTGTGCTCTCAACTACTGCAGGAGGGAGTGTACAGGAGGTGAGGAAGATGTTGCTTATACATGACAGCATAAAGTGTATTTATTGTCAAGTCTTGGGCAACATTGCCCAACACAGCAAGCAAAAGGTCGCTCTTTCTTATCAAACAGAAAACTCTTTAGAATGAAGAGCTCAAAGAAAGATTTGTTCCAAGGACCTGAGCTAACATCTGAAAACATGGCCTCAGCCCCCCAGATTCCCAGGAAAAACATTTTGCATTGCTACACACACTGTTTTATTTGGACTCAGTCTCATCTTTGTGAGACTATTCTCCTCCCACTCCCACTTATTACAGCAAAATAATTTGAAACTAACTCATGGAATCAAAAATTAAACCCATGCTGAGTGGTATTATGATTGCTGGAGCAAGCAATAATTTCTGCCCAGCATCCTTGTCTGTGTACAGATCAAAGCCAGCATTAAGGCCAAACACATCCTCAGCTAAGAAGGACAGCCCCACTATTGCTGTTCCCAGCTGAGCAAAAAGGCTGAGCTTTCCCTGTTGGATCATCTTTGGAGTTTACATGCCCTGGAGCTGGGACGAAGATAATCTTCGACAGCTGTAGGTTACCGTGGGGTTGAATGAGGACCATGCAGCTGAAGAGGGACAGACAGGTGAGCAGCAACTTCAGCTGAGGTGAGCAAGACTTCAGCATTCAGCTTCCCACAGGAGCACTGTGAAGGCTGTTATCCAGGCTCCCTCTTTCCCAGAGACACATGAAGCCTGAAGTCATGCTCACAAACAGCTGACCGTCGGAGACTGCACGGAGCTGAGTTCCCAGGCGGGCCAGCATGTGAAGGGCACTATCAAAGGGGAGGTTTTCCATCAGAGCAGCTTTGTTCTGCGTGTTGCACATGGCGGGGAGCCGCTGGGCACAGCTCTGATGGCAGCGGCCAGTCTGGCTCAGTCCCTTTTGTTGGGGCTGCTCTAATCTGCCCAGTCCCTGGCTGACTCCAGCAGTGACTTGAGAAACAGGCTCCAAGGCATCAGAGGAAGCCTGTGGTGGTGAGTGGCCTTGGGCTTAACAATCCCAAGTTTGTTCTTGTGGCCACTGGTTTCCTGCCTGGGTTCCAGGAGGCTGTGCCTGGGCAGATGAAACTGGTTGCATAGAGAAAAACCCATATGACAGGTGATGTCTTTTATCCTTGCAAGCCTGCAAGCATGAAGTAGAGCTATCAGGGCACATACCAGCTTTTTCATTCCTTGACATCTTCTGCATGAGCGACACTGCTTCACTTTTGAGATCCACAGCAGTTTGTGCTCCACTGACAGTTGCAGGACAGGGCACCTGACTGAAAAATCAATCTGGAAATGGAAACCTCTAGACCAATATTTAGGCACAAAGCTACAGCCACTAAAATGACTTTGCTGATCCAAACTGCATTTTGCTACATCCCCCTACTCCTGTGCTTTTGCACCACAAGGACTCATAACCCTGATGTAGAGTCACATCAGTTGATAAAGACCTCTAAAACCATCGAGTCCAGACATAGAAAGCCTGGGCCCTGCCTCCCCACGATGTTAAATGTAGTTGTGTAAAATAATCCTCAAAATCATAAAACCTCAGTATAATCCTCACTGATTTTCTTGCTACCTTTTTGTGCCTTATCAGTGCACGCACACTCAAGGACCACTTGTCCTCTGACAGAGTTGGAAATTGAAGCTGCACACAAGCTGTTCAGAATCTGAGCATAAGGCTGGGCTCAGACCACAGCAGACTCTTCTACCTGGGATGTCACCAGGAATCTTGGAAAAAACCTTGCCCATGTCCTCAAGCATAGGCAAAAGCATGGTGGCTTGGAAAAAAGGAAGGGAAACACACAAAGGGGAATGACCCAACACTGGGATGAGCAGAGGTGAGGGAGGGAGTAAGAACTAAGCCATAGGCCATGCTTGTTTCTGGGAGCCATGGGTGAAGGAGCAGCCTCCTTCAGGCAGGAGATGCCTGCAAGGAGCCAAGCACTGTTGCCCTGAGCAGACTCCCTAAGGACACCCAAACCTCTGTTGCAGAACTGTGACATTTCAGGTTGACCCACCACTTCCCACCAACTCCTGCGCAAGCCTACCCCTGTATTCCTCTTTGCAAAATAAACTTTTGCAGGAAGTTTGGCATCATCAAAGAGTCACCATCCTATGATCACGAGCATCAGGAGGCAGAAAGGGCTGGCCTTTCAGTCACATGTGGCCCGACCGTCCAGCCACGTGGCAGGCAGAGCTCAGGGTGCGTGGCTCTTCCCTGCCCGCACATCAGGACATGTGGTTTGCTCTGTTTAAAAAAGAAACAGTAACATAACTCACCTTACCTCATTACCCACAGAAGTGCAGAGCTGAAGTTGTCAGCTGAACAGCTCCGGTGCTACCTCTTCACTGACATTGCATTGAGACTTTATTTTGCAAAAAATTTAAATGCTCGGTCACATTCCTGGCGTTCCTTCACCACCAAGAAGCACTTCCACAGCTAATGCCTGCAAACTGAAGGAGTCCACTTGGATTAGATATAAGAAAGAAGCTTTCTACAAGGAGGGTGGTGAGGCACTGGCACGGGTTGCCCAGAGAAGCTGTGGATGCCCCATCCCTGGAAACATGCAAGGCCAAGTTGGATGGGGCTCTGAGCAACCTGGTCTGGTGGAAAGTGTCCCTGCCCACAGCAGGGAGCTTTGGAACTAGACGGCCTTTCCTTCCAACCCAAACCATTGTATGATCCTATGCCTTCATTTCACTTACAACTCCAGAGAGATTATTAACAACATGGCCAAAAAAGTAACTTTTTAAAGCAGCAACTGTTTATTATTGGGAAGAACATTAGGACTTTATTTTTTTTTTCTTACATATATTCAATTTGAATAAAAATAATTTAAAATTTTTTAATTTCTCTTTATATTACATGAAAATAACTTGAAACAACTGTGAATTTTGGAAGCAAGAAACATAGACAAAACTGTTATTTAGCTGCTGAGATGTAGTTCTTGGATTTTTTTTCCCAAAAAATCCCTCAAATAGAGAAACAATCACAATTGTCATTCCAGTGGAGAAACTTAATCCATCTATAAAATATCTTTAAGTTTGAGAATGGTATATCATTACACTAGAAAGTATTCTTAATATATTGTGTGAGTTCTAATATACCACCTAAAATATATAACTTCTCAGACTTTACAAGGTCAAAAACTTTAGACCATATTCCAGTGGAAAAACACTACAAATCTCTTACAATCCTTTTAAAGTTCTTGTTAATTAACTTTTATTTCCTTTTGAGGAATTCTAAAAACATTCCAAGCAACAAAATATTGCGTACAAACTAGCTTGCAGAACTTTATTCACACTAAATTGGACAACCACTGTTTAAAAGGATGAAGCACCTTTAGTAACAGTGACAAAACATCACTGTTAATGTAGCTGATAAAGAAGCAGATTTTGTGCACAAATTTGTAAAATTGACATGACAATAAATTTGACAAAAATGACTGTATATTCAATATTAAGAAATTCAGCTAATTGGAATTAAAAGATATTTATGGCTGTGGTAGGATTACAGTGTTAGAAGACAAAGAGTCTACTGATTAGTCTGGTTCATATTATCTGATAAAGACTTCCAATAAAACACTGATTTCTTCCTTTTTTTTTTTTTTTTTTTTTTTTTTTTTTTTTTGTTTTGAAAATACATGCAACCTACTGCAATTTCCCTGGCTTATCTCACTTCTTTTCAGTTTTTTCAGTTGACTGTGAATATAGTTCATTTTCTCATTAACTTCTAGGGTAATGAACACCATTCAGCACCACCTGAATGGGTTATAATTAAAAAAAGCTCAAAAAGCAAAGGGAAAAGAAAAGCAATTAGCATGTCAAGGTTTCACTTTGGAGCACAAATCTGCAGAAATATGTACAGTAAAAATGAGATGGACTTTGTGTAGGTAGTTATTTGCATTGAGTACCATATAAAATTTAATGTAACTGTGCCAGTCGTGAGTCTGATAGCCCGGTGGAAAACCACTCTTCACCAATCATAAGGAAAAAAGACTATTAATACGATTGTCAACACTGTTCTCTCCAACAGCTTAATCTCAGGGGTCAGTTAGTTCTCTTCCAAAGAAAAGCTTGAAACGCTGGCTGGTGCTGCAGCCCAACAAACAATCTAGTGCCATCTAAGGCGACAATGTCAAACCCTTTCAAAAATAAACATTTTGCTTCAGTATATTTTAGCTGGGAAGGGGGGAGGTGGGTGTGTGTTTTGCTTTGTTTTGTTTTGTTCTTGGCTTTTTTATTTTTGTAACTGTCTGCTGTTTCCAGCACCATCTCAGAGGCTGGAACGTTTTATTCCATCCTCTGCCAGTTGTGTCCCTTTCCACTTGGCAGATGCTGACCACCACACCCGCCGCTCCTCTGCGCGCAGCAGCCACCAGTGCTGCCTTCTTGTTTTCCTTGCCTGTTATCTGTGTCATCAGAGGAATTTACAGCCCTGGAATGTGATTTCTGAATCAATATGTGTTTTCTTTTCCTAAGGAATGCCTTATTTTGCAACCACAGCTGTGAACAAATACCCTAATTTTAACTAATGATGGGGTGGTGGCTCGTTTGAGACAAATCACTGACGCAATCTGAAAAACCAGGGAGGCATTTTCACCCGACTGCAATATTTTTTTATGATCAGGTAAAATTTTGGACCTAAACTATGCCAATTGTCTTAATTTCTAAATTAATAATTACTTTTAGTTTTTACCAATAAATATTCTACTGGTATGAACTATGGAATTTTTGAAATTATGAAGCATATTTATATTTTACTTCTCTTCTCTAAATATATTACTCATTTGTTTAATTCATTCAGGATTCTACCATACTATCAACCAACTATAGTAATCCAGAAATGTTTTCTGGTTATGGAAGGGGCTTAATCACTAAGCCACACCTCCCTGCAAAGCTTCAGTATTTCTGATTGGTAAAAAGCTTTTCTCATTGAAATAATACTGAAGTGGAGCCCTAGTCCTCTTCCATATATACGACTGTCAAGTTAATTAACTTTTCAGGACAAAATGCTGATCACATTCAATGACATTCGTGTTCAAGACAGCTCCAGTGGTACCTCTGGTGGCACAACTGTGTATCTTGGGTCAAGTTTAGGTGTGAAATCCTTGAAGTTCTTAGATGCTTCAGTACCAAACACATCTAAAACTTTCCTGTTCATGAGAGCAAACCTGAAAAAGAAAATACAAGAAAGCATGAATGCATGACTCACCTACTTATGAAAAAATAAAATTATTTCACGTCATGAAAGTTTACCAAAATCTCTGCTATATAGGCTTCAACCTGCACCGTTCAGATGTTGAAAGTTCTTCACCTCAGGCAACAAAGATTTTTTTTTAAAATTGCATTTGAAAAATGTGGCTAATAGTGTTTGTGTTAGTGTACTTCAAAAATGCAACTCATTAAAAAGGGGAAGGGTCCCCTGCTACTTTTAATTCCAGAAAAAAGTCAAACCAAAATATACTACTGTTCTCTCTCACTCCAGCAGAGCAAACTGTGGCCCTGCCTGCCCAAGTCTGGATGACAATTTTATGGGTGTTACAACCTATTTCCATTTTGTTGGTCTTCACAACTATAGAATGAAAAGCGTATGAAATGTCAAAAGAAACTGCCTTTATGGAGAGAGTGTCAAACTTACTATTAGAGAGATTTGCTTCAGATAAAATAAATGACCAGAACAGAATTTCTTTTCCTTCCCCTCCTTCAATTAAGGCAAGCTTAGAATTACGAAAAAATGCAGCCAAAATTGGACATCTGCACTGACATCATTCCCTGTATCATGTTTGTATGGCCTCAGAGGTTGCCTGAGGACTGCCTCCAGGCATCCCAAGGAAAGCTTCCCACTAAATCTTGCAAAGTATTCAATCACCTCGTGTGTACTGTTCCACAGGGAGTGTAGGTTCAACATGCTCCAGGGACTGGTCTCTGATTTCATTTCTATTTTTACCGTCTGGAGAGCTTGTTATGAGAAGCATTACCTTTTATAACCCCATTCATAAACTGATCAAGATTTGGATGCCTTGTTCCTGCCACACACTGCATCAGTATAACAGTGTACACTTCACTAAACTGTATTTTTGTAAGTCAGTTACAGCAAGATCTATTTTTAAAATTAAGTTTTTTAGATTCCTGCAGCAAACAGGAAAAACATCCAGTATGATATTACAGTGTATATTTATGATTATGATCAGTGAAAATTTTTCATTAGCTTTCCAAGAAAAAAAAAACCCTTTCCCAACTAAACACTTATAAAAAAAGTACTGAAACTTTCAAGTATTCTTAGGAGATATTCTGACATTTCCAGTAATGCTTTTAAACCCATAGTAATACCACGTTGTCAATCACTGTGCCTACTGATTTCTTCAACACGTACAGTTGTTTACTGGATTCTTCATGTTCCAATGGAACTTGAAAGCATCCCACCCTCCAAGTGAACTAAAAAGGCTTCAAGTAAAACACTCATCTGCTAGATAGTCTTCACTAGAGCAGTATGCTTCTGTCATTACACTAAACCCAGCAATGTCACTTCAGCAGCAAAGAACTTCAAGAGTACTGGTAACTGTTTGAAAAGCAAAGTAAATCCACAGGAAAGTAGCCCTCATGTACTTCTAGCACTGCTGTTGGTAGTGAATGACACAGAAAGCTGAGTGTGATCAATGACAGGTTTAGACAAGACAGAACACACCCCTGAGCACATACCTGCCCTTTGTTAGTCGTAAAAGAAATTTCCAGTATGAAGGTCTCAGGTTCTGAACTTCCATGACAGCCTGCAAGGAGAGGATTCTGTCAGAGCCAGCTGACAGTGTCAGGCAAAAGCTTCATCTGCTACATTAGGTTGCCAAAATCAACAAAAGGATTGTTATGGAACTCCTTTTTACTGCTCTCTGCTGAATTCAATGCTCTGTATGATCACCACCAGCACAGACTGATATTCCCAGAATACAATATTTTACCAGTGGTGACAATTAACCTACATCTCATTGCAAAGAAAGCAAAAGCAATCATTATTCCTACATACATGACTTTGGACCGGTGGATGCCAAATTTACCTCCTACTTAATCCCCTATCCATTCTGCATTTTGTGATCCATCATTTCTGGTAGTCATATTTGTATTTCATGCTACATTATCTTAAATAATGCCATAGATCCAAAATCCATGTATTCTCTCTATTCCATTACTTTTCTGGGTCACTTATAAATACAGATAATAACTAACATCTCAGTGTGGATCCTTTTTATAATTTCTCCTTCCTTCTTCCTGCTAAACCCAGCAATTTGTTTCTAGTCTTAGATTCGTTTTCCAATTAGTTATTAAGTAATCAAAAAACCCTTCTTTTCTCACATGAACTTTTTGTCTGTTAGTCTCACACAATTGTCCCTGACAGGAGTATTTTGGAGGCCTTCAGGCACATCCCAAGCACTAAAATATCAATTCACTTTGATACTAGACTTAGAGATATCCCAAGTATATGGGAAGAATGAGGAGGAGGAGGAGGAGTGTCTCTTAAACATCCTGTTAAGCACAAGACTGCAGAAGATTGCTTTAGGGTCATTTTATATTCTCTTTATTGGGGGACACAAAAAATATAAATAGTTATGGAGTTCCAAAGAATATGCAGCTCATGCAGGGATGTTTCAGCAGAAGGTCTAGAAATGGTGAGATGCAGTAGAATAGTAGAGCAATTTGGGTAGCACTGCAAAGGTGATTTTCTAGCTGATGCAGATGATTAAAGGACTGAGGTTAAAGGCATGTAGCTAACTTGAGAAGTACAAAAAATGGTACTACTGCTTGTGTCAAATGTAACACTTCAGGGTTTTTACTACTTTTTGCAGATTTTTTCAATTAGGCAATATTAATTTAAGTCAGTGGAAACTTTCAGTTGATTTAAAAAAACATAAAATATTGTATTACACTGGTTGCCTCCTTGAAAAACTGTCTTTCACATGCTCATGGAAGTTCATACATTAATGTTCATCTTCTGAGTGAGCGCATTTTAAAATTCTTTCCAAAGAATTCAATGCTTTGTATAATGTATTCAGCTGTAAGCACAGGAGAAACTGAGTCCTAGAAATGACCTTCCCCCAGTGACACTCAAAACCAGGATCCAGGAGCCTCAGGATGCTGGAGCACGATGCTGTGAATCACTACATCTCACCATCTTTTCTACACAACTACCTCCCTGTGCTCCTCTTTTCATTCAACATTTGAGGTAAAGAACTTCATGCTCTGTTAGAGAACATACTTACTGCCTGAAAGCATATCGATGTAGAAATGGCATAGATGATGCTGTCTGCATGAGGAAAATAGGGAACTTTCCCTGCTTCAATGCCTTTGAAGTATATAGTCTATAAAAATAAACAAAAAATGCTGAATGCAACAAAATCATAGTATCTTTTTACTTTTTTTTTTACCTTTTAAAAAAAACCACATCAACTTTATATTTTTTAATATGCCCACAAATGTGATGTTGATTAAAATAGATTATAGATGTTGCACAAGATCAACCTAATAAGAGGCCATTAATGCACAGAACAGGACTAGCAACAGCTTGGGTGCTACAGAACCTAAAGATAAAAAGGGGAAAGTTTGCTCTGTTAAATTCTTCATTTTAAAAAAGCAAAAGAACGATGCAATAACTATTCCAACAAAGTGAATATTCACTGTTCTTAAACAGCTTGAAATCACATACTTTACTTTCTGAGAAAACATGTACAGTTTATTTTCCTGAGCACAGCCTGACCTTGCGAAGCAGCACACGCCTCTTTGGTCAGTTACCCTTGGCTTGCGTAACATGATAAAAGTAGTAAAAAAAAAAAAAAAAAAAAAACAAAAAAAAAAAAACAAGAACACACAGCGCTTTTCTTATTTCACCATAGCCATGATGTCTCAAAGTCCACAGAAAACCATCAGCAATACAAGATAATACTGTTTTTTTTTTATAACTGGTGTTCCAAAAGTCATTATGGATAACTCAGATTTGCCTTTATATGGCCAATATGTGAACTGCCTTCAGAGCTTGGTCTGGGATAACCAGGAGGAGGAACAGAAAGTATCTTCTCTTTTTATGTTTCATTTTATGTGTAACAAAAAAAGACTCCATTCCTTCTTTTTATGAATTCCTTTTTTAAAATGAATTCTGCTCTGGTAATGGAGGTGGATGTTCTCTTTTACTAGAGAACAAGGCCTTAAAGTTCTGCAGGAGAAATATGTGATTCAGGTATGATCATAGTGAGAGAACCTTATCAACTCATTCCAGTGGTGGTGTTGGGGAATTAACCATGACTAAGTCTCAATTTTCTGGAAAAATCAGAATAAGAAATCAAATGCTGGTTAGAAAAATATAATAAACATACCCAAACTCTGTAACTAATTTTTTTCCTGGGCTCCTAATTTTAACAAGTTCAGACAAATAATTCAAGCCTGAAGGATAGTAATTAAAACAAAGTTCACTCCAAAGCTGGGTATTCAATCAGCTGTAGTACAGTGACAAACAACTTCAGCTCTAGACCAAAACCTAAGCTATTTTGAGTTATCTTAGACTGCTGAATGCCAAAATTAGGGAACAAAGGCAGGAAGTTAAGCTGTAGCTTTTGGCAATAAATCTGCAATTAAGGACTCCGTCTGATTTATGTTTCTGGCAGAATAGACATTCTTGGAACTTTCTGATTTAAAAAATCTGCAAAAACTACAAAGCAAAGGGTTATCAGAAGACTAAAAATCATGGCGAATATACATGAAGACCAGTGGATAAAGGACATTTAAAATTAGTCAAAGAAAAGAAAGTAAGAAAGAAATGAGACCACATGGCAGCATTGCCTCTTGGCACACGTGTACTCAAACACCATCACCATACAACTTTGTATTTTACTGGAATTGCCAGACAAAACCCCTGACATTCATTTTCTTTTCTTCTGCCTTGAAAAAATAATTTAAATGAAGACCTCTTTTAGGAGGGTAATAAACTTACCTCTACTAATTTAGACACCAGATACATAGAGATAGTTGTACTTTTGTAAAACATCATAGAAATTCCTGCTAGACACCCTGTAACAATTAGAAAAGCATTGTTAAGGTTGTGATTTGCTTTGTTAAGGTCACTGTTATGTGTCAGCCCAGCAAACTGCACAGGACTATTTATTTCTGCTGCTACAGACTGCACAGTCAATGGATGTTCTTCTGCTGCCCATCCAAATATGGTTTGTATCACTAAAAAGTGAAAGTCTCACAAAGCTGAAACAAATCTGTACTTCAGTGCTCAGGAGCACACTATCAAATTTCTATGTTTTTTGTGGGATGAGAGATCTCTGTGGTTCCAACATGTGACAGATGCACATGAGGGAAGGGCCCTCACCACCACAAAAATTTCATGGTAAAAACATCTTTCTTTGGACCCAGTGGAGCTCAATGTGTATTCTGTCACATATGGAAGAGTGAGCATTTTCATCTCAAATGTCTACAGCTGCAAATTAAACGACAAGTTTAAATTTATGTAAACCATAATACACTGTCCTTGGAGCTGACCATAAACTCCACATTTGACTTAATTTGCCTTACATTTTTAATTGCAACTCTTTCCTTGACACTACTTGAAACATCACTGTCACTTTGACACAACCTTGATGTACATAGGAATAGGAACAAAGTCCTATTTTCATCACAGAAGTCTGAAAATGGAATGGAAGGACAGACAAGAGGAATACTTGCAGAGTCCCAACACACACAACACAAACTTTACATGGACTCACCAGCTACAAGTGCATGAAGCTCATCATCTAGGTTTCGGACCCAGCGCAGGAAGCAACTAGTACCCTGCAGGTGAACAGAATGCAGGCTTAGCCCTACTTATTCCTTGTAACACACAGACTGGAGGTATCCCTTATAAGCTAGTAATACAGCACACAGTATGAATTAAGAACATAGTGTGATAATACCCATAATCATAGAATCATAAAACAGTTTGGGCTGGAAGGGACCTTAAAGATCATCTTGTTCCATCTCCCCTGCCATGGGATGGGACACTTTACACTACACCCGGTTTCTCAGAGCCCCATTCAGCCTGGCCTTGAACACTTCCAGTGATAATGCGTTCTTCTTCTTGGTAAGGCTGCTACAATAAAAGGCAATTTAATTTATAAGTGAGCAGGCAAACTTTCCCATTTTAAGAGTCTTGTAAGGGAAATGTAAAATCACATTGCAATTTCTTAAGGGCTGTAGAAACTTTCATTATAGAGACATGTTATGTATGATTAGGTAATCTTTACCACATCAAGAAACATTAAATTACATCAACAAAAATACAAGAAATCAACAAAACTAAAGAATGAGCTTTTCAAAAGCATGGGTGATACTAAAGTGTTGGACATAGTACCCATAACATTCCAGTGTCTTAAATTTTCAATTTACTGCTGCCATTTATTTCAAAATTGAAGAGCAGATTAATCTAATTTGAATTCAAATCTAATACCAAAGCTAATCTTGAATTCATGTCATCCTCAATTGCTGTACCTGCTAGACACTATCCCCTGATAAAGGTTTTTTCAACTACATACCAAACCTCCAGAGATTTTTTCATGCATCCAATAAATTCTGGAACTTGGAAAACACATTAAGTTAAAAACGCAGAACTGCATACCCTTGGATCCAAAATGCACCAAGCATTTAATTTTTTTTTGCCATGATCCAATTTTTTTGAGTGACTAGAATCTTTGCTGCCCTACATGCCTATTTAGACTGGAAGAAAAACATAATGCAACCCAAATTTGTGTAAGTTTTGAAATGCAATCAATAACATATAGTAGATCATAGAATTGCAAGATCATTTAGCCTGGAAAGGGCATTCAATATCAAGTCCAACTATTAACCTAGCATCCACCAAGTCCACAACTAAACCACATCCCCAAGTGCCACATCCACACACCTTTTGAGCACTTCCAGAGATGGCAATTCCATCTCTTTCCTGGACATCCTGTTGCAGTGCCTGACAACCCTGTCAGTGAAGGAAGATTTCCTACTATCAAATCTAAACCTACCCTGGGCAACTTGAGGCCAACTCCTCTTGTCCTGCCCCTTGCTACTTAGGAGAAGAGACTGACCTACACCTGGCTGCACCCTCCTTTCAGGTTGCTGTAGAGAGTGATAAGGTTACCTCTAATCCTCCTTTTCTCCAGGCTAAACCCCCAGCTCCCTCAGCTGTTCCCCATCAGTTCTGTGCTCCAGACCCTTCCCCAGCTCTGTTGTCCTTCTCTGGACACGCTCCAGCCTCTCAGTGTCCTTCTTGTAGTGAGGGGCCCAGAAGTGAACAAAGGATTTGAGGTGTGGCCTCACCAGTGCTGAGTATAAACATAAAAAATAGTAAATAAAGGTCAAAATATGTCACCCTCATTTTATGAGTATCCACTGGGCTGAATTGCACCTCTCCATTGAAGCTTTTAAACACATCAAAATCATTTTAGCTTTTGCAATTTAAATGTTTTTCTTCTCTAAAGGCTTTTTTCTTAAAGTTTAAGAAAAAAATTAATTTTCAAGCAAACTCTGAACAGCTCATTTGCACATTGCTATCAAAAATTTTAGACTCTGCAACCTACAAATTATTGTCTCTCAATTTAATTACCAATCAAGTGAAGCGCTCTTTTACTTACGTTTAAGACCTCCTTTATTATTTTTCAGCAAATAACATTTATCCCGAATAATACATCATTATCTTGAATTTGCAGATCAAAAAAGTGGCAGTTGAAAAATGCCATGTGATTAAGAATACAAAAATGCAAAAGACACTTCATCACTACACTGTGCTGAAGTGCTATTCTGCATTAGGGCAGGTGCTTTGCCACATTCTCTTTTGGCATAAATAAACATGATTTGATTAATTCCAACAATGCTGTATGAACACATATCAGTTCACAATCTGTCATCTTATAATGGGGTAGAAAGGATAGACTTCCAAGCAGTAAGTGCAATGTCTCCTCAGCTACATGCTATATGTTCTGCAGTCTCCTGCTATTCCGTGTCAAGTAAGAATTCCAGATATGTGAACCAACAAAATTTGCACATGGCTTCTCTCTGGCAACACAGACACTACTGCAGTCACTACTCGTGCCTGCATGAAAATGCTTTTGTGTAGCAGCAAATCCCTCTGAAATCTGATTTCACTTACTCTGAAGTACTCTCTATCTCCTGATCTTGAAAACAAGCTGCAAAATCCATCAGGTTTGTTTAGAAATTACAGAAAAAACACACAGAATGGAAGAATAGCTTTCTATTTACAATTTGATTACTGCAACAGCATAAAATTTGTCAGTAACATCCTGTAGGAAACAGCACCAGTACTATTTCGCAGCTTGACTTTGTAGCTCTTTGTGATATTCTGAAAAGTGAAATAAAAAACCAGAGCATTTGTCATTTCTGTATGCTATAAACTTACTTTGTATATACTGACAAAAGATCCCAGAAAAGCTCCAAGCTGGAAATTTTCCTTGTTGTAGAAGAGGGAAAGCAGCCGTGATGGCTGTGTAAGCAGATGCCGGAAGGTGGAAGGAATCCGAAGGCAACACTGGATCAGGTAACCAATGCTAAACATCCTAATGAAGCCCTAGAGAAAAGAAATAGAGATCTTGTGGTAAGAAACCACAAAATCTGGAATAGGAAAAGCAAAAGCTTCTACAGAAAGTTTTACTTTTGACATCAAATAGTATAAAAACCCACTCTGAAGGTAAACACATAAATGTATCCTATCCCCACCTTCTAACTCAAGAGTCTTTTTTTTCCCAGTTACCCTGTAAAATAACAAAAGCAGTAAAATCACAGAAATTGACTCTTCTTTAATTTCTATGAATTCTGAAAGGTCTTAAGAGAGGGCCTTCTATTCTACTCCAAAATTCTGTCCTTTGATATAATCCTGATGACTTCATTTCTAGGTTACTGACCAGCTTTTAACCACAAATGGGTTTATAGAGGAAAGCAATGCAGTGGAAAAAAATAAATACTTCTGTACTCAAATGTCTCGAGAAAACAGTAAGGAGGAAAAAGTCCACCAAAAATAAATTTCAGAAAGTGTGAGAATTAGAAGTTAACCCTGGTGGCTTGGCACATGCTCATGGACTTTTCCTCAGCCAAATATGAAATTGTGGGATGCCTGTAGCAAGGAAAAGGGAGAAACTGGAAGGGACTTCATGTGCAGAGCTACTGAGAAGAGATAAAATGGGTTCCAAAGAATCTACTTACTGCTCCACCTTGGATAGGGGTCTGCTTTTTTTTTGACATGACACAAAACCACACTCACTTTTTTTTCCAAATTCTTCTCCCCAGTTTCTTCTAAATTCCTCCAATGCTTCCTACCATTATTCTTACCCTAAGGTGAAACTTTTTTAATAATTCTGAATAAATTTTACTTAGTTTTTGTCTGAAAGATGCTTCATGTGAAAACTATTTCTACAGTCACCTGCAAATAAGGAAGGCACCTTATTCAATTACAGGGACACAATACCAGTGACAAGAAATTCTGGCAAAGGGTTTGACTGAGCAACCTTTCAGACTCAGAAACAAACTATTTCTGCCTTCTAAAGAACTTTATAATGCATCATAAAGCTCATAAAATTTTACTGTGGTTAAACATCCAGTAATAAACTCTTCCTGAAGCAATAACTCTTCCTGCTACTCAAGAAATGGTTTATGAGAATCAAGTGGAAGAAAATAAGTTGTCCAATGATACAACAGCATTTTTTTTGATTGAAAAAATTCCACAGCAGTGATGAACAAAGCCCAAAACAAGAAACAACAGAATGGTGTATTTGATGTTTTTACCAAGGAAAGGTGACTTCAGTGGGGTGAACAAACATCTAAATTACAACTGCAAACACTCAAACACATCTCTGATTTCATTTCTATTTATTCCAAATAGTAGCCAAATTAGAAGCACTGAACAACAGGACTGAGGTTTAGTGTTGATGTGCATGAAATACCAAGTATTGTGCAAAATCTCTCTATTTGGCTCCTTACTTTAACCAAGTGAAATCGTATCACACCTACAGGTGTTTTCCAAAGTTACAGGAAGTATTATATCTTATAATCCATGTTCAGTATTGTAGCTTTTATCTTCCATAAAAAGCCATCCAATAAGAATGGACGTAGTACACAGCAGAGCATATGCAGGACACTGCAATAAACTCAAGTGACCAAAAAAAACTCTGCTAAGAGCCATTTCTCCACAGAGATTTTGAGCTGGAGCTCAGGTCAGCCAGAAGTAGTAGCACAGTGTAATGACATATCTCCAGAATTTGTTGAATAAACCTTTCTTTCTGCTTTTGAGAAACAAATTTCTCAATACATTCAAGATACTTGCTATAACTCAAATTCAGAAAAGCATGTGGGCACACAAGCAGCATACCATAAACTCAGCCAATCTGTTGCAATATATTAGGAATTAGTTAAGATAGTTAAAATCAATTAATTAAGATATTTAATATTTATTCTGGGTATAGAGCAGTCCATGTTTTTTTCAAGAGACAGAACTTTGAGACAGTAATCATGGAAAATAATCTCAGAGAAGTCATGGATACCCCATTCCTGGAACTGCTCAAGGTCAGGTGGATGAGGCTTTGAGTAACCTGCTCTAGTGGAAGGTGTCCCTGCCCACAGCAGCGGGGCTGGAATGAGGTGGTCCTTAAGGTCCCTTCCAACTCCATTGTATGATCCTACAACCTTCTTTGAGGTCACCCTAGCCACCAGTAAATTTGGAGAGTTATCTGGTCCTGTCTGCAGCACCAGCAGAAGAAATAGACAACTGGACTTGTGGCTAATGGCTCCTCACTGTAAACAAGAAGAATCCTAAAGAGGAAAAATATTGTTCCACTGCTTTTGTCATGGCTCTTTTCAGACATTTGCAAGAACAAAGCATTTCAAGTATTTAAAGTTTGAAGGGAAGTCAATGAACTCAGTGGTATGGCACTACTGAATGTTACATCATGTAAAAGCCATGATGCTGTCACCAAGCTAATGTGCATTTAAATAATACACATGTGCAGCAGGAGAAGAAGAGCATGCAAATGGCAGTTAAAGCACAGATGTATTAATGAGAAGAAAAGTTGTTCAAGGGTAAGGGAAAATAGCACTGAGGGGAAGTTTTGGCAATAAGCAGTTCATCACATCAGATTATCAGATTTGAAAGCTCCATTACAGAAAAGGAATTGTAAAAACTTGCTCAAATCATGTCAGCTGACAGTTGTTACTGATCAACTCCAGGAACAGTCATGGAACTGAACTTTGAGAATTTTGGATCTTTAAATATATAAACACATAAAAATAAATTTTTTTCGCTCATGTTTTAATTTAAATAAAAAGTCACAGAACAGACAGGAAATTAGAGGATCTGACTGGCACCTTCAGCAATATCTTCCTCACTAGGCTATTGTAGTCAAGAATAATTTACACCAAAATACTACAGAGGACAGATCCAAGGATGAAGTGTATTTCAAATGCACAACTGTCTTCTCTAAAGAAAGAACAGCCTTATAAAAAATTCTTTTTAAAATTTACTTTTTTTCAGGTCAAGTCTTTCTTCAGCTTTATTATCAGCTAGGTTTTTTCCTTCCCTCATTCCATTTAAGGATATATAAACCAAAACAAAATTATGCTGAATCAATAAGTGAAAAGGATGTGTATTCCTGAATATCTACCTTCCTCCCCATCCTTGGATTCCTGTAACATTTTAAAAACTTATTTTTGAAAGTAATATACATTAAAAGCATCTGAGGATACTCAAATACATTTTTGCTTCTCCATATATAAAACCAGGTCAACTGTTAAGGGACTGGGATCTTCTGGAGCCTTACCAAATCCCAAAACAGGCATAGCAGGTGGTACCACCTGTGCCAACCCAATGCCAGCTAATACAAATTTCTGCACAGTAATTCTCTGAAAAAAAATTGCACTGCTCACATTAATAATGGAGGATGAATTATACCACCAGAGATAAACAGCTCTTCCTGGGCGTAGCAACTGTGACCAATCTCTCATTACCCTGAGCCCTTAAAATAAACGACTGGAGGAGTGCACCCAGTGCCCAGCAGCAACGTTCCAGAGCTGTGCAGCTGCACGGGAAGCACGGCTGCCTGCCACAGCAGCACATTCCAGGTGCTTTATTTAGGGGGGAGTCACAAGTGGGCTCAGCCATGAAGTGCATCACATAGTTAAACAAGTTCCTTGCTTGCTAGGCCAGTTTTTTCCCACACATTTTATGTTACTCATTCACTACAGCTAATCTGAAAGACCAGAGAACTTTAACCCCACCACCGCCCCGTCCTAAATTGAGAAAATCTGTTTCTGGCTTGTCACATTTTCAATAGAAGCAGAATGAGTAACAGACTCATTTCTCACTTCCTAAGCATATGCTGCTCCTGACTACAGACTTTTACCCCCTCTTTGCCAGAGTTTGTCAATCCAACTTTTTCTGCACTTACTTTAATACAGTATGAGATGCAATTATCTCCATAGTGTTTACAGCATCTATGCCTTGGGCCATGTTTGCACCTGCAAAAAGCATAATGAAACACGTATTAACTTGTAGCTGTTTTCAGCATCAGCAACAGGAGACTTCATAAATTTTTCTTGCCTAAAAATACATAAAGTGCTATTTGCCCAGCACTCATTCTCCCCATTACCCACTGAAGGGAACTGTGAACTTTTATGATGCCATAAAGGGACAATAAAAACTAACAATACTTTAGTTGTACACCAAGAAAAAAGTGTCTGCACACTTATTTGGATCCAACCTCTTGCCATGCTACACATAAAATGCTAAATTAAAGAACAAATTTTCTGCCGTGGTCAACAAGGAGAAGCGGCGTGACCTCTCCTGGTTTGTCTCTGCTCCATGGTTCTGGAAGGATATTTGAGCAAGCATCTGTTACCTGTATCCTTTCATCTTTCACACCACTAAGGGTCACTGAAAGGCAATGCAGATTATACAAATGCACACCCTGTGAGACTTCTCTCAATTACAAGCCTCTCACTTTTGGGCTATTTATTCTGCAGTGTAGATTTTTATGTAGCTCTTCCTTTGAGAATTTGACCTTGAGTATTTAAAACAGACTGGCTTGGGCTGTTGGGATGTGTGGATTGTACAGTTTCTAGCCCTGCACTATGCAGAATTAAAATAAGTAATTCATACTGGGTCTGAACATTATATTTTGCTATATCCAAGTATTTAAGATTTAATGTAAAATAAATTACACAATTTATATACTATGTCAAATATCTTGGAAGTTTTGAATTGTGTACTATAAAGTCTAATGGCCATGAATCATCTGTGAGGTCAGTTTATGTAGCAAAATTGTAATGAGAATGTGCTCAGGTTACAGGCATTTAGACTCAATTATACTGAAAAGAACCATATGGAAGAGAAACCAGTGGGAGCATAAAAACTCCATATTGAAAGTTTGCTGAATGTCCGAGTTGGGAGTTTCAAACCTTAAAAAAATTGTTCTTGTCCATCTTCAATCATTGCATTTAACCAACAGCAGAAGAGCAATGAACTATCTCTAACAAACTGAGTCACAGGTATTTAAGACAAAACAGACATAAACAATTCAGGTAAAAGCATTTGATTATGGCTGGAGGTGTCTTTTCATTGTAGGTCTTTTGCTGTCTAATACAGTCAAGCCTGAAAAACCACTGATGACTTCCCTCATATTTTTCAGCTAAAACCCACAGCAAATCATAGGAAGTCATCATGTAATGGGGATCAATTCATGTTTGTTCATCATCTGAGCAAGTAAAATAAGCCACTACTTTGAGTACACAATGCACTTGGAAGACTCCCTCCTGCAGGACAGCAGGTAGAGATTTGGTCATAAAACTGCTCTGGAAGAGGTTGATGGAATTGAAGATTCATAGGTGTCACATGAAAATACTCCCAACCCATTTTTTACTCCATCTTCTCTGTAAATGAATGACTCCTCACGGTACCCAGTGTGCCTGAAGCTGAGGAATCAGTCATAGCAGAAGTCATCTGAATGTATCAGACTGAAAAACTCACTGCTCTCCCTTATTTAAGCTCATACTGAAAGACAGTGAATTGGATCCTGCAGAGAGGGGGACACACACCTTGCCTAACTTCAGATGTCTAGATCTGACCTCATGTAAAACAGTTTTAGACTCACTCTTTGCTTTGCAATTTCCTATCTCCAGACAGCAGAGGCAGCCCACGTGCCAACAATCCTTTTTTAAAGTAATTCTCCTTTATGCAACACAGTCCCCCAAAAGACTATGTTACAGTCACTTATGGTGACATAAATAAGATCTGCTGCTGTGCAATTTTTTAACCTTAATAGTACCAGTAGTTCCAGCAGAACTATGCCATGAACTGGTTTGCTGAGAACTGCAGAAAATGCAACCACCATCCTGCACTCATCATGGACTGAATTTGCTCTCCCTTGTTAGACAACTGCATGTTGCAAGTCATAGCTATGACATACAGGTCTTCAAGTTTTGCCTTCACCAGAGTCCATCATTTGCCACTATTAACTACCTAGTAAAAATGAAATTAATAAACACTGAAATGCAAAGCAGAAGTATTACAAAACATTGTCAAATACAACATGACAGATATTAAAGTGCTCTATATAACAATGGTTCAAATGTTTTTTTTGTTTTCTTTTGGGTTTTTTTACTCACACTTTGTCCATGAGCTTTTTTGTTAATGCCAGTATGTTCATTGGCTGTGATACTTTTTCACTATGCTTGATTTTTCTATCTGTTTTTGAAAATGCTGTTTCAGGTGAAAAAGAATGGGTGGGGATTTCTTCTTTCCCTACAATGAACCTGAAAGAAAAAAGCAAAACAGAACAAAGCAATTACTTAACTAACTCAAAGAAATACATTAAGTCCTGTATAAGCCTCTAAGTCTTAGACTAGATTGAAGTTACTCCCAGACCTGTAAAGACCCATCTTATACAGCTGCTAAACCTCCTACTTCTTCAGAGAAGATCACTCCATTGGCATATATTTAAAGACATACTTCAGCTAGAGGATACAATTGAGGATACTATTGATGCCGGGAATTTTTTAAAACTAAAATCAAAAACATTAATAGGGAAGTCCACCTCTCAGACAAAGGAAGAGCACTAAGTAAGAATATAAAATGGCACTTGAAATATCTCAATTCTCTACAGCAAAATGGGGTTACATAAAGGTTGATAATTACTACAATATTTTTATAAAATATCTATTTTGCAGAATCTTCAAAATGTTTTTGCTCCCGCCAAAAGCACCAACTTTGTTTTGCTTGGCCTCATCTTCAGCCTTCTTTCTTCACCCAGAAGTTGATATATTGGCTCATCTTAGATGTAGAATTACTGTGTATCAATAGCAAGGGAGGACACAATGGCAAAATGTTTCCTAAAACCATGCACTATAATCCAAGTTACCCTCGGCAAGACTGCCAAGGTACAGTGTAAAGAAGATATAAAAACTTTGTCATTCTGTAATGCAGCAAATAAGATCCAGGTAAAAACACAGCAGCCATTTGCTTCCAGGAAAACATGGGTTATCACAAATCCCAGTTTTAGAAAGACAGAAGTGCTCCTTCCAAAACATGCAATCATATGTCTGAGTTTCCTTTAATAACAGTCCCAAATATGAAGGGATTTCTCTCTTGCTAGCACACAAAGAGGAAACTGCCTTAAGCTACACCAGAGGAGGTTTAGATTGGATATTAGAAAAATTTCTTCACTGAAATGATTGTCCAGCATTGAAACAGGCTGCCCAGGAAGTGGTGGAGCCATTGTCCCTGGAAGTATTTAAAAGACATGTAGATGTGGCATCTGGGAACATGGTTTAGTGGTAGACCAGGCAGTGTTGGGTTAAAGGTTAGACTGGATGATCTTAGAAGTCTTTTCTAGCCCAAATGATTCTATGATTATGCCTTCTTCAAAACATGATGTATACCCAAGAATTGGACAAGTTTTAGAGCAGCGTGATTTTTCTTAGGAATATTTTCTTACAATGCAGCTGCCACTGTGCATGATCCCTCAAAATCTTGTCTTACATAGTCACAGAACCTTTACTTACTTTAGTGCAGAGTATGTAAATCCTTTCAAGCCATCTTTGCACCTGAAAGACAAAACCAAAAGATTTCTCTATAATGGGCTGCTGGCAATAAATAATAATAAATAAATAAAGTGTTACAGATTAAATATGGCATAGAAGGGCTGTGGAGGAACACCAGTTTTCATTAACAAAAAACAGCACGTTTGCAACAACTCTGTGGTTATCCTTGATTCTCAGTTGTCACCACAGCCTTGGGACATCTCTGAAACAAAGGGCACAGTATCAAATGCCAGTGCTTCTCTTTTTTATCCAAACCAAGAGTGGAGAAATTTTTAGAGGATAGTAACAGAACCACTAGGGCAACAATACAAGATGACAAAGAACTGCTGCTTTATGGAAAAGTAGTCATGATGTTTAACAAAACAGAAGTTTTACTGCAAGGAGAGAAAGGAGGGTTGGATCTCAATGAAACACCCATACTTCTTGTGAAAAGCTGCAGGGAGTAATTTCTCTGACTTTGAGATAAACTGTTGCACTTTGCAAAGTGCTGATCTCTCTTCTTTCTTTAAGAAGACTCTTAATCTGAAAGTCCTAGGTTTTCAATTATACAGTCGGTGGTTGCTCTGATTCTGAGCTTGATAGTATGTATACATATAATATATATCTGCTCTTACCAACTATGGGGTTCCTTTTTTGAAGAATGACGACAGCAAGGAGCCCATATTTGGTTACTGAAGATTTGGGTTATTGATTTTTTTTCTGTCCAGGATACAATGAAAGGAGCTGAAGTTTGCAGCTGCTACTGATTTCTCCAGAAAACCCATGTTGATAGCATAGTAGGGAGGAGATATCTGTGTTTTCTCCCCCTTTCTTTTTGTAGAATTGTATGGGAAATATAGGGTGGCAAAAATGCATTCCTGACACAGTATACAAAGCACAAACTAGTAACTTATCAACACCACCATTTCAAGAGCATGGCTCCTTAAGGGAAGGAAGGACAGCAGTCACAAAAGCTTTGTAAACAGAAGCAGCTGATGACAACCCTTTGCCTCCAACCTGCAGAGACCACACTATCCCTGGAAATGCTGTGCCCACACCCTTCAAGAGCAGGGGACACCATCTCCCAAAAGGCTCCATGCGTGGTCAACATGTACTACCAATAGCTGGATACACTCAAACAGCAGGAAAAACATATCAAATCAAAGATGTTCACAAATGAAGAAAGTCTTGCTTTGTCCTGGCAGGGGAGTGCCTGGTGCAGAGCTGGTAAGACATCACAGCACTAAACATGCCTGGGAAATTCTTCCCAAGGTTATGACCTTCAACACATATGTTTCCAAGGACTTGGTTTTGTCAGCATGTGCACAGTTACACAGAGCACCAAAAAATCATTGCAAAGAGTTTGTCTTTTAAAATGACTGCAGTTAAAATACTGGTCACATATTTATGATGTATAGGGTTCAAGGTAAATATGTAAAAATAAAATTGCTCATTTTATATTTAATTAACATAGAACTTTGAAACCAAAGACATAATTTTACTTATGATTCTTTCCACATACATACAATTCAGAAGCTGAAACACTACCACAGCACTTTTACAGAGCAATGGACTCAAAGATGGGTTAAAAACTAAATGATGGACTGAAACAACTCAAATCAGCTTAGCCCAGAGATCACAGTGAATCACTGGCAGAAGTCCAGAGACCAAATGCACAGGTTTAATATACACCCGACTTCATCCACAGTACCACGGTTCAGTTTCCTAAGTTTGATTTTAAACCTGCAGCTGACCGTAAGTTAAATGCCCTTTGAGTGAAGGGTGTCCAACACATTATGCCTGCAAGCTGCCCACTCATGAATAGGGCTTTAGTTTCTACTTTTCCAGTAAATTAAAACCATATACACAAACTGCAATCTAAACATGCACGTAAGTGTTTCTAGAATAATATCAGAACAGAAAAGTAATCACAGCATGGACATAATTATGTTTTCTCCTTAATCATTCCAATGTAACTGCACTTCCAGTTGCAAGTGTTCAATGATTCCTTTACTGCACCACCAGATGTCCCTGCCCAGCTGCGCTCGAAGCACCCTGATGGACGCTATCCTACAATTCATTTCCGTTAAACTGACCCCAAAGAAAATGTCAAATCCTTTCTTCATTAATATTAAAAATCAGAAGACATCTGATTTTTTCTACTTTTTTTCTCCAAGAAATAAAAAATATTTCTAATGCCTAATCTAATTACACAAAAAAAGTAAATTCTGTGCAGAAAGTATTTAGTGTATTGAAATTTTATTAGCTATGCTTACTTTTCTTATTTTTTAGTTGTTCTGTGTATTTGGAGCTACAGCTATGAACCTCCCTGAAAAATACATCAAAGTTAAATATGCAGTTCAGTAAGGTATTGATGATAAAGACACAATTAGAATTTCCCCCCCTTAACTTCCTATTTAATTTTTAAAAAGTAAAAAGTGCAATTAAGCTTTTAAATAAAATTTAATTAGTGTTACGTGCTGTCTAAACTGTCTCCTGTAAAACCATTTTGCAAAACTACTGGGTGTGCAGAAAAATTGTTTATTAAGGGTTTTAGAAACAGGAGTCCCAGAGAAACAATACTTGCAGTAAAGAGTAATTTGTACTGTAACTCCCCTTCTCTGGCATGGCCATTTTGCTCTTATGAATGAAGAGGCAACCAACAACAAAAGTGTAATTCTAATTTTTTGTTTTACATCATAGATAATGAATTCACTATATTTAAGGTTTCAGAATGCTGGTCTGGAGATTGAAATGACCTTTTTTATTCACTCACTAGGTACACAACACTGGCAGCAACCAAAAAAGCTCTACACACTGACTTCAAGCACACTTTTTCTTGGGGGGGGAGTGTTGGGGGGAGGTTGTGACAACCCCCTTGCAGAGACATCACAAATTCAGTGACTGGTCTCAACAGTGACTGCTGAGGTACAACACTGGCTGCACATGGCACGTTTCACAAACACCTGGCTGCTAATAACTGAACTAAGAGTAATGATTTGCTTCATGCAGCCACTAATTGGTAATAACAATGCCACCACTAATTGGTTATAATAACTTTTACTCAATGCTTCATTGCTCAAGGGGTGAAAAAGCCTGCACTCTGCTGCTGACCCCCACGAACCACTCGAGCTTCAAATGAGCCTAGTACAATACATTACATGTGCCCAGCACTGCAGACACCCCTGAGAGGGGAAAAATCTAAATAGTGAATTGTAAGGGTTTTTTTTTAGGGTACTATTCAACTTGCAAAGCTTGGGATAACATTGTTGTATGGCATCAGAGGGACTCGGTGTAGCTCACCTACCCTTCTGCAAGGGCATGTAGTGATAGGACAAGGTGGAGAGGCTTTAAACTGAGCGGGCAGGTTTAGATTAGATATTAGGGAGAAACTCTTCACTGTGAGGGTGATGAGGCACAGGTTGCCCAGAGAAGCTGTGGATGCCCCATCTCTAGCAGTGTGGACGGGTCTTTGAACAACCTCATCTAGTGGAAGGTGTCCCGGCCCATGACAATCATTAAGGTTCCTTCCAAACCAAAACATTCTATTGCTCTATGTTTCCCACCACCCTGGAAGTCCCAGGGACCAAATCCCATTCTGCAGGAGTGCAACACTGTTTTCTGCCCAGGAAGCAGTAATTTAAATGGTCCATAATTTGGCTACATTTTCCCATCAGATGGGGACTGTCCCTGGTACAAAGCCAAGAGTGCCAGTGACTTTGCCAGCTGTCCCTGCTGGCACCATGTACCTGATCACACAGCAGAAATGCTCTACGCTGTTCCAGATTTTGTTTGGCCAGAACTTGTGTTTGGTTGGAGCCAAAGGAGCAGAAGAATCAAGGAGCCAAAGCAATAAATTTGGATTCTCAAAATTCCCCTGCTGGGACTATTCTGGCACATGAGCAAATAGGGTTGATTTTAATTGTGCATATTTATAAGATAAATTTAACTTACGGCCACACACATTTATTTTTTCATAAAGAAAACAGCAAAAGTGGAATAGAGCCAAGGCTTGATACAAACTATACTTTCAACAAGACATGAACAACTGTAATTGTGTTTGTATATGTAAAGAGGTGCTGTACATGAGTTAACTGTACTCTCCCTCCATCCTGCGGGAAGAATTTCCCACACTGAACTGCAAACCTGGATGCCAGCAATTATATTTTGGGGTTTTTTATTAGTATGTCTGTTTTGGGGTTTTTTATTAGTATGTCCTGTCATAGCTCTTCTCAAGATTTCCTCTGTGACCAATAAATATACACTGCACAAGAAACCTTCTGAGGGAACGTCACTTTTCACCCACGGAACTGGTAAGCAGAAAGCAGCTCACAGTAGTAACAACATGCCATGTTTAACAACATCCCCACAGTGCTTATGATATCCTTTCGGGTAAGAGTAAATTAGAAACTCCTACATGCAGAGCTCTCATTATGGCCACGTGGGAAGGAAGCACTTCAAGCACAGGACATGTGTTAGCATTTTACTGCAGCACCTCTGCCTGTGAAGACTGGTCAGGGGGACTACGTTTCCATGTTAAGATGTCTTTATGGAGAAGGGAGGATCATACTGATGAAATGTGACTGTGTCTGAACATGCCACTATACCTCTTGCTATTAAATCCCTTGCTTTTAGGAATTAAAGGCTATCTATGGTATTTTGTGACCTATCTATCTCTAGAGGACAAAACATTTTCTGTTTTAAGTTGCTTAGAGAGGTTACTATATCTCTCTCCTTCTGTTCTTCAGCTGGATCCATGATCTTAAATGATTCATTCCTCATCCTCTCCTCTGTGTTAAAAGTCAAGAGCAGCAGGTACCATTTTTCTGAGACGCCTTCTGTATCTATTTCTCTTCTTCCTTTTCCATCTTCTCTTTTGCCCTTTTTTCCTACAAGTTGAGCTGCTCTTCCACATTTCCCCCCAACTGTCCTTTAAATGTTATTCTTGAAAGCTCATTTCTCTTTCTTAAGAAAAATTGCACTGAGGAAATCCATACATAAATTTATGGGGAAAAAATTATTCATACCCAGATTCTCTCTTCTGTGAATTTCCACTTTTATAGACTAAACATATATTTTCTTTCTATTTTTACACACAGGTCTTACCTATTCAAGCCAGAACCATGAAAAAAAATATAAGGTTCAATTACAAGCAAGAATCTAATCTCCTGCACAACATGCAGTTTTTGGAAAACACGTCAGAAATTATATTAAAAACAATTAAAATCAAAGGAGTTCTAGTTTACAAAAATTATACTTCAAACTTTTAAACATGCAAATGTAACCAGGATCAAAATTCAGTCAAAAGTCTCATAACGTGTGCTTCCAAATCAGATAGCTAACTTTTGCATGTTTAACTACAACACTAAAGAATGTATCCATGGCATTTCTTTTAATTGTGCCTGAAGTATAATATGATCTTTTGAAAAGGCCATGGTTTTGCAATCACTACATGCAGTGAATATAAAATCATATTTTATAAAAAAGTAAATGAACAAAGAAACAGTAAATAGGGACAACATTCAATGAGAAGGATGAGATTAGCACCACGAAGGAGATACATTATTTTTTTCTTGACCCAAGTTGAATGCATAATTTCCAATACTTGGAAAGAAAAGGTTCATGGAAATGACAAACCATGTAGTCAACAGTGACCTATGGTCCGTCCCATTAAACTCTCATGTAAACCCAGGGAATTACATTTTAGAACAAAAATTCTGCAATTCTCTGAAGAATGTGACACTGCAATTAAAAAGAAAGCTGTTTATATTGAAGTTAAATTACAATACTGGATTCAGAGTTGTAAACCAAAGTTCCCATCAATCAACTTCACATCTGATTGTTAATCAAGTTTTCTGTATTACTGTCAAATTGAAATCAGATTTCTAGTAATGCTAATTATCCTACTACTTTTAACTCTCATTTCTTCAGAGATTACCATTTCCTGAAATGTGCAAGTAACTGCAATTTCAGTAGGTCAAATTTCTCTTAGAAGGTCTTGTAAATGACAAAAAAAAATTGTTATTTTAGCTGGATGCAGATGTTCCATATCTTTTTGTACCAACTGTGGGCTCATGAGCAACAACTGAATCATTCAGGTGGCCACATTCCCATCTCAAAATCCTTCATCAAAGCCCCTGCCTCACACAGCTAATAGAAGAAGCCGACATAGAACCACAGAACAGTATGGGGGGAAGGTACTTTTACAGATCCTCTCTAGTCAACACCCCTACCAAGGGTAAGGACACTCTCCGCTGGATCAGGTTCCTCAGAGCCCCATCCAGGCTGGCTTTGAATGTTTGCAGCAATGGGACATCTACCAACTCCCTGGGAAACTTCTGCCTGTGTCTCACCACCCTTATAATAAAACATTTCTTTATTATATCCAGTCTAAATCTACCCTTTTAGTTTAAAACCATTAACTCTTGTCCTGTCACTACAGGTTCTATTAGAAAGTCTGTCCCCACCTTTCTTATAAATCCCCTTTAGGTAGTGGAAGGTGCTCTAAGGTCTCCCAGGAGCCCTCTCTTCTTCAGGCTGAACAACCCCAACTCAGCTTGTCACAGAAAAGGTGTTCCACCCTTTGATCATCTTTGTGGCCTCCTCTGAACCTGCTCCAACAGGTACAGTCTTTCCTGTGCTGAGGACTTCAGAGCTGAATACAGTTGTCTGAGTAATTAAAAAAGCTGACTAAACAATTAAGTTAAGGATTTATCTGCTTTGTTCAATTGATTTGTTGAATTTTGCGAAGTGATGCAATTTTTCCACTATTCAATTTTGACCTTTTTCTTACAAGCGTTTTAACAAAATACAGCAACCTTCTGTTAAAGCAAAACCCAAACACTCTCTCCAAAGCAGGCACAGAACAAAAATAGGAAATGGAAAAAATCCCTGGAGACATGAAGATGGGAAGTCAAATCGTCTCTAGAGGCATGAGGACACAGAGAAATGTACCTCGACACGTGTTCAAAGCCACGTCCACCTCTGGAGCTAGGGCTGAACTGATGCCGTCTCATTGTTGTTAGAACAATGAGTCAGTCACTAAAGGGACATGCTGTTACAAGATTACAAAACAAATAATCCTTAAACCCACAATGGGTTTTGCTCATTATTAAATAATAGTGGCACCTGCAGTGTTTCTATCTTAGAAGGAGACTTGTGCTAAATTTATCTACTGCCAAATTTTCCTCTGGCTTATTCTTATGGCTCTTTCCAAATGGAAAAAAAAAAGAAAACAAAAAGAAAAGAAAAAATAAGAGGCTAAATTTGGAACTGCTTTTTGTAAACATACTCAATGCTCTTTGCAAATGATTCAAAATTTCAGCAAGCTAAACCTCTCTCATTGATTGATTATTTCACGCATTCAAGAGAAATGGCTACAACATTTGATTTACCCAAATGATCCTGTAATTGGATTTGAGGGAAAAGTTTGGCTGTTTGCTTTGTTTCAATTTGGGGAAAATGTGATTAAAAGAAGAAAATCCATTTATATTTTTACATTTATTAATCCTATCTCTGACATTTAATAAAATATATGATCAGGATAAATTTATAATGAAATTAAAAGCTATAAAAATATTTTAAAGAAATTAGCAAGCATTCTGAATGTGCCCAGGCCATTGCTGAGCTGGAATAGAGAGTGAAGATCAGTGAGTTATTTTTAGTACATTAACTTGAATTGAGATCTTCACTCTACTATTCAGAAATGTTTTTAATTCTGTATAATGCAGAATGTTGCCAAAATTACTGAGACTGCTACAAGTATTTAGACACAAGCATTAGGATAATATCAGCTGGTTGTTACACACAAACCAAATGACTATGTTGCAAAGTTTGTTGAAATTCAACTTCTATTTCTTTGTGATGATGACTGCCCCTTGCAGATTTACCCGCTGACCCAGCGTTCACACCCACATCTCCAAGATGAATGCTGTGGTATTTGCCTCTGATGCTTGCAAGTACCATAGGAAATCTTGAAATTACATTAAAATGTAAAATCTGTTCTGGAAGAACCACATAGTGAATAAAGTGTTTGTGCACAGCCTCAAGAAAACACTATTTTGAAAACCAAATTTCAGTGCAACCACAGAAATCCACTCCTGAGTAACTCCCTTGCTGGTTTATACTTCGGCAAGAGACCACATTTTACTCTAACATAACAGTTTTATTTTAAATTACTACAGCGCTGGTCAATTAGATCATATTTTTAGTGCTGCACATCCAGGTGCAGTATTTGGAATAAAAAGTTGCATCACCAAAAAAACCCCAGAAAAACCAAAAAGACCAACTTGAGAGACTGGTCATGAGACCTGGAGTGAGCTGACACAAAGCCCAAGCCTACAGGTCACAGTCAGAGGGAGGATGTGTCATTTCTGTGATGCACAATGCTTGTTCTTTCTTCTTCTAAAAATCACGTAAATTTTGCTTCTGAACATCCGTAATTCCTTCCAATTTTGATTTTTTGAAAAAACAATTTTTAAGAAAAAGTTAACTCTATACCAAGAATGTATATAATCATCCAGATAAAACACAAGATTTCCTCAAAAATACAAAGAAAAATAAAATTAATTCTTTTACACTGAATACTTGCTGCAGTTTACTAACTTAAGAAAGAACGTGGTATTTATGAAAATAATCTACCCAAAATAATTGCTGGGAAGTTAAATGCTGTCGGTATCCTTTAGGAGATCAGTAGAACCTCCCGCAATTATTTCACTTTGTAAATATACCACATCTGCATTTGTCAGCTACAAAGTATGTAGCATAATCTGAATTTTCCTGGCATTCCGAGAGAAGGCCAGGTACAGACTGATTGTGAGCCACCAAAGTGACCTCTATAGTGAGAAAGCTACATAACTGTGGGATGTTTAGTTGTTTTTAGAAAAGACAGTGCTAAACACTAACTATGGTACTGTCTGGGAAAGGAGCCATTAGACAAAACTGCAATTCAACTGGCTTCCTAAGGAGGAAGGCTGTACATAAACAGACCCTGTAAGCACTGGAAGACAATCATGAGGACATGACTAACAATGAATACACACTTATCAAAAAAAATACTTAAAACACTGTGTCACATTTTATGACTAGGAATGCAAAGTGATATGTGTCATATGCTATTGACTTAATTCAGGCTTTGGACCTAAAGCATGTGACATTTTCTTACAAAAACAACCACAGAAACATAATCTAATGGAAGATAGAAGGAATACAAAACTGGTTAGACAATAGTAGTGAGAGAACAGTTGTCAACGGCTTCCTGAAAAACTGGAAGGACAGACCATGTGGTACTCCCCAAGGACCAATTCTGGATGTCTGCTACTCAGTGATTTCAGTACTGAGAGTGGTGACAGAGAAAAAAGTGCATGTCTATTACATCTCCAGACAATACTGAGCAGAAAAGGGCTACAAGGGCTGCTAAAACAGGATGAGAGAGTTGGGGTTGTTCAGCCTGGAGAAGACTTTGGGGAGACCTTATATCACCTTCTAATACCTAAAGGGGTTACAAGAAACCAGTCCTTTCTAAGAGGAATTTTTAGAATGACATTTAGTCTTAGGACAAGAAGTAAATTTATACTGAGAGGAGATTTAGATTAAATATTGGGGAAAAAATTTCCTGTGAGTGTGGTGAGATGCTGTTACAGGTTGCCCAGAGAAGCTGTGGATGCCTCATCCCTGGAAGTGTTCAAAGTCAGGTTGGACGGGGCTCTGAGCAACCTGGTTTGGTGGGAAGTGTCACTGCCTATGGCAGGGAGGCAGGAACTAGGTGATCTTTAAGGCTCTTTTCAACCCAAACCATTCTGTGATTCTATGATTTTACGAAGTGGAAGAGATTGGCTCAGAAAAAAAAAAAACCAGGATGCTATTCATCAACTGCATGTGCATTATAGGTATGGAGAAACAATCAACTACACAAATACAGGATGCGAACTGTGAACCATTAAAAAGCAAAAGCTGATTTGGGATGCAAAAGAAAGGCTACAACTTGCAGAACACTGAACTGTCTTGCTCTATTGCATCTATCAGGCTTTATCAGCTGAAATAAATTATCTTGTGCACCACAAAAGAGAATAGGGTAGAGGGAGACAAGGGTGAGAAAAATACAGCAGTATGTGATACATCTTTGCTACTAAAGTTTGCTACGAAGTGAAGCAAATAATCTGTTTCACTTATGTTTGTGGATGAGAGAAGAAGGAACAGACCAAAATTTTATCATGATATATTCAATTAGACTCTGTAAAATTCTTATCAAAAAAAATGGCTAAGAATAGTTTGCTCAAGGATGTCAGGGACTCTCCATTACTGAAGACTTCAAAGAAAAATAAAAGTCAGATATTTGACATGAATGGGGAGAAAATAAAAATCTCTCATGAATTCAAGTCTGCTTATTCTACATTAAAAGACTGAAAAATAGAGCCAACTTAACAGAAATGTCCTCACATATCCAAAATTTAAACCAACAGCATAACCTTATTAAGAAGGGAAAGGAAAGTGGAGATTCCCTAAAGCTGTTCTTGAAGGTTTCTTTGTCCTTGATAACAAAATATGACTGCAGTGAATGAAAAACCAGAAGCGATCAGCCCATGATCAACCCTTGGTTCCTTCAGCTGAAAAAACCCTCGAAAATAGTAAACAAGAACTGGAAAATCTGATTTTAACTTTGAATTCACCTGTTTCGTATTGGAATTTTCATTCACTTTTAATGTCAAGTCACAAATGTAACCATTTGTCCTCCTAGAATAAAACTAATCTTGGCCTCATTTTACATTTAAAAATGTGTTTTAGCAAGCTCAATGTACTTTGTTGTTGAAAATATAAAGCCATATAAAAATGGTTTTGCAAACAAACCTTCACGTGGCTGCAGTCCCAGCAGGCCTGGGAATGGAAGGTGTTGCATTATGTTTGTTATCCAAAAGTAAAGGTCAATTTTGGAGCTTAACTTCATGAAGAAAAACAGTGCTAGTCAGTTATCAGCCCAAAGAAGAAGCACAGGTAAATGAATCCACATGGACAAAATCCACATCTGAAGAAGCAACACAACTGGCTTGGCTGTAGAACACAACTGGGAGACAGCTGCAGGAAGGTCAGAAAGCACATCTGCCACTACTTCTGTGTTTGATGCAAATGTGCAGCCAACTGGAATTAACTGTTCTATTGGTCTGTGCCAGGTACTTTTTTCAAAGTCAATATTTTGTAAGAAACAACGTCAAGTGTGACTGGTAGACCAAGGACTCAATATGAAACTGTGGGCTGTGCCTGTATCCATCCAGTTAAGCTGTCCACCTTCTCTCCTTTTCCTGTGAGTTTTCTTGTACAGAGTGCTTCAGGAGAGATCTTATGTTTCTGTCTTGCTTCTGTGTTCTCTTCATAAAGGTTTAGTAAGAATAAATAAACAGGGAATGCCCATAACACATTTCCTTAATTCCAACAGAAGCACCAAACTAAATATGCCAAAGTAAAGAAAGAGCGTAATATACAAAGGAAATTTTTGGCCCACTTGACCTGCTGATACTCCACATTTTAACAGGAAAGGAAGAAAATCAGCAGACAAAAGATTTTACCATGTTCCTTCAGCTCTGACAGCTTTCCAGTGAAAAAGTTTAGAGTAATAGCCAGGACATTTGGACTGTTTTCTTCAGGGGATTACATTCCTCCATCTATCTCTTCCCAAGCCAGAATGTGTCTTTTTTCTAAATGCACCTGATGCTGACTCATGGACTGCTGTGGACACTGCAAAGCCATGAAAGCAGATTAGACAAGGCTGCTTAATTTTTAATTTCAAGTCATTAGGTGGAGAGTAATCCAAGTTCTAGTGGCATATTCTTTGTGTTTTTTTACTACTTTAATATACTCATCAATGTTATGTGATCAGTGTTCCTAACTTCACATGGCAGATATTAATTCTTGTACCTATATAATTTTAATCATTTATAATAAAGTTATAAAAACTAGGCAGCTGTGGAAAAGATCATTATAGTTTCAGAATTTTACTTGTAATCCAGCAAGAAACTACAGCAAAAGTTTTACTTTCATATGGCAACCACAGCTCAACAAAACTACACTGAAGTCAAGTTATTAACAAGTATGTAAACCAGGCAGCATGTAGCAGCTGCACGGTCTTTCATTCTACCCATTACTTGCTAAAGTTTAATTAAATTAATTATTTTCCACTGGCTGTTATAAATACAACATTTCTTAAAAACAGTAGTATTTTACATATTTCACCCAAAATATACTGATAGATGAAGGTAAAAAATATAAGCACTAGTAAAAGTGGAAGAAATTGAAGGTTTATTAAATTAGGTAGTTGCATGAATGTGCAGATTCACGGTAAATTTTACTATATGCACAGAAAATGAGTTTTGAAATAACTGAAAATAAACTACTCTTCAACAGGATTTAGGAAACCCCCAGCACTTGTGAAAAGTGATGATTAGCACTGTATTCAACCAAGAGCTGACGTTTAAAAAGAAAATGTGAAGAAGCCATATTTTGAATTTATGTGTTTCAGTCTACGATGCTGAGAATAAGGAAAGGATTCATGGCAAGGATTAGGATGTTACAAATCATATGGAACATATGAATAGAAGTCTGTTTTCATGTATCAATAGGGGTTTAATTTCTGAATGAGAAGCTTAAGCAAGGGCACATTCTTTTGTAAAATATCCCACGGGTTTCCTAGAATACACAGATGTAGTGACATCCTCACTTCTAACTTTATTCAATAGGTTCTTATAAATCCTCAATGAATGTTTCATTTAATTCCTAAAAAAGTAATATATTGGACATTGTTTTTTGAGAAGGGTAATAAAAATAGAAATAAAGTCCATGACAGAGAGAAAACAATTCCCTCAACCTAAGAATACATATTTATTAAGGAGAACTGCTTATAACTTCTCAAAGTTTGCTACTCTGACTGCTACCTGAAACCATTATTTCCCAGGGGAAAAAAAAAAACAACAAAACAAAACAAAAAAAACAAACCAAAGCAAAACAGCTGGAACACATCCTAGAGATAAAAAAAATAAATCACTTGCAAGTGAATTCCACATGCAGAAGCCCCAGTCAGTACTCTATACAAACAACAAAACAAAGCCCAGAAGGAGCATTAACATCCCTGGTAACTGGTGTCTACTAATTGCAGAGCATCAGGACAGCTTCAGTGGAAAAGCAGAGCCTGAATAGGATTGTCTGATTAATCTACTACCCTCAAACACTCCACACAATATTCTTGACCTTGTAGGTCGCAACCTTTTGCTCCCAAGTCACTCATGCCAAAGGGAATAAAGCGGTTTATCCCATTCTGTTAAGTCCCTGTAATTATTTGTTACAGTTTTAAGTCATGTGGCATTATGTACATAGCAGTTTGGTGAATCACCCATGCTCTTTTCAAATGAAAACTCAACAGACAAAATGGATGTAATTTAGAGAACTGTAAGGTAGCCCAAAACTTTACAAGTTTAATTACTTTTATATTTCATTTGTAACAATTCTATGTAGTAAACAATTTGCAGCAGACAAATTAGATGTAATAGCCTCCAATTATATGTAAACCAAACAAATATGAATTAACTCATAATAGAAGATTAGAAATTTATCTAAAGCTTAAATTCACAAATATGGGAAAAACACATATTGACCACAATCGGGTAAGAAAAAGAGGGTACCATCAGAGAGCAGCAGAGTCATAAGTAAGTCTTCAGATAGTTTTCATTCTCAAATTTCACATCGCTAACAGTTTGCTGTCAAATACAATATTTCTTTTATGGTGTAATTTGGCTGGAGTCTGCCAAATGCACTGTATAAAAATGATTACTTCACCTTATGAATCACTTTTCATCAGCATACTTTTAAATACAGCTGTGAACTTTTGTTCTAGAGAAAAACAACAATTTTACACTGTTGATTTATCTGATGGAGCAAAGGCTGGAATCTGGAGATTTAGGATGTTTTGAGTTTTTTTATATTCACTTATTTGTTATGCATTATAACTACTTTTATAAATACATTTCAAAATACATAAAAATATGTGCATTGTTAGCTTGTGAAAAATATTATATGGCTCTCAGAAATTAATGTGTTTCATAATATGCTTGCGAAAAATTGACCTGGGGAATGCAGCCAAGAGAGTTTTGGGGGTCACACTGCAGTCTGGAATATCACTTTGGCCTTTATTAGGAAGAATATTTCAGTCATATTGCTAATCCTACTAGTAATGGTAAGGTCTAAATGCCCTAGAGTCATGTCCTCTTTAAGGGCCACATCTTGCAGAACAAGCAGATGTATCTAAAACTGGCAGTTTGAAAGGACAAAGTAATCAATGCCTGTCTTACTCATGTCAAATCCCAGTAAGATTCGTTCTTTTCTCATTTTTAGATTCATGATCCATCCCTATGGGCCAGAAGAAAACCCATGCAAGAAAGTTTAATATATAAGGAGCAAAGGAAAGTCGATTACAAGCAATCTGCACCAGGAATAGCGCTAGTGTTCTCAACAGTGTTTGAGAAAAAGTTTCCATAGAGGTTTGTTTTGGTGTTTGTTTATAATGTGCACAGAATTACATTATTAAATAAATCTTCTCTGGAAGGTTATCCTCCAAAATGTTGTGTATTCCTACTATCAGGGCAAATATTCCAGAATTAAGACTTCTTGATAGAGGCAAGCCACACTGATGTCCAGACAACTCATGAACCCTGTAGCTACAACCTTGACAAAGCAGCATGTGCCTTGACGCTTCAGGATATTTATGTGGTCAAGGCACAGAGGCTCCACAGAGCACTTGGTGACATACATTTTAGATCTTGCTTGATAAATTGATGCAGTTTGGTCTAGACTTGGTTCCAGACCTTCTTACGCCTTGCAAATGAGTAACAGGGGCTCTCCTCACAGAGAAGGCTCATGAAGATGCAAGAGACTGTGTAGTGGTGGTGTCAGATAAAAAGACAGAGTGATGCTGCACCTCTTTATTAAACCTACTGGTTTGCCAGGAGAGGTTTCCACAGAGGAGCAGTGCACATACAAATCTGCTGGTGTTTTGTATATTGAAGTGGGAGAGAGAGGCCATGGAGAAAAGACATCTTTTATCTTCTCAGACTTATTTTGCCCTCCTAGAGATTCAGACTCTCTTACCAGACATGCATATTACTCAGTTTATTTTTTGAGGTTTGTACGTGTTTTTTTTCTTGTTCCATCAATCCATGCAAGAATTTGCATGGTTACAAACAGTGACAACTTTAAAAGCTATACTGAAATTGTGTCCCAAATTAATTTAAACTAAAAATTAACAATCATAGAATTAAAGAATTATTTTGTATCCAAAGATACCTTATAGGTCATCTAGTTCATACTCCTCTATTATAGGCAGGGATACCTTCCACTAAACCAGGTTGCTCAGAGCCCCATTCAACCTGGCCTTGAATATTTCCAGGGATGGGTCATCCACAACTTCTCTGGGAAACCTGTGTCAGTGCCTCACCTCTCTCATAATAAAGAACTTCTTTCTTATATCTAACTAAATCCATTTTCTTTAAGTGTAAAGCCATTCCCCCTTGTCCTATCATTACACACCCTTGTAAGAAGTCCCTGGAAGGTGCTATAGGCTCCCCCTGGAGCCTTCTCCAAGCTGAACAACCCCATCTCTCTCAGCCTGTCTTCACAGGAGAGGTGCTCCAGCTCTCTGATCATCTCCATGACTCCTCTCTGGATTCTCTCCAACAGGTTCACATCTTTCCTGTGCTGGGAGCCCAGAGCTGGACACAGCACTGCAGGTGGGGTCTCACCAGAGCACAGCTGAGGGGCAGAATCCCCCGCCTTGCCCTGCTGCCCACGCTGCCTTGGATGGTTGGCTTTCTGGGCTGTAAGGGCACATTGCCAGGACACGTTAAGCTTCTTGTCAAACTATTTATCAACTTTTTGTTCTGATACATCAAAGCCATGTCTTACACAACTCAGATTTTGAGTATCTGCACACAGTAAGCATTTTTATTGCTACTTTATCTAACTTGCCAGCACATCAAACTATAACTTGATGAACTTCTCTGCCTTCCAGGGTTTTTTTTCTTTGGTTAGATTTTTTTCTCAAAAATATAGTTTTCCTTTTTTTTGCTATTAATAGTTTAAAAAAAAAATAACCTATACTGAGAAGAGTGCACATAAACAGTTATCCTTTTAGAGACAAGAAAAATACCAGACTTTTAAATGCCCTTTATTATTGATTAGACAGGGGTATTTTTGATCATCCCCATTCAACTTCAACAGGACAGTGGCAAAGATTTTAAAACCTGTTAGGCTAAATCAATTTTGTTTTTTTCATGAACAGTTAAAGCAACAATTTCTTCCAGGAGCAAACAAATTCACGGAGCCTGATTTAGGGAAATGTGCAGAGCAAATGTATTCCATGAGTGCAACACCCTCGTGCACTTCTCTGAGGTCTACAAAGGACTGGGTTCATCCAGGAGCATGTGATCACCAGCACAGCTGTCTTGTCTGCACAACAGCTTATTGTTGTGAAAAAAGCAGAATTTTCTGTATCTTTGGGACCTTTACGTTTTTACAAATATGACCAAAACTGCCACTAGGGTTCAAAGCTTCCTTAGGAAAGAGACCGGCAGAAACACAAGGGAGTGCTGTGGGTAACGTCCTTCCTCCTTTAAAAACCAGGTGAAGCACAGTCAGGATTTCACTTGACTAATACATGAGGTCTTACAGTTATCTCCCCTGACACAAATGATGTCTGTTAAAAGGCTAACCTGAAAAAGATACACTTAAGAAAAACAAACTTTCCCCGACTCTTATCTTTTTCACATCTCGTCATCTGTTTTTGTGGAAAGTTTCTATTAACATATGTTCACAATATGAATTTCAAAAGTCTCATATTAAATTCAATCCATTATATTTTGAAATGGAGATTCTCATATATCACTTTTTTTACCCTTTTTAGCCCTCAGATTGCCTCATTCTGCCAACATAAAGCAGCTCAAATTTAAATCCACAATGAATTTGAAAATGACACCATTTGTTGCTTAAAATCTCATTAAATGAGCAGTTTTAAAATTTACCTGAGTCATTTTTCTAAACAGATATACCACATCTACAGTGTCTCCTCCTTTGCAAAACATTCAAGGAAACACCATAAAATTATATGAACCACAAGAAAGTGCCATAGTTTGTTTGCCACAGGTTGCCTTAATCAATGCTTTAATGAATTGTGATTATTTGAGCTATAAGTGCTTTACAAAGAAAACCCACACTCCATAATACAGTCATGCAAAAATCTAACTGTGGATGTTTATATAAATTAAATATAATGAACATTATAAATTACTCCTCAGATCCCAGTGTTAGCTGAAAAACTGAAAGCTTGCACATCAATGTCTGTAAGAATAAATTCATATATGTATGTCAAAAGAATTATTCACTTTACTGGCAAAAACTGACTCATTTCTCTGAAATGGGTCACAATAAAATTTCAGAAAATATAACAATGGAAAATTTGCTGTTGGATGCTGTTTCTTTGGTATTATTTGGAAAAAGGATTTTTCTCAAGGTTAGCTGAGAAAGAGCCTGTCAGTGACTGCAGCCACCACAACATAAAAGCAAACATTATGAAGACCATATTTCATCTGCAGATAAGAGCAGAATGAAACATTAAAGATTACAATTTGGGACATTTTTCTCATTCTTAAATGAGGTTCCCAATATCAGAGAAAACTACCTTTATTTCCCTGTTCATATTTTTTAAATGGTGCATTTTAAACTGGAGAACATCTGGTGGCCCACTCTACCATTCAACAGGGCATGCCAGAAAGGCGTGGAATTTCACTGAATTTTGTCAAATTCCTTTGTGAAACAAAGTCACCAATGATACACATATATAATATACACATACTTTTTTTTTTTGGTCTTGTCCTCTAGTAGAGATACCTGTACTTACGGATACAGTTTGTTAGATGCTGTGCCCATACTGTGGCAGCACAGAGACATGGCTGGAAGGAGACTGTACTGCAGGACCACACTCATTACCCAGAGTAAGCAAACTTAATTCTCAGCAAGGAACCACACTTCTGATAAGCAAATCTTCTTATTCCTTATTCCAAAAACCCATCAGACTTGTTTGCTGTGAAACCTTTCACTAAGGAAGATGTGAAAAGAAAGGGAAATTAAAAGGTGGATTTTTCTCTCCTAAGCATTCTGCTGGCCTCATCAGGCAGCTCAATGCTCAGTTGAGTCTATTTAGATTGAAGAGACATAAAACACGGCTTCAGATCTGGGTGGGCTGTGTAATGTCCAAGAATATATGAATTGGCTTACCTTCAAAATAATATTTTGCTGCTTTTCTTTCCTCTAACAATAAATTATATCCACTTTTGCAATAAAATCACAGGGTAGTGTCTAACAATACTGTTCCTCCACATCTACTGCTGGGTGTGTATCGCTGACATCCACCTGCCTCTTCCGTTTAAAATAGCAGATCACTTCAGTAAAACTATAATTACAACTGGATGAGCAGATAGAAAGTCAGCAGGTGCTGGTTTTATACAGTTTCATAAACAGATCAAAAGTCTTTTTTTTCATCATGCCCTAAGGGGAAAAAAAAAGGCAGCTCTCTCTCTGTAAAATTAGCTATGTGAAAGGCGTAGCCAGAACTCTGCTGAAGCCAGGAAAAATCTGACAAGAAAGAAAAGAGCCATGAAACTGAGTCGTAGCATAAACTGCTGAAAAAATCAAAATATCAAGCTACCATCTTCTGTAAGACATTTGCTGTCATAAAATCATATTTTCAATAATATGAACATCGGTATAGTGCTTCAATCACTTTCACAGCACATCAGGTTTATTTAACACTACATGAGTTCCTAAGTGCAATCCAAAATTAACATTCCATCCAATCCAATCTTGTAAAGTCATACCACACCTCTAATTATGTGTCTTACAAATACACTGGTTTCAATTTTTATTTTATATTTCATAGTTCCCAGTTGTACCTGATTTTTACACAGGAAACAATTCTGAAGTCCTAGTAAGCATTAAGAGAATATTTTATCCTTCTGTATTACTGGTATTTCAAAAGTAAATCTGCTAAATAGAGTGTTTAATTTTCTGAGACCAAAACCCACATTGTCACCTTTAACTGTGTGCTAAGTATCCATATTAAACAATTAAAATCCCATGCTGCCTGACAATCACCAGTCAAACATTTCATTTAAAGAAACATTGTCACAGCATATAGTTTAAAAAATAGTATTTGGTTTAAGAATGGGAAATTTACCTAAAATCTGGTATTTTCAACAAGTATGTCAACAACACTTAAATTTACTGGCACTGGCATCCACTAACAGGTTAATTTCACCCTATGCTTTTCAAGCAGCTTTGTAACCCAAACGACTTAAATTTAAATGAACCAGAACAGCACAGCGCCTGCTCTGAGATCTCCAACCACGCACATGCAGCAATAGTACTGCTGGGTGTTCACCAAACATGCCATTGCCAGAGACCACAGCAGGACACATGCTGTGCATGAGGGACTCCAGTTGAGCCTAACAGAGGACTCTGTGGATGCTGTAACCTCCACTCAGATCATCACCAGTGACAACATTCACTTCTTCAACACTGAGGAATTTCCCAGCCCTGAAAGGGATAGGGTAGCCCTGCAGGAAGGCTTCTACATGGCTTCCTCTGTATCTGTAACCTACAGCAATCAGGCTTTAAATAAGTTAATCATGCTTTCTGCTGATTGCTTCCAAGATGGAAAGGGAAATTCCTTCTCTTCCATTCCCCAAAGAAGGATTCAGAACCTTCACACCATGGACTACTCAGGCAGCAGCTCTGTCACATCTGTATAGATGCTACATCAAACTGTAGATCCTACATGTATACCTCCTAGGTTCATGATCAACCATTATCAGACTGGTTTACACATGACAGGGCCTCATACAAAGGCTGCTCCTGTTTCTTGTGGCTACAGCAGATCTGTGGGGGTTGGTTTGCACCTTCACAAGACACGCTTCACCCTGTGAGTGCCATACTCTGCCATTGGGAAGTCACCACTTGAGCATCTTCCTCTAAGGAACGGGGCAAATGCTTGTTTATTAGCAGAACTGAAACACACAATGACCTTAACAAAACAGTAGTTCAACACACGTTGTCCCCCTGCCCACAACTACACAAGCTATCATTTTTCCATCTTACAAGACTCTGCAGAGATAGAAGAACGAGGAGCCATACCCTTGACTCCTGGGGAAGGAAGGCAGGTCTGTACAGAAGGCCTATGATGCAGACCTGGCTCTAACAGGCACCCCAGCCACACAGTCCCACCTTGCAAGTACAGAGCAAGGGCTCATAAGCAGTGGCCTCCCAGAAGACCATGAGGGATTTTTCTGCAAGTACCTTCTAGCACTGACACTTTAACTCAATGAAGGAATGAGACCTCCTGTGGGGCAGGAAGATGGAGGTGGGGGGAGATCAGTCACCCATGATTTGCACTCTGCTGCCAGGTCTCCAGCTGGGCTAAGCATTGTGTGACAGACCTGAAATCCTGATCAAGTCCTTGATTTATGTTTTGGCATGCTTCACCAGTGCTTCTCAGCAGGATTAGATGAATCATTGATCTGTTCCAGTACAATGATTTCTATGTATGCTCATAACCTTGAAAGAATCTGTGTAGCATTTGAACATGCATTTAGCTTCCTCAGTGCTCAGCTTTAAACACTGAATTGTACTCAAGTTGCACACTTACATTGTTGCTGCCTGTATCTGCACATTAAAAAAAAAACAACCAAATTTTAGAAAAATTACAAATTATTAGAAAAAAATACAATCATTTCTTACATCTTAATTTAGGCCTGAATTCAAACATTTTGAGAGATAAATGGTTCATAAATTAACTGCATCAGACAATCTTACTGTTATAAAATCCTTGACCCCAGAAAAACTTAATTTAATTACTGAATAAAATAAATGTAGCAAGAGAGACAGCTAGTCCTTGAGCATTCTTCCTGAATTTTGTCTCAACCACACTCATGCAGGTCAGACACAGACAGACTGTCATACACAAATTAAAGTACCTACAACTGCCAATGCTCAGAGAGCTCAAATAACTCTCTACCCTTGCACAGCCAGGAGCCCACTGACATCACCTTTTAAAACAAATGCAAAAAAAAAAAAAATCATAATGATCTAAAGAAACTTCCTGTTATTCTGTTCTAGAGAAAACCCCCATCCCATGTCCTTCACATATGGTGGAGACCATCAGCATTTTCCAGGTTCAGGACTCAGGGCATATTTTCTTAATGAGCATTACAGACAGATTTCCAAAGCTGTAACTTGTGAGGCCTTTGGAGCACCAGGAGCTCCAGACTCCTTGGGGGTCCCTGACCTCCTCTTCACAGGTGGGTGCCACAAGGCTGAGGACCAGAGCAGCTCTGCTTCCCACCTGCCACCTCACTGACTCTGGAAACACTGAGTTTGCAGCCCTACCTCCCATTTGGTTTTCCTCAAATAAAGCTCAATTTGATCCTTACAGCTCCATTTCATGTCTAATGTGCCACCTTGAGCAACTCTGGCAGTTAGCATAAAGGAGAGACAATTACCTAGTTACAGAAATACTATACACAATGCAAACAATTTTTTCCTCTATATATCCAAGAATGCCTGAGGTTTTATAGGGTGTTACTCAGGAAATAGTCATTACTCAATTATGCAAAAAAAACAATGAATATTTTGTTTTACTGAGTCTTGCTAAAGCTAAGGAGCAGCAACATATTCACTATCAGCTACCAACCTACTCAATTGTGAAAAATGAAGCAACTTTTTCCTCTTTGTTAAATATTCACATCAGAAACCACTGAAATTATATTAAATATCCAATTCCCAAGATCTACTTTTAAAACACCAGGCAAAATTATTCAGGCAATATTGCACTTCAATAATTTTTTTAATCAATAAATCTAAAAAAGTGCTTATCTATTATTCCAACAAATAACAGCAAAGAATACTTTAACTAAAAAGAAAATTAAAATAATTCTTTCTCTTCCCAAGACTTTTAGTTGCTAGCATACTCAATATCAAAGAAGTTCCTAAAAATCAGGAAATGTCATTGCAGAACTACAACATCTGGTGTTTAAAAAGAAAAAGGAATTCACTATTAATTCTTTAAAAACCCTAAATGAACCTTAAGTGGCAATGCCTTCTGAAGCACTTTCATGAAATGGCACTAAACTACAGATGCAGATTATTAAACTTTCTGTTTCTTTCACCTGTCTCTATCTTTTAAGCTGCAATTCTCACACAGCATGAAATAAATGATATGAAAAATGCAACTTAAAAAGGACATTTGAGTGCACATTTTAAAGTAATGGTACTTGAAAACTCTTAGGTAAAGAGGAGATTTCTGGAAAACCTTTGTCAATATAAAAATGCAGATGAGGTTATCTACCTTTTACCTACCGAGATATCTAAAACAAGATATCTGCATCAAATTAGATCTGACGTAAGATGAAAAGAACAAAGCACAGGAGAAGAGATGCTAAGCAGAACAGGGAAGGTGTTGGGTTCTTGAGATGAATGTCAAGTATGCCAGGTAATCATTTCCAGCTAAGTGAAAGAAGAAAAAAAAGGCTATTACAGAGCAGATGGCTACTGAAAGAGACATTCTCCAAAAGCTCACTCTACCCAGTGGCAGAGTAAGAGCTGTGTGTAAATAGCACCCTGAGCTTTACCAGCAGACTAGCAGCACACAGTATGCCAAGGAGCACTTGTGGAAGTGGGAAATTATCCTACATTGGACACACCACAAAGCCCTTCAGACCTGAACTGATTTTATCTCTACATTATCAGACACCTTCTGAATCGCTAAAGAGTATGTGGGTTTTTTCTTCATTCCCTGCTTTTGCAAATAAAATAAAATGACAGACAAATCACAAACCTAGCAGACCATCTCATCTGGGGATAGGAAACCTCCAGGACTGCTCTAATGGGCATAGGATAGGCTATCCTGTACAAAATTAAGGGTTAAACATGTCCAGTTTCCTAAAAAGAAAAGCCCCTCTAAATAGATGACTTCTTTATGTGTAGCCTATAGAATAGAGAAGAAAAGACTGGAAAAAGAAGACCTAGAGCTTAAGTATTTGCAAATCATCTTGGTGCTCTGACAATTTAAAACACCAAATCTTTCCTAACATGGAATCTTAAGTTATTTCAAGTAATAGAGCGCTTCTGAACATACATACACATATACACAAAATATAGTATTTATATACAAACTATTTTTGCTCAAAGTAAAAGAATACTTTCAGCTGAAGCTGTACTTTACAAGGAGGAATAGAGAGATACCAATTAGAGGGCAAATAACAGAAATGAACATTTTAAATTTAATTTAGCAGAAGGCAATCAACCAAATAGTTCCTAGATACTAAAACATACCATCATAGCTTTGGTTGTTTTCCAAAGTATTGTTTACTTTATATTAAATTAATATAGTAATATAAATTAAAGTCTTAAAATGCATTTGCAGATCAAATGCCAGAGGACTTCTTTAAAATTAGAAACTAAATGGAACTGAAAGTGCAGGCATTTCCACCTTTGAGTACATTATTTAATGAGACTAAGAATATTCAAAAGAAAATTGACTTTATATTAATTTTATCTCTCCTGAGAAATGCTGCATTTTTTAATGCCTCTCATTGAAACCTAGATAACTGCTTGTCAACGGATACATGTGAGCACAAATGTGCATATCAGTCACAGTGTTATCTATAATTCTGAGTACCAGGTGGCATGTTCAACATTCTATTAATTGCTGCTATGCTACTTGATTGCAAGGGCACTTTAAAGAGAGATATGCACAAAATTATGCATAAAATTAGTCTTTTATATTTTTAAAATTAATAGTAGCTGTCTGTGAATTGAATATGTCTGAAATAAGGACATGCTGAGAGGCTGAATGAAACTAAGAACCACCAGACTGCTTTGGTAAATCACAAGAATAACTCCTGGGTAAGTCACTCCATGCTTCCCAAAGACAACTGACAACAGATTAACAGTGAACCCACGGCAAATTATCACATCTTCAACTTCAGCTTATCAAACATAAAATGTAAGCAAATGTTTCTTATACTGCCAAAGAGGAAAGCATGGATATTGGTTAAGAAACTCAAATTCATTTATTCCTGCACTTTCCCTTCATGTTTGTCACTTCTTAGAACATACTCAAGCACTTTATAACACCCGATAAACCATTTTGATAGTGGTCTAGAGCAGTCAATGGTTTTACATTTCAATCAATATGATTTATGTTGTATTTCTAATGTGACTTTAGACTAGAACTGCTTGGGTGGGTCGTGCTGATATAACTCGAACTGACACTTCCCTATCACCTACTCACAGCACACTCAGTTCAGTGAAAACATTCACACTCTTATCAGAAGCCACAAATAAAGCCCCAAACCTCTTAAACGATTTGAAAGCTTTGCTTTCAGCGCCAGGCTTACCCTTTGTTTGTCCCTGTGAGAAGAGGTGCATCAGCAAGAAATTATCAGTAACCTGTCAGTCTTTATTACAGAGTGACAACAGAGGATAAGTAAAATTCCTATTTCATTAAGTCAGTTTTGGAAGGTGACACATGCTGAAAACCTAATAGTGCTATCTTTTAGCTGTGTTTAACATTTAACTTTTCTAAAGGGCAGGGACAAATCAAATAATTTTCTTATCTTATCAACTGATCTTTACAAAATTGGAAGAATGAACTCAAAGCAGAATTCCAGAAAGAAACTTTTCTACTTATACATTCTGGTTTCAAGCATTTTATGACTTCAGTTTTTCCTTCAGCGCTACAGGCAGCTATCTCTTTAGTTAATTCTTCATGAAGCAACAGAGAGAGAAAAGATATTTTAAACCAGGAAATGAATAATTGGAAAAACCTGAAGTTCCTTGGTATTCCCACTGCACAACTGATGAGATTTCAAGACTTCAAAAGCCCTCTAGAGCAGCTGCTAAATAAAGACCTGTGCTACAATCATGCATATTTTCTTTCTTTCTTCAGGAGACCTTGCTCCTGGAAGAAATGCATACAAGCATGCATAGAGACCCAGCCTATTACAGCTACCACACATTTACATTGCATGAAGTCACAAAGGTGTTCCAGCACATCAAAGGTGTCCTCAACACATCATCTTCCTCTCTACAGCTGATCTTTGTTGCTTCGGTGACATATTTATTTTGCCAGCAGTCCTTCCTCAGAAATTCTACCACTAAATACAATCTATTGTTCTTTGACACCTAGGTGATACAAAACATAGTATTTCCAATAGGTTCTCTTTTAGGAGTGATGGTTCATGCCTTATGCAGGAACAGTTCCTGCAGGGAACAGAAATCACTATTTTTTAAAAATCCAATATAAACATCAAAATTTCCATGTTAGTTCAACACCAGCCATTTAGCCTCCATGTATGGATGCCAGCCTAGCTGAGTTCTCCTGTCCTTAGAATCAAGATGCACGGTCAGAGACAGGGTCATGATCACAACTGAACTTAGACCACAGGTTATATAGAATAATGATATAAAATTACAGAAGAAATTTCAAATAGTCGCTTCTCCATCAAAAACAACAACTGCAGCTCTACCCTTCATGTCAACCCTGGTCTCAAACCATCCCTCACTATTTGGTTAGTATTAATATTAGAAAGATTTTCAAATATAATTATTTCTAACCCACATCCAGACCCTGCAATTTTAGACTACTATTTTTTTTTTGCTTTTACCCAAAACAGAGTCCTTTATTCTTGTCCTCATTACAGAAGTACTGCACACATGAGAGACTAGTATCAGCTTAACATCTTTCTAGAGTAAACAAAACCTTTCAAGTAATTTCAAGTTTCTCAAACAATATGGTCTATAAATGTCTGATCACTTCCATTCTGCTCTGGCTCTGCACAATAAGTCCGTGTATAGATTAATTTTGTTACTGCAGCTGACATTACTGACACTAAGGAGAGATCAGTGGTAACTTCACATGCTTTGTATGCTCAACTCTTATTTATACCATCATAAAATCAGAAAATGTTTTGGCCTGGAAAAGACTTTAAAGATTGTCTAGTTCCAACCCCACTGCCATGGGAGGGGACATCTTCAGTTAGACCAGGTTGCTCAAAGTCCCATCCAGCCTGGCCTGGAACACTTCCAGGGATGGAGGTGCACTCAGTTTCACTGACCATATCATTGATGACCACTAATAGAGCTACATTCCAAGACACAGCTGTGAGGGACACCACTCATCACCAGCCTCCAACTGGACACAGAGCCATTGATGACAACTCTCTGGCTGTGTTCCTCCAGCCAGCAGCCACATACCCCCAGTTACAATTGCTGTTCTCCACATCTCAGTACTTTGACTCATGTCTGGGTTGCCATCTAATTCCTACACGCTGCTATGAAGAGCTGTGACCCATGAAAAGGTTCCAAATTCTCCATCTGTACAGTTGATTCTTTCTTCTAAAGTACAGAACCTTCCATCAATTTGCATTGTATATTTTGGGAGTATTTTCCAATTTGCCAAATTGCTCTGAATGACATATTCATTAAATCTGTGGAAAAAGCCAGACATCTTGGAAGACAGGTTTGGTCTCATTGTTCAACAACTTTAATAATCATCAGGATGATTACTTAGAGCTTGATATTAAATCTGTAGATGGATTATCCCTTCCACTAGATGGTAAATTCAGTACTCAGGTTTTTCAGCCAGTTTTAAGTAGGAGGGTTTTTCCTACAGTGTACTTTCTGGCCTTTCCTATGAGAATGTCACATGAGAGTCTGTCTAAAGATTTACTGAAGATATATGATAGCCTCTATCACTTCTGAATCAACGAAGCCTCTAATCTTCACAGAGGGAAGCCAGATTGACTTGACACAATTCATTCTTCATCAATAACTGTGCAAACTGCTATTCACTTCCTTGATTCTTCTAAGTGTCTTCAAAGAGTGTATTTGAGGAATCATGCCAGAATTTTTGACATTTGCATGATCCTGGGCTAAACACTACTGTAATGCCTCATTGAAAAAAACTAAATATGTTTTCATTCAAATTTATAGAGAAAAAAACTCTGGCATATCAGAAAATTGCTATTTAAAACACCTCAGGTATCCCACCTACTTTACAAAACAGACTTAAATCTAAAATGCACTAATCTTACTCCTTTCAGCAAATATTTAAATATGACTGTTTTAAAAATTTTTTTTCAGGGTGTTTCTTACTTACTATCTACTTATATTATCTTATTAATATAAGATTATCTTACTTCTTAATTATCTTATCCACACCATAAGTGAAATCCAAATTTTTTTTACAAGTTAATTAAAATGAACCATAGTTTCACCTGATGATGAGAACCATGGTTTGGTATTAATGTAAGAGTAGAGTCAGAATCTGAAATACAGTTTATTATTATATTAATCAGATCTGGTTAGTTCATGGTAGGTTTATTTAGGCAAAAAATGTAAGACTAGAAACCTTTCCTCCGTATGGTTTCTACTCAATGTATCAAACATATGAAAGAGAATAAAGAATGTCTCATTCTTTAGAGTATTTGAACTGGCCCATAAAGTCTCAGTTTCACAGAAGAAACTGGTTTTTCTTGCAGCAGTTTCTTTTTCTGTGAAATTGAGACTCTATGAACTGAAGCATGTCTGTGAAAATCATCTATGACATAATTTATACTCTTTCAACCAAATAAGCAGATGGTAGAATGAAGAAGAACTATGTAAATCAATGTTTATAAAGTAGCAGACATTTGACAGACTTCAAATTATGTCCAGGGTACACTGATAGATGCCATTATCCATTGCTGGGCTTTCTCTGACATTTTATCTAAGGGCTAAAAGCCAAAAGAAAGACCACAAGCATCTAACCACAAAGTAGCTCTTATTTTCCTATTCTAGTCAGCAATTAGCTCACAGGAACAGAATTTCAAGTATTTCCAATGCCTGTAGTTAAAAATATGCCTTTTTCTAAAATGAAATACAAATGTCATATGCTAAAAGCCATATTGAGACTGCAGTCTTTGGACTACAAATATATATTCAATTTGCACAGTAGTTACATGTAAAATATCTGATCACGTGCAACCCTTGCACAAACAGAAAGACTATTTATTTTAAAAATACACACCAAAACATGTAGACTCTAATGTAATGTAATTGCCTTCTGCTTTTCATGAAACGGAGATTTTCTGCCCTGTCTGCTATCAAATCAGAAACATGTGATCAGTGTGAGTTACCAGTTCAGGACTTGTATTTCATGACCACACTGGTGTCTGCAACCACTCAGTCTCGCCACAAAGGATTGTAGCAATCAAATAGACACAGGTAACATTCAAACGACAAGCAGGGATTTCTGAACTCTAAATCCATTTCTAAATTTCTTTAACTTCTAAAAATTATAGTTCATTTTTTGGTGTGACTCTCCTTTCATAGGTGGATTTTGTTAATACACAGATGGTTCTTAAATTTTTCCTAATTGTTGCTCAAAGGGATCTCGCTTTCTTTAATGCCAGGAGAGAATTTTGTTTTCTAATTTAAATAAGCAACTACACAGATCCTCAGCTCAGCAAAACTAGGTAACTATTTTTAAGAAAGCAGCAGCAGCAAAACCAGGAAGAACCAACAGGCAACAAATGGGCAAAAGAAATTATGGTGAGCTGGGACAGCAAAGAAAACAAGAGGAGTAAAGAGTACAGGGTGTGTTGATGATAACTTCCTTCTCCAAGTGATAGTGGAGCCAACGAGGACAGGAGCTATGCTGCACTGTTCTCACCAAGACAGGGCTGGTGGGGAATGTGACGCTCAAGGGCAGCCTGGGCTGCTGTGACCATGAAGTAGTGGGGTTCAAGATCCTTATGGCTGCAAGGAGGACACACAGCAAGCTCAACACCCTTAAGGAGCGCAGACTTCGGCCTCTTCAGGGAGCTGTTTGGTATAATACCATGGGATAAGGCCCTGGAGGCTCAAGAAATCTGGTTGATACTCAAGGATCATACCCTTCAAGTTCAGGAGTGATGCATGCCAAAGAGGAAGTTCAGCAAAAATGCCTGGAGGCCTGCATGGATGAACAAGGTGCTCCTAGGCAAACTCATTAAATCTGGACAGAGACACCAGGGACAACAAGAAAAGGTTCTGTAGGTACACTGGTGATAAAAAGAAAACAAGAGGAAATGCAGGCCCTCTCTAGAAGAAAATGAGAGACATGGTTACGAGGGATTTGGAGAAAAATTAGGCACTCAGTGACCTTCTTGCCTAGTCTTCATCATCAAGTGCTCCAGCAACACCACCTGAGTTGCACAAAGAAAAGTCAGGGACTGGGAGATAGAAGAGCCATCTGGTATAGGAAAAGATCAAGTTTGAGACCATCTTTGGAACCTGAAGGTGCACAAAGCCATAGAACCTGAGGAGATGCATCCACATATCTCAAGAACACTGACAGATGAAGTAGCTAAGACACTTTCCACCCTTTCTGAGCAGCTGTGGCAGGCCAGTGAAGTTTCCAGTGACTGGAAAAGGGGAAACAAAATCTCACTTTTAAAAAAGGAAAAAACAAAGACCCAGGGAACACAAGCCAGCCAGTCTCACCTAAGTGTCTGGCAAGATCATGGAGGAGATCCTCCAGGGAACTATGCTAAGGTACATGGAAAACAAGGCAGTGATTGCTGACAGCCAACATGGCTTCACTAAGGGTAAATTGTGCCTGACAAATGTGGGGGCCCTTCACAATGGGGTGACAGTGGTGGTGGATAAAGTAAGAGTGAGTGATGCCACCTGCCTGGACTTGTGCAAAGCATTCGGCACATCCTGCATAACATCCTTGTCTCTTGCCTCTTTCTATGGTTCTGTATAGCTGTTTATGTACTACTTTCTACCTAACTCTCTGGCAGCAATTCTGCACCATGCCCTACTTTTCAAAGTTAAATTATGTCCTGTAACAAGAATGCAAGAGAGATAGCCTTGTGATTTAAGAACAGGACTGGAACTCTATGGCTTGAAGGCACACAAATTTTGTCTCTGGCCTTCGGCAGGGTACTTAAATCTTCTCCTTTAGCACTCTGTATGTAAAATGTAAAGTGTCTCAAATGTATGTGAAAGGGTAAGTCAATTAGCTGCCAAAACCTTACTATACAGTGCAGACATAAGTAAAAGTCATGCAGAAAAATTATTTTAAATAAGGAAGAAAAAAACCTAGTTGCTTGTAGTGCTGGCAAAAAACAGATAAAATACATCTAACAGTTTTGAAATCCTGCAAAAATACAAGACAATCCCTACATCCTGTGAATGGATCTTTTTAGCAGTGGGATTAAAGCGACCAGAAATCTTGTCTGCACTGTACTTCCACTCACAGAGCTTGGTACTTTAATGCCAGGATCAAAGACAGAAATCGAATCTGTGAACCTCAATTGCTTTTTCATCATCTGACTTGTAATATCAGCCTTGTTCAGGCCAGTGCCTGGGAGCTACAGGGGTGATGTGAGATGGTGCCAGTGATCACATCCCCACAGAAGGCATTCCAGGGCAGCTGGGTTGACGAGGTCCCCAGCAGCCACAAGCAGTTTATTCTCAAAGCCTGAGAACCAGAAGCTATTTCCTTTCTTTTATTTTGCATTTAAGGATGACAGGAAAATGATAAACAGCCAAAGCCCAGACACATCAATATGCTAGCAGTACAAAAGCCCTTTGTGATTGACTGACAAAACCTAAAGAAGGGGAGGAGACCCTCTTTTTCTTCCACTGGGGATGGCTCTGGACAGAGACGCCTGAAATTTTAGCCCTCAAAAGCTTCTCCTGTTACCACCAGATCACCTTGCAGGTAAACATTTTCCTGGTTCATTGAGTCACTGTTACGTATCTGAAAAAGAATCTCCACTGAAAAGTGATAATGGTGGAAAAATACTCCCTATTGTACAGCCGTAATTCTTGTACTGCTTGTCTGCAAGCAACGCATTTCCTCTCTTGAGGAGACTGTGCAACTGGATCCAGCTACATGTAAAGCAATCTTTTAAAATGAGGACAAGATTTACTGTTGGAAAGAAAAAGTCTAAATACATTCCAGGAACCTATGTACCATATGACTAAAAGTGACTAAACATGGTAAATTAAATTTAATCTCTTCACATTACATTCAAAAGTTTGTATTTTTCTATACAAGAGTAAACTTACTGATTTAGCAAATGCAATGAACTATTTTTACTAACTGGTATTCCATTTTAACTCTTAAAGAAATAAATTCTTTCTGTAGGCTGATTAGTTATATTTTTAATAGTTTATGCACAGTACTAAAATCCATATTTCACTTACTTCCTAGCATGCAAATTGGCATGTGTACCATGCAATGTGGCAATAGAAACCATGATGCTTTTATCAAAAATTTTTCCTTTCTTCCCCTATAGCTGCAAAATCTTTGGTACTACTTAATCCACAGGAAGCAATTATGCAAGACTTCTGAATTTATGGTAAAAGGGGTTTTGTTTCTTTTAAAAGCAGCGAAGCCCAACAAAAGAGAAGTCATATGCTTTAAAGATTCTTTAAAGAATCTTCTTGACTTTTGACACATGTATTACCATTGAACAGATGTAACAGCATATCTCAATATGAAAAACAACCACAAAAAAAGATAGGAAAGACAGGAACTAAACAGAACATAATTTTCCTCCCTCACTGGCAGCTGAAAAAGCCTACTCTGCAGCCTTTTTGCAGACTGCAGGAATCAGGAGCAGCATGATTTAACATAGGGAAAATGAAAACTAACCCAAGTTGAGCCCACACATTTGATACTTCTCATTTGGACCTGACCTAACCACAGCTCATGCCTTCAAGAACAGAGCTAGTTTGAAGACAAGGGTATAATACAACAATAAAATACTTGCCTACTCATTTCAATCCACTGTTAGCTTTTAAACTTGAAAGACAAAGTGAAAAACAGTATGTACTGGAACTGGCAAACTTCCTATAACAAGAAAGGTGGTTCAAGGGATTGGAAGCAGTATCTGTCTTTTGTAAAAAGCCAAAAGGACAATGATCACCTTTATTCTGGGCTATCATTTGATACAGATAACATTAAGGTACTGCTTAGGCACATGAAAACAGTTGCAGAAAGCATGCTGCAAAAGTATGTAATGTTTCTGTGTTAGATCAAGAGGCAGAAACAAAAAAAGGGAAAAAATGACCTGATTACTTGCAAATTAGTTACTTTTATGATCCACTATGCTTTTAAATAAATACTTTATCTGAAGAGCTTTGGTAAACCCAAAGACAAAAAGCTGCACTACAGCCCTAATAACGCAACCACCCATGTTCTCCTACTCCTTTAATTACAGCTGGATCATGGCTGGTCAAAATTCTATCCTGCTTGGCTTCTTACTCCTTCACTGTGGATACTGTTCCATCTCTCCTCCTCACGTTTCTCTTTTTTCCTCTGGTCAAGCAGTGCATCTGATAACAGGAGTAGGTGAAGGAGAAACAGCCAGTGTTGAAACTCCGTATAATCCATCAGTCATCCTCAAGAGGATCCAAAGAAAAAAATATTTTGAAAGGCACTCAAGAGGAACATTTGTTTTCCCACTGCACATAGCCCCATTTGGAGCCTCCTCTCAGTCCCTTTCCTCCCCTTGGCTCCCACCACCACTGCTCCCAATCGATCACAACTCTGGGAAAGCAATGCTAACCATCTGACTCTGCTGATAGTGACACTGTCACTGTGACTCTATCTCACCTTTCCTACACTCTCACCTGCTTTTCAGGAGACCGCAGAGCTGCCAGCTCGGATGGGGGCAGGCAGAGATGCCACTCGCACGGCTCGGCACCAGGTAACAGCTACTTTGATCTTACTACCAGATGGAGTGTTTGAAATACTGTAAATATATTTATGCTTATCCCTTTGAACACCTAAATCTTGCAGCATGGACTCTCAGGTTTGGTTTAGTCTCCTATGGTGTATATGGAACATGCACTCTGCACCTCTTCTGGGGTAGGCACAGACACGCTTGGCTTGGCATAGCAGCCGTACTATGGCTGACCATAAAATAACCAGGACAAGGATTAAAGGCTGATGTGGTGTGCATTTCCTTGGGAGAAACTGGAAATACAACAGGCAGCACACAACCAAGGACCATTATCAAAATGTCAGAAGTTTTCTCTCAGGGTATTTTCAGGAAATTATTCCAGTAACTCCTAGTATCTTAAGACTAAGTGTGTTCTAGTAACATTTCAGTACCACAAACACATATATTTGAAAGGTAAACGTGAATATTAAATGCTACATTCTAATCACTAAATATATTGTTAATACATTCTTTTTCAAGAAAAGGTACTAGAAAAAACTTTGTAAAATTAACATTACGTGCATGACAAGCCTCTAATTTAAAGCAATACTTTAAATACTGTTACCAAATTGGCATGTACATTTTGAAAGATAGAAATAAATAATGGCAAATTTAAACCTTTCCAGTTCCAAAGATGCATCTTTAGGACACAAAAAAGGTATAAATGCTATCATTTTTTCCTCTTGACAATGATCTAAAGTGATCACAGAGTGTAGTGAAATTTTGAACTTTATATTACTGTAAAAATTACAATAATTCCGTTTAGAACTTAAAAGGATATTTTTAATTGTTTGACATATCTTTTCCAAGCAGGAGAGCAGTTTGCTCTATGATGTTCTTTTCCTGTCAATTCCATCCAAAAACTTTGGCAATAACCCATAAAAATCAATACTTAAATAAATACTTTTAATAAACACTTCCTTTTTGTTTTTTTTTCTTTTATTAGCAGAACAAAAGGTAATTTTTTTTCATCTCAAAGCCAAGAAATTGAAAGATGACATGGGCCATGTATGCAGAATATGTTAGAAAAATCATAGGATCTCAGCATTTCATTAATTCCAAACACTTACCATCCCTCAGAATAATTTTAACAGGATTTCTAGGTAACTTGAAAGAAAAATGTTAACCAAGACATACTCCACCTGGAGCTATGCAAGTAAGTTTAGTGCACAATCCCCTATATAATCAGTAAGAGAGAGAGGAAGCTCCTCAACATGAGTTGAGCCTACACAAGATGAGAACTGCCTTTGATTTGCCCATTTTTCCCTCCTATTTCCTAACTTAAATCAGATAGGTGCCTAAAGCTGAAGATGAGCCCTGGAAAGAGGCCCTAGAGACAGGTCAAAGATCTAATTCTTGTAAGGTTCTCTTTAATGCTATGCTGGGTATCAAAATGGATTTCTTCTAATTTTATGAATACCACTCTTGTCTTCTTCCTCCAGTACCTCCTAAATGAATAGGTGAAAAATAATGATTCACAGAACACAAAAATTGCAAAAGTGGGATTTGCTCATGGACACTGTATAGCAGCCACTGCAAAAAATGAAGGTGCAAGAGTGTCAGGACAGGCTCACAAACCAGCTAAAGATGCTCCCCTTAATCCTGCTGGTCACTGCGATTTTCCACCTTAATTTTTTTTTTTTTTTTTGTAAAATCTCTAGGTCCAGATATTCTTCTTACTTGTATGAAAATCTAAAAATCTCGAATTCATGCAGTAATAAAAATATGCTTAAGATGCATCTTTATAATTTCTGAACCACACATGTATGTCCAGCATTAGCCTGAGGAGATCAGTCTCCCTCTCCTGTGAATGTAGCAGAGTTTAGAGCAGAGCTCCACAAAATACAGCAATCCACAAAATTACCCTTCAAACTAAACCTAAAAGTACTATAAACCCAAAAGAACAACATGGTATAGCAAGATTTAAGAGACAAATAAAAAGAAACAGAAAAGAAAAACTAAAACGCAGTGGAAGTCTGCTAAAAGACTATGAGAGCACAAAAAATATCTTTCATGAAAAGAAAAAGAGTAAAAATCCTCTTTCACTTTTTATTCCATTGGTAGATATGGATTATCTCACCTTTTACCCATATTAATATTTGAACCCAGTCTGTGCAAGTCCAGCAGCAAGTCTCTGGGGGGCATTTTTAGTCGGTTTGTGAGCTCTTCAGAAGTGCCTGAGTTAACCCAGAAGGTTATCTTCTCATCCCCAACCCCCTCCTGCAATCCATGTTCTACTTTTGCTCACACTAAATAAAGCAAACTGGTATTTATAGCATTTCTTAGGAGGCTGAATGTTTTCATCTACTCACCAGGCCATCCAAAATACCTCAGAAATCAAGTTTCATGACATTTACCAAAACAATGCTTTGAATCACTAACTTTGAGATGTTTATACAAGGATAGTAAAAAACATATAAACATGGAAAAAAAGCCTCATCTGTTTTTTTCTTCTGATTTATTGCATAATAATTCAACAGCAGAGGGCTTTTAATGCACTCTTGTAACTCTACAGCAAATAGAAAAGGCTCCAACATAATCTTTATAAGAAAGGAGAAGATTATTTCATATTAAATCCATATAACAGCAACTCTGACTGTTAAGCTTGCTGATTCTACTGCAGCAGGAAAGTAGAATTATAAGGCAAAAATATCTTTCAAGCAGTTGCTTCAGCACAGAAGGCAGTTTAGGTGATTAAACAAGATACTAACATGGCACTGGTACCACACATTTTTAAAAGAAAATAAAGGCACTTTGAAATACCATGTCAAAAATACTGAATAAATTACAGGATATGTGTTTCACAGGGAAAGAAGAGCAAATAGCTGTAATTTGGGAAGCTAGAATTTCCTTAATGAGATAGCATAAAGGGCTCTGCAAACAAAAGGACCTTTCTCAAAGGTTTTCCGTGTCTTTACACAAATTTCATACTCTAGTAGCAGTATATGACACTGCATCTGCATTTCTTAGATGTTTTTTTCACTAACCATTTTTAATCAGCACATAATATATAAATGGCATTAAAAGATCAAGAGCTTTCTCTTGTGAGCTATGCAAATCCTGTGTTATGAAAAACATTATGTCCTGTTTTGTAAAATTACAGCAGTAACTTCAGATTGTCTTAAATTACTGTTTCAGAACATAACACTTCAGCACTTATCTCTAGAGAAGGCAGCCTTCATCCTCAACTCATGATCAATCCATCATCAGAAACATTCAGCCTTCCTTAATAGCTGGTTTCAGCTCATAGGTGGGGCTTTGCTTTCTAAGGTTCAGAGCAGATGAATTAACATGTGCATATTATAAACTGGTGGTATATGGTCTAAGGATTAACTACTATAGCAACCAGTACTGTAGTCTGACAACACATATTCACCCAAATTGCTGGATTTTCTACATTTATATGGATAGGATTTCTATGTAGGTGTTCATTCATTGTACAGAGACTGCAAGTTTTATATTAAGTGGATTTCTTCAAGCATGAAAATGCACAGCCATTGCATCACCCTTCAAAAAAAAAAATCTCTTGTGCATTACTCTAAATGAAACTGCTACTAAAAAAACAATTGCACTGTGTTTTACAAATATTTATTTTACACATTGTAGGATCCCTCCTGCTTCTTCATTTCATTCTATCCAATTACTTTAGAAAAGTATTCTGGACAGTACTATGAATTATTCAAACTGAAATAAGCTGGCATGAAACCATGGCATAATGGAAACCTTTCTACCCACAAACGTAATTCCGTGCAAACTGAAATTTAAAAAATAATTAGAAGCATTAAAGAAAAGTGTACTTTTATTAGAAGATACTTTAAGAATGATCTCTGGGGACTGATCAAGTGACCTCTCTGCTCTCTCTTCTCCTTGAAGGGAACTAGAGTCAGCTAGACTGTGCATATCCAGAGGTATTTTCACCCAGACTCCTCCATACCTGGTCTCTTCAGGAAAGTAGCACACTATGAAGAAGTCCTATGCACAACACACCAGATGACACCACTAAGTACTGGGCTTTTTGAGTAAGTGGTGAACACTCAGACCCAGTGGAGTTAAATATCACCTAAAAAATAATTCCTACAGATAATATCCTACAGATATGATAACATTCCTTTCCCCAGACACACTTCTGTATCTAAGATTCTTAGGCAAATATGGGTGGAAGGGGGACAAACCTGTTTCAACTGTGGTTGCCTAAATGTGTGAATTAAATATACATGTATCAGATTCCACTACACTATGGACACTACAGCTATCTACAAATGAGTAATACATCTTAATTTCATCACTTCCAGTGGGGTGGAGCAGAAGCATTTTGAGAAAAAACAGAGGTCCAAGTTAGAAGAAAAGTACCACAAGATGAGGATGGAAGAGAAGAAATAAAAAAGTACTGCACTAAAATATGCTTACTCTGAGTGTAAATATAACTCTGTTACTTGTAAACCTATCATCTGCATTTCAGCTGCTTTTTTCCAAGTATATTCTTCTATTTTTTTCATGTCTCCTGACATGACCTTTTTTCTTCCCTCTTTGGTCATTCCCTCCTTCCTTCTTCCTACTGTCTTCCTTTGTATGTTGCTCTTCTGAATTTACCTTTCACTCTGACTCTCACTTTACCTATTCTGGAGTAATTATTCCTGGTTTTTCCTTCTACCATTTCAGCTCTGTAACCTCACTTCCTTACTCCTGAGATTTAGCACCTTATTTTTCTTGTCCTGTAGCAGATGCAATAATGTTTGAACAGTCCAACAGAATTTGGGGAAAACTCCAGTAATAAATATCAAGGCTGCCTGGTGAAGTTTTCAGCTAGTATGAAATACCTGCCTCATTAACAGACCATTATTACAGAATTTGTTTAAAAAACAATGTAAGATAGAGATTATAGTGAGATACTGAAGATAATCAATATACTAGAAAAGGAAACATTCAAATAAATCAAGAAGAAGTACTTCCACAGACCAAGACTCATGCATCTGCTACAGCAGTATTTCCTGCAACAGTAGGGAGTAGGTAGGAAGACACCCACCTCAAGGGAGAGGTATGATCATGTTGCAATTAAGTGCCATACTGTTTTTTTTCCTCTTTTAATGGATAACTATCAACCAGAGCACTGGCCTTCCAGAAGCAACACTAAGCAAACTCAACTTTACAGGCTGCTGTTAACCTGGCAACCTGAAAGCTACCCTGGAAGCTGTGTGATGTATAGAACATATCTCAGTTCTTCCATGTAGAAAACAGTTTTGAACTTTCCAACTCAAATAACTTTTAATTTCCTAGATTCAGCTAAGATCACCTAAAGTCATGCTCGTATGCAGTTACTTAAAAATTACCACAGTCCGTGTGAATGCTGTGGAGCATCTGTGCTCTCCACGCTTTCCCAATCAGCACCACTGGCTCAGTCCAATGCAGCTACTATGCATCACAGTACAAGCTGTGCAAGGAAAATGATTCAGCTCAAAACAGAGAAGAAAACGCTACCAAATTTAGTTAAATCTGGAGCTGTTAGGAATGCAGCTCCAACCAGGGCTACCTATTAGGGACAGTAATAATTTTTAAGATCAGAGAATCCGATAACCTCAGATAAGGCAGTTTATATGAACTCAGAAAATAAAAAGCCTACTTCTTTTTTATTCCATGCAACATTTGACTCCCAAGCATCAGACCTTCATAGCACAGAGATAGACTTACATTAAATCTCTTTCTAGAAAAGTTTTAAGCTTCAAATTACACCATATAGATATTAGGATTTTATCTTTAGTAATGAAAGATATTTTATATGATCTTGGTGGCTATGACTACTACTACTCTCAGTACCTTTGTTGACATTTTAGTTGGATGGAGAGGACAAAAAGCCACTCTGGGAACAAGCAAAGTAAAATGCAAAAGAGAATTTTCTGTTTTTCAGGTCAGTGAATGCTTGTTAGGAGTTAACAGTGTTTTATAGTCAACAGGAATATATACTACAAGCCAGAAGATCTGACTTTGTACAAGGTGTTTATTCCAAAAGTATGAATGTAATTTTGTCAGTTTGATCCACTTATGATTAAGAAAAAGGCTGAAGCGACTTTGAGCCATTAAATCGTAAATGTAATTTTATGACTCTCCCAATTACTTTCTGCTTTAGATAGCAACAGAGACAAGAAGACTGCCTTCCCTAGGACTCCACACAGGATTTTTCCAAGGGCTGTCCACAATCTTACTGAAGGGCATCAATGGTTAATTCACTTATTGATTCAGACAGCAACCAGCTCACAATCACAGCCAGTTCAGACAAATGGACAACTCTGAGGCCTGATTAAGTGACCTCTCTGCTGTCTTATCTCCCTGAGCAGTTGACCAGACTCTGTTCCTACCCAGAGGTATTTTCACCCAGACCCCTTTATACCTGGTTTCTTTAGGAAAGTATATGAGGAAGTCTTCACACAAAAGAAGACTCACAAAACTGATTATACCAAGGAAGGAAAAAAAAAAAACAACACCCCAAAAACTAGTTTGTGCTAATTATTTTTGACAAATTTGTCTTAGTACATTCATTGGTGTTTACAAATAGATTTTTTCCCCCAATAATTAAACTAAACTTGTGCCTTTATTTTAATTCCACTGTTAAAACACAAAGACGAAAGGAATTAAATGTTGTTGCTGATTGCTCAACAGGATATTCCATCAGCCTTGGCATGGAGTCACTATTTTAGAAGAGAAAGTGGTTTGGAGACCATTCAACTGCCAGTGTTTCTGTGTCAGGTCAGGGAAAAATTCACCAAACATGTCTGGGCTCTGTGTCAGTTCTCACCTCTAAAGAGGCCACAGAAAATCTGGAGAGGGACTTTTTACAAGGGCATGTAGTGACAGGATGAGGTATTGGCCTCAAACTGAAAGAGAGTAGCTTAGATTTGATATTAAGAAGAAATTCTTTACTGTGACATACCATGTGGCAGTGAGTCGCTGGAATGGTTTCCCTGACAAGCTGTGGATGTCTTGTCTCTGAAAGCGTTCAAGGCCAGGCTGGATGGGGCTTTGACTACTGGTGCAGTGGAACATGTCCCTGCTCTCATAGCAGCAGGGCTGGAACAAGATGACCTTGAAGCTCCTTTTCAGACCAAACTATTCTAGGATTCTGTGATTTAACTTGCAGTCTCTCTCTAAAACACCACTTCATTACCAAAGACATAGGTAGGAGACAATTAGGTTCCTCCAAGATCATATAGTTTTGACCAGAATTATAGTGCTCTGAGTTCATTTGACCAGCATGCATGCAGACAGGTGTCTAACCTCAACATTACAAGTCAAATTCTCTGAGGTTGTTATGGCTTAACTCAGAGATGTAGAAGAAAATAAAGCAAGAAGACTGCCAATGCAAGGTTCTTAATAAGTTATAGATGAAAGGAGGAATGCTTCTTCGAATCCCCTAAATTAACAGCCCTCTTCTATCCACAGACTGTTCTTGGCCAATATCCGTAAGTAATGGAATTATGAAAAACAAGCTGCAGTTTCCAGAGTTTTGCAATTACCAGGGGATCATACAGCTTGAAGAACCATAGATGGCTGCATGCCGCAGAAAATTCTAAGCCAAAGGGTTGTAGTCAAAGGTTACTTTAAAAAGCAACTTTCCAATTTGAGATATAATGAAGAAAATTTGAGAGGTCTGGTATTTTAAGGGAAATAAGATAAATTACATACATCTACATTGCAAACTGAGAGAGAAACAGGCCATTAAAATGAGTGTCTCATCCACCTCCCACCACTGTAAGTTTTAAAACATGGCTATAATTCATAATTTGTGAAAACATGTGAAACAAGTTTATTCCAAAATTGAAAGAAGGTAGTTACACCCGCACACAAGTCAAATATTTGGCATTATTTAAGACCACTAAATTTGATTTTCCTGTTCTCCTCTGTTTTTACCAGAAGAGAATATGTGATCTTCCTGCCATGAGCTCTTAAAAAGAGCCACAAAAAGCAGATTTCAGTTGTTTTCACACCATGTTATATCTCCAGGGTCTTAGGAGATGAAACTCCTTAAGTAATCAGTATATTTTCTAGAAGACTCAACATTTCCCTTTTTAGCCCAATTATGATCACAGCACTGGGTGATGCCACTGAAGCACTCCAGTCAATTCATCTTGAGTGAGGACTATACAGAGGAGTACCAAAAAGCAATAAGCTCTAGGAAACACTGTTCAAAACAATTGTTACAACATAAATAGATACACCAGTGACATACCTGAAGAAGAACATGAACAGAGCAGCTGTGATGCAGAACAAAAGGACCTAGAAGAAAGAGAAAGAGTGTTACTACATAACACACTACTGCATGATCTGGATAATGAAGATTTTATAACTTTTACTATAAAAGCTACGCTTTATTTATATGCTTGAGTGGCCGGAAAGAAAGCTTATCTGAGTCCACCAAAAAGGACTGCCTAGTTTCTAGTGGACTTTGAATGATTCTTGCAGAAGCTTAAAAAATTGAAACCCAAACCAGGGTAGTGGGTTAGACACAGCAGATGGCATCACCTAAAATCATCTGTAACAAAAGACCAAGTAATAAAATAATTATGAAATAACAGAATTTAAACAATAAAATATTAGAACTGAAATTTAAACATCATATTCTACCAGTCTTTGCTTTTGAGATTTATTCAAATATCATACTGCTAGTTCCAGTTTAAAAGGAACGTTGTTTAAAACATCTGTATAGACAGCTGCTTGTGCTGAACTGCTTTCCAGCAAGTTTAAGAGTAGATAATTCTATTCCAAATTAACAGTACCCTTTCTAGCAGTTTAGCTTAGTGCTAAACTCACTTGGAACAATCCTGTCTTGCTCTGTGCTCATACAAGAGTCTTTGAGCAAACTTAGCAGCCCTCCAGCACTGAGAGGGGAATATCCAACTTCCTCCAGCCATCCTCTCTGCTGGGGCTCAGAGCTGTTACCTCCTCCTTATCATCTTCACAGGGACTCACAAGTGCTGAAGAAAACCTGCCTTAATCCAATCCATCTTTGCCAGGTACACCTCACAAGTGAGAAAATATTGTTTTGTTCTAGATATACTGGCCCATATTAATACCATCATTTAGGAGGCAAAATACTTACAGAAATATTGCAAGTCTTTCAGAAAATATTTGCACCTATTTTCAAGGGTTGAAGAAGTTTTCATCATGAGAGGATACAGACATATTATGTGAGAAGAAGTGGACGAGGTGGCAGAAGTGTAAATTAGAAGGTTATGAACACATAGAACAGGAGGCTGCTACGTGTTAAAACATCAAAAAGTGTGAGAAAAATCTGCATAGGATATATTTACAATGACTTGCAGAGAAAAAAAAAAATCTTACAAGTTACACCATTTCTATTTTCTAAGTCCTCTGTAACTTAAAACTATGTAACATGAGACATTATAACATCTGCTGTGTAAACTACTCATTTTTTCCTTTTCTTTCATCAGTACTATCATACTTTATTAATCTGTATCAAAAATGTGAACATCTGAAATAATTTTATACCAAATCATTAGGGCAAAGGTATATTTCATGAGGGTAAGTGAATATTTCATTTCAAACCTGCAGCAAAAACAGACAAGCACACTTGTTTTTAAACACAAATTCTACTCAAAAAGATGTGCCCTGTTCCTCTAAAGTTCAAAATGTACTTGATCAGTCAACCAACCATCAATTCTCTGGAAGTTATTTTGGAGACACAGGGAGAAGGCAGCTTGACAGCCTGAGCAACAATATTGGGAAATAAGTGAGATATGGCAAAGAACCAGTTTTCTGGATGACTGGGGGGGGAATGACAAAACAAAAACAAAACAAAAACTATGCCTTTGCATACTAAAAAGACTTTACTAAACAGTCTTTTTCTTGCCCCTTTTTTTCTTTTATTCCTTTTTGACTTTTTTTTCCCCCAGTAAGTTTGATAATAATCTAAGAAGTATTCTATATAGTATATCTAACAATCTATATGTATAATTAAGATTCCCTCAGAGCTCTTTCTACTCCAGGCTAAAGCACCACAGCTTTCTCAGCTTGGGAAACCCAGCACTGGACACAACACTACAGACATGTCTCAGCAGCACTGAGTAGGAGGGAAAGATCACCTTGTTCAGCCTGCTGGCAGCGGCCTCCTATGCTGGAAGGGGCCTTTGCTGGCTCGTGTCCAGCTTGGTGCCCACCAGGACCCCCAATTCTTTTTTGAAAAGCTGCTTTCCAATGTCCCCAGGATACACTGGTGCCATTCCTCACCAGAGCCACAACTCATCCCTTTGTTGAACCCCATGACCACCACTATTAAGGAAAAGCACAGACAAAACAAAACAGTCCAGAAGATCATAATGGGAATAAAAGGCCTGTAGGGTACAACTGTTGGAAAACTGCTGAAAATATAAAAGTAGTAGTTAATGATGAATATGACAACTACCTTCGTATAATTATCATACACTGAAAAATCTGTTTCATCAAGTACAGAAGGAGGAAGGCAGAGTTAAATCTACAGCAAATAAAGCATTGTTAGATTACAGAAAGAGCTCTCCAGGGTAGTGATACACCAGAACAAGCTGTCTGTGAGATTGTGGAATTTCCTTTATCAGAGATGCTTAAGATCAGTAGAGGCAAACATATCCAAGAAATGCTGTGGGCATGTTTGACAGGGTCTCTAAAATATTTACTCAGCTGAAGGACAGCAAGACGTGTGGCTTAACCAGACCCAGACTCTTCTACATGAAATTCACAGCCCCACATGGAAAGTCCAGAGATTGCCTTATCATAGCACAAATAAGGCAGAAACAGAAGAAAAATTGTCGCTCTGCTCCAAATCTAAGCTACTTTCAAAATAAGCCTTTTTTTAACTTCTTCCCCATTCTAGAATTTTTTGTAGTATCTTCAATACAATATGCAGTACCTATTTTAGTTTTAAAAATAACTATATTAAGAAAAAATAGTTATTATTTTAAAATAACTGTATTAAGAAAAAAAATAACCATATAAGAAAAATAACTACATAAAGAAAAATAACTATATTTTAAAAAAAAGGAAAAAGGCCTACAGAAATAGAATTCTAAATATTAACTGAATTTAAGACTTCTATTCCAGTGAGCAGGAAGTCTCACTTGGGATTTTTCTTGCAGAGTCCATTACTTTTTGATTTACAACAGAAGACCAACACAATGTACTTGGCAAAATACAGACCATGAATCTTTCCAGCTGCAGAAACAAATACAAGCAGAAAACCTGCATGTTGCTAATGAGAATTATATGCCCTAAAGATTCTAACATCTATGAAGAGATGCCTGTAGATTACAAGAAAAAATCCTTATGCTCCAGGACAGGTTAGCATTTTTGGTATGTGAGTACTTTAATTTAATTGATTACGTTATACTTCACTGTACTATGCTAAACCTTAATAAAAATTTTAAAATAAAAGGAAATTTGCTGACAAAACTGAAAAGGTACTTTTTTCCGGATCTCTGTTCGCTGACAAAGCCAGTATTTATTTTTTTCCAAGAAAGTTCAGCCCTCATATAATCAGCAACAGGAAGTGACATCTGGCAGTACCCAGTACTAAGCACAAAACAAAAAGCTCTGGGTGAAAGTGGTTACCACTTGCCCTGGTGACAGCAGCAGACCCAGTAACACCAGTAGAAGTAGCTCACAAATGACCTTCCCTCACAGCCAGATAAAAATCTTGGCCCAAAGAAAGGAAAAAATAACACTGCTAAAACTATCAAAACTACTTGAGTCTTGTGTATTCAGGCTTTTCCCGCACATTACTCAATCCTGAGGTTATGTGCATTTTCTTTAAGCATTTCCATTATAGTCACATTTCCTGGGGTACAAAGGTCTCTGATTGGAGGCTGCTTGCTCCCCTACAGCCAGAATAAAGAGCAGGACTGAAGTCTGTGATAAAGGAACACAGACCTAGTAATTAAAAAGAAAAGCACTGAAGGTACTCACAATCTATTTAATGAAGACAGGAGGGGGTAAATGGACAGATCAGTGATATTAGCAGGCAGAAGCATCCAGAGTGAGGTAGCTACAGTTCAACACTGCATAGTGCTACTACCAGCTCATGGAAGACCTAAGGCAGCTTCAACTGGCACATAACACTTGACTTCCAGTGTATTCATAAAGCCTGAAAATCATCACATTTCTGATCAACCACTTTACAGTATATGTGAGACTTACAGCTACACTTGATAAATATGAAGTTACTACTACTACTCCTAGTTCCTGGAGGCTGCGTGCTACAGAAAACTGAACTGCCAGCTAAACTCTGTCTGAGGAAAGGATTAGTGGTAAAAACCATGGAAAATTAAAAACCCAGTTTAAATAAGCCCCCTTCAGTAATTAGTACTTGAGCCAATTTCTTCCAAAGTTACAAGATATATAACTGGGATATATATAACTAGGAACTTTGTACAGTTGGTTACAAATTTTTACTCTTAAAATATATGATGCAGAAAACCCCAACTATTTTGCATACATTTTTAGTTCATAAAAAAAAGATATTCATCCACAGAAGAGTTTGCTGCTGCCTCTGCTGCTAGAGGTTATAACCCCCTCTCACCTTTATACACACAGTTGAATAGTAGCATAGTAGCTCTAATGTCTATTATTATACCAGGGATCACAGAAGATGTTCCATGGGACTTCTGACTACACAATATATTTTTCTAATTTACCCCCACTTCAGACATGAAGAATGATTTGCTGCACCCAAAAGCCATTCTGATTTTTTCCATACATATTAATTAGCCTAATAAAAACCAAAGTATCACTAACAGTAAGCCCCCAAACCTACACTTGCTTTCTGTTCCTAAATGTTATTTCAAGATGTGTTATTGCCCTTATTAAAATGTTTTCTACAGTTCTTATCACTAAGATTATCTCTTAAGCAAACTCCCTTCTAACAAAAACAAAACAAATTAAAATAATGGAACTAGCCATGCAGATTAATGTAATGGTCTTGCAATGCATGACCCAGGAAATACATATGTATGGAATATCTCTTTTTCACTTGAACATTATATAATATTCTAATCAATAAACTGTCTTTATAAAACACATTGGGTAATCTTTTCCAGTAACAAAATAGCTAGTTTAAAAAGCATGCAATTTTCTGTACTTCTCTAGTAGTTAAAAGGGATGGAAATCACAGTCTTTCTGAGTAACTAACAAAGATACCAGAAGTCATATCAAAAGACACCAAAGACACCAAAAAGCAGGAGCCACATTACTTTACATTCAGCCTCTTAAAATCTGATCACTCTTGCTAATATAAATAGTTATTTTTAACCATTATTTAATGCCTCAGGCAAGAAATTACCACAGTAAACAACTACCTGATGGAATCAGTCACCATTAGCTGAGACAGCAGTTCCTATGTGACAGTTACATTGTCACCTATATGGGATTGAAGGGAGGACTTCAACCGAAACCCAGGAGGTGCCAAGAGCATCAGCTATACCTCTGAGATCACTGCCATGAACAGCACTTACACAGACACAGTGCAAAGGAGGGCCAATACAGTCACTTAGCACTAGATTACATTGGCAAGGGGTTTTCCTGAGCACTGAACCAGTTCTCCCTGCTCTCCACAGAGATTCACTGTCCTGTCTATCTATCTATCCTATCCACTTATCCATTCACTGTCCCGAGTAAGTAAAAATCACTTGGGGAGGTCGCTCATTCCCCACCTTTTAGACTGATGTTCTTTTTGGGCAAGTACAGCAGATTCTCCAGAGCACAACTCTACTCCCACCAGTCAGTGAGCTAAACAACACCAGGAAAAGGCAGATGCAAAAAGCAGTTCAATGCTCAAGTTACACTACTCACTACAAAACTAAAGCTGCCAGTATCTCAATGCCTTTAGCTTATTCAAGACAGGACAGGAAGATGGCTGGAGTACCAGCCTGCAGGAATAAAAACAATTCCATAATTTGGTAGAAAAATGACAGCTAGAACTTGAAGTCTTGTCAAACTCAAACTAGTAAAATTGCAACTTTTTCTATGGTTACCTAGATTAATTAATGAAATTTGATTAGACTGGTTTGTGTACACCTGATGCAGTCTGTGGTGAGATGCACCAGCCACTACTGATCAGTACACACCTGGATGATTTTATGGTCTCCTGTGATATTACCATTCATAAAAATAGTATTACTAATGCATGTCTCTAAAACAAATGCATTATAAATACTAAAACATGCATTTCTACACACTTTAGCAACAACTTCTAAATCTGTTATTTTTAATTAAATTTCAGTATTGAATAAAATATATACTTCAGGTCTGTCAAATGACTTATTAATACTCTATTGAAAATATAGTGAAGACTGAAGGGAAAACAAACTCCCAAATCCTGCAGCAGCTCCAGCCCTACTGCAACCCCCCAGCTTTTTGTGTCCGAGTCCCTTGCTCCTCCCTCCAAGGCCAGTGCTGTGTTACAGATGGCCCCTTAGAGCACCAAGCAATGCCTTGGACAAGACTAGGGTGCTTCCAGTGACCATTTTTACATTTAACCACAAGCTCCTTATTTCTCAATCCCCCAGGGAGAGAGAAGGAGCCAAGGGAGAATGCAAAGCTCTCTGAGTTTCTTCTGGCCTGTACAGATCTGGAACAACCAAGACTCTGAGTCCAAGATCCAAGAGCTGTAACAGAACACATGCAACCACCATGGAACATTACTGCCTGTACCTGCTGAGTTGGCACTGTCTCGTTACTGTGAAGTCATATAATATCTCTTCTCTTTTACATACTAATCAGAAATTGTGATTTACTTTTTATTTTTTAATTTCCATTTCAATCTCTTTATAATATCCCTTCTTTTTCTATTAGGAGCACTCCTCAATTCCTAAGAATTGCAGCAAGCAGCAAAAATGAGCTATTCCATTTCTCAGAGTTGCCACTGCTTATTAAAGAAGTTACACAGTTTCTGTACAGAAATGCCATTAATGAAGTTTTTAAAGCAAAGATATTTTACATTGAAAACGGGTTATTTGGTTTTGTATGAAAGCATAAGGACTTAGGAAAAATGGTGGTTGTCCTTCACCAAGCTCAAACTCTAGTAGTCCCAAAAGACATATGCCAATTGGAATTCTTGAAATGGAGCCACATCTCCCTGGTAATTTCAAGGGATGCAATGTTTTGCATTCTTTCACTAGCTGATCCTGTCAAAAGGAAATCCTTGTAAGACCTTATCTCTATCTCTAATTGAAATGCAGCATATCTGGGGAGAACTTCACGAGCTATCAAAAGTAATGGTGAAAACTCTTGTCATACCTGTGGTCATTGCATAATTATTATCTTCCTAGCTGAAATTAAATAACTTTTAAAGCAAAATTGCTGCTGCTTTAAAATTGATAGGCTTTATGAAAATGCAGAAAATAATTTGTCAGATACTTAATGGGCACAGGGCCAGTTCAGCTACACCTACAACACTCAGCTGTTAGAGGCTCCTGATTTTTTTTCTGCCAGCAAGTCTGAAGCAATCTCTGGGCTGATAAGATCAAAAGAAACACTAGTATGTGTTATTAAACAAGAGATTATATAGATTCTTGTTAAAGCACTGTTGTTGGATCACGATTAAAAGATTACAATTGGCAAATGCAGACAATAACTGAGCCAAGACTGGGAGCACCTGCCAGTCCCAGAAGAACAGCAATGAATGAAAAAAAAGCTAAACCTCTGATTTTTGAGTTCATAAATTCTGTGTGTGTATGTGTATATATATATACACATACATGCATACCTATAACTGCTATAACTGAGCATTTCAGCATTCTTCATTTGTTTTCTCAAAAATACCACTTGTCAAGTTTCTTCCCCCATTTTTCATATTCTACTAGCCATAGCAAAGAGAGCTACAACATACATTGACAGAGCCACCAAATATCCTTTATGGAAGCTTCTCAGGAAAGTCCACTGCCTTCAAGAATGCACAAGGCTTGAGAGACTGAAGCACAAAAAAAAGTAGTTGCCAAATGACAATGTAGTTTCATCACCAACACAAACAAAAGTTTTGTGTTATACCACTGGAGTGTACTGAGTTCAATTTAAAAATCTACACTTCAAATCCACATTTAAAAATCTGGGACTTTGTCACTATGATCCTTCTACAACCTGACATGTTCCTCATGATGGCTGCACTTCTTGGTGTGCAGGTTTGCTCATTGCTTGCTGGGCCACGCACACAGCTTGGGTTGAAACTACAAAGTACTTTCAGGCAACATGAACATATTTAGTCATTACTCCTCCACCAGCATCTTTTTTTTGATGATCACTCCATGTGTCTTCTGCTGGCACACAGATGCACAGGAGAACAAATCTTAGATGTGACCCACCTGAAAACAACTATTTCCTGCTCTCAAGGACTGAACAGGGGCAGGGCTAGACAGCTCAAACCACACCCAGGTCAAATCATAGCCTGATACCAACAACAGAGTCAATTCAACCAGCACGATTTGAACCTCACTCCATTATAATTTTAACAAATAAATGTGAATTAGTTGTGAATTGCTCAAATTATAATGAAAAGACAGAATTAGTGATATACTTGAAATATAACACCGCAAATGCAAACTACAAAAACACTAACATCTCTAAGTATCAAATCCATATGTAAGCTGAAATTTAAATCTGGCTACTTATCCTACAAGAGCTTTACAAATGTAGTAAATACTAAAAACCCAATAAATTTTCTTAGTAGTCTGTGCAGATGTCTTGTATTAGGCTTCTGAACGTAACTGCTTAGCTCATGTTACAATCATCCAAGATTTCATCTCCACCATGAGAATTTTTGCTTATCTGTCTCTTCTTCTTCCAGAGCTCACAATCACTGAAGAATTACAAGGTTTGATATTACCTTAGTATCCAAAAAGGAACTGCAAGTTATTAATCTCTAAAAGCTTACAGGTATTAAAATTATTTTGTTGCTGTAAAGCATGTGTATTAATAAGCACAACACTTTGCAAGGCAGCATCATGAAAGCCACTGCATCCAGTAATGATTCATTCTGGTGAAATTTCTGAAAAGCAGCAGAACGTGATGAATTTCTGATATGCATTGAAAGCTAGTAAAGGGACAGGGTTAAAGAGGTAGAAATAAATTATCTATTTTCATAATTTGGACATAAAAAGCAGGGTTTTCCCACTATTGCAACCATTTAACTATTATCTATGTATTTGATAATTAAAGTCAGTTAGGTGGACAAATTTTAAAATTACTAAAAATTTTGCCATGCTCAGATTTATTAAGTTGACTACAACAGACAAATAGTTATCTTTTGGGCTCAAGAGCTTCCTGCCCCACATGCCCATGCCCATAGCTGCCCACTCTGTTCTGCCAGTTGCGACTGTGGGCCATGCAAAGAAAAGGCTGAGGAAACCAATGGAGGAGCCAGGAGAAATACACATTAAAGAATGTGCTCAGAAACTGTGCATTTAGTTTCTTAAAAATGCTGTACAACTAGCAGACACAAATGCTATTTCTATATATACATATACAGCAGTATTTTCATGTTTACTAACTGAGGAAAAATATTTAAAATTGATGAGAATTATTTATGTTTGTCCATAAATCCTGGTACCTTGTATATGATGTCATTTAACATTCCTGTATCTTTCCACAATTTTGGCAGAGTTTTCATTAACATTCTGAACTATATGCATTGCTTTGCAAGTAAGAGCCCCCTTGAGAACGTGAGGAGGGAGAATAGCTAAATTGATAAGCTAAAATGCCTCTCACATTTCCACAGATAGGAGCTTCTACAATGTACAGCTGACACTGGCTGTCATCATAAGACACAGTCAGCTCCTCAGGGGAACAAGGGCTCTTGAAAAGTAACATTTATGTGAGCATGTAAGGAAAGAGAATCAGACCTGACTGGAAGGGGGAGAAAGCACTGATTGTGTTATCTGTTGAATGGAGGAGTTTATGCTGCAACAGAATTACTTTCCAGTGAATTTTCCTGAGAAACTACAGATACTCTTGTGGCATGTGAAAGGAAGGACTTGAGCTCTCGCCACAGATGTCTACTCCAATCCCACTGCTGGAGATTCCTTCTCCCTCATCATCCACATCACTGCAGTATGCCAGGGAAGGGGCTCAGGCTGCTGGTGATGGCTGTGCTTCAGAGAGCAACTCACTCTGAAGAGCCCCGCTGGAGGTGTTTTTAACCACCTGTGACATGGAGACTGAGTGGAAAGAGGAGATGCTAAGCAGAAGCTCATGAAGCACTATTATAAACTGTTCTAGCTTGATTCACAGTGCCTTTCCCTATCTTTTCATTAAGGTACAATATTCTCAGACCTAAGACATAGAAGCTAAAAACTAATACAGAAATCAGTGGAAAAATAATGGTGTTTTACTGAAGTACTTAATTTTTAAAGATTACACAGCAAAGGCCCACACACCAACAGCAAACACCCATTCTTCCTCCATTACAGAACTTTATTACACCTTGATTAAGATAAACAGTACAGACTATATTATGCTTCTCTTTCTCCCAACAGTTTAAATTTTGTATTGTTTGTTTTACCAACCGTCACTTTAGTTCCAGAAGATCTGTCACCTACTTCTCCACACAACACCTACAGGTTCAGGAAAAAGTCTTGGCACCAGCAGAGAATGCAACTGAGAAGGCAGATTAATTTTTATTCCTTCTGCTATTGTTACTACCACCACAACACAGAAAAAAATAAGATCAAAAGAACATAAGCAAATTGAAACAAGGTTAACATAAGATTATGCCCTTTGGTCATTGTTTAAATATGCTCTTAGATAGTTAAAAGTTGGTGTGGATGTTTATTCATGCCTAGAGGTATTACTCTGTTGCTGATCCAAAACCAGAATACAACATTTTCTAACTGGCACATAACAAAACAACTAAAATGGTCACAATTTCATTTATATTACACCCTGCCATATTCTGCTCTGCACCCCCACCTCTCTCACCCTTTCCTGTCTTCTGGGAAGGGAGGATGGCTGTCTGCACACAGCTTCTCCTGCCAGCAGCTGGAGAAGGAGGGCTGCCACAAAGGCTGTTCCAGACCCTCAAATTACGTCTTTCATGGCATCCACCATGGTGGATAAAATTCCTAATGGTACACAGCATCCATACAGTGGTATCAGACCAGTAGAAAAACAGGATAGGAAAGAAAAGCAAAAGGGACAGATAATGTGGGTTACCTGGTATACCAAATCTCCTGAGTCTGCTCTTGGAGAACTTCAAAAGTACTGTGGTACTTGGTATTAATGTGATTTTTTTTTTGGAATTTTTATAAAATATAAATGAGGACACATTCAAACTGGGCACAAAACACCTCAAAGAAAGAAGTCACCTTGATAAAGAGAGTTAAAAAAACCCTGAAAAGCATTTAATTGGCTAAGAGCTGGTTATCAAGATCTAAACCAATTCATCTGCAAAGCTTATTTTCATTTAGCAGTATTAATCATTACCATGAAAATTAATGAAAATCAAAATTCTAATTCTAGTAAACAGCTGTGGAATCCACTGAGCTAACTGCAGACAACACCCATGCCCAAGACTATGGTGTTGTGCCCTGAAAATTACTGGGAACCTGAAAAGGTCACAGTAGGGAGATTAGCTGCATTTCTAACTCACCACACAGCTAAATTTAATGGGCTCTTGACACTGCTACAGTGTCTCCACGCCCAGTTGTTTCAAATTGCTGGACACATTTCAGGAAGCTACTCAAAAATTTCAAGTTGTTAATTATTTTACGCAAATAATGTCAAATACTACAAAACTGGAAACACGCGTTATCTCCCGTTAGGCAAGGGGCTACAGATTTACTTTAAGCTCTCCTTCATCTGGACTCTCTCTACTCAGCAAGGGGACACTCAGCAAGCACTCCTGAGTGTGAGTAACAAGCTCAAATGAGAAAACCTTTCAGCAGCTAAACCTGAGAGAGAAGTCTGATCTTTCTTGCAACACTTTCACTCATATCTTTTCCAGTCATTATCTCAGAGCCATCAAGCACTGTATCACTGCTTTTTCAAATATAAAATACATTAACTAATGGCTAAAAATAGTGTTAAAGAGACTATACCACAAACAAGAAGTTTAAACAAAATTTTGAACTGCTGCTAACTGTGGGGTTTTTTTACCCATTTCAAACTTGATTTTGCTGCAGAAACACAGCTAACATTGAGTAAATGTACCAGGTCTATGCAAAGCACATAGCACAACACGGCATGTGTGAGTTCAACTCCTTCCTAATATGCATGTTCCGAATTTCAATGCAGTACAAAACAGTTATCCCATGAGAAAAACTTATATCTGAAAAACATTTTACTCCACTAATAACTTAAAAAAAAATAAATGAATTTTTGTTTGTGGAAAAACAAAATAATTTATTTAAATTATTTTTTAAAATTTAAAGGCTTATCATATGTATGATCTTTAGCTACAGGAGAAAAGAGAATATTATTTAAACACTTTTATTAATGAAACATCTGCATTTAGTACAGTTGATTACTCCTCTAAAAGACATCATCAGTTATATTTTTTCCTGTAAAATTAGTGCTATAGATTTGAGTCTTCAAAAACATCATATTTTTGACGTGTTATGAGATCATTTTTCCCCCCCAAATATTGCATTCAAATAATTCTTAGCCCCAAATTAGTCCTAAATGTCACCAGAATCTACCTCACCTTGGCTTGACCAGGAAGCCACAAAACAAGTATATTTGAAAGACCTGTCTGATTTGGTTGACAGCAAAAGATGAAGAACAAGTGCAAGAACTCTAGGAAGATTTCTTGTGATAAGAGAAAAAGTGAAGGAAAGCACATCATGAGTTCACTCAGTTCACCGAACTGTGTAAAATGACTCAATATGAACATCTTCAAACACAACAGCAAAGAGCTGAACTGATTCCCTCCTGCCCTCCAGAACACACCTGCTGCCCTTTTGAACTGTCTCATTAAGCATCGCTCTGAAGCACATGGGCGAGCTTCAGCTAGAGAAGATTACAGGGCTCCACACATCACTCTTTCAGGAAACAATTTAATTCTCTGTCTTCTGAACCGGTAGATGCGCCACAAATGGTGCAGCAGACCAGGTGATTTGGTTAAGATCCCACAATTAAAGGCTTTTTGATTATAGAACAGGCATTGTGAAAGCAGTCCAGCAAAAGGTAAAATGTACCCATAGATGGTCATGAAATATTTTCTCCATTAAAATGATTCGAGTTTTCCAAGTCACCACTGAGAAACTCAGTATTTCCCAGGCCGAGGTGTGAGTAGATGAACTCCCAGCTAATGAAATAAAATGGCATTCAAAGCAGTATTATACCAAAAAAAAACAAAAAAAAACCAAAAAAAAAACCAAAAAACCGCTAAACAACAAACACAAACCTCAAAAGTATTTAAACTTCGAAGACCATGGATGATTATAATGTAAATCAAACAACCCAAACACCCTTGGGTTCAGGGATGACCAGTTGAAAACATCTTTTCATCTCTCACCTACTCCCAGACAAGTTTTTACAGAAAAACAGGACTAGGAACAAATTGTGGGGCCAGTTACCTATTGCACCAAAAAATGCTATCTTAGTTGTACTCAAAAGCATAACTGAGCTATGAGAACATCCAAATGCAATGCAACAACATTAGAATCTTCTCTTTCCAACCACAATTTCATCATTTTTATGTCTTTAATGCTGCAAAGGATAGCTAAACAAAGTGCCACAACTATGGTTAACACAAGGGGTTAACAAATTCAAACCCAGAAAAAAGTGAACTCAAAGTAAAATTTCCTTCCTGCAAATTGCAGCAATGGAATTGAAATTAAACTGCGTTTAGTTTAAATCCTATTATCACTGGAAATTCTTTTTTAAAAGTCAGCAGCTTTGGCATAATTATGTTCCTGGCCTGTTTCCTCAACAGTCTCAAAAGACTTTCCTGTAAAACAGCTTAAGTGCACATCCTACTCTGTAAAATAACAGAGTGCATAATATCAGGGTATCCATCACGTATAGATGGGCCTTTTTTCCCAACAGGGCACATAAGAACAGATCAATCAACCAAAAGAAGACTTCAGCATATCTTAGTGAAAGTATCCTGAAACAAAGACTTCTTTCTGCTAACTTAATAACAAAGACAACAAAGGTAAAAGAAGATGACATATAAGGTTATCTCATCAAATTTCATTATTCCATATTTAAGGGAATGCTTTCACAAATACTGAAATCTTTGAGTAAACTGTTACATCACAATTTTCAGGGATTTCAGAGATTTTAGCAATTCCTCTGAATCCAAGGCAGAAACAAAAGGACTTAATTTTTATTTTGTTTCTTTAATAGCAGCCACAACAGCCCAGCAGTACCCAGCACCACAGCCCCCTGTACTCACCTCTGCATGGACAAAAAGCTCTCTGGGGGAGGCCAAGAGCTCCTTATATTCCACTAGCCAACAACAGCTGTTCATTCAGAGTATAAGCAGAAGCCTATAATCTTACAATTTAGAACAGGCTTATTAAAAAGCTGAAAAAAAGGTAAGTTTTATTGTTGCTGTTGATATATTTTTTAATAACTTGCCTGCCTTGCTACCTCTCCTGGCACTGTTACTACTAATATTGAATTACTTTTTAGCATCAGCTGGTAAAGAGAGAAATTTTTTGAGCTTTGAAATCACTCACATGTACACATCACTTCCTACTTTGTGAAACATATTTCTAGCCTAGAGCCATCTCTTCTTTTGGGAACCTGTAAGAAAATATTTTGTGTTTCCTTCATGCACTGTCACTGTCATCAGAGACTAAAATTATTCCTTAGCAGGACCAGTTTCCTTTTCATGCTACCCAAGTTCAGGTGGTGGTTAACTAGAAACAGCTTTGGCAACACAAAAGCCCTAAAAGTAAAGAAATAAAATACATACAAAACATTAAAAAAAGACAAACTCAGAGACAGAAGATCCCCAAACATGCTCAATTTACAGGATTTTTTAAAAAAGCTAAATACAAAAGGGGGTTGGGAACAAGAGCATACTCAGAGAGTCAAATCTGAACCTAAAGATAAACCAAACTTCATGCAAAATCCTTGCAAGCTGCTCAGAAGTCACTAGCCTCTAAATTAAACACAGGAAACACCATGTAACCCCCCCATATTTGTCATTATTTGCACAATTATCACTATCTGCAAGGTATGGTTGACCTCACATGAGCCTTAATGTTCACAGACTGCAGGAAATCATTAAAGAAGTGAAAACTAGGGAGACAAAAGCACAGTGGAGTCAAGCAGGCAGCACATGCTCCAGAACAGCCAAAATTCAGACAAATAGATCAGGTTACACAAACTCAAGCAAGTGCAGACCAGTGTAAAACAGGAACCAATAGTTTCAGCTATTATATTACAGAAAAAAAACGCCTTGTAGAAATGCAATACCAATATAGATAAAATGTTAATCTGGACAATATTTAATAGATTAATACTTAAGAAATTACTTATGTTCTAGATATTTGGTTGAAAGTCAAAAAATAAATATAATAGTTCTGGTAAACAAAAATGAACTATTGTGCTCACATTAGTATTTTTAAAGAAACATCTTGCAAATAATAATTTTCAGATACTTCATTCATGCAATCAATATGCTATCACATAATAACAGAGGGTATTAATGTTTCTGACACTTTAGATTACCTACTTACTATCAATTTCAGACCCACTGAGAACAAAAGAAATACTGGGGGTGAAAAAACCCTCAACATATTTAAAATTGAAGCAGGTAAGACCTGGGTATATTATCTTTGTTGAAATGATACTGTCTGTAGATACACAAAGGGATTCACATAGAGAATAGGCATTAAGTAAAGTAAAAGCACCAGCCTTTCCAGGTTTAACACTTTCTGGAGGGAGGATTTAAAAACAACTTCCTTCCCAGCAGGGTTGGACTCTTCTCCCACAGAACAAGCAATAGAACAAGAGGAGAGAGCCTTAAGCTGTAGCCAAGGGAGGGTTGTTTTAGCGATTACAATAAAGAATATTCACTTAAAGTGTTGCCAAGCATTGGAAGAGGCTGCCCAGATTAATGGTGGAGTCATCACCCCAGGAAGGATTTAAAAGATGAGTAAAAGTGGCACTTGGGGACGTACGTTTAGTGGTGGACCTGGCAGTGCCAGGTTATAGTTAATCTTAGAGGTCTTTTCCAACCTTAATTATTCTGTGATTCTACTCCACTTTTCTGATGACTCTGCAGTGACCAGGGCCTGAATAACATCTAGTCTTTACCATTACAAAAATATTTGAGATGTCAGCCAAGGGGAATATAACATGTTTATTATTTCAGTTCATGAGTTTCTGTTTTTGAGGTATTTTCTCCCATCATTCTTGATGTGCACCCATATGCTCTATCAGGTTTTTGGCTTTTTTCTGAATATCAGAACATCACTTCTTTGAGCAAAGTGCTATTTTCAGAACAAACACTATTTTTGCATTTCAGCTGTAGTAACAGCAAAGCTTTCAAGTGGGAGGCTGTTTCAAGTGGGAGTCTGGAGCACCAGGTGAGTGCAGAACACACCCAAGGTTGTCCTCTTGCAAGCTTACTGAATTTACTGCACTCACTGATGCTGTTTTGGTCTTGTGTAATCCAGTTGCTTCTGTTACAAGGATAACAGAGCTTGGACAGAAGTCTGTTCATCATGAGATCAGTTCATGAAGACTCAGTAAAATACATCAACTATTCTGATTCACATAGTAATCTGTTTTGTCCTCCCATTACATAAGTTTTTTTTCCTCTACCTACTCACACAGGAGTAGGTTTGCTGGGGTTTTATTAGCTGGGACTATGCCTTCCTTACTTTTCTGTGCTCTACCTCCTGATCACTTACCATAAATCAAATGCTGATGCAGAATTATGCTTTTGCAGAATTATGCTATTCAGCCACTGGAAAAAGTGAAACTGATCATCTGCATCTTTCCTCATTCCTTGAGAAATAACCAAGGCAAGCAGTACACAACCAGAAGTTATCTATCAGATGAGATGAATCACTCAGTAGTGGGATAACAACAGTATAGATCTTATAACATACAAAACACTAATATAACACTGTATAAAAAAAAAAAAAGTTGACAGGTAGGCAGAAAAGGAGAAAAATTTTCAATTTTTGTGGAAATTATAAAAGAGGATCATTCTGGTAGGCGGTTTGCTCTTTGTATAAATCAGCTACTCCCTTGCCAGTGAGTGACATGAAAAATGTGTTTCCTGAAGCAAAGGGGAAAAAGGAAATAACAGTGGAGACATTGATGGAGACAATATGGAAAAGTTCAGCATGTTGAGTTATTTTAACTTTAGAAAAAATGCCAGGAACCCAGGAAAGAAAAAATATTACACCAGGGAGGGAATTTTACTTCAATTTTTAAAAGTGTGAACGTTATAATCTAACTTTATGAGAAAATATTGCAGCCAGTAAAACTGATTTAAACCCTCTAAATTGCAGCCAGGATGATGATTGGGGAATTGAAAAAACACTCATGAGAAGTAAAGGAAATGTCTTATTGGCTTATCTACAATTAAGTAAAACACAGGTTACCTGAGGAAGAATAATTCACTAGTACATCTCACAAAAAAAATGAAACAAAATGGAAGGAACAGTTTTATCACTGCCCAATCATCAATGGAACTGGTCAATTTTGGGCTAGTCATCAGTCTATTCACTGATACTTAGGAATAATTAAACCTGTCAGGACAAGGAAGAGGAATAAATTAGTACACCATTAAGAGTCCTGTTCAACCCTAATTACAAGCTGCCTTTTGTCAAAAAAGAAACCAACCAACAACCAACCAAAAACCAACAACAGAAGATATATATTAGGGGGTTTCTGTTGCTGCCTTTGTGTTCAAGAGCTTTACTTTAAACTGCAAAAACAAGAAACTACACGGAGCCTTGCACGGGGTCCTAAGCTTGGTACCCCTGTACAAATATTGCAACATCACAGCAATTCTCAGATTGTGTCCAGAACTTCTGGCAGTGTTTCACACTATTCCTGGATACCTACTTCACTACTGAGGCAATGAAATGCTTCTTAAAACACTGAACAATAGTGTGCTCATTACCAAGGGAGAAGCACACATAAAAATATTGTTTGGGGGGAAAACCACAGACCCTTATTACCATTCAGCTTCTTAAAACAAAAAATTAACTTCACAATACATACACATCACATTAAAACTAAATGAGGGTTTAATACTACCAGATTTAATGTAAGAAGCCTTTATAAATCTGACCTGAGATTCCTATGCTTTTGAGGAGAAACAAATCCAAGGCAGAAAATTAAACAACAGAAAAATTCAACAACTCAAAAACAAATAAGAAATATTTGAGAATTAAATTCTGTTATCTTCTGCTTCTCTTGAAAATGTGTCTTCCATTTGAAAGATTTAATATTTAAATTAGGAGCTTTCTCAGGTCTTACCTATAGTAAGTGCTGAATCTTCAGCAAAGAGTTTTTACTCCCAATTAAAAAACAAATGTTCACACCTGAAAGGGTTTGATTAATTATAAGACCGTCTTACACAACTGTATAAACGTGCTTGTATATTCTGAAAGGGTATAACTTTGCTAAATCGATAGACATTAAAGAAAAAATGGTTAAATTAAAAAAAAAAAAAAAAACAACTTTTAAAGTATTTTCTCTCCTCCAAGCACAGCACCATTTTTATCTGCTTGCTAGGTCACCTGAGCAGAAACTACTTTAGAATCATGTAACACATGACAAATCAGGCCTTATCTTCAAAGGTGGTGGTGGGAAAACCCAAAGGAATTTCAAACTCCTCAGATACCAACAAAGAATTTAATTATTAAGTGATTTACTACAGTATTTTGATACTATAATCTGCCTACAATACAGGAATGGGTCAAAGAAAAATTGAAACAACTCTGGTTCATTACTATATCCTCAAATGTTTAATGTGGATATTTTCAAATGTTTAATATAATGTCAGATAAGAACATCAGAAACAGAAACACTATTCTTTCCTTTTTAGAGATCTTGCATAAAATTCTTTAAGATGCCCTGAGGGAATTAATGGAGACAAATCTGAACTCTCATCTGTACTGGGAAAATGTCTGAATGAGGTATTTCAGCAATAAAAGCAGCTTTGTCTAAGTTTAGCTCTCCTAAAATCCCTTCTTAGGGAACCTTTCACATTCAGCGCTGTGGGACTGAAGACATCTTAATAGCAGGCAGCACAGAAATTATGTTGTAACTCACAGACAACCTTTCCCACATTCTTTTGATCAGATGGTGACACCAGTCCAAAGAGTCCCCCTTCAACAGGCTGGCCCAGTTCTCCCAGTACCACTCCAGCAACACTGATACCCTCTAACCATATTTTTCTGCCATAGCTCTCACTCTGGGGATGAAGCAGAAAATCTGCTCTAGAAAGGCTCTTTCTACTTACTATAAGAAAAGACTTTGTCTTGATAGCCCCTTAAAAAAACCAATTGTTAAGTACTGGAGAAAACAAAAATGGGGAAGGGTGAAGATGCAAAGGGAGAACTTCCAAATGCACAAAGTATTCTGTCTGCTTCAGACATAAGCACGGCATTTGAAATGCAAAACAGGCGTCACTTTTCATTCCAAAATTAGTAATGTAACCTCAAATTGTAATTTTTTTGGCATAAAAATGCATTGAGATAAGGGACCAAGGCAGGAACATTTTCTTAGCCAGCTATTTGTCACTATGTCCACTGCTGAGCAGCACTTTAATAGCTTTAAAATCATGTACTGATATTTTAATGTACACCAAAATATTTATTAGTCAGTAGAATCAAATATCTTTATTTCTATCCTTTGTATACAAAGTTCCACTAACTAGAACAGTATTTCCTATATTATTGACACATTAAAATAATAAAAATATTTGTGCATCTCAATGCCAAATGCTGCTTGTAGAAACTGCATACACTGGACCTGAAATAATTTATATTGGGAGTTAGAAAAAATACTCATTTAAGCCAGTTTCACAAGTACAGTTCACTGCTGGAAGAACATGCTTAGGAAAATAAGACATCTCACAGAGGAATTATTTTTTGATACCCACTGCCTCTACCATACTGCATTGGTCACCAGCTTTTAAATGGCTCTCTGTTATTAAAGATGGAACAAGAGAATGAATGATCTTTGGTGGCTATCAAGATCACAGAAAGAAACATTAGTCAATCTTTTCTTTAAACATCATCACTACCATTCAAATCAAGTGAAGGACACTTTCTTTAAGTCTAATAAACAGCTCCAGAGTCAGATCTGATTACATAAAAGTTCTGAGTTTCAGCAGCTTAAAAGTTAAAAAAAAAAAAAAAAAAAAAAAAAAAAAAAAAAAAAAAAAAAACCAAAAAACTCCTATTTTATCAAATATATGTGAACACTTCCAAATGTCAGGAATTCCAAGCACTTTCCTTAGGACTGGAAAATTGTACCCACTCATGGTCTCTTGACATAGTTATTTCAAAGTGAAACTGAGTTCAAGGACATGCAGATGACACAGGGAAATTTATTTGTCTACATTTTTGTCCCGAATTTACAAGAAGTCCAATGAGTTGTACTGAACACCACAGAGAAGAGTACATTGTGTACAAAATAATCTTACTGAAAAGAAATATTTCCACATCTGCCTCTGTTCAGTTCCATCCTGCACAGACTGCAAAATGACAGCTCAGAACAAATGCAGAGAAGTAAATTGTACATAAGTGTTGAACTCTTCTTACAAACAAGTAACAGAGATTTAAAACCCAACATGCAAGGGAGTTGAAGCACCTGCCAGAAAGGAGCTTTGTAAAAAATACAGTGCATCTCTCCCTTTGCTATAAACATTTCAGCAATGAACAAAAGGAGGCAGCAAGGCTGTTACTGTTAACCCAATAAAAGATTTTCTTCTAATTAGGAGTGAAGCTTAGTTTACAAACTTAGCAAAATTCAAGAGGTAGTCAAAGAGTATGATTTATCCTATATACCAAGAATATTATTAATCCTAAGTTTTTTGCATGAAGTTTCCAGGCATCACCTTATTCCTGAGCATCACCTTATATCACTGGATGGTTGAAAAGAACAGAGGCTGCCAAGCCACTGGACGCATCTCCACCAGAACCTAAAACTGCAGGAGACCACATGGTTTATCAAGACCATCTTTCACTGCAGGTGACCCCATTAATTAGTTTATGATAGGAATTTAGTACATCTACTGCATGACCTATTGCAAAACAAGGAGTGGCATTTTGCCCATATAATGAAGAGAGCAAAAGTTTACTTTTCACATGTAGGATTCCTAGTCAGTCACTTACTATCCCAAGCCTCTCAAGGAGACGTTAATACTAAACCTTTTCCCAGCCTCTTCCCAAATTTATTCAGGTAGTTAACTGTCCAAGGCAAGTATCCCTTACTAAGTTCATGTAGTTCCTGATACACATTGCTAACGCAATTGTAATTCAGGTCTCTGGTCCATCTCTCATTACTTTGCCACATGATGGATTTTGTGAAAGACCTCGTGCCTCCTTCAGGAAAGGAGGTAAACTGACATTGCATAGTGCAGATGAGAAGCACCATCCTCATTACCCTGGAAAATGTCAGTCTGAGAAGCTCAAAATAAATTTTAAAAGTGTTGTATATATATATAAAACACAATATAATAAATATAAGCCAAGGTTGGTAACCATTCCAGAGATTATAAATATAAGGCTAAAACAGTGCTAATTCCAATGAATCTTTCAATGCCCCTACCTAAGATAAAAAAATAAAATTTAAAAAAAAACCCTTCAAGTACATGCTTAAATTGTTATTTCCTGCCTAGCAAAAAGCTTAAGTCACTTGTTTGGTTAAATACTGTTGAAATCAAGGGGACCTATACACACTCTTGAATTCACTCCCCACAGAGTAAAGCACTAGAGCATTTGCTAAACATGCCCTTGGGAATTAGTGTCTCATGCTGCACACTCTCGCAAATATTTCGGCATGTGTTTGTTTTGTTATCATGAATATTTCCATTGATAAACATGTCCATAGCTGTTAACAGGAAAAAGACCTGAAGCATTACTATGGAGGAAATCTATCAAACAAATTACAACTGCAGTGTTGCATTTTTTTGTAAATTACAATCTTAGAGGTGAATGAGAAATTTCTCTACATGAAGAGATAAGAGTAAGGAACTCAAAGCTGTTAAGGTGAAAAATATACTACAGAAGTAAAGCAAGTTATTGCCACAGCCAACCAACAGAAAAGTAAATGTTATTTGCTCAGCTTCCATATCTTTTCTATACTCACAGTTCTTTAATAGGGCACATAAATGCAAAAGAGCAAAGTATTTGCATTCTTAATCCCAAATAATTAATGAGCACTTTTCCCTCTTACTTCAATCAGAACCCCCATATAGGAAAATATAAGCCAATTGATGCCATATGTCCTTCTGAATTGTTATTCCAGATGTATTCCTTCTATTCCTTGGAGTCACAGAATAAAAGTTCCTGTTTCCTTGAAAAGTAACACATTCCTAAAAACTCAAATTAAGTAATTTTGAGTATAAAGTAGTTTATTAATATGATTCATTTTTTTGGTAATATTCATTTCCTTCAACATTTTTTCCTGTAACCTAAGTACAAAATAAAGGAACAATTGACCTATAACACACTGAATTGTTGAGAAGCACAAATGCATTTAGCTTTTAGCTTGAGATTTCTCTGGCCAGAATAGTTAACTAACACTTAGTCATTTGAGAACTAATGTTTAAGTTTTCATTTCCATTAGCACAGAGTAACTTCACCCATAGTCTGAAGCAGTTGGATTTGATCAGAATGCTTGCTTTTAAAACACTGCAATGTTTCATTATCTTTTTCTTTAGCCTTGTAACAAAGAAAAAAATATAAATGCACCGGTTTTGTGGGAATATTTGCTTAACTGAAGGTTAACTGTGCTTTAAGTACTGCAAACAGAAAATCAGAAGCAGGGAAGGGAGTTGCAGCAATAGTTTTCCCACACTGCCCTGCCAACAACCTCAACCTTGTTGGGACATTTTCTCTAAGGGCTAGAAGTAATTAAGTTTCATTGCTAAATCAGTCTTGAGGCTGTCTTGAGCAGAAAAATCACTTGTGCTTAATTGCATGCGGTGATGTGGTGAGCAGTCCATTAGGCAGACTGCAGATACCAGTTTACTTTTTGCAGCTCTGCAGGATACTTATAAATGAAAGGTCATTATTTTATCCAACCAGTCACTTGTATAATACATATTTCCTACAGAAAACAGTGGTACTTCAAAAAAGGTTCATATTTGAGTTTTTGCTACATACTTCTACAAAATATTATTTTGAGGGTTGTTGGGTTAAAAGCTTAAGTTCCTGAAACTTAGGAACCATAAAACTGAATATTCATTCTACCATAACAAACATATATTTAATAATTATAATTTTATCAATTACGATACAAATACTTAAAAACCAGTATATTTAAAAAACAAAACTGCCCATCATTTTTAATACACAAAGATAAATATGTAACATAAATATGTAACATATGTGTAGTCACACACATCTGAATGCATGCACATGGCCAAAGGAATGTTCTCTATGACCAAGAAAATCTACAGACTCTTTGCTAATCAGAACCACATATTTTTCACCTGATTCCATCAACAAAGAATTAGTTTCCATAAAATTTAGCTGCCAGGAACAGGTTGGTTTCATGGTTCAGAGTGGGAGAATTGTTCTAGCAGCTCATGCACCCTATCATTCCTGCTGCTGGCAGACCAGATCTTCACCCAGCACAATCACCTTGCACTGAGATATCAATCAAGAAACACAATATAATCCTTCCTAAGTTATTAAATATTGTAAAAATATTACAATACATTACAATGAACCAGAGCAGGCTGTTACTACAGAACTTTAGCAATGTTAATTTCCATTTCCATCCGCCATTCCTGATTCTTGAGTACCCACTCCTGAGCAGTGAGCAACAGCACTTGATCTTGCCCAGAACGATAACTTCCTTAACATTCATAAAGACACCTAAATATCTCAGGCTAGACTGTTCTCCTGTTCTCCTGCTGTTATTTAGGTACAGGGATGGTCTCACAGGGCAAATGCATAGAAGTTTTTTTTTTTAAAAGAAGGAAGATCGCCTAAGATTTTTAAGTTTGAAATCTATAGTACCAGACTTACAGTGTCCAAAAAAGCCAGCTGTGCTCACTCAGTAAGGATCACAACCTGTCACATGATGGAAATGCTCCAGAGTCTCTTCCCCCTGCCACCAAATAATGTCACACCAGAAATACTACACCCTAGTTTTGGTATTGGTTCCCAATCCTAGTAGTCAACCTCCCTATCAACAGTATTTTCCCATATCTTCACATTTTGGAAAGAACAATAAAACCCTTAGCCTGTATAAGCAGGAACTGCTTACCCTAGGTACTGTCATTTTATTTTTCTACAGCTTAAGAGAAATGTATGTAAATTTTAACTTTTATATAATATTAATCAAGTATATGCCCAACAAAAGTAGGATTATTCTAGTTTTATACCTACAGAAAAATGCTTGAAAATTTATGTCTTTAAACGTAGAGTAGTAGCACACAGAATCACAACACGATTGTTTAGGTTGGATGGAATGAAAAAAGCTTTCTCACTGACTATAGGCACATTCATCTTTTTTTCAGAAACCCAAAAAAAGAATTTCAAATTGCATTTTGATTTATGCAATCAGTTAACAGACAAGACAATTAAAAGTTACCAAATATAACTATTATTTCTTGTTTGTGTTCAACAACACTTTAGTAAGTCTAACACATGGCCAAGAAGCATAAAATAATTTGAATTGAATGAGAACCCTGTTTTCCAAAGGGAATATTACATTTAATTAGCTGAAAATCTTTGAATCTAAGTAACATTTACACTCAAATTAAGACACTCATCCTTCAAAGTGACTCTTCAGCCTGGAGAAGCAAAGGTTGCAGGGAGACCTCATAGCAATCATCCAGTATCTGAAAGGGGACTATAGGGAAGCCAAGAGGGGTTTCTTCACCAGGCACTGCAGTGATAGGACCAGGGGGAATGGCTTCAGACTGAAAGTACATTTGGATTAGTTGTTAGAAAGAAATTCTCTACTGTGATGTTGGTAAGGGACTGGCACAGGCTGCCCAGAGAAGCTGTGGATGGCCCATCTCTGGAACTGTTCAAAGCCAGGCTGGATGTAGCTTTCAGCAACCTGGCCAGTAGAAGGTGTCCCTGCCCATGATGGGGAGGAGATGAAATTAGATGTTCCTCAAGGTCCCTTCCGACCCAAACCATTCCATATTCTGTGGTTGTACATACAGCAGTGATTTAGTTGACACGCGTGTATTTACACCGCCAAGTGTTAGTGAAAATGGTGCACATTCAGACACTGGCAAATTCTTCCAACAACTTGCACAAAAACTAAGGATTAGTTACATGCATGCTTTAGTAACACTCAGCATTTAAAAATACTAAAGGAATGTGAACAAATTCTTAGCTTTATCAGGTTAAGTACCTTCTTACAGTTGCCTATTTCTTCAACTCAATGAATCAACATACAACGGTATCGACACCACTGAAGTGAGAAAGAAGCATTATTCAAGCACCAAGCTCCAGTAGCACCTACTCTGCCCTTCCTCATGTACAGGAGGAAAAATCTCCCTACTCATGATCTTTTCTCTTGCAGAACAATGGAGTTGCAGGGGGCAATTCTGGGAATAGGTTTTAAGTATAAAGCAAAATGGCAGTGTCATTCCAAGGCCATGACATAGAAGACTAAAAAAAAACTAGACTGGGAGCTAAATAGATTTTCTTACATTTAGCTTTGTTGCCATAATTTTTTACTGTCTGCTTTTATCATGCACTAGCTGCTTTGCTGGTGCATAAGAGTAAGAAATCTGAAATACACAAGCTAAGTACTAAGGAAGGAAAAAAAGGAGAATTCTTTAAAATAGGTAATTCCCTCCTTACTTTACTCCCTGCCAATACTTTCTTGGTGAAACACACCTGGCGAATACCCCTGGACATAATTTAATTTACTTTTTAGCCTTGTGTTTCACTTCATTAAGGGAAGTTAACACTATTCTAAGACAAATACATACCATAAGCCTGAACTAAAGAAAATTACAATAATAATAATGCCCAGCATGATATGCTAAATGCTTAAAGTATTAAATTCTATTGTTCCACTCCATGAAAAATAGACTGACTATATTTTCCATACACTTAAAAGAAAACTACAAAGCATGAGTTACCCAGATATTATTTCACTTCTGTTTTGAAATTCAAGTTCTCCGAGTTTCCAAACTTGTGTGCTACCTTTCTTCAGTGGTACCTCTCCATATTCAGAAATATGTAGCCACTCTCTTACTTACAGATATTTCTATCTTAAATTTACTCCACCACAACACTTTAAAATTATTTAGAGTAGGTCAATACCCTATCAAGGCTTGAGATGATTTTTAGTAAGAAACAGACTATCTTTAGGCAAATAGCATAGTACAAGAGCAGAAAAGTTCTTCATATTCAACTACAGTTTTAAAACAAATTTTCCTTCCTCTTCATGACTAAAAATTAATGAAAAATCCATAGACCACTTAAAAAGGATAACCCAGGGCAAGCTAGACAAATAACACCTTCACACAACTGAACACATGGCAAAAACAGCCCTGGAACACTGTACACTGGAACAGCTCAAAGGCAATCTGCTGGTTTTCCTCCCCAGGGTTCAATGGCATCCTCAACCTCTCTCTCTCTCTCCAACCAAGCTTTAATTTTCACTGCATTTAATCAGAAGAATTATTTACTTTTGACTTACTTCCAGATAACACAGATAAGGTATGCCAGTCTTTGGCAATTAAATTACCTTTGAACTGTTACCCATTGTGACCTGCCAGAAGAATTTTCCAGATCCTAGTACTGTTTTGAAATACTTCTGACACATATGCCCCAAACCAAAACCTTAAGCCAAAGGACTATAAAACAGTACTATTCATGTGGTTATATTTTATCCGTTGCTTCTTCTTTACAACAAGTTACAAAAGACAGGCTCTATACTACTTCCAAAATAGATTTCACTAATGAGAAAGCTATAACTACGTATGCCAATAATTTGAGCTGTTAATTGATGGTTCAGAGCACTCTTATAGGATATCTTTTTAATTTTATTTTTTTAAACACATTTCTTTTGAAAAAGCTAAAAATTAAAGATTATTTTCTTAGGACAGAGAGAAGGGACTCACTTTAGATGAACAGGCACTCAGACCTGCCTGCAACCAAACTCTTTCTTTTAGTTTTACAAATACCTTTGAAATATAAGTGGGTAATTTTATATGAGAAATTAATACTGAAAACTACTGGCACTTTGGATCTTACACAACATTCAGAAATACAATTTGGTTAAATTAAATTTACACTGCTTTGCAACATATTAAATTTAAAAAACACACATGTTTTCTATGTGCCAGCAACCCTTAACCAGGGCAGGAAAAACAAAGAGGGTAAGATTCAAGAGACTAACAGTCCTTTATATGGAGAAGAGATTATCCTTTAATGAATACTTAGTTCCACATTACGCAACTAAATATGATGACAGGTGTAATAATATCTCTTTTGAATCACTCCACTGGCAAGTAAAATTAACAAGTTTCTCCTCATGAAAAATGTAATCACAGTTTTTGTTAATAATACAAAAAGTTAATGTCTAGATGACTTTAATTCCACAGGAGAGTTTCCAGGAGCCTACACTGCACTCTACTATGGCATAGCAGACTGGGAAGAAAGGGGGCAAGGAAAACCTGAGCTGGCAGTAATGTCACTTCAACTGTGTACCCTCCTTTCCAAAGTTCTTTCAGTACACCTGTGGAAGAAAAAACATGCTGCACGAAGGAGCATTTCAGTGCTCCTACTGTTAGATATTCACTTGTAATAATATTAAAGAAATCACATTTTAAAGATCCTTACTGATCCTCTCATTCAATGTTTAGCTTAGTGTGGTATTGCAAACACATCACTGATACTAACTATGAACACAAATCCACAGCAATTACTTTTTACAGATATCTGGGCTAAATTCATAAAACTTTGCACTTCATATTACTGAATTTACAGAAACACACAGAATGGTGACATCTCCTAAAAAAGCTTTAAACAAAAATAAAGACCTGTCTTCTTTCAATGAAGTCCACTTTCAAGCATGGGTATATACTGCCACAGCAACAAATACAGTTACATGTAATACACTGCAAGGCAGTAAGCCATTTTAGGCTAGAAAAACTTACATTTTTCTGCTAACAGCCACAGAGATCATGCATGGCTGGTATCAGTTGTGGCTCTCTGCGAATCATAACTCTACCATTAGATCTGTCGGCTATGTCAGCCTATGTATTTCATGCATATTTTCCATGTACAGGTTCCACCCTCTCAGTTTATCCCCCTACTCCTTCTCTGTGTGGATCCATTTCCCTCATCTACAGAGCCTGAGACCATGAATGATCTGTGAACTCATTGTTCTAACCAAATCTCTCCTTCCTGTTCAGCATCTCCACAGGATAGCCATATCCTACACGACACACTGGTTCTGGCATATTGCTATCACAACGTGAATAAAATTGGTCATTTCCAGTAAAATTGTGGGAGTTTTCTCTCTCTCTCTGTGTAAAGTCACCAAACTGATCTTAGCTTGTGCCAAATGTATTCCATCCTGCTGCCATGCACTCAGCAACTCCTCACAGCCCATTGCTGCCAAGCCTTACTCCTCCTTACAGCTCTCCCTTGGGGGCTCAGCACACAGCAGTACAGGCTCCAGGAATGCAGAACTGGAAAGCACAACAAGTCACCTCTGAAGCAGGAGCCTCCTTGTATTCCTCTTCTCACTTATTTCAGCAGGCAGGCCTGTTGCTGCTCTTCCCATCACTGCTGCCCTATCAGCCAGCACCACAGAGACAGCAGGCCTGTCTGGCAGAGACTGGACACTGAGAGGAACTGATGGCAGCAGATCTGAGCCTCTTGCAAGACCAGAAGCAGAAGAAATAGCCGGAGAGGCTCTCTAGGTGTGCCAGGTCCAGGCTCCCCAAATGCACAGCTCTCAGCTGTCCCAACCACCAGCTCTCAGCCCTGTGTCATCAATGAAATGCATATTAAGATTCCCAGAGAGAAGCACAGTCATGGGATTTGGTGTGATCACATCTGCTCCCACAATTTTTGGATCATTTAGGCATCAGCTAGAAGTGGTAACAGAAATGAACTGTTATTATTATACTCTGCCCCATGTGCCACCCCCACAACAAAATAACTGACAGGAATCACTAATTAACATAGACAACAACATACTGAATCCTGAGAATGAATTACACTTCTGGGTTTGATTCCCTCCCATGGATGCTACTACACTTAAACCCACCAATGAGCAAGAGAACTGCTGAGAAGATTCTTCAGGAACCTCTATGATTAATATCCACAGTTAAATAATTTTTGGCACTATGCACCCAATTTTGATAATTAGTTTTGGCAGCATAATTATCTAAACTCCTAACAGTGATTTTATAAACCATATGCAAAAGTAGAAAGACCAAACCTATACATCCTAATTTTTCAATTTCTTCAAGGAAAATAAATGAAAAACATAAAAATTCTACACACATAAAGACTTGATAAGGCCAAATGAATGAGGAAATGTTGAAAGGAGAAATAAAAGGGACTGCCAGTGGACAGTCAATATTATAACTTATAAATCCACCTGGTAATGACAGCTGGATCATAATGGACAGCTTTTCATGCATCCTGTTTTGCCTGTAGAAGAAATGTTTGCACAATAATCTGTTCAGTGGTACCGACAGAATAATGCCATTTTTTCAAATTAATTTAAAACAAACAGGTATGACTTTTGCCTTCTAGCAGTGAACAGTTTTATCCCTTTTCAAATTTTAAATGGTGTAACATTTTTAAGTGCTGATGTGAAAGTTGAACAGCACTTTTGTACATTTGGATTGCTGCCTCTGTATTTTGAAATTTCCATTTAAAAAGTTTCTCTGTTTTGATTTTCACTGCCAAATTCACACTTCTCAAACAGAATACAGTCAACTTCAGTTCATATTCAACTTTTATTCTGGCTGCCTTTCTACTTATGTGTGCAAACATCCAGCAAGTTCTTGGAAGGGCAAAAAAAAATTAGTATGACTTGATAATTATATATTTCTTCTCGAAAAATTAGCTTCACTTGAATAATGTAATTTCTCATTTTCAGACTAAGTAAATTATAATTACACAATGGAATTTAATGAAAATATCACCCTTGAGCGAAAACATTTTCTGGTGCATAAAGTCCAATAATAATACAAGAGAGAAAAAAGGTATTTTCTTTTCTCCCGCTGTCTTCTTACACAAAAAGTCAATTCTGGATCATTATTACATATTTTATCTATAAATTATCTAGCTTAGCCTTAACTGCATTTCCACTGAGGTCCCAGGAATACCTCAGAAAAAGAATCACAGGACATCATACACCAACATGAAGTTGACTTTCTCACACTTCCTTTCCTGCTAACCATGGTTATAACTTCTCACCACTTCTGTTGCTGCTTCTCCTCTGGCTCTCTCTAGCCTTTGAGGTGGTTTAACTGATAAAAAATCAGAAGGAATATCTGAAGAAAAAATTAAAATTTTTTTCTACCTTACCAGTGAGCTAAACTGGCTCAACAGAAGATGTATCAGATTCAAAAATTACTAATATCATTCACAACAGGCATCATTACATCTGTAGTTGTCCCAGTATTTTGGACTGCAAACAGTACAATTAGTTACTCTTTAAAAAAACAAACCATTTTCTTTTTCCATAATTCACACCACTGACTGGGTAACTACATAAACATTTTGGGCAACCTGGTCATTAAAACATAGAAAATTAAGCAGCCTTCACTGGGGGAAAAAAAAAAAAAAAAAAAACCTAACCAGGGAGTTTGGAAAGGATGCACATATTAGGTAACTAACACTTCTGGAAATGGCATTACGTTCTTCTGCAGAAAATAGCAGTACACAAAATTCAGAGAGGACACATATATTCAGAAAAGCTAAAACTACAGACAATGGCAGGACATGATATCTCAGGTACATCTTCAGACACTGATGCAGAGATACATTATTTTGTCACAAAAAAAGAGATTAAGGTAACCTAATCAGCATAAAGAACATTTTACAGTATAGCTGGGACTCCAGGGTCAGTGTAGGTCAAGATTCCAGACTGAACACTGGGTCTCTGCTAAGAACTTTTCACAAACTTATTAGTAATTTGATCAAAATAATATCACCAGGAAAAAACACTGAGGTTTCTAACAATGAAAAACCCCACACACTGTAGCATCCAGCTGTGACAATGCCCAGATCTTTCCTCATTTCCAGCATCATGACTCACTGTAGTATTTTATTTTTAAAATTAAATTCAACCTAAGTATAAATGGTACCAACTCATATTGGACATATTTAACCATCAATGTTCAATACCATGTTTACCAGATATAAAAGTGTACATAAAAGGAAAAAAAAAAATGTTCACCACAAACAGAAGCATGTATGAGCAACATAATATTCAAATACATTTATCCTCTCTGGAATAATTGATGCATTAATACATTTATATATAACATGAAGTTACTATTTCTCAAAAGGAACAAAGGATGAAGTAACCGCTCCATAGCTATCCAGTCATAAATATTGACCTCCTGTGAATTTCTCTAGATTTGACTCTCTTTAATAGAAAAAATTCAGTGAAAAACTGGAGCCCAGCCCTTGGCAAAGTAGCTGAAAGGCTCTCTTGAGCCACTTTTATCATATGGCTAAGCAATGACTGAAGCAAAGAGAAGAATAGAGCATTCTTTGAAAAATACTTCATTTGTGACTGGGCAGTATTTAAGTTCCTGTTCTCCTTTAAAACAATACTGGAATGTAGGTATGCACATTATATATAGTCCAGCTCTCTTCACTTACCTGAAGACAGTATGACTTCCAGGAATTTATAAAACACTACACTAATAAAGCATTATATCACACATAAATAAGAAACAAAAAAATAGATATATTTATCCTTACTTCTCCATGTCTTAAAGGTGTGATAGCTCCTCTTGCTACGGCCATTCGGAACAATGTTTCTGTGGCCTGCATCAACAAATACACAGTCAAATTTGTTATGAAAAACAGACAATACAGCTCATGAAAATTAGTTTCGACTTTTATAACATTTTTTTAGATTTTCTGCTACCTTCTAGCACATATTTTACAATTGAATTGCTCCAGTAATTCCTTTAAAACAACCTGCACAGTTTAGGCAAGGTGAGACATATTGAGGATTTTGGTCTCAGCCTAAGTAACAGACATGATCCGTCAGGCAACATCACAGCTGTTCCAGAAGACTCTTTGAGCAGGTCAGAGATGCTCAGCCCCAGATAATTGTCCTCCAGAAGCTGTAAGGAACATAGTTGGGGTACTGTGGAAAAAAAAGCTACACGGCATTTCATGACTCATGCAACTGAATTTCAAAATTGTTTAATAATAATACACATATAAACTGACAAATGAGTATGAAAAAATAGTATGATGCAGCACTTTTCCTAAAAGCACCTGGCCCCTATATAAAGAACAACATTGTCATGAGCAAAAGGCACAAATTTGGGGAAATCTCCTGTCTTTAATTAGGTTGAATACCCTTCTGTATTAGTTGCCCCATCCTTTCTTTAATCCAGTGAGACAATACTCTGATACAGATATAGGTTACTGGCTTAATACAGACTATCATAGGTTCTGGACCACTCATCTTTCTACAAGCTGGTTGGAAAATGGCATGAAAAAAATCTGCAAGTTACATAAATTCATGGACAACAGCATACAACACATGAACAGATTTGTTTTAAAAACTTGTTTCCATAGCAAACAGTGAAGCTGGTTTCAATTTCAACTGTAAAAAAACATGGTTTTAATATCTGGTTCTAATTAAAAAAATACCCTGACATTTAAGGATCTATGTTAAGGAGTAGTTAGCAGGCTGTTTGGGGAAAAACAACAACAACAACCACATTTATAAAGTTTATAAATAAAAGCAGTTTGCAGTAGCTGATCATCTTTCCAAACAGTGATTTGAAAAAAAAAGCATCTCAGTGTTTCCATGATTGCATGACTTGCTGGGTTCCCACTACCACTACCTTAAGAAAGCTGTATCTCAATAAATGTGGCATCGAAGACATCTCTTGAGATTAATTCCTCAGTCTTCCTAGAGACAGATTAAGTGAGGTTTACTGTTTCCTACATAATTTTCTGCAGAAAATAACTTAATAAAAGATATTTTGATTACGTTATGTTCTCCCCACACACCTGTAAAAGAATGTGTACACTCCAGAACACTGGGCTGAAATATCTATTACTTCATTTACACCCTCAAGGATGCAGGGCAGTGCTCCACTGTGATTCCCCTTCTCAAACCTTTCTTCTCTGAGTGATTAAGTGAACCTCAAACAACCTTTTGTATTTCGCAAAATGGGCTTCTTTCACCAACGTTTTTAGGGATGCTTCAACCAAATTGAGTATTCTGTCAATACAGCTAAGCTGCTTTTGATTCTTTTGAAAAACATTGGTGTGTGTGACTTTCTTTTCACATCTACTAGTAAAAGACCTCTCTTAGTACACTTGTACTCACCTTGTTAATGCCAGATGTCAAAACCATTCAGAAACAAGGAAAAATCACAGCAATAGCAAATGCAACATCACAGATGTTTTCCAGTAGGCCGCCCCTCACTAAGAAGATTAGCCCTACAAACACAGCTTCCCACACAAACTGCATGGTGGGGATGAGGCCACCCATAGCCTTTGACCAGCAATGACAAGGCTGGAGCAAGAGCTATTGGGGGTTTCGGCATGCAAAATCCAAGAGGAGCCTTAAAGAAGCTCATCTTTCAAAACAATAATCAGCCCAAACCTACTGTTGGTGTAAGCTTTAAGGTGAAGGAGGTGGACACTGGCAGTAAATAGTTCAGGTCTGCATTCTTTTGACAAAGCAAACTAGGTGTGAACATGTGGAGATTCAGTAAGGCAATGTCTTACAAGGTAGAACAGCATGATGTAACCATTCAGAATTTTTTAACATCTTCACAGGGCTATAACATCACACAGACTAATGATAAAAGTAATCAGCTAGCAAAATTTTGCCAGTCTTAAAATGTAAATTTATCTGTAACACTTCTGTTTTTTTAAAGCTTCCACACTGTCTTCAATTTCTATCTTTTTCCCTTCTGCGCTGCAAATGAAGAAACAAATAGAATCATACGTGACCACGTCCAAGGAAGTGCAGCAGCCCTGGGAAAGGGTCTGGAACACAAGTCTTATGAGAAGCAGCTGAAGGAGCTGGGGGTGGTTAGTCTGGGGAAAAGAAGATTCAGAGGGTACCTTATCCCACTCTGCAACTGCCTGAAAGGAGGTTATAACCAGGTGAGGGTCAGTCTCTTCTCCCAGGTAACAAGTGACAGGTCAAGAAGAAATGACCTCAAGTTGCACTGGGGGAGAGGTTTAGATTGGCTATTAGGAAAAGTTTCTTCCTGGAAAGAGTTTAAAGCACTTGAACACAGGCTGCTATGGGAAGTGTTTGAGTCATCATCCTGCAGGTACTTAAAAGCATTTGGGAGCATGGTTTAGTGGTAGACTTGACAGTGCTGGGTTAATGGATGGATGGACTCTACGAGCTTAAAGGCTTTTTTCAACCTTAACAACTCTAGGATTCTCTCTGATCCTGCTCAAGTTTTCCCTTGAACCAGCTTCTCTGGGCCCTTTTTCAGCATCTCAAAGATTGGAGGTCTCACAACCTCTCCGATCAACATGTTGCAGCATTTCAAAACAACATTTTAAGTGACAAGCCCACAAAAAAAATGCAATTTACAGATGACCTGTAAATTCCTTCTGTTCCCTAAAGAAACACAGCCCAATTCCTCAAATTCTCTCTAAGTGGTGGAAATGCTTTGTGCCAGCCAAGTGGAAGGCTCTCCTGCCGTTTCTAGCTGTGACAAGCCAAGACACAAGGAAATCCAAAAACACAGAACATCCTGCTGGCATTCGAGCTGCACATGTTGGATATGAAAGAATAAGCATAAGGGTGGAGGAAGTTAAAATATACATGGACGGTATTTTTTTTTTTTTTTTGGAACGTTAGAGACAAACTTCATCATACTTAATGCTCCATAAAGGACAAAGGAAAAAAAAAGCTGCATGAAGAACCACAACGGCAATATAAAAGCAACAATATTCTTGCACACCTCATATATTTTCTAAAATTCTATTTATGATAATATTTTGCTGAGAGTAAAAGGATCCCTACAGGACATCGCATCTACTTTGACTAAAAATCCAGTTTATTGAACATATCTTGCCTGACATATCCTTGGTATGTAATTTCAAATCTACCAAAGTTACCAGTATAATAACAGTCAATATTTATGCAGTAAAATATTTGCATACAGCTTGTTTCAATACTGACTAAATCTACTAATGACATTTGAGTTGAAAGAATTTACTTTTACATAATGTGTTAAAAGATACAAAGTATATTGAAATGGCAAGTTTATTTCATTGTATTAAATCTGCTAAAAAATATGCAGAGTATAGCTGTCACAAATCAAATTAGGCATAACTGTCCATTTAGGAAATAATAATACTATTCTCAAAGAAATTGCTGACTAGGAATTTAGCTAATTTTTAACTGTTGTCACTAAATATTACAATATACTCAGATATTTTAGAAAGCTGTAAAAACTTGAGATTTATTTGCATTCAATTAACTGTGAATAAGCCTTCTACTCAGCCATGGGAGTCAGAGGTTCCTAAGAAAGCAAACTGTCAACACATGGTTTTAGTGATCTCAGTGTGAAATAAAGGTGTTGCCAAGATGATTGTTACTGAATCCTAAAATTGTTGCTTGTTACAAAGAACATGTAGTGTGTTACATTACACTTGAGGTGAAATGGCAGCCTGAGGTATGCTGCTACCACTCTGTAATTCCGTGCAAGCTCTAATGTCATCTCCAGACAAAGATGACCAACTGTTCCCACTCCAATAAAGCAGTTGCTTCTGATCAAATTCTTTGCAAGTGAGTTTAAAAAAAAGAGAAACCACTGATTGTATGAACCAGAACTAGAGTGGAAGATAATTGTGCCTTATTGATGGAAATGGTAGGAAAAACAGAAACACTGCATTAGACTCCAGATGTCTTGAATTTTCTAGGTATGCACAAAAATAAAATGGTCTCACATAATACTTCAGCAGAATAGTTACTGTTTTACCAAAGCTAAAACTGCAAATGCAAGCAATGAAGAGATTGATCACACAAGTTAATGAATTTAGAAATGTATGCTTTTTAATCACCTGACAAATTTTGGCATCTACTTCTATATGTTCATTAAAAAACCCAAAACAGAAAAAAAAAAAACCCCTAACTGAATTAAAATGAAAATTATGCAAATTGTTTATAAGAATAAAAAAGGATGGAATACCACAAAAGACATTTTTTCTCTCCTATTAGGTTTGCTGATCTTGGATACAATAGCTAACTGACAGCTCTGGCCTGTAAAATTTGCGCTTCTTTGTGAAAAGCAAATTACATGAAAAAACAGTTTTGACAGTCTATCTTAAATCATTAATAACAATCTTTCAACCTGATCATATATGAACTATTGTTATAGCCCTTATTAGCTAACCATCACACAACTTTTGAAAACAAGGAGTGCTAGATAAAACAGATCCGGTGAGATTCAGAAGCAATAATTACTAGGAAAACAGAGACGAAGTTTTTGAAATTTTTTTTCCTGAATTCTGTCCACAAAAAAAGTCAAGTGTAAAGCAACTGTCTGCATTTAAACCTTACTTAAGATGACAGATTTAACTGAGGAGCTTAATTATTGTTACAACTTTTAATGAAATTACCACAATACCAAAATAGAATGTGTTGCCATTCTATATACTTTAGAGATTTTAAATATTTAGTATGTTAAAATACAATACTGAAGCTGAACTGAAGCTTTTAAGAAGACAGATATGTAAATTCCTACCCTCTGAAAAACCTTAAAAAGTTCAATTAATTCCATTGTAAAGATGTAAGTTCCATATAACTCCATCTTTTACTTTGTTGAATTACTCCAAATGTCTATGGCTTCATTACTGAATTACTGGAACCTTATTTGTACAATGCGTAGATCAGCCTGTATTTGACATCTGCGAGACACAAGCTCTTTCCAGTCACCCATTAATAGATCAAATAATATCCTACCTTTACTTTCAATAAATGTTAATTAACTGTGAACTCTCTAAAGCCTAAACAATTTAAACCCCATGATAAAGAACATTTTACAGAGTTTATGAAAGCCTTGTATTTTCCAAAAGTCTCCAATTGTTTTTCCAAACTAAGCTTTCAGAATGTGTTGCACCAAATCCTCACCTCTGCATCCCATAATACTTGATCTCTCTCCTCTGGTTACTTACCCAACATTTGTGCAAACAAAGCACACATCTGGCCATGTATCTTATAAGTACTATATGGAAAGTACTGTATTTACTTTCTTAAATAATAAACATGTGTTGATTCCCTAACTAGAGGTTTGGAGACGTGCAAAACACATCACTAATATAGCATAGATAAATCAGTGTTAAAACTAACAAGATTAACATCATAGTAACATTTTGAGTTGTCTCCTCATTCCTGAGAGCATTTTCAGCTTTGTCATGTAAACACAGATTGAAATTTGCACACAGTTCAGTGTATCTTCTATTCCATTTACAAATTCCATTTGCTCATTGACCTGAATGTGCACTTTCAGGGTTAATAAACTACCTTATGAATTAATTTATCTCTATCCTCTACCTAACTAAACTATCCTGATCTTCCTCCCTGCTGCAGTCTGCTCAGGAACCTCAGCCTCTCCTTAGAGAGCTTGATAATTTAAAATTGCAGAACACACACTCAACAAATGAACCAGGCATGGAAATAATCACATGATATATGCTGCTAAGAGGATGAAATAAAAAACATTTGTATGTATTTATCTTAATCTGAAGCTAGTAGTCTGCAGTTGTGGTATTTGTAACATTTGCCAAGATTATAATAATTGCTTTTTTTTTCCTGCCTTCTCCTTTACCTGTTTCTCTCCCTTTCCTTCCTCCCAGCCCCCTCGCAAAAAATGCTTGGTATTTACATTGGGATTCCTGGTCCCAGCCTGTAACTGACTTTCACCTTTTTCTAGTTTTCTCTGCACGAAGGACTGAAGGGCTCAATATTGCAATTAACTACGTATCAGGAAGCCAGAAAAAAAAAATAAATCCAGCAGTATAATGCTCATGAACTGAATTACCCACCCATAAACCAGGCGAGCAGCCAGCATGGGAAACTGGAGAAATAGGCCATTTAATCTCCCCTGCCTTGACAGAAATGCCAGAGAAAGGAGGTCCAAGCAAGCCTGCCCCACCATCATCATGGAACAGAGGTTTCTGCATCTGAGAAATGATCCAGTGAAGCCAACTTAAACCTTCCTTTTTTCCAATCACACAGAAGAAGGACAGCAAACAGCTGCAAGCCAGACTGCAGAAAGCACATGACAACTGTCAAACCTGGTTTTGATTAGTAATGCTGCCAGAGCAGAAAAGATAGTGGCCGAAAGACCAGTCTGGCCAGACCAGGAATATACAAGCACGTTTGCTTGTACAGTCAGTGACCTCCCCGCCCCACCCCACACGCCGCCAGGAATTAGGGGCAGCACAATCTTCAGATTTTCAGCTGTAAAACGGTGAGAAGGAGCACTCATGATGCTTCATATCCTTCTATCCCATTTGAAATTGATCCATAGAGAATTTTGCTGCTGCCTGGCCAAAGACTGCTGAAGAAACAGTATGCAGAAACAGCAGGTCTGACAAGGCTTGATGTAGTCACAAAGTTCTCAGGATAAAATGCCAACACTGCACTGAGTCCAGAGCTGTAATGAACTCCAACACTATACAGAATTATTGAATGGTTTGGGTTGGACAGCACCTCTAAAGACCATCTAGTCCAAATCCCCTGCCATGGGCAGCGACCCCCTCCACTGGACCAGGTTGCTCAAAGCCCCATTCAGCCTGGTTTTAAACACTTCCATGGAATGGGGCAGCCACATCTTGGGACAAACTGTTCCAGTGACTCACCACCCTCACAGCAAAGAACTTCTTTCTTTCTTTATAATCTAAACCTGCCCTCTTTCAGTTTAAAACCATTGACCTGTCACCACAGACACTTCTAAAATGTCTGTCCCCATCTTTCTCTGAAGTCCACTTCAAGTACTGAAAGGCTGCAGTGAGGTCTCCCTGGAATCTTCTCCAAGCTGAACAACCACAACTCTCCCAGTCCATCTTCATAAGAGAGGTGCTCCAGCCCTCTCATCATCTTTGTGGACATGTTCCAACAGGTCCATGTCCTTTTTATGTTGGAGACCCCGCAGCCGGACACAGCACGCTAGGTAGGGTCTGATGAGAGCTGAGCAGAGGGACAGAATCCCCTCCCTCACCCTGCTGACCATGCTGCTTTGGATGTAGCCCAGTATGAGGCCAGCTTTCTGGGCTGTAAGTTCACATTCCCAGGTCATGTTGAGCTTCTCATCCACCAACAGCCCTTGGGGGTTCTTCTCTCCCGGGCTGCTTTCAATCCATTCTGTATGCTCAATCTGTATTTGTGCTTGGGCTTGCCCCAGCCCAAGTGCAGCATCTTACCCATGGCCTTGTTGATCATCCTACACTTATTACTACATCTTTGCCTGTCCATCCATCCATTTTGATTCTTGGCTGTGAGTTAGTAGCACCACACCCTCCTCACCTTAAGAGCACTGGTGAAAGAAACACAACAGAAGAGATGACTGGGTGTGTGACATCTCAACAGGCACCAGGATGTTCCTGTAGAATTCATTCCCAAGCTATTATAAGTAAGTGAAGCCAAACTCTTCTGCCACACAAGTTAAAGAAGACTGAGGTGAGTTTTCATGGTCCACCAGTTTCTTGGTGACATGGGACAACAGAGAGCAAAATCAAAAGATCCTTGATCTCTCTTCTTCGCTCTAACCCCTGAAAAATGGCAGATATTTAAACACCGACAAGATATTCCAGCAGCCTTGGATCTTGTAACATTCACTATGACCAGTAAATTAATGAGAGCTGCATATTTAGACAGCTTTATTTCATATTATCCAAGCACATGTTCTGGAATTCCAGGCTAATTTAAACAGTCATTTACAATTCCTTTATCTGCCTTCATTGACCAGAATTTCTTGTTAGCCTGAACTCTGAGCGGGTTCAATTCAGTACTTCAGTACATTCCCTACAAGTTTTACGAGATTTACATTTAATGTGTTTCACAACCAGGGCCCTTTTTCTTTAGGGGATTACCTCACCTTTTACATTTCCCACTGGTAGCAATTTTAAGTAGTAGCTCTCTGTATTTGCAAATGGAACAGAAATTTCTTTGTCTCAATTGGTTTGTTTCCATGTATTGTGATTTACTCACAGTGTTACGTGCTAAACTAATATGAATCCAATCCAAAAAACAATTTTTAAACTAGTGATTTATCATGACCACGGTGTAAACAGTACAACAGATTACACTGACTTTGCATGAGACACTTAACTCACTTCCCAAACTTATTGTTTAAACACGTATATGTCACACAATCTTTCAGAACTAACTAGAAACAGAGCACACAAGTTAACACTACTTCATTTTTGGGGCAGCTTATAAAAAAGTTTTACTGATGGTAGACAACAGCTGAATTGCTTTTGAGGAAGAATATGTGTGTTTTGGTGATGACCTAATAAAAAAAAATGTGATTTATCACATGTCTCATCTATAAATCTAAATCAGATGCTGATTGTGATTGAAACCACTTAATACAAAATAATCAGCAAGAAAATTCAGAAAGCCATATACTATATAGGAAATGGTAATTAACTACCAACGTAATGTAGTACTCCGAATCATTTTTTAATGAACTTTTTTTCTTTTTAGGAGAGGTGAAAATTTCATTGCTTAGAACAGTATTTTGAGAACTGGTGGAAACACTGGTCAAAGTCTTCCTATTCTCAAGAAAGCTGTTCTTACTTTGGCCATGAGTAACTAATAGAAACCCTCACTTATGAGCTGAACAACACTCAGAGTTTGCAAGTGAAGCCATTTCAAACAAACTAAATGAGCAAGGATTCTTATTCCCAAGCATTTTTCCTCAAAATTGACAGGACAACAGTCTCTCCAGCATCTAAGAATCACCCCTTTCTACCACGCAGTGCAAAGCCCATAGCAAAGCATGCATGCATGCAGTTTTCTCTTTTTAAGAAAAGCAGGCAACTTTTATCACAAGACTAATCTCAGGAGGAAGCTACCATCAGAAGAGCCAGGTCTACTTTCAACATTAAGGCTGTTGACAGAAGCCATGGTGCAGCTGTACTCCACAAGCCCTGCTGCATTACACACATGTACAACAGCGAAAAGTAGTAAAATCTGTCAAATCTGCTCAAACAAAAGGCATGAGAACTCACCACCTCTAATTTTGTAGCTAAAGAATTCTAAATGTACAAATCTGTAGGATTTACCCATTTATGGCATAAGTCTAAAACACTTCTCTTCTGCTTCTCTGTCATGTCAGATGGATACTCCTCCTTCTTGCTCTTGAGTGTTTTCCATGAAGGGAAGGTAGCTGGCCTGACCCTGCAATGGATGAATTACTGCATGCAGCGCAGCTGCATGACCAGAGGACAAACAGCAAACGTCAAAGCAGAAGAAAGCACCTCTAGCAAGGTGAACTAGTAAAATGCCCTTAAAAATCAAAGCATGAGCCAGACTCAGACTCAAGCCACCTGAAATGAAGTTGGCTACGACCTCCATATCCTGAAACACATTAAATCCAGAGAGGTTTTCAGTCAGAACTGCTCGAGAACACTGCAGACACCAAAATTACTGTAGTGAATTGACTTCAGTACTATGGAATATTCTTGCCTGGTGTATAATGATTTGGTAATTGCTGACAACTAACTTTGTCAACCTAACAATAATGGCTTTGTATAGGGAAAAAAGTGTAGCCTACTTTAACTCAAGAAATATGGGACTTGATTTCTGCTTTCATGTTGTCTCAGGGGATACAAGACTTCCATCAAAATTCAGATGATTGCTATAGACAGTGGTAAAAGAAGAAAATGAAGCTACATGGTAATCAGTGTCAGGTCTGTACAACTCCTCTCCCTAAAACTTGGAGGCAAGTCACAAGGGAACACAGTGAGATTACTAGTAAAACAAGCAGAGTGCAGAAAGAAGGGCCTTTACGGTAGAAGCTTTTGTTTTTCTTATCTGACATCAGGCAGGACAACACATTGAAACACAGAGGATTCTTCTGTAAACAGGTAGCATAGTCTTCTTTCCCAAGGGTGGGAGACCCTCAATCAAGAGATGCTAAAAATCTGCTCCTGATGGTACTACCATGGCAATTCCTCATCCAAAAGAGGAGTAATACTTTTCATTTACCTCTCAAAAGTCCTAAAGAATATTGACTTAGTTATTTCCATACACTGCCTTAAGAACATACAGAACAATTACAATTACAGTGCGGTAAAAAATGTAACCAGAGAAATTTGGAAGTAGTCAAGGAAAACTGCCTCAGCTTTCTAACACTGAATCATGCCAAGTTATTGAATATTTTTTGAACACAATCCAAATAAAGAATTCTATGATTCTACTTCTCGTGCAAAAAATGGTTACTATATTTACCACTCAGAGTTCACTCATGAGAATAAATTTTAAGAGACTGTGAAGTATTTACAGACTGCAGGTGAGGAGCGTAAGAGAAAAGCCACTGGAGGAACTGATAACCTGTATTTTATGGAAGTTTTGAACACACCAATAGTTGTAGTTATGAAACTGAGCAGCTGCTAATCTGCAAGACATCTATAATCTTTTATTGGGAATGAGCAATGTTCCCAAGGGAAAGACAGTGACTGCACAGTTAAAGGCCACTGATTCAGACCACAGGAGGCACTATCAGTACATCTACTGCAAGATTTACCAGATCAGAAACTGCAGCAGAGCCCTACGTTAGTCCAAGTGATGTAGAGCAGTACCACAATGTTGGGAAGGTAATGAGGAGATGGCCTAAAGTTCAGTTCAAATATAGCTCAAAGTCTTGCTTGCTTCCAGCCTCCAGGACAGACAAACAGAATCTCTTCACCAGACCAGTTTATTCACACTACATTTACCTGCTCTCTTTATTTAAAATATGTAATGAACTCAACAAAACTACAGAGAGTTTAAGATTTACAGCAAACACTCTAACCAAGTTCAAAATAACAAGAAAGAAGATCTTTGACAAGGAACAAAATGTACAGTTATTCCTGGCAAGGTTTAATAGTACTGAATATATATAGTGGGTCTGTTCCACAAACTGCACAGGATTGTGCAGACAGGTTTATTTAACCACTCTGTACATTAGCACAGCCAAATAATAGCTCATACTTCTTAAGGGAAAAGTACATAAATTACAACAAGTAGACCATTACAGAACAAGGAATTATCTAAGGAATATAGCAACACTGAAAACAATTTAGAAACCACAGCAGACAATCAAGTGAGCCTAAAACACACAGTGCTCCCCATCAAATCTGGAAATTAATCCTGATAATTGCAAAAATGTCAAACAAGAACATAAATCAGAAGTTTTCAGTTGGGCTCACTCTTCAGAAAGCTTTCAAAATATGGCTGAAAAAAGGATGCCTCTGTTTTGCAAACATTTAAGAGTAGCTAGCACCATGATAGGGTTAAGGACCATATGTCAGGTCAGGTTGTCACTACAAGTTTTTCTCTCTCATCTATCAGATGTTTATGGTCTCACCTCTTCACTGACAGAATATACAGGGGAAAAAAAAAAAAAAAAAAACTGGTGCCAAAATGGATGTGCTTCATTGGCCCTTAGAGAACTTGCATAATCAAAACACCGGGAAAACTGTCAGCATGAACTGTCAACAGTAAGATGCTCCTCCAAGACAGCTCTGTTCCATGCTTTATGCTCACACAAGTATCTATACAGAAACACTTTCTGATAGCAGCCAACTCCTTCACTCAGTAGAAAGAGAGAAGGACGAATTACCACTTTACAAAAGCCTACAAATAAAACAGCTTCAACTAAAGCAGTGAGATGTGGATTTGTTGTTTCAAATACATGTCTTACCAAAGCAGTTAGCCAACACTCATCTTTCTTAAGTCTGGATTTAAATGCCCAGTAGCTGTTCAAAAATAAATTACCAAGTAGAAGTGTCCAAAAAAGGCTAATGTGAAAGGTTTGTCATCAAGCTGGAAGAGGGCTGTCATCAAACTAGTCAGTAAATCATAATGACTAGCACAGGCTACAAATAAAACCTATTCCAAAAATTGATCCATAGCCTTCATAACCAGTAAAGACTCTCTGTGGCAGGAGTCAGAATAATTTAAAATAAAACATAAAAAAGCACATCCTTTTTTGGGAGGGAAGTATGTGTGCATGTGTGTGTAGAAAGGGCTAAAGGGCCATTCTCAATCCTTTCCTCTACACCAAGGTCTCATTTCTATCATATACTACAGATACAGTTGCAAAGCAACACATGGTCATAAACAGCCAGACCCCATTATAGGTTCCAAAATGCAAGTGCCACAGAAACACGGAGAAGTGATTCGGGATTAGGCTTCAGGAATTGCTGGAGTCTCTGTGGCTGGCACCCACAGAGCCAGAAAGGCAGAATGAATGGATCCCTCAGTGGTTTATAGTAATTAGGCACATTTCTGAAACTGGCGCTGCGATTGCTTCATCTGCACTAATTGAGCACAATGCAAAGCAGTGCTCTGAAATGCCAAATGGCACATTTAACAACCTTATAAAGGAGCCAGGAGTACAGATTCCTTCTTTTTTTAACTTAATTAAAATAAAAAAAAAAAAAAGCACTGGCCTAACTTGTCACTGCACAATACAGAGAGCTGGAAAGTTTCCAAAATTGCTCTGTAAGTGTTGTTTTATTAGCCTGAGACTGTTAATAAATATATTGTAAATGAACTTATGCTTGCTTGGGTGAACATAAAGAAAGAATTGTATCACTGTTCTTACAATGTTTGCAATTTACTCTGGTTCTTCACTTTTTTTATCCTAGTTACACTGTTTCTATACTAGTTTACCTTAGCAACTGACATTTATTTGGGCCATAAATTACCCTAATGCAGTTTAGTGCTCTTTCATAAATTTTACTAACACAACACTTACAGAACATAGACTTGTATTAATTAAACCCATGCCTACACAAATCAAACATTTCCTTTTAACGTTTTTACTTACTGCTAATTCTGGAAAACATACAAAAGGACAAAGGCTTTCTCTTTTCTTTCACCAGGTGTGAATATACATATACATAAACATACATATAAAATGTGGGGGTTTGAATGTGTATCTTATTACCAGTGTGTCACAGCTGATAACTGACAATCTTTGAGAAGAAAAAGACTGTCTTCCAAGAACTTGGCATACTGAGCTACAAATTAGATCCCTTCATTAAGAGACACTTAATTAACTCTTAGCAATTTCCACTTTTGACTGCAAGACTTTCATTACTTGTCAGAAACAGCTTTAGCAATTTCAAACCCTAAATGTTAAAAGTCTTTCAAGATTAACACTTGAGTCCTGTAACAGAAGTTTAAGAAATTTGAAAAAAGCCTTGTTTCCTATAGGAACAAAAAAATGTTTGAGGACCATATTGATAAGATAGGAAAACTAAATACTAAGGTAATTTTGGTTTTGTAATGCTTTTCATGCCCAAGTTTAGTTTTAAAATGGAAAAAATAAAGCTACTGTTATGCAATATCTGTATATGAATATTCAATAAATATTCTCAATACCTACAGCAGTAGAGCACACTACAGTACAGGAAGACACATGACATATATATGACAATGTGTGTAATATGCACTTAAGGTGTTACTTAGCCACACTTGTCTCCTATTTGCCAACATTTGAAAATATGTTGTATTTTGTACAGAAAATACATCATACCAAATCAAAAGCAGAACAACCTGAGGTGCTGCATACCCTGTCCTGCACTCCTGCCTCCCTCAGGCAAAGCCCCTGGGCTCCTGACACAGGGAACTTGAAATGAGCAGCAAAACAATCCCACCACTGACATACCCAAAACCTCACAGAACGTCTACAACCACAAAGCACTCAGACAGACTGCCCTGTGTAAGGCAGCATCGGCTCTACTGGAAGCAGAGCATGAAACCCCAGGTTTTGTGTTTAGCCTGCTCTGGTCACTCACTCACTACAAGAGAAAGGGCAGGTCTGTGTGCCCCCAGCTGCACACACACACCAATCCCACCCCAGACAGCAGGAAGCATTGCTCCCAGGCACACATAAACTCTACACAGGCATTTAATCCAACATGACATATTTGTGAACAATTTAAGCTAACACAGCAGCACTTACACCACAGTAAAACCTTAGAGATACGATAAATAATTTACAAGAGCAATGCAGTCACCACCAGTGTTTGTTTTCTCAGTGGTCTTTATTAAACCAAATCACTGGGATTAAAGCTACTACAACAAAAACTGGAGACAGACATGAGTGGGTTGACAACTCTTCTGTTTGTTCAAGCCTCCTTACAGAGAAGACTCGAGTTAAATATGACCAGAAATAAATTTGTCACAATACAATTTTAATTCTCAAATATCTGGAACCAATTAACTTTGGGAAAGTTTCAAAAGGGCCACCCAGTGATACACACAAAATCATTTGTGTCTGCTGTCTTGTTTGTGATAATTTTTTTTTATTGCTACCTCAGTTTCAGATGTCAGAGTAATGACTTCCACATTCCGATAAAAATGTGAATTGAATCCATATGGAAAAGATGCTCAAGCCCATCAAAATCAAAAGAGCTCCCTTATTCCTAAGTTCTTATACAAAGAATTTTATGAAGGCTAACATTTTGACCATTCTCAATCAAAACCAGAAAATTTTTAATATTATCAAAGAATCAGATATATCTTTCTGTGACGTATCTATTACTTAAGAGAAACATTACTGTAATCTATTTTACTTAAAAGTCTCCAGCTAAAATTAGCATGTAACCCTTCGAAAGATGTAGCAGCCCTAATTGCCAAATGATTCCACTTGCTGTTAAAATTGTTTAGAAAATACACATTATTATGATTATTTAATGTTCCACACTTTTACATTTACATTCCATATACAGCATATTTATCTTCCCACAGAAAAACAATCTGAGGAAATTGCCAAGACTCAAAAGAAGACTGTAAAAGAAGCTACCTCCTCCTTCTTCAGTCACTAAGTCAATGTCCTTTCCATCCTTCCAGCTTGAAAAAAGAAATACCTCACCACTCCTCTAGGAGTTTGTTTCTCCTAGATAACAGAGAATAAACCGAGCTACAGGCAGAACTTGTATACACACTTCTCTAAAACCATACAGTATTTATTTATATTTCTTTTTGAAAAATATCACTTCTGCCTATATTTTCTATGACAATTAAAGAGTCCAAGTGCTTTGAAAGTAGCAAGGAGGGAAGGGGAAGAGATCTGCTTTATCTGACAAGGTCAAGCAAAACTATGGAATCAGTGTTACAGAAGTCTTCCTAATCACACAGCTAAAAGCTCCCCGCTGTCCATCCATTGGAACAGAGACTCCCACATTTGTCAGGGACACAAGCTCAGCTGAAAAGAGCACTCTCCCCTTCTGTATACACTAACAGAGGATTTGGTGAGGTAAGATACATCTACCCAAGCACACATCATCTCTGAGTAACCAGGTGCTAACAACACACACTGTCTATCCACGGATTCCACCACACACACTCTGAAGTACCAAATGCCATGGGGCTTCCCTGCATTTTCTTTAGCGCCTGTTTTGCCTGGGTTTTTTCACATACAGTAAGAAGAATTAAGAATTAAGCCTAGATAGAAAATCTTGCTTATGTATGCTCAATTAATTATTCCATGGACAGCTAGGAGTATGAAAAATAAATACATAGTTAAGAGCCTACACACCAAGAGGCAGTGGGAAGGGGAGGGATGCGCTTCAGCAAGCTCTGCGTAGGACTCCTGGAAGTCCAGTAGGTCACCCCACTAACTGGGAATCGTTCCTCAGCTTACACAGATGGCTAAATGCCTTCCTGCTGTTGGAACCAAACTGGTCTGAGGTGCAAGACCTGCCTCGCCAGATGTAGGTGTACAAAGCCTTTGAATTCCCACTCCACAGGCCAAAGGAGAAATATCTGCATTAGATTCCAGAGCACAGGTCCACAAAGAAGAGTTCCACAACACAGCTAGCACAATTCCTGGTTTTGAAAAACCATCAGCAACAAGTGTCTGAAAAACACCTTCCCTGCTGTACAACGAAGGAAATTCCAGGGCACAGCTGCCAAAACAACATATAGGATTGCCACTTGTGATTGCCCTAATGAATTATTTTTCCCACAATTTCTCCTGCAGCCCACAAGAAAGTTTTTGGCATCCTAATTGTCCTGTGTAGCTTCACATCTGTGTGCATCAGTTTGTTTTGAACTGCTAACAGTTTTCTTTGGCATCCCTTCATTCCTGTATTACAAGTAAATAATTCATCACCATTCCCCCTCTTCACACAAACATGATTTTACATTTCTTGTCTCCTACTCATTCTCCCCCAGGCTAAGTTTACTGAACTTAGCTCCTCCACTTACACATGTTCTTCAACACCTTTGCATCTTTATTTTTCCAGGAGGTACTTTCTCTACTTCTATTACACTTTAAAGAGGACCAGAACTGCAGACAGCAGTAAACCTGTCAGCACACTCTTGATTTACATAGTGGCATGATAATGATTTTTCAGTTTTATCCTCTACTCCTTTCTCAATCATGCTAAATATTAAATTGAAGGGAATAGGGAAAATGGGGGTGTTTAATAGCTACAAAACGTGGAACTGACATTTTCCTCATATTTTTGACTTCCTGTCTGAGGGAAGAATCATATTCCAACATTGTACATATAAAAGAGGAGTTTTCTCCCCACATGCACTGCATTACTGCCACTTCTTCAGTGGAACAGTGTTACAAGGCTTTAGAACCAGCTCTCATTTTTACAATCTTGGACAAACTATAAATAGCAAAAACTTGTCTTCTCAGTTTCTTCTTTCCCAGAGTGCTTATGACAATGACAATAGGTGCTCTTTCCCATTACCTAGTGTTTGGACATATTCGCATGATACTCATTTTTGCAGTGCCAATATGAAATTCTGTGGCTAAATTTAAAGAACTAAAAATGGAGTTGGTGAACATGGATGCCTGAAAATCATCAATATGAAGAAATTTAAAAAAATAGAAAATTCTGTGCTTCTAAGTTCATCATAAAGATACATACAATTTCTCTGTATTGTTTTCTACCTGCACAAAAGGTATATTTTATCAATTCTTTAACCAAGCAATCTTTGTATTCTCTTACCAAGGGGTAAATTACTCTCTTTTTTTCTGACCAATCTATTTTTCCAGTTATCTTCTGATGACACATCTTACGAGTCTTTAAACTTTCTAGATTGCTCTATGAAAAGAAAATCTATCCATAGTAAAAATTTCTAAATGCTGTTATTTTAAATAAAAGCCCCACATTTTTGAGATAAGTGCACAAAGTGTACTTTTCCCTCAGTCTTAGCTTCCATTTTCTTCCTTATCCATTACATAATACATTGGAAAGTTCATAGGAATCTGGTTCTGCTTGTTTTTGTTTTTCTGTCACCTATGCCACTGCTTGCCATTCCAGCATCAAAAGGAGTCAACTACCAACCTTGCTCAGTGACAACTTGCACAGGACAACAGCTCATCTTCACGCCTTGTAGCCTCACCACTTACAGCATTGTCTGTAATCTCAGAATATATTTACACCAGGTTTCATTTGGTTGTAATCAATTAAGTTGCTATTTAAGACCTGAACATTGATCTCAAGGATGATCATGTGTCATGACCTAAACATTCATCAATCTAATTTCAATAGTCAGACTAAAAATGTTTCATAAGAAAAGAAAATGGCACAGAAACTGTCAGTTAATGTTTTAGTGAGATTGACTTCCTCTCATAATTTTATTAATCTAATACATTTTGTGTCATTATGTAAAAACATTCCAGGAGCTCCTGATGACATTTTTTTTGTGCCCTAAAAATTCAGCATTACTAAGCCTGCCAAGTATTTTTTCTCCAAATCACCTGTTCAAGTGACCTGTAAATTCCTAGTTAACCCATAAAAGTTTAATGACTTTTATAGGTAATGCAAATATACCTGCAAATTTGCTTTCATTAACAAAAAAAGACCTCTAATCAGGGAGACATCATTTATCTTATGATGTTTTATCTGACTTTTCTTATTTGAGCAACATGTAAGCAATCAGTTAAGTAACAGATTAATTAATTCTCTGCATTTGAAATTACAAGTCCAAATTCAAAGCAATTATTTGAACACTGCTAAAATATAATAGTAAGCAACTGAGTACAAGACAAGTGACCGAAGACCAGTGGAGAATTATTACATTTGCAAATATTTGCAAATACTTCAGTACAGTGCATTGAATCTGTGCAGAAGATTTGGCAGGTTGAAGAAGTGAAAAGAATCACATCTGTACTACAGCCAAAAAAAAATACACATGGTCTTATGACTTAATTTGGAAATGCCCATAGTGTGAGACCCAGATGTACAATGAGCTCAGCTGGTCAGAACACAGTCCTAATTTAGTAACATCAAGGCTGTGGGTTCAATCCCTATATGGGCCGTTCACTGAAGGGTTGGACTATCTGATCCTTGTGGGTCCCCTCCAACTGAGAGTATTCTGTTGATAAATCTGTTGATTTTGCACACAAGATGACCCAAGAACTGAAAGATATGTTAAAAATACAAACATGAACATCAACTACAGGTTTTGTTTCTTAAGATATTGCAAAACACCAACTTATTTTCTTCATTTTAGCACCTAACAGTTTGTTTGATCTTATGTTTCAGTAAGTCTCAAGTAGTCAATCACCTACTTTTGCTGAAGATCATGATGCTCATTGACAGACCATTATGCTGGCCCTTCCTTTTAACCCAGTGGTAAAATTCCTGTAGCTAAGTCTTCTACTATGGCTCACACCAGTTTTTCATTTTCAACTCACTGCACAGGTTTAAGGTTTTCCATACCCCTGACCTGTGACTGCAGCTTCCTTCCACCCCCCCCAACTCACATGAGTGAACACTGTTTAACACAAATCAATTTGACTTTGGTTTGAACTGCTGCTCAAAGTATAGATTGCAGTAACTCCATTCAGTAAAGTTCCAGATATAATCCTTCCAGCTTGACACACATTCTTTGAGTCTCTACAGGCACAACACACGGGCTACTTTGCAGAGAACCCAGAATTCTGAGAAAAAAAAAATATGTATTTGTGTCCATTAGTAAAGCTTTCCTAACAAATCAGTGACATGTCTTACTCTAAAATTTGTCAAAGCAGAAACATCTTCAACTTCTGGTTCATTCAGATTCATAAATGCCATACAAGCAACGAATCAGGAAATCTAGTAGAAAACCTTTATAGATTTTCTTTTGGGGAAAGGGGGGAGATAACCAAGAGCTTCATTATTTATGACCATGGCAAAGTTCTCCAGCAAGGTTATTTATATCAGTGAATTCCCATTGCATCTTGCTTTGCCTAAGGCCAGTGACTAACTGTGATTTGCAAGCATTAGCAAACAACGCCCATATTCAAGTTCAGTATATCCATTTTGACACAAAATGGTTGATATTGTGCGCTAGAGTCCTGCCTCAGGACTCAAGGGGCCAGTTTGAACAACTTAACGTGCTCAGGAGCATGGATCAGCTCCCAGCAGTCTTAATTAGGCCAGGAATAAGTAAGAGACATGATGAACATCAGAGTTTAAATGTAAAGTGAAAGGGTTGTTCAAAAAATCATTTCTTGCAAAAGAGTGAATTGCAGTGTGTTAAAAGAACTGTTGTGACCAAAACCAACTTTATATTTTTACACAGGACAATAACCATAATTTGTAAAGCTTCTCCTGGTTAATAGAAACAGAAAGAAAGAGAAAAATAGAGACAGATAGTACATGCCTGATGCACGAATCCATGTGCGTGTGTCAGGAAGCAGGGAAGGTTTTTATACTCCTTAAACAAAAAAATTCCTAGATAAGCATCTGAAGAATTTAAAATTTTCAAATATTCAAAACAAATACAATTGTTTATAAAGTATTTATAAGCAGCTAGTGGGGCATGAGCTTACACATATAAAAAGCATTTATATCCAATCCAACTGTACAATCTGCTCTTTGAAAATTTTTGTAATATGACTGATATTTAATTCAACATAGTGATCTGCAAAACACATCAAATTATTTGTTAAATGTTCCAAATATAATTTTGTCTTAGAAACTGAACCAGCACATTTGTGTGAGAGTGAAGCCAACAGTCACGTTATTCAAGGTTGCTGACACAGATGATTTTACATAAACTAAAACAACTTTTCAAGATTAAGAAATTTGCAATTGAAAAATAGTATAATCATTAACACTTTAAAATACTCAAACATGAGAATAATTAAGTTTGATTTTGGAGGAGTGTTAAGCAAATTCAGGACACTTTTAATGAAGTTATTTACCTTCTGTGAATTTTAAATCTAACACATCTTACTGAAAACTATGTCTATACTTTTTAACCTAAACTATGGTAGGTATACTTTACAAAATTCAGAAACACATAAAACGCTGGCATATGTGTCAGTTTATTGAATGACATATATGTCAGTTTATTGAATGTTCTGTCAACATAAACCAGGTATTAAACTTGAGAAACTGATGTTCTTAAATATATGGTGTTCGGCCCCTCTTTCTGGTTCCCACTTCAGATCATTCTTCTCCCTAAAAATACTGAGCAGGGAATTTCCATTTCCAGACTTATTTCAATTGAGTCTGCAAAAATCTCCTACAGTTCTCGAGATTTGAGGAGAGTAGCAGCTATTGAAGCACCTGATTGCATCTGAGCAGAGAGAGAAGTTACTGAACCAGAAAGAAACTCCTTAAAGAAGCACACTGCTCATGTTACAAAAACATTAATAGTGCACATGGAAGTGACCACACGAGATCAATCTCAAACGATGCAGTTCCTCAGAAATAACCCCATTCAGCAGATGACTGTAGTAAGACACAGTAACTGATGCACTATTGAAACTTCCATAGTCACTAATGGTCTGATTTACTGATCCATTGTGTGGAAAGGGTAGAAAAGAGAGAGGAGCAGATTCAGAAAAGATTCTAATGTCACACTCATAGCTGGATTTTCCTTTAAAAATACTATGAAAGTCAGTTTGTCTTCCAAATACAGAACAGTCTTAAAGACAGGACACTAGCTGGCAGGTTTCACACATGAACGGGACTCAAACCAAGACAAAAATCTGGTTTAGGAAAACCAGTCGGATTTAGATGTAGATAAAATAAATCTTATTCTTTCTTTCCTCACATTTAACAGATGTAGACTAGTACTTTAGAATTATTTCCTTGTGCTATATGAAGAAATTCTACATTTTCTTTACCAATGTTTCCTCGTTAGAACTCAGCTTCAAGGAAGGATTTTTTTCCTTTCATTTTCAACACCACTATAGTTTTCAAGCTGACCTGTCTTCCATCCAGACTGACATTTACAAGCTGTGCTAGAAGCTGTCCTCCTCCGCTTTTCTAACCTTATTAGAGGCATAAGGAGCATATCACAGAGACAAGATTTCAAATGAACCACCTCCCCCTGAATGCCAAACCACTGACTGTTTAGACAATTAAAAAACTTAGTCTCAGCACTGTTTAAAAATCTAAGTATCCTATAACAGCATCATGTAAAGAACTTCAGCAGCCACGTGTTAACATTTGCCATACACCAGCACATCCATTCTGTCTGACTATAAACATAAGCAAAAGCATTTACTTTTGCACAAAAAGACTTTTAAAACTATTTTATACATAGCATGAGAAATATTTTTTTAACACAGAAAATATTTCAACATATAGAAGTGAAAAAGAGAACACTATTTTCGACTGTATGTGCAAAGGTACAGTTTTTGTTTTGCATCACAGAAACTATTAAAATGGAGAAACTAACTGCAATATTTTTGAAAACAACTCATTTTTGTAAGGAAAAAAAAGTTATAATTTTTGGTTGTAATGATTATAATTTTTAGACCAAACTGGTTTTGCTCCAAAACTTTCTGTGGAAGTCTATTTAAGGAATGCAAATGCACAATTGACTTTTATTTTGACAGCTTAGTGTTTTAAAAGAAGCAGAATGATTTCTGGGCTGAAACTGCTGCTCTGTTTAATTATCATCCTATAAATGATGTCAGGAACAGTATCAGACTAGAACTGGCACTAATATACTATAAATGCATATAGGCAATTAAAACATGAAGGATTTAATTTCAACTAAAACATGGAGCACAGAAAATAATAATTAAATGTAATATGCAGTTAATCAGAAAGAATGCCTGCTCATTCCACTGGCCAGCTCTATGGCAAGATTAACACTGTGTTTAAAAAAAAATCAAATAAAAAACCAGCAGAATAAACTTAAACTTTGCAAACTTTTGTCCTCTTAGAAACAACTTCATTCTGCCTATTTTGAAAACAGAATTGAAGATTTCCTCTTCTACAAAATGCAATCTGTACTCCATGACTAGTTTTCATAATACCTGAACTATCCAAGAAGCCACAAAGAAGCAGCTTGTCAAAAACTACCATCAACACAATAACTCAACGATTTTGAGTAGGGTGGCCAAAACCTCAAAAAATAAAGATTCTACAATTCTATACATTACATTACATATACATTTTGTTAGAATGCAGTTAGAGAGACAAAGTGGATGTTTACAGATTCATCCAATGCACTCAGTTACCAGTTCTGCTGATCCACCAACTTCTGTATCTTTGACTATGCAAAAACACCTTTACCTCATTTCCTTTGTGCTCCAACAAGAGGAATCCAAACAAAGTTTAGTGTGTTCTTGGTAAATCTGGTATCTGACACTAGGTCCTTACAACTGTTTTCCAAAACTGTTCCACATCAGCAGCTTGCAGAGAACCCAGCTCAAGAACTTTTCCTCTATTCTTCATGCCTGAGCTCACCACTGGACCAAGTGGAGACATGAATAACATTCATTTAACACTGAACAAAGCAGAGACATTAATAATGTTCTGTCTCAAACACACTCTTGCCATGCCTCACTCCAATGGACTCCGATTTTCAAGCTTTAGCAGAGGACTCCAGGGTTTGGGGTAGCGCAGGAGTAAGAAGCCTGCAGCAGCATTTCACCTGCTTCACTGAACACTCAGAGCATGCCCTCCTGCTGCTGTACCTGGACCCTGAGCATTGCTCTGAAGCAAATGGAGATGCAAGTGGGAAATACTGCTGGAAATGGAAAAAAACCCTCCCTTCCAAAGAAGTTTCTGTATCTGCACCTCACTACATACAGAATAAGTATTCCTTTTGCTTAAGGCCCAAACTTTTTCAGTCCCCAGATTGCATCTTCACCTCACTTCCCCCAGAGCATGGCCATTTGTCATTCTTCCCAAACCTCACAAACTTAGAAGCATGAGAGGGCAGCAGAAACTGCCAGGTAACAGGGACTGAAGCTGGAAAAAGGAGGATAATGCCTGTGTTTTTCAAAGGCTTGAAGAAGATAAGAGGACTGCCCGACAATGTGAAGATCTGAGAGAAGGGAAGAAGACTGCTAAGATGGTCATGAAATTGAAAAAACAGGAGATTCTTGCTCTCACAAGCTTTTACTGGAAGACTTCTGAAAACTCTTTCTTCCCACCAGGAAAATCCTCAACCATCTTGAAACACTACTTGGATTTGCCCTGCTGGGAAGTCTTAAATTCTCTCCTGGCCCATTTTCTGCTCTATCAAATCACTGCCCACAGCAATTCTCATAATCAGAAATGTTACATGCACTAGAGAGGGGTGTCTGGAGCTCTTCAGAATCTGAAGCCATGCATTATTCTCAACTCCACTACTGACTAGCAGGGAGTTAACTTTAAAAGTCAACTACCTTTCTTTAGCTAGTATATTTTCTTATAGGAAATTCTGCATAAGCTATCAGCTGTGGCTGAGAGGTAAGCCTCAAAACTAAACTGTAATATTGACACTTTTGCTAATTCTAGAAAGTCAAATGGATAGCTATTCAATATAGAAGATCATGTTAAAGGAGCATAATGATAAGTACTACATTGAGTTTCTAATGAGACTCACAGGAAAGCTCGAAATGCAAAGCAGCTTTGCACAGAAAGCAAGAGACAAAGTATTAAATGTTTTCTCTGACTCTTGCCAAAAGTCCTGCTCTGAATTGATGGATGAGGTTTCCTGAGGCTAAGATGCCAAAGCCAATTAGCCATGTCAATCCACAAGAATGCCAGCTGCCAGGATCTAACTTTATTACAGTATTACTTAAAAGTGAAGACATCAGCAATGTTTAAGTTCACATGACTCCTAATTTTAAAACCTGCCTTTTTTAGATTTAGGGTGGGGGCAATGACAATGACCTTAAGTTTCAACCTATTGGAATTCTCACAGAGTACCACGATTACCCATAATTTAATTATGTAAAGCATTCTGTTAATCAAATTAGACTTCATTATGCACTATTCAAAAGAAAGTAAGACTTCAGCTTATTTCCCTCCTCATATGAATTCTATGTAATGTTTATATTTAAAAGTAGCAATTTATTTCAATAGTGCCTGTTTCAGTTGCCAAGCTGCATATCCCACAGAACATGATATGTGTAAAGTATATAGCTTACCCATTTATGGCATCTAATTCTGAATTCCAAAATAAAATTTTTGGAAAGTGTCTTGAGTATTTGTCGACTAGAATAAAGCATGTCCAAGTCTTTGATTATTTGAAAACATCTGCATTTAATTTCTAAGCAAGGAGTTTGGAAATGTTGATCTTAACATATACTTCCCTGCACATTCAGCATAATAAACTCAATCATTCCATGAAAGGGTAAATTTTTTCTTCTGTTTAGGTGCCTGTGAAATAAATCTGAACATTACTGTCAAGCAACAAAAAGCACCCATTTCTTTGGAATAGTATCTATATTCCTCCAAACTTCTCAGAAAACTCTGTATAGACTACTTCAAGTAGTCTATATTAACTTTATTGACATCTTAATCAAGAGTTTGGCTTTTTGTTACTACTACTACATTTATACTGCCTTTACTTTACCACCCCACTACACAACTGGCAGTTCTTCTTGAACTATTCTGTACCTCAAGGATGCTGAGAGAATGAGACAAAAGCAGAAGTATAGTAAGGTTAAAGAACAGTTGCAAGTCTTCTGGAAGAAAAATCAAGCTTTCTTTTCTAGATTCTTATGCAAAACTGGGCTTAGTTTTAATCATTTCTTGGCTGGATAGTTTTTGTTTCTGCAGACACATGCTTATACACAACTACATATACAGCAAATAAGAGCCATTACCAAATAAGTAAGAGCTTAAAATGAATAAGTTTGTTCTCAACTCTCAGTTTAACCTGTCAAAGGAAAAAGAGACTGGAATGGGTGACCAGCATATTCTAGTCATGCAGATCTTTCACTCTGCAAATCCTATTTCATTAGGATTTATTTCCTTAATTGAGATGTTTCTGAAAGATAACTTTGTAATGTAAGTGCCATCAAGTGTCCAAGAAGGCTATATTTTGTTACCATTTATAGAGCATTAATGTTTGCCTACTGAAATTACACGAAAAAAAACAAATCCTATTTCTCGTTCCAGCAAACTGTCTTCAAGTGTAAATCAACATGATTAGCTTTCTTTGTTGAGATTTGCCCTTTAAAATCTAAAGGATAAAAATCCATTGATCTTGGTTCTTGTTCCTGAGTTTCATAAGCCAGATTTCTGTCACTGTCACCAAGTGCATCTGTGATGCCTGACTGTCCATGCTGTGACACCAGCCATATCCCAAGTGTCACTCTGAGAAGAAGGGGCTGAGTCCCTCTGGCTTTAAACTGTGAGGCAGCACAAAGATGAAGGCCATGTTTAAACAATAAACACTACATAAGCTCCATCTGAGTATGCCTTCCATGAAATGGGAAAGATGCAAGCTCTTTGTTTTCTACCTTATTTTTCCACTAAGATCCAGGCAGTAATGAAGCAGAAGCCATGGAAGATTCTCTCCTCTTAAACCCAGATGATGAAATAGGAGAAAAAAGCCATGCCACAACAGGAGGCAGGACTTCCCAAGGAACATCACATGACCTGATAGAAGAAGAAGCAACCAAGTCTTGACAAAATTCCATGTGGATCAAAACAGTTGTAAAAATGCCGCTATTAGAAGCGGGGATCCAGGACTCTCTGTTGAGCTTCAAACTTGAGATGCGTTATATTAGAACTACAGCCCCAGGGAAAACACTACTGAGTTGATTTCAATTGATATTTCAAGTCTTGTGTAAATTGATACCAAACAAGACTTGTTTCTTGTTGGCATTAAAATTAAAGGCTTGTGACAGAACTACAAAAATTAGCAACTACAGCAAATGGCAAGACATCACCTTATAGAGTTTGTCCATGCAAAAGCAGAACTTCTGCCTCAAGTGAGTATTTCAGACTTCTTTCCAGCCAGGACTAAATTATGTCCTTTTTGCTCTTCCTTCACTCGGGCAGCAATGACTTGTGCTGGATGCTTCCCTACGAGAATCAGGACATGCTTCAGAACATTGTCCCAAAATGGGACTTTGCCCTCCACAAGGCTTTACAATGCTGAGCTTCAGTTTAACACAGCTTCCAAGAAGGAAAACCTTTCCCTCCGAGCTTTCAAATTTTCACAGAATCACAGAATTGTTTAGGCTGCGAAAGAGCCTTAAGATCATCAGCTCTGACTGCTAACCCAGCACTGCCAAGTCCACCACTAAAGCATGTCCCCAAGTGCCACATGTACATGCCTTTTTAATTCCTCCAGGCTTGGTGACACCACAGCGTTCCTGGGCAGCCTGTTCCAGTGCTTGATAACCCTTTCTGTGAAGAAATTTCTCCTGGTATTCAATCTAAACCAAATATCAAAGTACTTCTGCTATTCCAACAGTAACTTATAAAACCACTTATTATTCTAACAAAACAAAAGTAGCTTAGTACTTAAGGCTTTTTTGTATGAAAGAAGGAATGAAGCAATGGTTTTACCTTAACTAGCACACTATCAGCTTAAAAGATGACAATACAAGAAATGAACGGGGAATCTGGTCACCGTCAGACAATAAACACAGATTTCCTGACAGCTGCTGTTGTAATCAAAGCCACTGTCACCCCAGAAGAGGGGTAGAGAAAACAGTGACAAAGCGATCCTGGAAGACAAGTGTCTCAACATTTACTTGAAGCACTTGCAGTTATGGAGATTACTTCTGAAATGTTAGAAAAAATTTTAAAAAACATTAATTTCTATCTGGCTAATATGCTGAAAGAATAGCTAAAGTCTTACATCCAGGCAGTCCTTGTATAATGTTAGTACTAAGGTTTACATGAAAGCACACATTTTAATTATCTAAAAGACAAGGCAGGACTAGTCAAATTCATTTTACCACAACTAAAAGGTTCAAAACATTTAAAATGTGCATTTGGAAAATTTAAATCCACCTGTCCTTCATAATTTTGGATTCCCTCCATGTTTTGACAAAGATGAAACTGCTCCCAGTGGACAAGAAAAGGTGGCAGGCAGTCCTGTTTATGAAATGTCAGTTTAGTAAATTCAAACAGAAAACATTTTCCTGTGCTATGATGAATAAACTGTGTAGCCAAATATAATGCTTTGCTGAAACAAATGAGACGTGTTAAATATCTGTTACATCACAGTTACAAACAAAGAAGCGACAATGTTCTTTTTTTCATTTTAAAGGATATTTTTGAATTGGTACACAATGTTTTATAGCATGTAGCGACACTGGGTGATAATTTCTCTGAGTTGCAAGTTATATAAATGACAAATGATTGCACATTACTGTAAAAACTCCACAAAACAAAAACACCCTTCAACCTACATTATTAATAGTATCCTCCCTCATTTAATTGTAACTGGCACAAGGTATTTCTCAAGACATCTGTAACAACTCAGATACGTCAGCAATTTTGTACCGAAAGCATTTGATAAACTGGTAAGAAAAATCACTTAGGAATGCTCAGTGTTAGTGCATTTCTTGCATGCAAGTACATTCCTTTACACTATTACCAGTTTTTCTTTAGCAAAAAGTTAAAACTACAGGATCAGCAAAATCACAATTAGAAGTAGCTGTTGTTGTTTATTCTCTTGCCACAGCAAATCTCATTCCTCTTTCTTTCATCCATCCACCTACCACCCACAAAAGGCATGAAACAATAACAAATTTAGTGCATATGGAAAGTTATATTGGAGGGTTCTTTGCCCCAAACATTTGAACCATGTCCTATATTGTGCCATATCTCTGTCAAGCTTGCTATTTACTTGGCTCTCTGTGTGTGCCAGATATCTAGAATCAGGCTAATAGCTTTGAGGTTTTTTAAAATATTACAGAGCATGAAAATTTTATGATATTTTGAATCGCTATGACTTCCATCCTGTAAAAAATTCATACAAATATCTGGAATTAAAGTTGACTGAAGAGCAATGGATACTAATTTCTCCATTAGATCCTGAGGGATTTATTTTCAAGTCTGTGTTTCAGCAATTTTGCACGCTCCTAGACCAAATATTTCAAGCTTTCAGAGTGCAATTTACATGCAACCTTCACACTTGACTAGTTGGAATAAACAACGATACAGCCAAAATGAACCCAGATTTAGCCATTTTATGCAACTGAAAAACAAGTCAACTGTGAAACTGCTTGGACTACTTTAAAACAGCAAGAAACTGCTCAGCTGTGTTACTTTTTCATATACAGAAGCAGAGCATCACCCACTGCAATGTCACTGACCAACAACTCATTCTGTACTTGTTTAAATAGTATCTCTTCCTCTGTGTATGAAGATCTGTGTGCAGTATTTCATAAACACCAGATGCACTGATGACCCAACATCAGCATAGGAATAAATAAGATTCATCTTCAGATTTCTCTGTAAACTCTGTCCAGATGAAATTGCTGACAATTTCCCCCACTTCCATTTCCAGGATGCCAACAATATCATCTCTCTGTGTCTCTCTTTCTGGTCTCTTCCTAAAATTTTCTTAATATTAATTAATTATTAAATTTATCCAATCCTTTTGTGACAAACCCATCATTTTATCACCTGCTCTCTGCTTTAACTAGGATAAACTCTCATCTTTTTTCCACTTGTTTTACCTCTAACACTCCCACACACCAACTCCCATTGTGTCAGTCCAGCTCCATGTCTCTTGCCACAATAAATTTTTGTGTTTTACCTGCAGATTGTGTTTCTCTACTTTCTTTCTTCCTATCTTTCTTATCTTACTTTTCAAATTTATAACTTTCCACTCAGTAATGTTTTCTCTATGGCTGGGACATATCCCTATACTTCTTCCTCCCATCACTCTCAAGAAACAGCCCTCAACAGCATCATTCTGCCTTTTGCACCCAGCTGCTTCACCTTCTGCTAAAGCTTTGTCATTTAATCCGTGACCCTCAAAAGCCTCTTATTAACATTTCCAATTCTGTAAGCAGCCCGCCATACACCAGAAGTTTTAGCAGAGAGTGAATAAAGACTTTGATGTAGTGATGCACAGTTTGAATTTCAAACATAGCATGCAGCTCAGCACATGCTAGGATAACTGCCTCCTCTCTGCTGTAGCATATCAATGACAACATAGCAACTTTTCTAAAGTTTTGTTTCTCAAAGAAGCTTTATACCAAGTCAGTCCTAGTTCAGATTAGTCTCTTCCTATTCTGCATTTTGAAGGCAGACTTTGTTTTATTTTCAACACTAGAAAAGCCAAACCCTAACCCAAAGACACAGTTTTTTCAATGTAAAAGCAGTAACTCAGCTGCTGAGCTGTTCATAACAAAGTGTGATCCAAGTGTCTGGAAAGATAAGAGCTATAGGTTGTCTTAATGGCCAGTCATTAATATCATCTACTGTTCCAGATAAAAATAACTGAAAGATTACATTTCACTTTCCACCTTTTGCTGGAATCTTGGGGTTCCTTTTGATCTTAAATTATCCATGATGGATCATCTTATATGTTCACTATCAATGCATCTCTTAGGATCCTAGAAATTTTGTGACTTTAATACATGCAATCCAAAATAGAAGCTGAAAGCTCCATGGCTCTGTGTGTCCACAGCACTGATTACCACTACTCTGTTCTGGGCTGTTACAGAAACTTTAGGTCTCAAAGCCACATATTAAGCAATGTTAGGACATAGGTGTACTAATTTAGTTTTAAAAACTTCAAATGACTTCCAGTGAGAAGCTAAGAAGTTGATTTTAGACTCTGCACATTAAAATTAAAGCTACAAATGCTTCAGTCCCATGCTTATTTCTAATTCCTATCACAAAAAAAAAAAAGAAAAAAAAAAAGAAAATCCAAATCCTAAAGTACATTCTTATATAGCTTCAATTTAGCAGCAAGCTAGTCTGAGAAAAACGTTTTTATTCTATTTTTCCATAGAGCATATATAGCCTAAACATCTTATTTTTAATCTGCCATGTTAACATGTAAGCAGCAAGGAAATGCAGCTAGAGAGTTCAGGTTCACATAAATCTATAATCACTGACTTATTTAAAATGAACCAGGTCACTTATTCACATGTTTCCATTCACAAGTTTCTAGTAGCTCCAGATTAAAAAAAAAAAACAATAAAAACGTCATGTTTATAACAAGAGTCCTTAGACCTCACTGCCTTTCATGTTCTACTGCATTTAACTCGCTGAAATGAAAAACAGCAACCATGCATAAAGATTTAACACACCTTTCCACTAAGTAAATTCATCTCCGAGGACAAATTGTCACATGCTGCCAAATGGACTACAGGACTTAAATTTTCTGATTTAAAAGTTCTAATCTGGCTATAAAAATTCAGTGCAGCAACAGTCATGATAATCACTTATAATAACCAACAGTAATTACAGTTACCTCCTGCCTACCTGGGCAAAGGCACACATGAAGAATCACAAAAAAAGCTTTAATTATTATTGCTCAGGCTGCAAAACCCAGTGTAGCAAAACATGAAATAAAAGAAAGGAATACATTTAGTTCCATTGTCATCTTAACAGGTCCTGACACGAGTTTTACAGAATGCAAGAAATGCAATTCTAATTTCACAATCTATCTGCCATCACTAATGATTAAAATGTGACAGCTTTCAAAATGGGACATGCTGCAATCTAAAGCTAACAGACAAACGTTTTAAAGGCTTAGTAACTTTATAGGTGAATCTTATAAAAGTATATAAAGTTCTAAGCCAAAGATAAGCAACACAAATAGGGAAACATTTACTGTGATTACAGGGCTTGCTAACAAGGTACCACATGATCACAAGTTTACAGAGCAAACCCTGGCAGCCCTGGCTTCACCAAAGATTTGTGACTAAAATAAGCCATTGTGCTGAAGAGAATATCCGTGCCAAATGGTATCCACAAAATGTAACTGCATAGAGCTTGCCCTTTCCCTTACAGCTCTGCCCAACACCAGGTGACCTGTGTGGCACTGCATCCTTAGAGCCATGAACGCAATGACAGCTTTCTCAGAACCTTGATACTCGGAGGTGCTGCTATTTAAGCACACCTATTGCCCCTTTCTCTTGGAAAGTCTATTCCAAAGGAGCGATAGTATGTTCAACTAAATACCACCGTCCTTATAACCTCTCTTCCCTGAATGAGGAGTTTCTACACAGTGCCCTTCTGAATTCAAGGAAAACTTCCAAGGTTCAGATTTCCTTGCAGGAGTCAAACCTTGTTCCCATGCATTACTGGGACTCTGAACAGCTAGTTAATTGAATTCCAAAAGGAGAACTTGTCAACATTTCAGATTAGGTTAAAAAACTTCATAAAGAAAAGGAATCCTAAAGGACAGAGTATAAGTCATAGAAATCAGGAAGCGATAAAAGTTACAATGGTGTTTCAACAATAATAAAGTGAAGAGCAAAAATTAATTTCTTCTCTTCCGAAGTCTGTAAGTTCCCCTCATGAGTCTGTCTGTAAAGACAGTCTATGAATACAGAACAATCCAAGAAACAATTTCTGCCTAAAAGAAATTGTTAAGCACCAGAGTTTGAGAGAGAACTATATAATGGGTTTGGTAATTGCATAAAGGGACTTTCCAGGATATTTACCTGCTAACACATGTCATGATATCAGCTCCTTCCAAAAGCTCTGCCCCCACAAAATACTCAGAATTACAAGTCATCAACAATGATTGTACAAGACGGAAGAGAACCTATTAATTTTATCACCCTAATCTGTACTATGACACATTGCCTTTGTCTCACCCCTTTTAGTCATTAATCTTATCATCACCATCAGAGTTCGACTCATGCACAGCTCTACTGAGGCCCCAGCAAACTCTCTCAGTAGTCTGAATACAATTCTTGTTTTCTTTTTTTGTAGTTTCTGTGACTATTTATGCAGCTCAAACTGTACAAAAACTTTACATAATTCCTTTGGCAAAGTAAGATCTTTCCTAAAGGAGTATGATCAAGTAACAGAAGCATTTTATATTTGGAAAAAGTTAATGCACAAAGTATCATTTAGATAAATGTTATTTATTTGAAGGAGAGTAAAAGAAATATGACTCAAGATTTAAATTGATACAATTATGTGGTGTAAATGTTTGCATGCACAACTGACACAAGTTGCAAAATTATTAATTTCAAAACTGAAGTATATGGTGTTGGATTTCTCATCTGCAAAATAATGATCATTTAAGTACCAAATGCCATTCTATCATGGAAGAGAAATGCAAAATTACCGTCTTCTTGGGGCTACAATACATAAAACTTTGAGCATAGTACAATGAACTACATTTCAGCCTCTGCTTTACAGCTACTTGTGAAAGATCTCTGATCACAATTTGCTCTTAAGGGAGTTTTAGTTATCTAATTATGCATATTTCTTAAAGAAAAATCCTGCAACAACTTAAAAAATGCAATGAATCTCAACAGCTATCAACTTTAAACAAGACATTTCCCATAGATCTTACAAGTTTTTATTCTTTATTGAAATAAAGGACTACTTACTTGATTAGCCATGTATATTGTGAGAAGACCTCTCCTATAAACAGAAAAGATAAAATAAGAGGATGAAACAAATATTTTTTTCCAACTGAAGAAAAACACTTTAATCATTAAGAATATTTTATTAAAAAAAGGATTTTAAATACACATAATTGATGGAGGATGAACCATTAGCACCTTATAGAAAAATAACTGCAAACATAAAAATAGCATCTTGATAGCACAGTATCCTAAGCAGTTAGGAATTACAGGAACCAAGTTATATATAGCAACTGGCTGCTCCACATGAGTCCTGAAGCTGTCAGAAGGGGCAAGGCACCTTGAATTACACACAGCACTTATCACAACTTAAGCCTACACATGAGCCAGTAACATAAGCATGCAAACAATGACCTAAGCCTAAGTTAAATTGTGAATTTGCAGCAAAATGCTCATGTGTTAACTTCTGTTTTGTAATTGGTGCTATGCAACTCCAGGCACCTTAGTCCTTCTGCCTACAATATCAGGAAATGTTTTCTACTGAGACTGATGCAGAAATCCTGGCTCAAGCCAGTTGAAAGTCACAGTGCCAACAGTCCCCTGGAACAGTGGCCACCATCTTCTCTTCTAACCTTTATCTACTTTTTTTCCACTCCTATTTTTTATCTGTCTGTGCCTCAGCCCACAGCTCACACTGCTCTTTAGGAAAAGTAGTAAACTTGGGCTCAAGCTCCCACATTTTTGTTGATCCATTGCAAGATTAAGATGAAAACTTGAATTTGACTACATAGATGTGAGCTACTCCAGCAACCAACTGCACTGTAGGGTTCAGATGAAATTAAAATTATTTTCTGTACATGCGTCACAAGCCACCATCACCCTTGAGAAAGTGGAAGACATTACCACTGCAGGTTTGCTTTGCCCTCAATTATTCCTCCTCTTCTGCAGAGATTTCATCAGAAACTGCAGCCAAAGGTTGGAACACTCAGTTTCAGTATTTCCTCCTAGACTGGTGTTCTTATCTTCTTGAGTTTACCATCAGCCTTGTAGTGCTTGGGATTTTTCTCACTGACTCCACTGGTCTTACACAAAACACCTGAAATTTTTTGTGAAGGCACTACAAGTTCAACTATTAAAGTTTCTCAATATGGAAGTTAGTTTATAACCTGAATCCATATTTGTCTTCATGCGATTTAGGATTTTTTTTTAATATTGCTACTACAGAAGGTAATACATAACAAAGCTTAACCCAGGCTTGTATGTTCCATTTTGTCATGACATTTTAAATTTCTAAGCATTCATAGAGTGCTTAAGAGAGCCATGTGTTGACAGAACATATCCTGCTATCAATTCAGTTGAAGAAGTGAACAAAGCAAAAGCACAGATTGCAGGAAATAAATCTGTATCACACAGTTCCCAAGCTTGATTCATCCAAAAAGTTTATTCAGTATTTACTAGCCCCCATGTTTACATGTCCATAACCTTGTCAAACTACACCTCCAGATCAAGGTTTTACACAGCAGCCATCTAAACTACAGGGATACATTCCATTCAAAAGTTTTACTGCTTCCACATCACACTGAATTTATGGAAAGCAATAACACAGCATACTAACTTCCACAAGTTGCTCTCTACTCACAGGGAAGATTCAAATTTGGCTTAAGTTCAAAACTTTAACCAGCAAAATCAGTTTGTTTCGTGGTTTTTGGTATTTTTTAAAAAAGCAGAATTACAAATCTGCTCTCTGTATACCTTCTCTACCCAGTACCACCTTGTGCCAGATACTAGAAACAAGGTTCTAGTATGGAAGCCTAAGGGGAAAAAAAGCCTAAATCTAAAGATTTGGTGAGGATGAGGCATACAAGAAAAAAAAGAAGAAAGACAAAAGGTAGGGAATAGGGTCCCTGAGTATTTAAGTAAAATAGCCCCTACAACCTGCAATAAAGGATCAAAATACTGTATGACATTTCTGAACAGGAAGGGGTAAAAATTCACCTGATGCAATAGATAAATTCAACTCTTGGGCTGGTCTGCAAACATTCAGCTAGTCTTTCAGTTCACTAGCTCAAGTGATAAAACAATATCGGTGCCTCAACCCTCCTGAGTAGCAAACTGCCAGATAATACACAGTTCTGTGTACTGTAAATATTATTTGAATTTGTTTTCAAGAAAAAATACTGGATATTTCATGTTTCTTAGCTTTTCTTTTTATCCCTGTAATACCATTAAAAATTTATGATAAACATCTAAACACTCCGCTGTTTGGAAACACAGAGCTAAACCTACCCATATAAGAGCTAACCTGATAACTCAATCCACTTTGAATATTCTGGAAAATGTCAGAACATCAAAAACATCCTGCAGTAACACACCTGTGAGAAGACTCAACCAGCAACTGAGTGACAAATGCAGCTTTCAGAATACACTCTGTGTATTCCCAGCTGTAGATTCTACAATGGGCACGAAGCAGGATGATCATTGTTATGTGCACATAGCTTACTTAGTGGATTCTCCCCTGCAATCTCTCTGTCATGCAGAGTTTTTTAGCCTCCCACTGAAATTTATTTAGTCTTTTTTAAAGCACTAACAAACTAAGAACTAAATTAGTTTTAGTTTCTATTGTAGTCCCTTTGGGGGAAAATACAACTCACCAACCACAAAGACAAAGAAAGGAAAAGGGGCTAGAGAAGAGGAAGGAAAGAACTCCGAAGCTGCAGTGCAGCTGTAACAAGGCCAATGTGAGAAGTAGGTGGCTGGGAGGAGACAAAATGTGCAGACAATAAATTTGTGCAAGGAAATAACTTCCGGAACTGAAAACACAGCAAGTTGTTAGATGATGTCATCTCCAATTGCCTGCAACAAGCCCGGCTGAGAGGCCCAGGATAACTCCAAGCAGAAAGAGTTTTCTTTCTCCAAATTAACTCTGTGACTGTTTTAAAAATAAATAACCCCATGTTTCCATGGAACAGGGAAAAAAATGGGAGGGGGAAAGGGCATTCTTCCTGGCCCTGTACAAATGTGATCCAACAAGCCTAACCCAAACCTGAACTCTGCTGTTAAAAAGCAGTTGGAAGTTCAGAAAATGTTGCACTATTTTGTAGCAATGACAGCTGACAGAAAACAGGACAGAAAGATGGAGGTAGGCCAAGTAAAAGGGTCACTGGTACAACCCAAGGACTGTATTAAAACTGCAGCTGGTAAATAGGGGGAGAATATAATTGGGAAATGGTATTAGGAGAGCAGGAAATTATTAAACAATAAAAATAATTAGTCAGCCATGTCTAACCACATGCTTTGGGGAGGTTTAAAGATGCTAATAAACAGCTTACATTTCACTGCTAAAGTCCATGAACCAGTGCTGAATGCTAGTCTTGGCAACACCAACACTAGCAGGTGGCTACAGCAGTGACAGTCTGGCAAGGTCACTACGGGAAAGCCCAACCCGACACACACAAATCCCTACTGCCTGCTCTTCCTCCATGGTTTCTGTCTTAGGCCATTTTCTCCAAAGCCTGCTTTCATTAATATCTTCATTGTGGTTTCCCACTGACTCCCAGTCATGCCTTCAATTGTCAGACTCTCCCATACCTAGCTCTGTTTCTAATGACATCTGTGATCTTTAACTCAGGAAGGAAAAACATGAACTAGGGGTAACCTTAAATTCATGAGCAGTAGATCAAGGTCCAAGGTCCATCCTACCAGTTTCTTGTATTAAATTAAAGAACAAAAAAAATACTTTGCTGAAAAAATGTTAACAAGACAGGTCTCCTTCACCTGAAAAAGGAGGCTTGCATTAAAGTAATCATGTTTTAACTGCTCTTAAATTCAAGTCTCAAAGAGAAGTAGTGTTTAGTATACTTTTCACTTAATTTCTCCTCCTTTTTCTTCCCAATTCACACTTTTAAATGAATTTTCTAACGTGCTTGATAGAGAATTGAGTAAGCAAGGTCTCAGAGTTTAGTTATCCAACACAGGTCACATTATCTACAGTTGAATAATTCCAGTCATGCAGATTCCACATTTAATGGTTAAATTACAAAAGACCACAGGCTGCTAGAAGATAATTCTTTTGTTCATTTAAACCTTCCTCAAAGAAAAGTTTAACTAGATAAAATTTGCTTTTTGGACAACTTAGGAACATTCAGACGAAATTATAACAGCACTAGCTCTTAAACTATGGCCTATAAACCTCAACAGAGAACCACATATTTTTGTTATTGCACTGCCCAGAGGAAAGAGTCTAAAATAACTGCTAAAAACCCCAGAAAGCTACAGGATAAAAATAACAAGGAAACCTAGCAATGTACTGGGCTGTATTACCAGAAGTTTAGGTAGGAGGTCAAGGGAAATGATTAGTCCCATTTACTTGGCACTCACTACACCACAGAGCCCTGTGCCTGGTTGTGGTCCCCAGTGCAAGCAGGCACTGATCAGCTGGCATGGAGGACCAGCAGTACGGCTGGGCAGACTCCCACCTGACCCAAGGGAACAGCATTTTCTCCAGCAAGACATGAGAGCACAGGGAACAGGGAACAGGGACTGAGAGGTCTGCAAGGCCTACCAGACAAACCCCCAAGCAAGCTGGATTGAATTCAGTGCCAGCTCTGCTCCAAGCAGGAAGCTGCACTAGCTGAATTCCCAAGACTTACCTGAACAATTCTATTACTCTACAGAAAAAGGTGGAAAGCAACTTCAAAATATTGTCAATAATTATTTTCACAGGTTATAAAACCAGAAGAGATTACAGTGATAAACAATCTGTCTTCCTAACGAATACAAAACAGGAACTCTTCTTTAATGAATTAGCCATTCACTTAAAAAGATCAAATTTGTCTTTTAAGTATTTCCAATCACCACAATCACTGATACATTATTTTATGGGTACTTATCTTTACAGTTTGCACCCTAAGAAATTAATTAGTCTGGTCTCTGAAAACATTTACATCTTTACCTCCCCTGTAACACTACCCCCTCCAATCAAGTCCCCCTCAATACCATTTCTTAAACAAGAACTGAACTCCTTCAGTTTTTCCATGATGTTCCCTAAGTTTTTTATCATACTTATAGCTCTTTGCTAAAACTGTCCCAGTTTTTCAAAATTCATCTTCAGGACATCGAATGAAAATACAGGAAATATAAACCAGATTAAAGTTCTCCTATCTTTTGCTTAACCAAAAGTATTTTAAAGTCAAAGAAATCATTGGGTGCTGCTCTCAGATTTTGCATTTGCCTGTGAGCAAGGTATTTATATCTTTTTGTAAGTGCTGTAAACTCTGGAAAACCTATTTGACTGAGGCCAAAGTCTAATTTCCCTTACACGTGAGTAAAAAAATTCTACTTATGCCAACAGAAGCAGCAACTGTCCAAATCTGCATGCCAACATATTGTTTGTGGAACACTTTGCTGAAGAATGTTTTCTTGCTCGGCTTGATGTGCTATAAAATTCAAAAAATAACTCTATTTTCACAAGCAGAATAAGCTTTTACTTCATATAATAGTAAATCATACAAAATACCAATCTTTAAATACAACCAAGATTGTTTTTTCCTACAAAACTCATTGCCAGTTCTCTCTCATTTATGGTTTTCCTTCAATGTATTTATGGTTTCCCTTAAATACAGAGTTGTTGCTAAGCTAAAAAAAAAAACCAAAGCACCATCTGCACACACAAAAAAAACCCCAACCAACCAACCTTGCCTGAAGGTGGGATGAATCCTTAGAAAGTACTTACACTCATGTAAATTTTGCTATAAATTAATAATTGCAACCACAGAAGCCCTCAAAGAAAATTTCCAACAGAAAGCAAACACCTTCTCTTTCTCTAAAAAGCCACAGAAGAGAGGTAGGACCTGTCATTTTTAAACTATATCTTTCTCAATAATTATTCTTCCTTCTGAATATTTCTATCTTTCATACATTTTGCCTTGCCCTGCCTACCTTTTGTGTCTAATAGCAGCACTCCAGTTCCTAGAATTTCCTCATTAAAAACTGGTTTTGGTGATACGAAGTTTAAAGAATTGTTTTCTCTATTGCCTTGTTTCAGTTTAACCACAAACTTTTCTGAGGAGACATCCTGAAACCTAAACATTCACTGCAATTAATTAAACTTATTTGAACTATTATAACTGCTCTTTTTTACCAGTATTGCGGTTCTTACGATCACTTTTTTTTTTTTGTCTTGCTCATAACTAAAGAGGAAATCAGTTAGCAAGTCAGAAATAACAGGAAATAGCTACAGCAAGATGAATACCACTGCGTACAGAATTAACACAAATTGACTGAACAGGCACCTCCTTCAGTGAGAACAGCCCTAGGTGTGAGCTATAAGAGGGAGCCCCTAAATTCATCCCCAGGGCAAGGGACACACCAGGGCAGGTAGACCCAGGCCCCATCCCTGTTCCCATAACCCAACACAGCAGCCAGCAGCACAGGGGGATAGAAGGAGCCTGAAGATGGATATAGCACCTTGTTAGAAATCTTCATGCATGCAATTAAGAGAACAGGTTCTCTGATTAAACATCTAATTGAAAGATTATGTTTCTCCACATATGCAATAAATTTAAACAGCTGGTGGGAAAAACACCAGAAAATAAAAATATCCAACTCACTGCTAAGACAAGAGCAGTTTTAGCTTTGCTATTAAGCTTTCTAATTTCATCCCCAGTCCAAAACTTCAAATTCCTGATATGTGCTTTTCCAAAAGTGCTTCATGTTGACAAACCAAGAAGACTTGACCCAAGAAGAAGCAGGTACTAGAATCAAACTCACCTTTCCTTGTGACCTATACAACAAAATCTCAACTCTACATGACTTCCATAACTATTTTTTCCATAAATTCATTACATTAGTTTCCTACAAAATCAAATCTGAATTTTATATGAATGTCACTGTTCACTGAATCTGCTGCATATTTTGACACTTACCACTGTATTTTAACTATTTTTTCATTATTATTCTTTAAAAGTCTAAGAAATTACAAGTAAAACTACTTTTATACAAATTTCTGAATTCAAAGGCAAATAAAGACAAAAGAATGAAAAAGAAAGATTCAAAAAGAGTTAACTCTGGCTTTAAGTTCTGAACATAAACTAAGAAGCTAACATAATAGTTTGTAATGGCTCCCCAGACAGGACTCATGGTCTGCAAAAACAGGAAGAATTCCTCCCATCAGCTTCAACCCCTCCCCCCACCCCCACCCCCCCGTAAAACACCACTTTATAACCTGCAGAATTAAGTCAAATACACAAATCACATGTTTCCCTGAAATGAAAGAAGTTAAAATGAAGAGTAAGAGGTAGGGTTTTCTCTGGTTTACAGCAGCTTGACACCACAAGCGAACCCAGCATAGATGTGGAGTTGTGATTGCATCCCTGTAGTAACACAAGCACTACAGATTATGTTTAGGGTATCGTTAATCTCTCACACCCACCAATTTCCTACTGACAGCCAGAGGTCAGCAGCAAAGTCCTGGTGCAAAAGTTCACTTAAAATCAGCAGGAACAGACAAGCTTACAAAATAATGCTGAAAATTATGAAAACAGACCTAAGCAGTCAGTTTTCAAAATAGAACATGGTAACTTTTTAGCTTAGGAAAGACCAGTAGGTAAGTCCTTAGCACAAAAATAATGTTTGGAATTTCATCTCAAAAATATACAGTTTAAGGACTCATGACCCACTTTTTTAAATAGTTATTTCCTTCAATATTTTGGGTTGTTTAAAGTAGGAAATAGACACTTTGCAAGCTGAAGAAACTGAAATTGCTCAAAACTGTAAATCAGTAATTCTTGCTTGGAGTACATTACATGTTAAGCAAAATGGTTTTATGCAAATACTCAGAATTTGTTGTTCTTAAAAGGAAACAAAATAAACTCAATATGTTCTCCGATTTGAACACATGCCAAAGAAAGGGTATGAGAAAACTGGAACGGGAGAGAAGCCAAAAATAAAATATATCTACGATTATACATTCCAGTTAAATTAGTACCAATAATTCCTACAGAGTTTCCAGAAAGTGAAACACAAGATAACATCTATAGTTCAATTTTTTTAAACTCCTTTATGCTCTATTTTATACAGATTTTCTTTCACTATTCCCTTCCTCTTCCTTCTCTGAGTTTCTCTATGGAATCTACTGAGCAAAAACAAACGCTGACCTACAGAGGGGAAAAAACCTCTTAATTAAAGTGTCATTTAACCTCACAAGATTCCATGAAGAGATAAAAAGATTCCAAATAGCTTATTAGTATTAGAGAATGACTGACTGGGAGGTAACAGAAGAAAAACAAATTAATCAAACCTCAAGAAAAGAAATGAAGGATTTCGGGATTTTTTAAATTATTCACATTCTTGGTACAGAAGGTCTATCTAGTGTTAAGTAAGGCCCCAAATAACAATTTCTTTGGACTGTTGATAGTAACACTGAACTGTTTTTAATCAGCTCAGTCAATCACAAAGAAAACACTCAGTTCTTTCTGGGCATGGGCTGTTTGGCCACTCTGCCTGGAAGGTATGAGCATGGGGCACAAAAGCAAATACTTTTGAACAAAACTGCTTTGGACACTCTCAACAGCAGCAGGTCATTGTTTAATGTAGTCTGTTGGCAATCACTACCACTCCAAAGTAAAATAGGACACTACGGACAGAATAGTTAATAAAAATTAGGAAGAGCAGGACAGGGCATGGAAAAAATTCAGAGTTGAAAATATGTCCAGTATTCGCTGGCCTTGGACATATACTCAGTGTATTTTAAGAGTGAGAAGGAAGGAGAAAAAATTTGTCATATAAGGTCACTCCTTCGGTTGACAGCTTAGGGCTGTCCCAATACCAGCTGAAATTTATGCAGTATTCTTCTCAACCTCTACCCTCTAGCCCTTCCCAAGTTAAGAGCCCTTCAACCACACCCTACCTGCATATCTCAAAAACCAGCACACAGCAGCTCAGCAAGAAGCAGCTCCAGAGGCTTCCCAAGAAGCCCCTTGGAATGCTTGGCCTTCCCTTTTCGATTTATATTCTGCGCCGAGTTTGAGACAGTCCAGTCCACAAGTTTTTTGACAAGCTACTCAAATCATCAGTTATTTCATCTGTTTCAAAAGACTTAAGCAGCCTGATACTGTTTTTCAAGTCTGTTACACTAACAGCTATTGTAGAGTTTGCATGTTTAGAACTCATTTTCTCTTTAGAGTCATAATGTTATAATGTTACATTTGTGATAGGATAATACTGTTTACAAAGCACCTGAAACAATCTGTAAAAATAAGAAAGCTATTTGATTTGACAAATCAATCTAACTGCAACAAGTAACTATTGAAGCTTTTCACATGGTGTGACTAACTTCTAAATGCCCTTGCGTTCAGCAACAGCAGACTAGCACTTCCAAGGGAAGTAGTGCATGGAGTTAGACTTGTCAACATACAGTGACATTTGCTTTTTTCCCCCCCTTTAGACCCTCTAATGACAGCCTATTAAGTAATTCTAAAAACAGGCTTTAAATCCAGTTAGGAACTATTAATTTAATCACTCAAAATACAGATGAAGAACATGTCTATCAGGAATGTGCCTACATCCGTAATGGGGGTCCCACAAGGGGTCCCAAGGAACAGCAACATCGGAAACGAATGTGAACCTTCTATAGAAAGGCAAGAAAACCACACTAAAAGTTTGACTGTCATTTCAACACATCCCTATAGACTGAGAAGCCAGTTTCTGGCAGGACATCAGTCCTGGATGATGAACTGTGCCAGATACTACAGAGGGACGTTAATGAGACATTTCACCTACCAAAGACAGAAATAAACTATTGCCAAGTCCAGTCTGAACCTACTATTTTCTGGCATTAAGCTCAAGCATTCAAATTGCCAACAGTTGATACTGGATCATTTTTGCTAGTTCCTCAGTCCGTTGCTCAGAAGGAATGAATAACAGACACTGAAGAGCTTAAAAGGAAAAACATATCACTGAAGCAGAAAGATGGAGCCCATATAAATTCCTTCACATAGACCAAATTATGCTGCACTACCAGACAGTCCATATTGTTCCAGTCTTTCACCAAAGCTGGAGCAGTCTGGATTGCGATAACAGGTACTGGCCCAAATTCATGAGACCTGTTTAATACCAGGCTTGCCTTTTAATACCATGGACACTGTTCCTGCTTCTTAGACAGACTGTCTTTAGGAGAAGGTTTTAATGGTATACACTCACTTTACCAAAAAAGATTCAATCTGGAACAGATGCCATTAGATTACAAGAAACACTACAACACACAGTGTTTATTTCCTTATTGAAGGAAATAAAAACATGTCATTTTCTGTCCCAGGATGTGGAGGGGAGAGGGCAGGAAGGGGAAGCAAGATGTTTGACCTAAGAATAGTGCTGTAATCTTTGCCACAGAAAAGCTTTGCATGATTAAATATAGCAAATCACTACCATTCTAAGTCTTTACCTTCATGCTTTTCCTGCTGCAGGAGCTAACAGCGACGTTAGTTCCTTAGGAACAATGAGGCTCCAGAAAATCAGTTCTTTTATAGAGGGTTTATAGGTGTGGCTTGCATGGAAACAAATACTTAAGCTGCTCTCATCTATAGTATCTAAAAACAATATCCTACAAGCAGACCTGAGGAATACAGCACCACAAAGTTCCCTCCAAGACTTCCAGCCGTTGCACTAGGGGCATGCTAGGCATCGATATTATCTTGCCAGAGTATTTATTATTCCCCCTCTGGGAGCAACATGTTACACACAAGCATTCAGACACAGCGCCAGGTAAATGTCAGCACTCAAGCCAGCTCACCTAAGCAGCATCTGAAGTTTATTCTATACTAGCAGAGTATTTATTATTCCCCCTCTGGGAGCAACATGTTACACACAAGCATTCAGACACAGAAGATGTATTAAGTGTTTGCTTAAGTCAAGGAAGTCCAAATGAGTGTGTCCTCGATGCTAGTGCTGAGCCGGCAGGACAGAGTAATTAATCCACTGTTTGTGCCATTTGAATTAAAGTCAGACTCACAGAATAGTCCAATGTTCAGCAGCAGCCTGAATTTTAACATTTTTTCTGTCAGCATTTCAACACGACTGTAAGTTTTACAAATTTTGTTGGGTTTTTTATGGTTAATGATGAAAAACAAAGAATACAAAAATATACTACTATGCAGATGACTAAATCGTTTTTACCTAAGTTTTCAGCCTACAAAATGAACATATCAGAAACAGATTTGCCAAAAGTAGTTCTTGAAATAATTTTTAAAAAATCAAACTATAATCAAGTCTCAGTTACTCATGGAGCCATGCAGAAAGAGAGGAAGGCATCTGCAAAGTCACCTGGGATCTATCAGAGCTTGCTGCTTGACCTTAGCACTGCCCTTTGCTCACCCAGGCTGGCCCCACGTGCACTGACAGAATAGGCCAGAGTTTAATGGGTGCTGCCCAAGATGTCTTTACTTTCATGAAGCAGCCACATGGCTGGTGCTGAGCCTATGCTGGTAAATCCTTCCGAAACTCAAGAGATCTGGAGGCCACTGAGCAATTGCAACCAAATAGTCCTGCATGATCCATCTCAGCCCTAACTCTAATAACACAGAGAGAAAATAAACCCAGTCTCCACAGACTCATCCCGATGCTGCAATGCATTCTGCAGTGTCTCCAGAATCGGATATATATTTCACATGGGATCTTCCAGTATTCTTCCCTCTCTGCCTGTGTTATCCTTGAAAATGAATTGTCAGCTATAAAGCTGTAGCTGCTCTGCTGCTCTTCATCTTGTGCAAGACTTCAGTTGACACACAAAAAAGCTGAACCAAATTTTTACAGCATTCAAATGCTGCAGCCCGAATGTTAAACTTGGTTGCTGAATACTTAAGCAGAAACAGTACAGTTTTTCGGAATCCTGGATCGTTTATAACCTGGACTGACTACACATGTATGGAACTGTAGTTACTGATTCTCAATAAACCTTCTTGCTCTGTTCACAAATAAAGAATTTGCCTTGCCAAACTTTTGCTATCTCAAGTGGATGAAATCCAGTCTAAGACAGTTATCTAGACAGTAATGAGACATAATGGTGAATCAGGCAACTGGTGGGAAAGAAAGGACTGGTATGAAACAGAAACACACATTTCAGATAGTTAGAAACGTCCAAGTGATGAGTGCAACCACTTATTTTATCCAGAAGTATAAGGATTATACCTGTATCTTATGTGCATACACAGAATCACAAGGAGTAAAGGGCAGGAATGAAGGACAGACTTGCTGCAGGAACAATTAAGAACACCATACAGGAGAGAAGATCTTTCTCACACAGTAAACCAAGTGGTTTCCATAGTTCATATAGAGAAAGCAAATTTTACTCCGCAGCTACTTTTACAAATGGAGCAGACAGTTTATATCATGCCAGTAACACAGCATCTTTCTATGACCTACAGAAGACATCCTTCTCCTTCACACAGGACAGGCTCACAATATGGCTACAATTTAAATGACAGCCTTTCCCTCATCCACTAGATGGGTCACAGAAGGACATCAAATAAGAAAACAGGACAAGTCTTGTTCACTTTGTGAACTCACATTAACTGTGCCTGGTGATCAAGATGTTCCATTAAATGCCTTTCAATATCACCCAGAATAATTTTCAGAATGTTTCCAGAAACTGAGGTTAGACCAACAGGTCTATAGCTTATTGGCTCTTCCCTCAGACCCTTCCTGTACACAGAGTAACAGAGGGGTCCTGTTGCAACACCCAATAGCTCCTTCAGAACTCTGGCATGAATCCCATCAGGCCCCATGGACTTGTGAACACCCAGCTGACACAACTGGTTCCTTTCAATTTCAGTGTCTGCAAATGGATTGTACTGACATACATGGTCCTCCAAATCAAAGAACTGAGCAGCCAAGATCTACCATTGTTATCAAAGATGGCAGCAAAAAACAGTCTCTGCTCTTCCTACATCTGTATTAGTCAGGCGACCACCTTCAACAAGTATCAATGTGTTTTCTTTAGACTTTTCCTTGCTATTAATGTACTTTAAAAAGCCCTTCCCTGTTGTCAGACACAGCACTGACCAGTTTCAACTCTGATTGATTTTTTGGCCTTTCAAATCTTCTCCCTGCATATGCAAACCACTACTCTGTACTCTTTCTATGCCTGACCTCACTTCCAGAGATCACACAGCTTCCTTTTCCTCTGGAGCTCCACGAGGAGCTGTTCACTGTTCAGCCAAACTGATTTTCTGGTTCACTTGCTGGACTCGCAACACATTGGAAGTGCCTGCTCCTGCACTTAGAAAAGACAGTTCTTAAAAATTTACTTTATTAATATTGAATTAATAGAACAGTTCAAAAAAACTCCAGAAACTGCTTCTAGGATTAAGGCATGATGCAATAATAGTAAGACAAACAGAAAACTCTCTGAATATATCAACAAAGTTATGACTGCCAGGGATATACGTCAGAGAGAGCATCAATTCTTCTAGTTTAAAATACTAGCCTATCACAGATTTTTCCATTAAAAATATCCCAAGAGCTGCCTATCCTGAGCTACCTGCCATTCACAGTCGCCACCATCACAGCATCTTTCAGACTGACTTCTGCACTCCCAGCCTAGAATGATCAGTTTTCCCTTCTTCTGATAACTGTTAAAGCTATGTTTTTGTGGAAAAATTTGTCTCTGTCCATGGCAGGGGTGTTGGAACTAGGGGAGCTTTTAGGTCCCTTCCAATCCAAAACATTTTATGAGATGGTTCTATAACTACAGCACAGTAGCAGCCCTCCAAGCGTGCAGCAAAATATGCTCAAATGCTTATGCATGGTTACTATACTCAAACACTGACTCTCACCAAGGCAGTTGCTGAAGTACAATGAAATTTAACATATTTTAGTTTAGAAACAGAAAGCTTTCCCAGTAACTTCTACAGCCTGGCTCCACATTCCACAGCAATAATCACTCCAGAGGAGTACAATTCCAAAAAATTTGTTTCCCTGCTAGCTCTCCTTACCAGATTACACCACAAAACACTCATGTCAGTGATCCAAACTCCAGAGTTTTTTCACTACAATGCAAAGAATATATAAAGAACTACCCCTCAACATAGCTTGCTTTCTCAATTTCTTACCTGTAGCAAGTATGACTAAAGCTTGCAAAAACACTTGCTGTGTTAAAAGAGTTTTTTCACTTGTTTTGATTACTCACCCCATCAAAATGGTGATTTATCTGTTTCCCTAAAACACGTCAAATTGAATAACCACAAAACATTTCTGAGAAAGGAGATTGTCACCTCAAGTCTAAATATACTACACTTCTATAAAGAAATATATATCAACAAATTTGTATTTGAATGTTACAAGTTACAAAATTCATGTATTTCTTTACAGTGTATATTTTTAATGATTACTGCCATATGCCTCCTTTATACTGTGTTAGACTAATGGCAGTTATGGCAAGCAAATAATCCTAACAGCACTGAAAGTTTCATCAGAACAAACATACACTGTAAAAATTCCACACTGTTCTCACACAAATGTTTCTGTCACTTTTCCAAGCAATGCATAGGAATACTTTTGTTTCCAAAAACACTACATGTATGTGTGTGCAACTATAGATCTCCTCTATAACACACACTGTTGCAGTGCTTTACTTTTTAAATGCATATGCTTTAAATATTTTTTTAAGAGTCCAGCATACTGATTTTTTTTTGTTATGAAAAACACCCAAAGTTTTCAACTAAAAGCATATTACAAATACTTGCCCAGAGCAAGATTTTACAACCAAATTATAAAAGTCCTAAATCTCAAGTTTTATAATACCACCAGTGACAGAGTCGTAACTGCAGCGACGAGACAGGCGCCGCTATAACGTTAACAGCCAGTATGTAAACATTAATGCAGCCTAAGGGGGGAGCAGGGGCAGCCCCAGAAGTGTCCCTTCACAAATGCCACAGAAATTTTAGGTGGCTGTAGTTAAACTTTCTCCAGCATTAGTTACAAAAGGCAGGGGGGAAAAAATCCAAAACAGCCAGGCAACAAGACAATTAATTTAGTTAAAATTGGAATTGCGTCCCTCTTAAAGCTTTATAGTTCTTGAAATTCCTTAATACATGATTTCTTGAGCAAGAATATACTTCCAATAAAATGAAGTTTGCCATTTAGCTACTAGCAAAACACAATTTAAAATGGTTTTGAAATATCAGCACATTTACAAAGCAGTTAAAGAGAACACAATTTTTTCCTATAAAGTAATCACAGAGGACTTAAATACAGGTTCTCCACCAAGCTATGGTACTTTTTTGTCTTAGAAGTCAGCAAGGTACAACTGCTCTAATCAGATTTCCAGTAACAGGCTGGCTTCAGCCAAGTCTCAAATCACATTTCAACAGCTTGATTCACAACAATTTTAACAAGTATATTCAGTTACTTCCCTGCTTTCTAACAGTTTCAGTACTTCTAGAATGAGTCAGTGCCATGTCTTTCACTCCAAGCTGCATATCTCCTCCTTACTGTATGTTCAATTCTTGGTGATATCATTTAATAGATGCTGAAAGAAATTACAGGAGACTGTAACTTGGAATTACAAACAGAAGCCAAAATATGCTTTTTTAAAAATTATAAATAAAATTGCTTCTTATCACCAGTTGGCAATAACACCTGTAGGAACTAACATGAATTGTATGGTTAACTCCATTCAAAGGTTAATAAAATGAATGCAATGATTTCCTAAGGAAGCTCAATGAAATTAAAGGATCTGAATAATCTCTATTTTTGAGGAGACATTAAGACAGCCTTTAATGTCTAATACTACAAAACTGTGATGAAACAATTGCACACATTTCTTTAATAGAAGATATAAAACAGGTGAAACTGCAAAGAACATTATATTCTTTGAAGCATAATGATGCAACTGCACCTATTAGAAGCTTGCTTGCTTATTATTATATCATCATAGCTATTATGACAATATAAACATAAAGAATGCCTAAAATATTGACAATTAAAACAAATTAGAGCCAGTAAAAATGCTTCCTCCTAACCCTAAAAGGCAATCCACAAAGCTTGAGAGCTCTAGAAAAAGGGAGAAATTCTGAGTTCCTCCTACTGGGGTAAGGGACAAAAGGCATAGAATATGTGTTTGCAATGTGCAGATTCATAATCTCCATGTTTATGTATCCAAATCCAACTCTTATCTAAGAAACAATTTTTATCAAAACATTACTTAATTATAATAATGTGACCAGTTCTCTTTCAATAATCTGACAGAACATTTATGGATACATATAAAAGAAAAGTTAAGAAGTGTTTTTATTCCTTGGCCTTTCCACAGATCCTGATAAACTAGTTTTCATAGACAGGAAAACTTATTTTATGGTCACCACATAGAACACACATGGACATATTAATGTGCCATTTATATCTTTATAGACCTGTAGGAGCATAATACAGTGCAGAGCATTTCCTGAGTCTGTTTGAAGATTCTATGCAATGTCACCTCCCCTCCACATCACCAGTGTCCTGCAAATCTGTAATTACATATAACACAGACAAAATCTACAATCAAACTAATTCTGTAACACATTGGAAAACATGTTCCTCCTCAGGATTATAATGCACCTAACCAATCTATCAATCTCTTTTTCCCATTCTTCCATATGAATTACATACTACAAGGCTGGCACACATGAACAGCAACACTTGGAAGAAAATCTGATTTATAAGCCTGCAGTTCCCAAGTTCAGGACTGACAAGGACACTGCACAAGAAAATGCCAGTGAGGTACTTAAAATAGGGTATCCACTTGGGAACAGATTAAGTGATTAAGTTCAATGTTGCTGCCAGCTGCTAGTAGCAATTTGAAGGGCGACAGATAGGTTTATGAACTCAAATCAGGACTTTTTCCCACTTCCCTGATTTTTCACTACAATTTGTTCTAAGCTGCTCAGCAGATAACTGAAAATGCCCCTGTGTCTCCATGTGAAACATCAGTTTCCTAAGGGACTGTGAGTCTATTAAAATTTGATTTTGCCTGTAACAGAAGCTAACAGGCAAACAGATGTGAAATCAGAAAGTCATATTTCACTGTCAGCAGCAGCATTTTGCACATTATACATAACTTTGGTATGAGAACATACCAAACAACTTTGTATTTAAAAAAACCCTTAACTTTCAGATACCTCTTGACATCTTTTAGCAATTTCTTTCATTAAGAACAATGACCCCACATTTTCACTAATAATGTGAATTTTTAGGCAAAATATCTCTAGGTCACACATCATGGATTCTGACAGAAAGGGGAATAACCCTACAGAAATTAAGTATTCTAGCATCATTCACTGCATACGTGTTGTACCAATATACTTGTGTCATTTCCACATACTATTTCTAGTATGTGGAAATGACAGTCTATTTCAACTTTCATTTCCTTGAAGTTTCAGATCCTAAATAAAATCCTGTTAACATGTCAGAGCTTCCATACATTGCCACAAACAAGTCTAGAAAAGCCCATTTAACATAAAATTTGTTTGCCTACTTTTTTTGTTACTCTTAAAAAGTGTAGCTTTGCAACTTTCTCATAGTTGCTTTGCTGTAATACGACAACCTTGTACAGGTTTGGTCTCATAAGCAGTTTCAACTCTCCACTCACAAATATTCTGAAAGGTACAAGAAGGTCACAGACTGACAACCAGCTTGATTTCTTCCTGTTTAATGTTACCTAGAAATATCAGAAGTCTGGCACAGAAAAGCTTCACATTGTAACAAGTTTGTAGGAAAAGTTTAGAGTTCAAACAAACTGATAAAAGGCAGAAAATACATTTGCTCTCACCCCAAAATGATACTCTGATACCAACAGCAGGGCTGGAGTTTAAGTATCTAGATAAAGTTCTACTAAAATGTATCCAATCTCTAAAAAGTAATTACTTCAAGATGAAAATCAGTCAGCTAGAGAGAAAAAAAAAGATATTATGAAAAAGATAATTAACTTATTTGGTAACTTGATTATGATTATTTGGTAACTTGATTGTGATTATTTTCTCTATAATTACACTAAAGAAAGTGATTTAGAAGTGCTCCCATACTTCCAGAAACTCTTACACGTCCTAAATCTTCAAAAACAATGGCTCTCTTTTAAAAGGATAGAACTTTGACATACATAGAACTTCGCATGAGATTTGCTTACTCCACAGCTGAATTTCAGGAATGGGGCCTGACAGTGAGTCAACAACACAATGATACACATTTGCCATTAGTTTTACATGACTGCTTAAGGAAGTTTCAGACATCCACAGTAATCAAAAGTGCATTCACACCACCTCTAGTACCTCCTTCACTATCTTTTTAAAAAGAGTAATCCTTTACTTTACCCTTCTTTTACCTTCTCTTCTTTAAATTAAACTTACTAACTAGATGTCTAAAGCATCTCACTCCACAGAAAATTAAGAAAGTATTGTAACTGACACTATTTATACAAGCTACCGACATAAGTTGAGTTGGATTTCCAACAATAAAACCTGCCAAGCCGGGATTTCATCTGCCATCTTCCTGGGCACATAACAAATGGCAGCTTTGGGCTATCCTTGGATTACTTAGAGTTTTCTTCCCCCTCTTAATACTTTCATAATGAACTTACCTCTGACAGATGAACTTCAGCACCTCTCCTTAAGTGAAAGGCTTTGCTTTCTGAACCACTACATTTAATCCAATCTGAATTATTTCAACCCATGGTTTTCCCCACAACATCCTGTCATTCCTCCATCTTAACTAATGTCCCATTCTTAATTCAAATCATCAGCATTCTCTTCTCTGTGACTAATTACAAACATTGCTCAAATTATATTTTAAAAAACAAACAAGAACAAAACCATAGTTTCATTAGGAAGCCCTGATAAACCAAGCTTTATCAGGAAATACTGAGCAATGCAACTGCTCATTAAACAAAACAAACCACAAACTTGAAACTGAATGTTTGTAAAGCGTTTTTTCACCATAGCTTTCTAGATTTAAATTTAAAGTTGCAAAACAACATTATTTCAGATGAACTGTATTTCCAGCACTCTGAAATAAGGCCACTGAACTGTCAAATGTCAATCATCAAACAACCAAAACAAGAAACATTATTATATTAAGCTGAAAATCCATAAACACAAACCCTACCTGCTTTTCCTTTCAATGAGAATAGCCATGTAAGAAGCAGGTAAAGCTGCACCAAAGCCAGGAGACCAAAAGTAGAATTTTCCAAGTATCTTCCTGAAAAAGTAATTTAGACACATATTACATGCAAATGGAACATTCATGCACCACACTGTATTTTATCTGTGTTATAAAATTACAAATGATGTATTAATTTTGTCTTCTTACATTAATCTATACTTACTAATAAACACTAATTGTTGTATTTTTACAGTTGGATAATTCTCAGAGGAATTCCCAAAGTGATTCATAAATAAATTCCTGAAAGATTTCATCAATGTATTAATTTCATTTAAGTGGCTACTTTTCTTCCAGGAAATTGGTGTCTTCCAATACACATTTTTGAAAAGTTGCAGACACTAATTACAAAAAAATCTCCTAAAAGACCTTATAGCCACTGATCTCTTTGCTACTTGTCCAAATACAAGTAGGATGTTCAGGAAGATCTGCCTTGTGGAACACAGCAATGCACTCAGGTGAGACAGAAATCAAATCAAATAATTATAATACATGCCACACTCCACACAGACAATCCACTGATGCTAAAAACAGGAAAGTACATTTACAGTAAGCCAAGGAGTCAGTCTCTACATTACAAGTGGAAGCAACAGTGAATTTCCAGTACTACTAAGCTGGAAAGGCTCTCATTTTTGGCTGCTGGATCTGGACTTCTTTTAGAGTTCAAACAATTTCAACTACTAAAATTCCTTCAACAATAAGAATTTTTTAAAAAGTTACACAAATGGCAATATCTAAGAAAATCTTTCTATAAATTGGTCATTATTAAAGGAAGAAAGCCAAACTGCATGCCAGACACAATGTCACCCACCATGTTTGGTCTGCACCGTCAAACTTATTCAGACCAATCATAGGCAAACAAGAGTCAGAGTTGTGACATTTGGTAGCATGATAATAAACATACTTCAATTATACCAATGCTGCTCAGATGACAAGCATTATCAGTGAGAAAACAAAGGATTACAATGGAGTCTACCCTTCTAAAAACACAGCAAACAAAATAAACCAACAAAATGGCAAACACATACATGGTAGAAGAGGACACTTTCTTAGACAAAATTTCATGTTGACACAGAAGACAGAACAAAGATAATTAATCAACACCACCTGATTAGCTCACTCTCATTCTTGCTGTCAAAGGCATGAGCAGCCTCATCTCATACTTCTGCAAAAATAACATTACAGCGAGCAATGCCAGCTTATGTTCGTAAGTGAAAAGAGAGCCAGTGTATCAGCAGCAAGTGATGTAATGGCAATTACACACACTGCTCATTCCCACGGCTGCAAAAGGATAATTTCTCAGGATGACAATGCCAAATGCTGCAGGAGCTAAAGTTCATTATTAGGACTCTCTCAGAAAGTAATTACTGTATGAAGTTTCAGGGAAGTCATTTTAAGCATCTTAATAAGTATGAACACATCTTACCAGACACACCTGCTAAGTAACAGAACAAATGCCTTTTCTGTGGGAAAGAAACAGTAATTTGTTCTTTTGGCATGGTTTAGAATCCTTTTACAAATGCTTGGATGTTTGGTTTGACAAGATTTCGGAAACAACAGTAACACATTTTACATAATAAAGTTCAGTGGAAATAAAAATGTACAGTCACTAACTGAAACATTTAAACTTCTACTAAAGTAAATGAAAATTAGATTTTGTTATTACTTGCATGGTTATTTTCACATGTTCTATGGATAGAAACTGGAGTAAGAACGAGGAGCTCTTTCAGGTCAAGCACCTAATTCCTTAATCTACAAGCTGTACATGGACAAACTTAATTACTCTAGTTGATAGACTAATGCAACCATGTTTTTGTGAGGTTTTACATGTAATTGAACCACAACCCTAAAAATCACACCTTTCATTTAACAGATGCAATGCCTGTCAACACAGGAACCCAGCACTTCCATCTGCAGCCCAGACAGATGTAGTCTGCTGGATCTCACCAGTGGAAGAGATTACAATTCCCAGCTGGACTGTCACACATCCTTAACAGAGATCATCACTCTCACTGCTCTGCCAACAGAGCAGCCTGTACATAGACCCTAATTCACCACACAAAAAAAATAGGAGCTAAAAGAAAGCCAGTCAAGTTACCTTGGCAATCTTTTCTAAAACAAGAACATCTACCCACTGCCTAAGTCATTGCTGACATTGGACTTAGATATTTTTGGAATTTTACCCACCTGTGAAATGATAAGAGTATTAAACAGACTGCAATTATTTTATATTCCCCATTCTTGCCTAAAGTTTTACATCCTTAAGAGTATTTTCATCAGTTTCAATTTTGGTAGTTTTTCCTAGCTGAAATGAAGAAACTACCGTAAATATGAGTTAACATGTCCAGCTATAAACCCTTACTCCATTGCTTTGGTCTAGAACTGCAGGATGTCAAGAACAATCAACTGCACAGGGCTTGCTGGACAATTCTGAGTTACTGCTGCTGCTATAATACACCTCTGAAGCAAAAACAGATACAAAAACTGTAGCATATATCCTATACTACAAATCTATCACATCCAATCTCTCATCACTATCTAGAACCAGGTGGAGAGCATCTAGATCTTCACAGCCTCAAACTGTGAAAAATCTCTTTTCATGGTTGCATATCAACTCCAGAAATACACAGGCTAATTATGCAGAAACAGAGGTACTGGTATTTCTTTGATGGTTTAAAATGCTTCTGGCCTAGATAATCACATACCCTTACTCTTGCTCTCAGGGGCCACTGAAGGAAGTACACTGTATCACACAGCAGTAAGTTCAAAGAAGAATACAACTTCAATCAAAACATTAAGAAAACATAAACATTAAAAAAGACACAAACTGGTTAAAAATAAAGGACTGAAGGCTGACATTTCCATCCTCCATCAACCACCCAAGAGCAGGTGAGAGAAGCAAGCTTATATGACTCAAGCTGCAAGACAAGTATATTAAATACAAGATATTAAGTACATTTCAAGTGAATGACTTTTCAACATTATGATCTTAGGACAAACTCTTAAAAAGGTATACAGAGCTCAGTTTGTAAAGGTGTCATGTACTCAATTCAGCTTCCTGGTGCAGTCTCTTTTTTTTCTCCAAACACTACTCAGTCAGCTCCTTGACCATATTCAAGTGCTGAAGTGACCTGTTCAAAGAACCTACACATAATGATCCTCAAACACCCTCCTGATAAATAGCAGCCAGTTTAAAGCCCGTCCCTGAGTAAGGACAGATCTGCTTTTTTACTGTGCACTTTTCTCTGTCAAATTTCCTAAGAGATTTTAATCAACAGATCTTTCTGAAATTGACGACAGTCAGTTTTAGATTTCTGTACCCTAAATAATCTTACACAATCTCTCATACTAGTGTTCAGTCCCTCTTCCAGATTTCTTAGGTATTCCCAAAACAAAGGACATAACAGGAACTTCACTGGCAACTTCTTTCTACTATGCAAACCAATTCTTTATGCCTTGTTTTGTTTCACATATATTAACTACTTCCTTATAATTTACTAATTCCTGGAAGACAGAGGACCTTTCTTCTTGAGAGTCCTAGCAAGTGTTCTTATCACAGGCACCTGGGAATACATGGAAAATGCACCAAGTAGATCATCACCAGGAATGTACCCATTCTTCAAAGGATACAAGTTTGGAAAGTATTTCTTCTCTGATACATAACATGAATAACAATCATGTTACCCATTGTTTTCTGAAATGTAATTTAATAGCTCAATTGCCGAGGCTCTGAATTTCATTTTGGACAGAAAAGCTGCAAAATTCTCACTATATCTGGACATTCATGTACTTCAACAGGCACCATGACCATGGCTGCCTTAAACACTTGTTTTGCCTCTATTAGTGATTTCAGTTCCCCAGTTTCAATCAGCACTCTAGCCAACAACTTTTTAGTTTCAAGTCCTGCAATTGCAAGTGGTGGGCAGTGCACAGAGACTGCCAGCAAGGATTCTGCTGCACCTGTTTACTCCTCAGGGGCATCCCTTTGCAAGAGAAAAAGCATGTACACCTACCAAGATGTTGGTTGGATACTGTGCAGCACAACTGTATGAATGGCAGGGTAAGCACTTACATGTGTTTCCTGTCACATTTAATCATTGGAATTGTCCTTTACATGGTTCTGACCTAGGTCAACCCAAACAATGCTTCAAGGGGACTTGGAGGGCACCTGGACTAGGCAGCATTTCCATTACCCAGCCTGCATCTGGCCATGCTGTTCTGGAGGTCAGAACAGCTTAAACTGCTATGCTCACAGTGAAAGTGATGCTATGCCAGAGTAAGACACTAATCTCTTACCTACTTCACTGACCAGCACAGGAACGGTCACAGATCTGCTAGATGGTTAATATCCTCTGTAAGAGGAACTGCTGAAAACCATACAACTTAAAACTTACCAGCTTAATTTAGAGAATAACATTTAACTACAGCATTGGAATAAAGCACTGCGGATTTACAGGCAAATACATGGCAGAATAAGGAACAGCACTCTGTAGTTCAGAGGAATAAAGATAAATCAATATTAATACAACCTAAATTGCTAGAAAACATCATATTCTTTAGAGCTCATTACTTAGAGATTCACTTTGAACTCTGAGAATTATTTACTTGAAAAGCATTCCATGGCTCCTCAGCCAGCTCCTCTTCTTCTCTGCCTTCTCCTCCACCTTTGAAGGAAAGTTGAGAGGCCTCTAAACAAATTTAGAACTAGGGCATAAGGGGTTTATCTTTTAGAGGGGCTGGTGAGTATGCTGTGAGTTAACTTCCAAACATTCATAGTTACTGTGGGCTTTACATGTCTATGTGTAACATCTCTTACAATAAATGCATAATCTATTAATAAAAAAACAACTTTTAGTTTTTGGCTATCCTGATAGTTTCTTGAAATATATGCTGGAAACAGAATACAGAGGTGCTTTTTATGCTCATTTTTCAGAACAAGTCTGTATCTTACAGAATCCCAGAGGCCGTGCTGGGATTTCCTTCATTTATGATCATAAGGAAAAGTACAAACTTGGATGGCTGGATAAAGTTCAATATAATTAAAAGTTACCACAGCTTCTGCATGAGGAAAATAGAAACCAGTATCAAACTACGTCAATTATTTCTAGGAAAGAAAGATTAGGCCTTTTTAATTCCCCTCTAGAATTTATTTTCATTTCCAGCAACAATGTATTTTGAATCTGTAAAACAGAGAAAAAGAAGCAAAGTGGATACTTTGACTTGTTTACTCATTTAGAAGACTACAAAAATGAGAATAAAGTCATTTTTAAAAAGCAAAGTTTCATATTCAAATGGTAAAATCAGAAATCAAGATGATTGCTGTAGCTTTCTTATTTCAAAGCATTACAAACAAGCCAATTAAAGAGAAATATTATTATACAAATTGAAAAGTTGCACAAAAATAGCTTCATTACATTTCATTTTTAGGATAGTATACCAACCTTAGAATGCAAAAGCAAGCAATATACAAGGTCCCATTTGCTGTCAGAAAGGAAGTTGACTGCAAGATCTCAGGCAGCAGTTTGTACAAATAATAGTCAAGTTTTCGTTTCCTAAGAATAGCTGCAATCTAAGGGAGAAGGGAAGAAAAAAAAATGGAGGACAAACGTTAATTCAGTTAGGCACTTTTTGCACATGGTAAAGAAATAGAAGAAGGGAAAATGAGGCATGCCCACTTAAGTAGTAAAACAAAGCCTATTAAACTTTATGGACAATACCACAAAGATTTGCTTTGAACTTGTTCTACACGTTACAATATTTATACCAGGAAATACATCAAGCAATATGAAATAAGAAGTATAGGAGGAATTTTATTACCTTGCTAACGTTGGCCGTAATTGTCAGAAACATTGTCTGCCAGATATCAAAACTTTTAAGATGTTGATATATCTACAGAGTTCTATCTTTAAGACAACTGGACAATCACATAATTATGGTCAGACTATCACAAAAGTAATCCAAACACACGCCTTACAGAGTGTCTCTGAAGTTGTGATGTATTTTTAAAGGTTTTCTATTCCAATTAAATAACTGTAAGTCCTCAAAAAATGTTCACCATCTCCTGGGAAAACAACACATTCCTGACACATTTCACAAAATTGGTATATTACCTAAAAAACTGCCTATAGCAGAAAACAGGCTCAATCTAAAGAATATTCTTTTTGTTCCATTTAATGTATGTCCCAGGTATTATAAAGAATAGTTTATTTAATGACTCAAACAGTAAAGGTCCTCAAATTTTCTTAGGCTACAGAAATTCTGCAATTAGGTAACAGGAAGATGTAGCAAACCACGCTTGCCTCAGAGGTACCCAGGGCTACAAGAGGCAACAGACAAGCTCAAGTATGGGAAACTCTGGTTACACCTAAAGAAAAACAAGTTTTCATTTGAGGGTGGCTGAATATTGGAGGAGGTTGCTGAAAATGATTGTGAACTCTCCATCGCTGGAGACCCTTGAAACTTAACTAGAAAAGTCCTCAAGCACCTCAGGGCCACCTAAGGTCCCTCCAGCCTGTGTGCTCTTACAACTCCAGGAAAGTACACTTTGAGTGTAACATGAGACAATTTTTCATTCTACAAGCATTATTATCTTCAGCTGCACTGATCTCCCAGAGACTATCAAAACTGGACTGAGTTTTTGGTCAATGCTTAGAGAAGTTCCAAACAGAGCAAGCTTCATATTGCTAGTACTGATGAGAAGAAAGAGAGAGATCCTGTCAAATCCGTACTTCCACACAGCACATCTCAAAGTCTTGGTTGTGAGAGGGAGGTAGTCTTCCCAAGCATTGCCCTCTGAATAGCAAGTAGATGTTTTAGAATCAGAAATGGGCTCAGGATTCTACTAAAACTAACCATGTTAGTTTGGAAAGTTCTGCCAAAATCTTCTTTCCAAAATGAAGCTTGAACTAAGGATTAAGAAGAAATCCATGCATGAACAGACCTCTGAAAACAGATTTACACATTACTTAATCAAGTGTCAAGACTGCTTTGAGCATAGTGGATTAGGCAATAATGCAATCCAGATAATTTTTCTGCTGAAGGAAAGTCTTAATGTAGTCTAAATGCCAGATAACTGGTTGCTACCCACTCAGCTATTTCTAGCATATTGTAGGAAGGACATGAACATTGGAACAAAATAACCATTTTTTAAGAACACAGCCCTTATACCAAAGTGTGAAGCCTTGCTCCCTCACACCAAAGTGTAAGAAGTGCAACATGGAAAGATTGGTATCGTATAAATTAATGTCAAATCAAATTCCAAAATTTATTTCTGTAATGTCTCCAGTAATGTAAATTTCTGCTCTGCCTTCTCTTTACTATGCTACTCCCAAATGAAAAACAGAAAAGAGCCAGAAACAATAACACACAAACCATTGCAATGAAAATTGTTCACACTAATTGAAAGAGAAATATGTGTGAGAGCAATAGAGCTTCAGAAAAAAAAAAATCTTATAAAAGCTTAAATTTTCTAACTGCTTGATTAGGACATCAACAAAGCTAAATATTGTGTAAGGCTGAAAGCAGGCAAGAGCAGACGATAGAGCTCTACTTTTCTACTACCAGTGATGTGATTACATGGAAAAAAAGCCAGATATTTCAGGATACCATTCTGTTGTCCCTATCAGTGCCACACATTTCAGAAAAGTATTATTCAAGTGCAGAAAGATTACGAAATCTGATGTCAGAATGCAGCAGTTCATGGCTCCCACTGGGATACACTTCACTCAAATCAGCTGGGAGAACTCTGTGATGAAAACCAAATTCTTACAATAAATGCACAGGTCAAGGCTTAGCAGTGGATGCCAATAGCAGAAAGAATGGAAGAAGAGGGCATCAGGACATCCAGTAGGTACTTCCTTGGCAAAAGAATCTCCATAACGATGCTAACAGATGCATTGAAAAAAACCTGGTCAGTATTAATAAACAGACAGAAAACAATATTTTCTAGCATTAACTGTAGAATTCACACAACTGCATTTTGACTCTCCAACACAAAAAATGTAATTATAAAAAACTCAGTCCACCAGTTTCAGGATACCTCAATTTGCGGAATATCATTACCCAAGTCCTTTTTCTTTTATAATTTAGTCTTTATACACAAATGCTAAGCCCCATAGATCTAAAAAAATCAGAATTCTTTTAATGCATCCTAACCATGGAAAGAATATACACAATTCCAATGCCATCCCTAAACCACAGCTACACAGTCTACTACAAGATTACAGCTAGGCAATTGCTGTTCCAGCAGAAAAGGAACACAAGACTCAAACCCAAACATTATGTGAGGCACCAGCCAAGCCTGATTATTTTCATGATGTGTCATGTAACACCTACAAGTATTCATCATCCAACCACAATAACCTCAGCTTCACCTCCAGTATCCTTAATCCTCACCTGTATCCCTGAACTATGGATTCCACAAGAGGCACTGCACACAAAGGATAGTTTGACTTAATTGAAGTACTAATTGGCTGACCAACGTACAGTTGGACAGGTTACATAGCAGGCTAAAAACACCACAGGCTTTCTGCCAATTCTGCTGTCCTGCGTACAACATTTTTGTCTCTCCCTCCTCCCTCCTTAACCATGTCCTAAGTTTGTACAAAGTGTATGACTTCAAGGACTACCCCTCCATCAAAATTAAACAACACATACTACACTGACTGATGGAAAATGGAAACAAGTAGCACCATCTCTCATTCCTTCACAACATCCAGCTGAAATCCACCACACCATAACAAACTTTTATTAAAGAAAAAGAGGAAAAGAAAAAAAGAATTTTAAAAAACCCTACAGAAATATGCAGACACTTAGCCAAATCCTTACGAAAGCAGAGTTCAACAGCATTTATAAGCACAACTATCTGACATGTTGAGGCACCTTTAAAATGCAAATTTAGAGATTACCAACACAACTGTGCACATGGTTTATATAATCCATATGATGCAAGTCATTAAAAACCCAAGGAAAAATTTATAAATTAAGTCACACGCTAGAAGCAAAGCAATCTCCAGTATTTAAAACAGTTAAGAAAATACTTCAGATTACTCAAGTGGCGGGCAGAGCTACAAATACATGTTAGATTTCTTTAAAAATTGTATTCAGTTATTTATATGTCCTTTTAGAATCTTTTGCAATTTTTTACAAATTTTACAACAACATTACTCCTTTGTTTTATAAAAATTATTTTTAAGCTCTTTGGAGTAACTGAATCTCAAAATGCCCTCAGGTAACACTTGGGTTTTGAAAGACTTGCTCAAATAAGCAACTTCTTTCTCATGTGTCCTCTGAAACACTCAGATTTGTTTTTCCTTATTTAGCTCATCCCTTCCTGATTTCACAGATTACAAAACCTGGGTTCCACATTGTTTAATTCATATCAAAAACCTGGCTTCCACATTGTTTAATTTCATAATTCAGCTCCTGCAGTACTCTGAGGAAGAAGAATGTGTGCCTCCTGCTCTCTGAGTTGCCCTGTCTCATGCAAGATGCTATATGAGGATCACCATCAGTGGGTTGTTTTGATTTGAATTTTTTAAAATTTTCCATATCACCCAATCAACTAAAAAAAAAGAAACAAACAGTACTCACACATTCTTTGAATGACATCTAAATTACCTTCAAGCCTGGAATCACTCTCATTCCATGACAACTTATCTTTAGTATTTGTTTTCCTTCTATTGAAATGAGTTAGAGACTGAATTTCATTCTCCTTAAAATGTCCAACTCAGCATAATTTTCAAGGATTATCCTCCTACCCTGAAATTCTTGCACTCTACAGTAAAGCTGTACCAACTTAAGAGAACAGATTTATTCCTTGATAAACAGTCCCTGCTAGTTCTCAGTATTTGTAGTGTCTTTACCAAGATCTTTGCTCAGTCAGTCAAGGCTGAGACTTTCCCTCATTTCCAACAGTACCGTGATACAGGTGCCTGGTTACCCCTTGCATCTTTGAGCATAAATTTTTCAGTTCACCTGAATTCATTATATGATTCTTTTTAAATTCTCAGCATATCTCAGCAAAAGATTATTTTTGTTTATTTTCAATTTATGAAAGAATTTTTATAGCATGACTTGAAAACCACCTGAACAGAGTGGAATGACCGCAGCCTGGAATGAAGAAGTCACAGATTCTTACTTTAGTAACATCTAGGCTAATTTTACTCCTATTTAACCCAGCTTCCAGAAGAATCTAAAGGCAAGAAGACAGTGACCTACACGTCATTCATAATATAGCAGAGAAACACAGGACACTGCACAGTACTAAGATGAACAGATACCCAAAAGAAGGCAATCACATACCACCATCACAGTAACTCTAGGTACTGAATCAGACAAAATAGAGATTACTGACAGTCTAACCCAGAGATCCAAGCTGGCATCCAGAAGCATATTCCACAGTAACACTATCATTCTCCCTAGTCTCCCCACCCTACTTCTAAACACACAATGGTTTGCAGCACAAAAAGGAAAAATCACATTTTAATATACCCAGCAATTCCAGAGTATTTCAGAATACAGTCTGGGCAGTGCAGCCTTCTTGCACACCTCAGAAAGATGATATATGACAACTCTATCTATGCTGGCAGACAAGAGAGGATCCACTTTAGTGTTAGCTGGCTCCCTACCTTTGCTCAGGACCAGGTCAAACAGCTCTCCCAAGGGAAGCTGCATGCAAAGCAAACATGAAGCAGCAGCAACACAGCCAATGTGCACCATCCATCCTTGGGAACAACCTCTGGCCCAATCCTACAGCAATGTACAGCCAGGAAAGTGATGTGAGACTCACACTTCAGCTTGATCTTTGGCTGGTGATTCTGTCTCACCTATAACCATTTTCAAAATAATTCACTAGTACAGTAAGAGCTGTTCTTGCTGTTGTTACCTCCAGCCAAACAGTGATTTCCCTGTGAAGTGACCTGCCAGCTGACACACCTTGCACTGCAGCTCCCTGGCCCATGCTGTACTTGTACCAATGTCCCTCCCACTGATATTGCAGAGCAAGGAAAAGCACTTCATATTTATACAACAGCTGATAGCATTTGTGTCTCTAACAATATGATACCCAATGCTATCCTCTTCCTAGAGAGGTTACAGAGTAAAAAATGGAGATTAAGATACAGAATGCAGTTATTGGTGGGTCAAACAGGGCTCAGGAAGACAACAGCACTGGGATCCTAAGTAGAAAAAAACCCCTTTCTGACACAGAAAGAGAAAGAAGCAACTGGCATCTAAAAACCTGAAGATTATTCTAGGCATAGGAAGAAGCAGATATGGCACAAGTATGAAGAAATATTAGAAGTGCAACCCACATGAGAATCAAAAGTAAGAAAATGGACATGAAAAGAGTATGCGAAGAGATTAAGAAAGAAAAAAATCAATAAAATAGGGCAAGTGCTGAGGATCATTAAAATCTGTACTGGAGGTACTGGAGCAACAGACTCTGGTTACTTCTGCTCTGAAGAGTTGGCTGAACCACCCCTCAGTGCAGAGGACATCTGAAACAGATCCGCTGGCACCCACCCTGCACTAGGCCTGCTGCTCCTATGCTCAATGCCAGCAGATCTGTGTGGGAGAGGTGTCTGGAGTCAGAGCCAGGAGTAAGCCAAGAGTCAGCTTGGGCCAGTGCTCAAGCTGTGCTCTGGCTGTGCCCTTTAGCAGCAGGAAGGAAGGACAGCAGATATAGGGGAGGAAGGGGTTCATGCTGGGAAGGAAGGGCGGGAGATGCAGGTGGGGAGAGGAAGACCTGTGTTTGAAAGGGAAAAGGGCAGGACAGAAGTCAGGTTGGAAGCCTGTCTTAAATTAGGTGAAGAGAGTAGACAATCAGACTAAGAGAAAGGAAAGGTAAATGGCATGACTGACTCTTGCCATCCCACAGGCAAATGGTTAGAAGAATGAGTTCTAGAGTTGCTACCACAAAGTAGCAAACAAACATTTTTTACCTTATTCAGATTAGGTGAAAATGTTACCTGATCAGATTATCTCTGATACACTACAAAGCCTTCATACAAATGACTGAGCACTACTACTGTGCACTATCAGCAAACAAATGTCTAAAACGTACAAACCCCCAGGAAAAGAAGACTTTGCTCTAATATATGTGATGAATAGCATTTCACCCATGTGAAATCAACAGAATCTTGGGAAATGGAAGCTGAGACAACTCAAAGCCAGTATTCCAGCCTTTTCTCAGCTTCATGCAATTTACCGTTAAATCATTTTCTTCTCCTCACCTATGTCAATTTCTAGAAGTCTGACTTCTCCAGCTTTGAAAATACAAGGTGACACTTTCCCATTTTGTTTAGCTTTGACTAATGTAAAAACAAAGTATAGATGGAACAAAACACACCAAGTTCTGAGGAAGGACTTCTTCATTGAAGCTTCAAGATATCAAGGCAAATAGTTTTCATAAAGCATAATTACAAGGTTTATGAAAGACTGTTTAGGGATTCTTCTGCAGGTATAGATGCTAAGCAACTTTTTTTTTTTTAAGTGGGTCTCATAAGATTTGCATATGGAGACATTCAGTTTGTGGAAACACAAGCAGTCTTAATTACAAAACAGGCATTCCTGTCAGCCACTTCATATGGGGAGGGACAATTCAATTTAGATGTGAAGCCCATTTTCACTAAAGCAATCAATTTGTACTGGAGCAAAAATAAAGACAGTGCAAGTATGGTGTCTCAAGGCTATATTTTTTTCCAACAAAAAAAATACTCAAGCACAATTACTAAAAAGAGAAGGAAAAGAAACAAACAACTAAACAAAAAGTACAGCACTACTTAAAAGCAAAGACTATATAGTCACTTACTGACAGCCAATATTTCACTTACTAATGCCACTTAATTCAGCTCCATCAGTCTCCCACAGACCAAGGAGAAACAAAACATTTAAGAGATGTGGGGTGAAGCTGTTATGACTTTGCACTCTAAATTGTAACTGTCCCTAACCACGTTCTCTCAGAGAACAACCTTTGGTTATTTATTGTCATCTATTCATTCATTTCTACACAACCTTTGTGAAAGGAAACTCTTTCATCTCCTTTCCTTAGTTATTAGCTTGTAGCAAAAGGAGGAACAATCAGAAGCCATTTTACAGGCTTGACATAGAAAAATGAAGTGCATTTTTTGTTGCTGAGCTCTACAAAGAACCAGGACTAAGTACTGCCAGAAACATTTTGAACACACACTGATATAACTATAAAGACAAAATAACTTAAGTGCATCTTCTTATGTGAACCTGAACATGTCTGCTGTACAACTGTGGTATTTCATTTACAGTTAAAAGGTTTTCAAGCACAGCTGTAAGTCCACCAAAGAATGAATTCTGTGATGACTCTCTTAATTCAAGACTGTTCTTTCCCTGCCAGGCTATTTAACTTGCAAAGCTTCTGCTTCCTCCTCTGCAGCCCACATTGCACCCTTTTCCTCTTTACCTTACACTGGTTCTGGTGCTCATCAAATCCTGCTCAATAATCCAATTCAATTCATTACTGCATATGAAAATGACCCAGCTAAAAGCAGGGTAAGTAATCTCTGGGTTAGCTCATGGAGAGATGAGGTCCAGAATCACACAAAGAAAAGGTACAGTTATGTGTCTGGGAGCAGAGACTGGCAAATGCTTCCTCTCTCTTTAGACAGGATCTGAGAGCAGCTCAGCTTTAGATTACTCTGGCAGATCAAGTTAAACACTATCAATAAAAACCTACGAGAAACTAAACTAAACTGCAAAGAAGACAGTGCAAAAAGTGACAATTACAATATAGCAGGACATTGGTTGAGAAGGTTCCCACCTCACTTTGGGTTTGTGACAAGATGTAACTGTTTATGGGGTCACAATGCAAAACAGGTCAGGAAACCATTTTGTGGTTTGTTTTTCTTTTCAAAGAAATAAAAAGCGGGAGCTTTCTCCCTAACCCGTGACTGCACAACTGAGTGAACCATAACAGAGCTATGAGCAGGAAATCTCTTTACCAGGTTTGGCTGATGGGGATTTTTGATTTAATTACAGAACTGTTTAAGTTGCTTAATTTAGCCAGACCTGAAAAATCACCACTACACCTCTCATGGATCACTTCAGAACCATGCTCTGCTGGTACAAGTATTTATGCTCCTACAGAGCAAACCAGACAGAAAACAGACACAAAGAAAATAGTACTGGCTAAAGGCAGAGGAGAAGAGAGAATGTTGTCTGTATTAGTTTCATTATACAGCTCACTGTATGCTCCCACCAGCTGCCACTCCTGTCTGTGGCAGTTCAGAGTGAAAATGTTCACTGTCAGACAGGACAGCTCCTTAGGTTCACACTGCTACATTACTGTTTTATCATACAAATGGATGTCATCACAATTTTCACTGAAGAAACCCTTCAACGGGAGCTAAACCAAATTATGTCAGGATGCTGCCATCCCGCTCCTTTCCTTCTCTTTATTACATAGCTCAATAATTTTGTTGCACCACCACTGGTGCAGACTCAATGGCTTGTGCTTCTTTCTGTCACGCCAGCTTGGGGGCAGCTTGGTGGCCAGCTCCCTCCTCATTCCCCGGGTACCACTACGGCAGAAGCAGGGAGGTGGGGACAGAAGCGCTCCCCTGCAGCGATTCCAACTTAGATTGGCTTCAAGGGTATGTTGACACAGGTGATGCAAACACATCCCAGCTCCTCTATCTACACCCTAATTTGCTGGAAACGTGCCAGCTGCAACTGAGGTGATATAACCAAGCCTAATTGCACTCTCACACTGAGATACCTCACCTGTAGGATACTCTCTAAATAGTCAGACTCCTTCAGCCTTCATAATTTTTTTTAGCCTTGCTTCATTATGCAATGGAATCTCCTTGATCTTAAAGCACTGATTATGAAGGTGTCACCAACACACGTGCATTACACTTGCTACTGCCAAAGACACAATGCCAGCCTCCCAGGCAAACACTAAGGCTTTTTATTCAGGTACCACAGGTATTGGAAAACGACAAAAATACGATGTTCAGGCATGTGTCCATGCCCCTCTACCCACCAGCACCAATCCTGTCACAGTATGTTATGCCTCCAGATGCCACCACCCCCTATGTCTTTCCTCTGCCCTACTTGGCCCAGATTCAACATATTCTCCCTGCCATGCCTTTCCCCCGCCAAACACCGGGTTCTCCCCACCACACAACCCTGCAGCCCTTTCACCAAACGGCCCCACCACCATCCCTCTCCTCCCCAGCACCAGACTCCACACCAAACCATACTATTTACGATTCTTTCCCTTCACTCCAGGGTCAGGCTGCCCCTTGACTTGTCTCCTGCCTTTTGCCTCCGACCATAACCCTCTTCCCCCACCCCAGACGAGCTTCCTTTCCTCAATATGCCTTATGTCCTTCCCTGCCACCCCAAGCCAGACGCCCCTCGCCATGGCACCGCTTGTGCCCTCCCCAAAAACAGCCCTATGCCCTTCCCCCTCCGCTCAGGCCAGGCTCCCACCACGTCCTTTATAGCCCCATTCCACTCCTGGCCAGGCTCCCCCCTGCGCCCTAGTATCCCCCCAAAACCAAGGCCAGGCTCCCCCCTCTCTGACACCCCTCCTGCCCTTGTCGTCCCAGGCCAGGCCCCCCCTTAGGCCGGGCTGCCGCACATACACACTCACACACCCACCAGGTAGAGGGTGCCGTAGATGCGGAGGGACTCTGCCAGGGCGCTCTGGGTGACGTGCAGCACAGCCCAGGAGCACTTCGGGTGCCAGGTGTGCCCGATCTCGTAGCAGTTGTGGGGGATGGACTTGCTCAGGGCCGCCATCTTTGCAGCGCGCGCGCGGAGGGGAGGGGACGGGAGGGGGCGCGGGGCGCGCGCGGCCGCCGCGTCACCGCCGGTGCCGGGGGAAGAGGTCGCGCGGGGCGCTGCGCGCGCCGGGGTTACTCGCGGGCACAGCCGCTAATCCGCGGCCGCCGGGGAGCGGCCGGGGCCGGGGGTGGCGCGAGCCGCCGGAGCGGGGGTAGGGGGGGGCCGGCGGCGCGAGGCGACGCTGAGGGCATGCGTGTCCCCTCTGTGTGTGCGTGTGTCCTCCGTCTGTGTGTCCTCCGTCTGTGTGTCCCCCGTCTGAGTGTCCCCCGTGCCCTTGGGCGTCCTGTCTGTGTGTCCCGCGCCCGTCTCCGATGTGTCCCCTGTGTCCCGCGTGTGTCCCCTTCGTGTGTCCCCGCTCTGTGCGTCCCGTGTCCTGTCACGCACCCGTGGCGGCACGGGCACTTTTGTGCCTGCACGAAGCTGTGTTTCTGTACTTGGTGGGGTCGCAGCCGTACGGATTGTGGGATGCCTGCGGCGAGAGCCGCTCGCACGACTCGGCTGATTCCCGTCGCGGTGGTGAGGGGAGGTTTCAGTGCAGGGCGAGGAGCTCAGAATTAAAGGTCATGTCGCAGTTCGCTCGCCGCCTGTGACTGCGGCGACATCTCCTTCAGCTCGCTCCACCCGTGCAGCCCTGTTCCCTCCGGTTTTCATGTCATCCCTCTTCTCCTGAGCCCCTGGATAATGTCAAACACTGCTTCCTGTCTTAATTGGTGTGGCCTCCTCACACACTTAGAAGTCTGTCTCCTGTGGTTAGAGTGTTTGCAGGCTGGCTGCAGAGTTCTGTAAACTTGCTGGGAAGTGGATTTGCCTGTGCGTGAGTCCCTGTGCAGAACTGCTTGTTAAGTGCAAAGTCTTCCTAAAAAGAAGCACTTTAATTATGAGCACAGTGAGCCCAGGGAGATAATTAATTAACGTTTAAAGGGACCACTGGAGGTCATCTCATCCAAGCTCCCTCCTTAAGCAGCATCCCCTAAAGCATGCCACTCAGGATTGTGTCCAGGCAGCTTTTGGATATCTCGAAAGTGAGGGAGACTCCACAACCTCTCTGGGCAGCCTTTTCCAGTGCTTGGTCACCTACAGAGAAGTAAAGAAGTTCTTCCTCATGTTCAGGTGGAACTTCCTGTGCATCAGTCTCTGCCCATTACCTCAAGTCCTCTCGCTTGGCACCACCAAGAAGAGCCTGCCTCCATCCTCTTGACACCCTTCCTTCACATACTGATAGACATTGGTGAGGTGCCCTCTCAGTTTTCTCCAGGTGAAAGAGCCCCAGGTCCCTCAGCCTTTCCTCATACGAAAGATGTTTCAATCCCCTAATCACCTTTGGACATGGTAGAGTTTTACAAAACCATGGAGGCAATGACTGATGACACAGTTACAGCTCAATTGCAAAACTGGCATCTAGATCCAGCTTGAAATTTTGCTAATTTAGGGACTAAAGGGGCAGTGTGTACCAGGACCTGAGGATTTTATTTGTGTCTCTGTTAAATAACAGTTCACAAACACTCTGTCCTGATGAAGCAAGTACACGCTGTATGTCCTGTGCTGAGGTTGAGTCAAGAAGAGATTGTTTCAAGACCTAGGTGGGACATACATCCTGAAGTCCATAGGAAGATCAGCAAAGTAACCTGCAGTGAAATGCAGACTTAGAACAAATCCACAGCAGGAAAATTCTGTCCTCTTACAGCCCAGCTCCAAACAGAACTGTTGAAGAGTTCAGCTTGCTGATCAGACTTGAGATCATCCTGTACCACTCACAAAAAGACAGAGCCAGTTTGTCACTGATTTTGCAAACTCCTTTACTGTTCTTCCAAAGGAGCTTGCTGTGGGTGCAAGAACATACTTGCATTTCAATTTTAGCAGCCCAGAGATGGGTAGGCTGAATGGTTCACAGAACTTGGGGCCACTGAGAGACTATTTGCAGACTCATAACAAATCTACAATAGGAGATCTTTGGCCTAAATAGTTCAATTATGCTATTTCAGTCAGCATATCTGACCAACCAACCCTCTTCAGGTAGAACTCTGTCTATGATAGGTTGTATTTAAAATCTAGTAGAAGGCCTTAGAGAGAACTTTATTTTTTTTAATTCAGCTTTAATGCTGGGGTACAGCTTCCCTGCAGCTGTGGCTGTGTGGCAGCCTCAGGGAGTGAATATTCTGTGTGCTGAGCATCGCAGGGAAGCAGTCTTGGCAATATAACTGGCTGCAGTGCTGTCTGGACTTTGGCTTGGACCTAGTGCCTTGCTTGCTGTTTTTGTAGTACTCTGTAAAACACTGCTTGTGGGCAGAAAAGGCAATTATTGCCTAAGTTATGGATTCTGGCTCTCTTTGCTTGCATGTTTTGGCTTTCATAATATTCTGGGCTTAAGTCTTGCTTGCTGCCTTGTATTTGTAGGCAGAGAACTATGGCACATACAATAGTAATTGCACAAGCTGATTCTTTCACCTCTGACACACGTTTTTGCAGACAGCCCTAATTTTGGGACTACTTGCCCAGCTCAAGTTAAGCAAAACTGGCAGAGAAAGATCCAACAAGATACTTTGTTCATTTGTGCAGCACCCCTGATCAGGCTGAAGTGTTGCCTGCTCAGAACTGCGGGCTTTTGCATGTCTCCTGTTGGGTCAGCTGAGGAAGAGTCTGATGATGCACTGATAAAGAAAGCAGCACAGTCCTGACCTTGCTCTGGGTTCTTTTCCACGGGGTTGCAATATTCTGAGAAGAAGCCCCAGGGGTGAAGCCACGTGGGAGTACTGCTGATGGCCCAACTGGCATTGGATGCCACCCCAGGCTACTCTGTCCTGGGAAACCTACCCTTGATTGGAATAGGGACAAAAAAGTCTCAGAAAAGGATGGAATCGCATGAATTAAAATAAAACATTGAAGACCTTTACTTTTGCCCCATAAGTACCTAGGGTTTTCAGGAATGCTCATTTTTGCATTAACAAGGCTCTCTACTGGGAATAGCAGGGTGTATCTATAATGTTGCTTAAACAAACACTAGTGGTGAATCCTGTGGCATAAAGCCAAGTGATGTGACACACACGGTTCAGAGCTTGCCTTGTAACATGCAGGTCCCTTGGAGAGAACTACCCAGAGAGTACCAAAACCAAAGCCAGAGAGAGAGTCAATTGCTAAGCAACATGAATGGTGGGGGAGTTGAGACTGCTCAGCTTGGTCCCTGGTCCTTGTTGATGTAGCAGAGTGAAAGATACCAATGTGTCTTAATAAAAATGTAGGCTGACAAAAATATGAGCCTCACTAGACTAGGACAGCAATGATGTCCCGGACTCCAAGCCTGGTGTCACAGAAGGGAGCGATGTGGCAGCATCTCACTGCGCTGAGACTCTGCTCCTGTTGCCTATGTTAACAAACTGCAGCTTTCAGTACCAGTCCCTGGCCAGACTCACTCTTTAGCAAGGTACCTTAACTGATGGACAGCACTGCAATCCTTTAGTTTACCCATGCACATGATAACTGATTATATTGGGAAGGCAGATGGCTTGGGTAGCAATTGCTGAATGAAGAAAAGTAGTCCCTTCCTTTCCAGGTTTTAGTGGGTCTCAGTTTGGAATATTCTCTACTGCTATCGTCAGCATCTGCTAAGTCTGGTATCTACAAATAAATTACATATCTCATCCCATGAGAGTAACTGGAGGTGTGAATATTTTTCTCTTGCCTTCACACTGAGCAGTTATCAGTGTTAGAAAGTGGCCTGGTCGGGAGCCCAAGGCGAGCATTTAACTAATTAGAACAAAATCAGGCAGAAAAAAATAAACTGATGTAAAAAACCAACCAGGGGACTTGACATTTCAGGAGGCTCTGCCTTCCAAATGCATTGGGATCTGGGAAATCTTCTTTCTAAATATTTTTAAATATCAGAACAATCTGGAAACATTTTAACTTGGAAGAAATGTTATGCATTGCCCTCTCCATTCCCTCTTGTTGCTTTCCAGCTTGTGTGCTTTTTTTTTTTTTTTGCTTTTTTTCTGTTTGTTTTCTCCCTTGGGACAAGGGATCCAACTTTTCCCTGCTCCTCATGCTGTTCTCAGTGCCTGCATTTTGGTTCTGGAAGTAACTTCTCTTGTCTGATAAGAACTGCTCTTTCCACCAGTCGGGCTTTTTTTTCACTCACTAATTTTCCTGCTTTTCGCATTCTTCCACTCTCATTGTTATTATCCCTCAGCTTGTTCTCTGCCATCTGTGCAATTGCCTCATGCTTCCATCATAAAGTTTATGAAATCCAAACTGAAAAGTATTCTGCTGCTAAGAAAGCTAGGGATTAAATTCATTCTTCTCTTCAGGTCAGTGGTGACAATGTCTACATGAAGATATCTACTTCCCTCAGTAAACTGCATAGAAACTTGGAGATATTGCTCCAATCTCCATTTCTTCTCAAAATCCAGCAGAAATGGTGGGCACAATATATTATTAGTTTCTTTTGAAACAAACCACAATCTTGTAACATACATCGCTAATACATGAAATAGCACTATTCAATGGGAGTGAATGGCCATTAATTGAATGGATTTACTTTCCTCCAAGAAAAAATGGGCCCTTTAAGAACTACTTTTCACCCTTGTGCCTGAAACTACTTATGCTTTTAACTTGACCCATTTTGCATTATTTGAAGAGAGATTCTCTTCTGGCTTGCAACCATGAATGCTACTTGTTCATTTTTTAGCAGGGGATAAGCTCAAAATACCCTTATGTTTGCTGATATTTCAAGGTAAAGGAATTATCTGGAAGTATTCCCATTTTCCAAGATGTAGTAATGCCCAAACTAAATATGGGATGGACTGTGGGATAATACCCTCTGAACAGTTTAATACACATAATAATATCCCCATGTTTATACAAAAATGGATTTTTTCCAGATCTAAATGTTGCAGTCTTTCTTACAGAGGTACCAAGGATTATACTAAGAAAACAAAATCATAGCATTCACCACACTGATTCTGTGGGCCAAACCAAGAGATGACACACTGAGCCATATTCATGCTACTGGCATCAGTTGAATTGTACTTCAACTGTATTTAGCCTATGGTGTTGCTGTTCCTGGAGACAGTGATTTCTTCTTTCTAAATCAGGTGACAGAATTGGTCATTAAAGGCTAAATTAAGCCACTGCTTTCACTACAGAAGGAATGAGAGGCAGTGCATGTGGACACACCATCCCAGGAGCAGCCTGAAACAGCAACTGTGACCCTGCTGCTTCCTTGCTGCTCTCCTGCTTTCCAGGAGAGCACTTTCTATAGCTCTGGAAAGAATGCAGAAATCAGTCTTGCATCGTCCAGGTAGCTCAGTGTGCTTCTGTGCTTGAAACTCCCTACCTTTGTTTGACTGGAACCACTGCAGTACAGCTTTATACCACCCAAACAGACCTGGTGCTATCAGAAGGTATGGCTGCCTGTGCTCTACAGTCACACTGCTGTGTCTGGAGTTCATGTCCTTCCTCTGCCATCCTCTTGTCTTGTTGTTCACCAAATTGAACAGTCAGGAAAGACCTGTCCCACACAGCTTCGACGTCCTTCATTTCTGCTTGCCAGGTGGGGGCAGCAGCCTTCAAACATGCAGGTGATCATCACCTTTCCAAGACCAGGAGTGGGGAGGGTGGGAACAGCTGGGATTCCACGCTGCTGCACACAGGGAGCTCGGGGGCAGCATCAGATGGGTCTCCACTCCTAAAGAGCTCCAAGAACTGAAGTAGAGCTCTGCACCTCTACTGTCTGTGACGTCTGATAGCTAATTCACTCTCTGGCACTTTTTTGGGGCCTTTTGAATGATATCTGAGATCAATATGTTATAGAGAGGTCTGGCTCTAAGTAGGATAGATACCAGCCAGTCATTGTCATTTGCCTGTAGGAGCAGCAGTGAGTGGTGGGCTGTTCTTCAGCAGCGTCAATGCCAAGGATCTTTCAGAAAATAGGAGAGAAAAAGGAGACAGGAGTGAATGATGACATCCTCAAACAAAACCTTTTGTTTGCCATTCCAAACGTTTTTGAGGTCATTATTAAGATTTTATTTATTCTTCCAACACAAGCATTTTTCAGTCATGACCTTAAGAAAATAGGTGCCTTTTTAATTTTTCTTTTGGAGTTTCTAGTTGTGCTTAAAGCTTATGTAATAAAACTTTCTATCCATCATGTTGGGCTGCTGAGGCCACAGACAGAAATGTAATTATTCTAAAGCAATTGAGCAACCAACAGCTCCTTCGAAAATTAATGATAGCTTCTAAGACCTCAGCACTTTTGAAAAGACTTTCAATTTAAGCCTGATTTTCTTTTTTTTACAGAAGAATAATGAACAGTAAATTTTAGCTATGTAGTTGTCAAATGCTCCTGTTGAAATAGCCTCAGGACACTGATCACTCATGCTGCCAGCACTTGGATGTCACAGCAGTAGAATTCAACAGCCTAAATAGCAGCTGCTGAACTGCTTCATTTTTCAGGTTTATATTTTCAAATAGGCAGTGATTTTATGTTATCCTGGGTTAAGAAACTACACTGTCCTTCAGCAGGACTGTGGATATCCAAAACTGTGAGCAGTGAGTGGCCCCAGAGGAGGCTCTTTGAGGCAAGCTGCTCCCTTTGCCTTTATTTTCCAACTTTGCTGCCAGTTGTCTTGAAAGTGCTTTAAATTGCAAATTAAAGAAACAGCACACCCATGATTACTATTAGATTTTGAAACACTGTGTTTAGGTGGGCAGATGTGGCTTTAGACATCCACATTTGGACCTCCTGTCAAAAATCACGGCAGTGTAAAAAACAATTGTGGATTTGATGGGACTGCAACATCAGATTCTTGGTTGGTTGGTTCCTCTCTGCTGGACCAGGTCTGTCAGTGTATATGAACAAGAATCAAGGAAATAAGTTGAAGCAAACTAGTTAAAACTCTCAAAAGTTTTTAAACATAGAAGCATTCAGAGGACAAAGCCTTCTTTTCAGCACCTCTGGCTCATTCCTAGAAGCCATTTCTAGCTTTTCTGCTCAATTAGTTGAGAAAGTCACTAAAGCATAGCAACATCACGGGAAAAAAAAGCACCAAAGAGCCTTGAGAAAACTCTGAATAATGCAGAAAGCAAGAACAAATGTTTCATATATGTGGTATTGTTAAAACTCTCAAGCGGCATAAATACTATAAACAATAGCAAAGAATAGGATATTTCTGTTTGTTTCCCCACACTTGAGATGACCTAACCTACCTCAAGCATGGTTCCACTTTGGGACTTATGAGTTCTTTGATCAGTCCAAAGTTGTGAAAATAAACACTATTATTCTACTGTTTTACATTCTTTTGTTCTCTGTAAATAGACTTAGGACTAGCAAAGTGAATTATAATAAAATACAAATCAAAATAAAAACTGACCATAGAGCAGAAACAACGCAAGGGGAAAAAAATGTAATAAACATAGAAATACTGAAGTTAAATACTCATCACTGAGAACAGCTCTGTATGCACCAGATGATTTTGTCACTGTTTCATGGTTGAGTTCTGATCTCATTCACAGACATGTCCTGCAGAGGCTTCCTGCATGCTAACCCTGGCATGGCCCAGAGAAAGACCTAACCTCTTGGGGTCAGTATTTTCGAAAACCCTGTGGAGTTAGATGTTCAGGTTTCATTGGATTTCAGTGCAGGTTGAACACCTAACTTTGTGTCTCAGAAAAAAATCTCCTTGTAAAGTAATCGGTCATTTCTTTGGCCCTACCTGTATTGTCTTCCAGACAGTATTTTCAGTGTTTTTTCTAGTTGTAGATAAATACTGTAGGGGCTATATAGTACCTGCAGACCCAGCTAGAAGAGATTAACTTGACTGTACATTCTTTATCAAAAAGAGGTTTACTCTCTGGGCCCTAGGCCCAAAACTCCATCCATGCCTCTGTGTAGCAGTGACATCTTGAAGGCATGTCTTGCAGATCATTTAATGTCCAGATTTGTGCACATCATGTGTTAATAATTACTATTGTTCATAACTTCAATGATAGGGCTTTCATCACTCCCTGGGAGAAGTGATTTTGTAGCCTGATATATGTCACTGTTGGAAGGCTTCTCTTGATATTTTTATAGTGGTTTTTAGCACTGGAAGACTCTGAAGATAGAGAGCAGAAAGCTCACTGCATTGGCTGGAGCTCAGTATGCATGTGAATATGCCTGTGCATAGAGATGAGGTAACTGGTCAGACACGGTATCATTTTACATTCTCCTTCCACACCAGAAAAGCACCTTCCTTCTTTATCCTATTTATAGAAAATAGAAGAATTTACTTGGTTCTTTTTTTGGACAAGAAACGTAATGTTAATGTTTTATACAGATGGCTTCGGTCAAAAGCCCAGGAGGGAATCAATACAGCCTTGGCTGGGAGAGCACGCTGCCCCTAAAAACAAGGTAGTAAGGGTGGTTAATGACCTGATGTCCACAAATGTCCAAATTCTGTCACAATGCCAAAAAAAGGATTAACCCAAATGATATAGTTCAAGTGAGTTCCCTCACAGAAGAACTTAAGCAAACTTCACATGGGAAATCATAATGTATGCAAGAAATTATACCTCCTCCTGGCACTCCCACACCCACTGAACTGCATCCATCTCTGCTTAGAGAGAAAAATGTAAAAATAGCACAGAAAAGCATATTTTCAGATGTTGAAGTGAAATTTTAAGTTAGCTAAATAGCCCAGTTTAAAAGAGTATGCAGCTTTTACCAATGTATGAAGGAGATGATCCAAAAAAAGAGATATATGAGTTTACAGGATTACCAGAAGCTCATTGTCACAAAACAAATGTCATTTAACATTCTGCATCTAAGTTTGGTTTAGCTGAAGAAAGTAAATCTCTTACCAATACAACTTTCCAGAAGGGTTTTTGAAATCTTCTTTTCCCTTGTGTCTACTTAACAAATGATCTCTGGAAATGCTGGCTATTTACTTACAGAAATCATGTTCTTAGGACCCAGTTCGTATTTTCATAATTCAAAGGCTGGAGGGGCATGTTATTATGTTTTATGTGCGAGTCTTATAATAAAAATGTTAAAATGATTCTCTAGTCAGGCTGAAGAGTATTTATCCTACAGTCATGCACTGTTGCCCAAGGGTTCTTATATAAATTCTCCCTCATTCCTCATTCCCCTATTTAATTTGAGCCTGTTTTAGTTCCTTTTATCTCTACCCAGTGGCCTGATGGAGCTGAGGAATTAGATACATCCTGAGCTCCTTTGGCAGTCAAGGGAGAGTGAAGCATCTCCAGTGCAGCCACTGTAGATCTGAACTGGCCTCTCAATGACCTTCTCTGTCTGCCTTGCCCGCATGGCATTCAATGGAGACACACCTAGCACCCTCAAAACTTATCAAAATTACATCCCTGCATCACGTGTGCAGAAAGGAGAGGCAGGCTTTGGGGCAGGACAGAGAAGGTCGCTGGCCTTGGCAGTGCTTCCCTTCCACTGCAGTCCTCTTGGCATGGTGGCAGAGAGAGCCTTTAAGAGCCTTTCCTCCAGGATTAAAACATGGAGGGGTCACTCCACCCCAGCCTCAGGAACCAGCTGCACTGGAAGAATGGCTTTTGTCTAAATTTGGCACCCAGTTCTTCACTGCTTTGCCCCGTATGATGAGAGCAAAGAGGGTTGTTTGTATGTTGATCTCCTTTTCAACTAATTTCTTCCTGTACCCAAAGTGATATTATGTCAAAAATTGAATAATAATCTTGCCTCTTAATACAGCACCATGCCCAGTTGTGGCCTAAAACTTTCATATTTGGGAAATAATTTGCTGTAAATTTACTTGGGGAATATTTAGGTTAGATGGCAGCTTTCTTATGTTTTAAATGCACATTTTTAGGAGTTTTCTTTTTATATTTGTCATAATTCCCCAAGGATGTGTGTACAGTGTCAACAGTACTGAAAGTTATGAACTTTTACTGTAAGGAACTGAAATATTATGGTAATATAGTTTGCATGGTCATTTGGCCCATGGAAGTCTCTCCCAGGAATAAAAATGCCTGAGAAAAATGGAATTCACATAAACTCTCATTATTTTCTAAGTTAATGTATGAGTCTGTGGGGAAATAGATGAATTGTCAGTATCCAAATATAAATTACACTGGCCAAGAATGAAAGATAAGTACATACTCAAATTCCAGATCCAGAAATAATAAAAATAAAATTCAGCACTAGTTCCATTGATAACAAAACCTCAGTACAGTGCAAAAATACCACCGTGATCAGTACAGCATAAAAGAATAAGGGTGCGGTTCCCTCACGGTTGAAGCCAAACTAAGCTGCTCTGCTTCCTTTCGTGGTCACACCACCCCTCCTTGTCATCACAGCACTATTTATTTTATTTTCTTAGTTTTCTAACAATCAGTATCTGGACCTACCCTGCCCTGCCGAGGAGGCAGAAGAAGAAAACATATGTACAAAGGGTAAGGTGCGCTGCACTCCATGTAATCACCTGTATGCATGGGAGGAACATAAGGCAAATGTGGAATGGCAGCAAAGCCTACTGCACAAGACAGAATGACATTATTTATGCTCAGACCAATTTGAAAGTCCATTGGTTTGTGTTACAGTAATCCATATGATTATTTTACCAGCTTGGATAAAAATTAAGAAACCTGTTTGCCAGAGACTTGCCAAACCAGTCCTTCTCACTGTCTGGTATGGCATTTATATGTTTGTCTTCCTGTGAATGTAGCACTGCTTTAAATGTATAGAAATAAGTAAAGAAAAAGAAAAGCTATGAATGACATATACAAATGGTTAATGGAAGAGCAGGTCTGTCTGTGTGAGAAAGGGGAATAATCTATCCTGGAAGAGAAAGTAGAATAAAGCGGATATCTTTTGCAATTATGTGCATGCTGGGTGTATAAATATATTAACAAAAACTCATCTCCTTAAATGAAATAAATACACAGCTCTCAAGCTGAATGCATTCTGTAATCATTTAAAGAGAAAAAAAGCACAAATAAATTAAATTTTTTTGAAAGTTAGAAAAAAATTAAAGAATTGCAGTGGAGACAGGAATGTGGAAATAATTAGCACTCAGTAACTGTGTTTTAAATGGCCCACAAAGTGAAGAATAGTGCCACTGTAAACTGGGCAGTCCAGCTAGAACTGGAAGGCTCAAGTATGATTGCTTATTTTAAAGTTCTCTGTGATCCCATAAGGAGCTGGAGGCAGTGGTGTGTATAACTTGAAGCCACGTTACGGGTGCGTGACGCGGCTCCAGAGAGCACTGCCAGCAGCCCGTATCCTCACCGGGACAATTTTCCCTCCTGTGTCCAGTTCCCCCTTTGTGTATTCACAGGCACCACAAAAGCAACGTGCATGCAGCAAACTTCACCTCTTGGCAGATGTTGAGTTTCTTTCCCAGGAGAATGACCCCACTGCCTGCCTAACACAATACAAAGAAGGGGTTTTTTTTCCCAGCCGTGCCCTGCAAGTCAATACTCGCTGTTATGTAACTAAACACAGCATATCAGCTCACATAGCCTTTTTAATGGGGAAAAATAGTACATTTTAAGATTTGTGGCCAGATTCATCACACGCCTGACAGCTCTGTGCTGCTCCAATGACACAGAACAGCTTTCAGCCTGCAATAACAGATTGATTAAACCAGCTCGTCATGGTATCACTGGAGCAGTGCAAACCAGTTGAAGCATAACAGTAAACCTACCATCTCAGCTTTTATTTTGAGGGATTTATATCTCAGCCTGATACAATTTCCAAAGATAAAAAAATATAATGGATTAATTAATTAATGTCCATGCTTAAAAGCTTGGTACTTACTTATTTGCTAATAAGTAAACTAATTTAAATGTTTGAAATATTTGTGTTTACTTCTTGGTGAATACATTTGAGGAGAAATCACTACAGGATGATTTTAAAAAAATCTGTCCCCCTGTGTTCATAAGCTTGTTTGTGTGATGTTAGTGACAGCTGGATGTGAAGACCAGGGCTGAGTGCAACCTGGGTGAGTTAAGAGAAGTCATCTCAAAGTCTCACATAAAGCAGAAAGAGTCCTTCTTAAGTCAGGTCCACTGAAATTTGCTTCACAGAATGTGCAAAATGACACCAAAAAGCAAGTACAATGTTGCTTATGGACAGCAAACACACAGGAAATAACCTCTGATGCTGCCATAGAATTAAAGCAAAACAGGATGCAGAAAGGTTTATTGGGAAAGATGACTCTGCAAAAAGGAAACTAAGCCTTATTTATAAAGCAAGACTCATGACCTCTCAGGGAGGGAGAACTCAGCCTGTCATTTTCTACCACGGCTAAATCACGCCACATGAGCAATCAGTCTATTATTTCCAAAGTTTTCAGGCTAATTTGCTATTGCAAAATAAAATTTCTTCAAACACTACAAAAAGTGCATTCCTCCGTCAGGATTGTACCCTGCACATGCCAAATCTGAAGCTACAAACCCAAACTGTTTTGGACTTATCTGAGCATTAAAAAAAATGGCATCTCCGAACAATTTTCTAAGAAAACTGTTCATCAATTTCCAGAAAAAAAATAATCATTTGCCCTGAGGTCAGTGTGGCTAAGGTCAAGATTTTCAAGCCAAAATGTGAGTTTCTGAGCATTATAGAAGTAATGATGAGCAGCAGTTTAAACTGAAAGTCATTCTGAGAGACAAAAACACTAATTCCAAAGTTCATGCTGATTTTTGCCTCCACCATGGCAAAAAGTCTACTAATTTTCCTAAAGGGAAGAGATGTCCTTGAAACTGTATCTCTGCAGCAGAGCTTTCCTGAGAAGTTTGTCAAAATGAGGCAAGGGCAGAGGGCAGGGGTTTTTAGATGGGATTTGTATTTTAGCACAAAATTTTATAAATGTAGATACACTATGAAATGCTCATTCTAAAAATGTTTTTGTCTCACTAGATTCTGAGAGTGACTTTGCCTCACAGCTCCTTGCCTGTTCTGCTAATCTGGTTGGAGAGGTATATCAGTCTGAATTATATGAGGAAAGAAGCTTTGGAAAACAGTTTATTTCTTTTTTATTGAAGTTATTCTTAAAGTTAAAAAGATAAATACCTGTGTGAAAAAAAAAAGAATACTAACATATAGATGAAGTGTGAAGATAAAGACCTAAGTGGCCTTTATATAGGCACCTTTCATCTTATGAGATTTATGGACAGCTTTTTTTTCCTGTTCCCCATGGAACATTGTGTGTGATACCTCTGTGCCACCTGGATTTCTAACCCCACCCACCATCTGAGAAATCCTCTTGTATTGTCGAATGTTTTGATGGTATCTAAATGCAAAGGATTTCTCAAAATTATGCATATTAAGTAGCACTGAAATTTCCTGTTTACAATGCTATAAAACCAAATTCTGAGGTCTCTGTGCAAACCAAATATTGACTTTTAAGGGTCATGGAGCAACTATTGACCCAAATTGGCATGCAAGGAATTACACATCTGAATCTAGATATGGAATCTGTGTCACAGCTTAGCTGCACCAAAGTACTTTAAAGAAATCACAGTCATAACTGCATGAAAACAGAGATTCACAGCCTGTCAGGAGACTTGTGCTCTAGACACACTGCTGATATTGTCTGGGTCTCCCTTTGCGAGGAGAGCTGGCCCACATGGAGACACCAAGGGTAGAAACTTAAACAGAGTATCTTGAGACTATCAGGAGCCGAATCCCATTGGATCAGGCCCAGAAGGCTTCTGCAGCGTGCTGTGGCAGGTAAATTTGCACACAATACACATTTTATTTTAATGTTTGAGACAAGTCCTGCCCCACTGAGATCAGCGTTGATTGATTCAAATCATTGAATTTGAGTGCCACAATGTGCACCACCTCGTGCACTGGCGTCACCTGTATTATATCTGCTCTCCACAATTACCTGAAGCCACTTCGGGGGCAGTCTCTTCTCCCAGTGAACAACAGAACAAGAGGAAATGGCCTCAAGTTGCACCAGGGGAGGTTTAGATTAGATATCAGGAAAAATTGCTTTACTGAAGAGGTGATCAAGCACCGGAACAGGCTGCTCAAGGAAGTGATGGAATCACCATTCCTGGAAGTGTTCAAAAAACATGTAAATGTGGCACTTAAGGATGTGGTTTAGTGGTGGTTTTAGCTTGGCAGTGCTGGGTTGATGCTTGCACCTAATGATCTTTTCCAACTTTAATGTTTCTGTGATTCTATGAATACTTTGTATATAAACCCCCAGATGTTTGTGTGTGTAAAAATATTTGCTTATCTATACATATACACGTGCATAAATATATATACAGCTCACTGCACTGGGATTTTTTTCTGATATTGCATAGAGCCTTGTTCACTGGAAGTGTCATGACAATACCACTTCTTTCTGATCATTACTGGACAACTGAAATTATGATAATAATGGATAAGTGCAAAGAGGCGAATATATGTATTTCCTGCTTTAAAAGAGGCAGCCTCATGACGTACAGAAGTAAGGGAGAAAACTTATGTTTAGCTTGGGAATGGCAATTAGGAAACCATTTAAAATGTATTACTAGATGCTTGCAAAGGCATCATTGAATAAAGTAGGTGATTGATTTAGGTCTTGATTTTGAGAAAGAAGGTCCTGACTAAAAAATGCAACTGGAATTCAGATAGAAATTTTTCTTTTAATTCTTTAATAAAATTTTAAAATTATAAAGTTAATTAAGTTTAATAAAAGCATAAATGTCAAAGAGTATGAAGGAAACACTGATTTGAAAGAATATAAATCCAAAAGGAATGACAAGAATGTGACAAAATATACAAAGCAAAAAAAATTAATGGACAGATGTTCAAAGACAATATTGTTTTATGTAAATTGAGTCTAAAAGAAAGCCATTAATGGTAGGAGTCTGTTACTTGAGAGAAGTTGTGGAATTGTCAGTGAACAAAACAGGTAACAGCTAGGTCCAACAGTCATTTTTGTTGTATATTGAAAAAATACATATGAGATGAGTTCTATCACAGAGATAACTTACAGTAATTAAGTCATTCTTAAAATTTCAGTATCCCAAAACTGCTCTAGAAGCTACACATTTTAAAATCCTTATATGTTTATTTGACTTGTATACAATGTCTTTAAAAGAACTTTCTGGAAAGTAATGTCAATATTCTCTGTCATCAGTTCGCAGGACACTGGCTGGGAGACAGGGACTGTTCTTATCCAGCACTAGACACCTCTGTGAGAGTTTTCACCTCCGGGCTGGTCATCCTACGTTCCTTTTACAGTCAGCTGAGAGAGAGAGACATTTCTAGAATGAAATTCATCTGACTAAAAGCTGACATCTATGTTTGGTTAAAATAATCACATCCTAATGTGGTATCCACTAATTTTTTTTTAGAAAACCAACAGGATACCCAAGCTTTCTCCAATCTACCTACAAGGCATCGGTCCTCCTGGCTCTCCTTGTAATGCAGTGCAAGAGGTCATGCCCTTGGAGGTCTAAGCAAGGTTGTCTTGTAGGACTGAGCTTTTGACATGAGTATCACTCCAGTGGGAAAGTTGAGCTGAGAACTGAATGTTCTATCATTAGATTTCAGGCAAATGTTGATGCATTGAAAATGCTCAGGGAGGAGTTATGAACCTTCCTAGATGCCCTACAAATCAGTGGAAGACTCAGAGATCATAGTATTTATTTTCGTAGTGTAAAAATATGCCCATGGCTTTAATAAATATGCAAAAAAATACATACAAATGTAGGGGGGAGGTACTAAAAACAAGATAATAATAAGTAGGATTTTGTATTAATGTCATTCCTATTATGCAAGCTGCTTCTGCAAGTGTCTGTCTATCCTGACTTTAGCTGACTCTAAAGGGACCAAGGATGCTTCAACTACTACTTCAGACACATCTATTTATACTTTAAAGGATGGTTTGGGCTGAAAGTGGTATTTAAAGAGCATGGTAAAATCTTGCTCCTTTAAAATCAAAAGTATGATTAAAGAATTGGGAAAAATGCCTTACCATAAGAAACTCAGGAAGTTCAATCTATTTTGATTACTAAAAAAGGCCAAAAGGTAACTTAATCACAGCCTGACATTACCTGCAGGGTTAAGCTCAATAATGACTTCTCAACCTGTCCAGCAAAGATAGAACAAAAGTTAGTGGCTGGAAGCTGAAGATAACTCATACTAGAAACCAAGCGTAATTATTGGCGGTGCAACAAATAATAACTGTAAGGGTGCCTGCTGATCCTTTAACTAAAGAACTCTCAAAATGAAATTTATAATAAAAATGCACTGCAAATCAGGCAATCAATAATTGAGGAAGGAATATAGCTTTTTTTGTGCCAGATTCAGGCCAGTGTCTCACTCTGCCCAGTAATCCAAGAATCTATAAATCCACTATCCAGGAGTTTTCCTATTTTGATCTGTTTAAAGAAAATGTTATCTACATGTTTATCATGCTGACATTGAATCACTGTTATATGCATAAGGTTCAAAGCAGGTTAATTACCATTTTTTCCAACTCCAGCCTCTCATACGATTTGCCACTGCCTCTCACAGCACTCTTGTTTTCAAAACTAATTCCCATTATCAAAAAGACTTTCCAAAGCAAACACAGCAGTGTAGCACTTTCTAATATTTATTTTGTATTCTCAAAGAAGAAGCAATAGGGGTAGGAGTTTTTTTGGGGTGAGAAGTTCTTCTTTTACAAAGGTACTTGTGTCCACGGTAGTTTTGCTTAGTCCAAGGACTAGGTTCATGGGCCAAGGGCTTTGCTTTGTAATTTCTGAATATGCAGTAGGTGGTTTATTTCATGGGCATTAGGCAAAGGCCTTATTCTAGTAGCAGAAAACTCTGCTTCAAACTCAGCACCTAACTGCAGCAGGAGATGGCAGATGAAAAGGGGTTTCATATACTGAGACAAAGATGCATAGTTTTTAAGGTCACTATGATTCTCCCTCTAGCCTTCTTTCCTACATAATTTGGAAAAAAAATAAACTCCAACCAAAACCTTCTCCCATGGAAGCCTGCCTCTTACTTTGATGTGTTTGACTGCATGGGGAGCACCCATCACCCATTCCCTGAACTTGTGTGCTAGGGAAAGTAAACTTGGCAGTGCTGGGAACAGCTTGGTGGACATGTGCAGCACACCGTGTGCGTTCACAGCATTATCACCCACCCAGATTAGCAGCTGAGCACTGCTGGGTGCAGACACCAATGCCTGCAGGTAAATATGGGCTTTGTATGATATGGTTGGGTTGCTGACTCCATTGCAGGCTCCTTGACTGACCTTGGGACTGTCTGCCTCTGTGTTTGAAAAGTTAAGATAATATTACTTGTCTGCCTCACAAGGATTTTGTGAGGTTAGAGACACTGTTTATGCAAGCTAGATGTAAAGTGTTGCAGCAATGAGAGCTCTGTAAACACCTACGCTCACAAGACCTCAGTTAAAGCACCATCTTGCTAGAGGAAAGCACGTTAATGCCCATCAGTCCCTGCAATGTCCCAGGACAGCTCACACACAGTTTCCCCCCTCTCTGAGGTAAATAAACCACATTGGCAACAGAGCCTCAGAGGGGAAACCTGCAGTGCGTGAGCAGAGAGCACTTCACAGCACGGCTTTTGCTGTGATTTACAGTCTTGTGCTTGGTAAGGAGCAATAGCTGAGGGGTGGCTTATCCCATTAGTCCCAGTCTTGGTTGACCAATGGAGCTGGGGAATGATGGGGAGCAGCAAAGGCCCCAAGGTGCACTCAGAGGCCTGGCTGCCTGTGACAGACACCCTCAGGAGCACATGCACATGCCACATGCTGCGTGCGCACAGAAGGAGGTTGCTTAACCAGGGCTTTACAAACATTTTCAAAGTGCTTTACAAAGAATTCATTAATAGATGACATATTTTTGCTAAAGGCACAACCAGCTCAACTAGATTTTATTACAGGTGTAAATAATATCAAGGGAATTTAAGTGTGAGTCTTGTTTCTCTGCTCTTAATCCCTATTCCTGCTGACATGTTAAAGGTCTGCTTAATCATCCAGCCCTTTCCTCCTAAATTCACAAATGCTTCATCCACACGTACTTATTTTACAGGGATTTATACAAATGCCAGGAGGTACCTTGCAGTGCCCTACAGGTTTCATGGCCCCAGTGAAAAAACAAACAATGCTACAGCCCAGATGTGACCCAGTGGTGCATTTTAACCCATTGAGAAGACAAAACAGCAGCTTAGAAAGCCACCCCGGATATTTTTAACCCCACAGTGGAAGAGCTGAGCACTTAGGGCTGGAAAAAGGCCAGAAATGAGGGGAGGATTGCGGCACGGTGAGCCCAAACACATCTGCAAGGGGCTCAGCCTACCCTGTCCTTGTGGAGCCGAACTTGGGGAGCCCCTAGGACCAACACTCACGGTGGGAACTCAGGGGATAGTGACGATGTCTCCCAGGGGCACTGGCCACACGGGACAGAAGCGGGGACCTGTTGTGGGGAGACGAGACACGGACAGGTATCCCCGGGGGCTTCTGAGGGATGCAGGATGGGGAACGCAGGTAGTGAGCACCAAGGAGAAGGGGCCCCTGCGAGGCGCGCTGAGATGCAGCCGGTGGAAGTGCGCTCCTCGGGGCTGGGGGTGAGGGTCGGAGCTCCCCAGGGAGCGGGTCGGAGGGGACTCTCCGGTACCGCGCTGCAGGTAGGACCCCGTGCCGTGCCGTGCCGTGCCGTGCCGTGCCGTGCCG